>NC_052309.1:70025905-70625905 GCF_016432855.1 Salvelinus namaycush | reverse complement strand
TGAATTGAAAGACGAAGTGTGAATTGCAGCAACTCCAAGATAGATGAAAGGCAGAAGCGAAGAATGTTGAAATTGGAACTCAAAACAGGGCCATAAAAAAAAGATGATGAATAGCAAATATAGATTGACTGTATCTAGTGCCTCATTCACCATGTGCACCCCTGTGGCAGAGTTCCTCATTTCCATAAAAGTCTACTTCCTCCGTCTGACAAGAGAGAAAACACTAGCTGCTGCTATACAAGAACACTGGGCATGCCATTAAGAATTCTCCATTACATGGCTGTAAATGTACTGTGCATCTAGGTACGCGTGTACTTCATTGATTTATTCATGAATTTATTCATTCACTCATTCATTTCCGAACGATACCCATGGAAGCAGTTCAATATGAAATCCAACATGGGAATATAAGGAAATACAATATATTGTCGCAATTTGGAGTATAATTTTAAGATACAGAGTAACTCTGCAATTGTCAACAATGAACAACAAAGAACAGATTAATTGTATTGCAAAGGATGTATGAACTGAAGACCTGATACTCCAACTCCAGCCTCTAGCAACAAATGAGGGGTCAACCAACAAATAGACAGATTGTGAAAACATTTGACAAGCCAGAGTGCGAGAGATTAATGTGATAGATCAATCTAAAGATTTATTCCTTCCCAGCCAAAGGTCTCCATTTCTGTCAAATGCCTCCTCGCTAGATCACTCACCATGGACACAGCGCCATATCATTATCTCCCTGAAAGAATTGTTTTGTTGGCTGGCAAACAGATACCAGCGGATGACCTTAATTATCATGTGCCAGCAATGCTGGGTTTTAGATTACTGAGTTACTTGAGCAGCCTGCTTCAGTAAAGTATGTTGCATGTTATATTGTGTTTGTGTGGGCAGGAGCCGATAGCCCCTCTCCTTTCCCCTGTATGGAACCTGATGCCAGCACAGGGCACTCTGGGGAAGGTTTCAGCAGGACAAGGCATTCAGCCAAATAGCACTGCTGCTCCCACACAGGTCTACAATTTGTCTTGCTGCTCCCCTGGATACAACTCATGAAAACAAATGAACTCTCACCTTTGTTGGTACGGCAAGGAAGTACACAACATTGTTAGTGACAACGATTCATTACAGGATGCTCAGGGTTATTATTGGATTGTTGAATGCCACCCCCTCAGGGTCCAGATGCCCTACTGTACGGCTGCATCTGAGATTTGATTGTGGTGAAAATTGGATGGGGGAGAAAAAGAAGTGAAGGATATTTAGTGACCTCAGTTGTCCAGTGATGTTTTGGCCTAAAGGGTTTTCAGGACTACATCAAAGACAAGAGCAGGGAGCAAGTGTAGAAAATTCAGTCCAGGGTCAGAGGTCATGTGCTGTATAAGCACTCCTGGTGAGGGAAGATCATAAACCATGGGGTGTTAAATCGATTTTCAGTGTTCCTGTGTGGCCCGCGGCTGAAACAGTGGGGGATAGACATGTCCGTCATCTTTATGCGTACATTTATAGTGCCTATGAGAAACTGTGACCGTCTAAACCTCGTATATCAATATATTTTAGACCAAGTAAAAATAGTATAGTAGTTGACTTTCAGTAGACTGAGCCTAATAAGAACATTAGTCTTTGTCATACGGCAATGAGAAAATAAAGCCAGCGATTGTAATGCACTGTAATCATGAAATAGATTTATGAAATTAATGAATATCTCAAATGAATCTTGTGTCTTACTGTCATAACAGAAAAATGATCAAGTAGATTATTAATCGTTATGACATTGTCATCATGTTGGCTTAGTTTAATCAAAGTGAAATCCCATGCCATAGCCGTACCTCAAATGACCTTTTCACATATGCTGAAACGTTCATTGGGATGTGCTTAACATGAAGGTACAGAAAGGTCAGCGTGGGATTGAGGGTAAAACACGGTAATCCCTGATTTTAAGGGATTTCAATGAAAATGAGCTTTGTCTTTCATCCCCTAATCAAAATTATAGTGGATTTTTTAAAATCAGCGATTGAATGGCTTCTGTGGCACATCCCACCAACCATGCATGCCTCATTGTTGAGTAACACAGAATGAGTTCAAGAATTCAAACTCAGATTCAGGCTAATTGAGTTTGTGTCTTCAAATAAATGCAGGTAGTGGTCTTTGTAGCACAAGCCTATTGCCACTACTGCCCATGATTGACTTCAATTATAGGCATTGGGGATTAGGTTGACCCAGGGTGGAAGTAAATCGTCTGGCTTTGCATACATAAACGAGTGATTATCAATTCTTGATCTAAGGGTAGCATCCCAACGCAATTCACTGAGTGCGTCAATAGAAATGCTGTCCCTTTTTATAGAGCTATTAAATGTTAGGATGTATTTTTCCTGCCTTAGAGCCTAACCATCAGACTGGGTTTCAGACACCACCATTACTATGTCGTCATCGTTTTCCATCCGTCACCCCTACAAGTGTCCTCCTTTCGTAGCAAGACATCTGATGTTATATCATTAGAATAGTGTTCCGAAGTCATTAGGGTTGCCTGTGCATAGCGCTAAGTATAGGTATGAACCACATTGTCTCAGTGATCACACAGCTTGGACAGATTCCAAGACTCACTTGCTGCCTACTGAGCTGTCATGGATGGGTGCAGTGACCAAGGATCGGGTTTTACCCAGGACATGTGCAAGCTCTGACTACAGGACCCCTTTTACACCGTTGCTATTATGGACTTCTGAAACAGGTCTCAGTTCATTTGATATTTCACGTTTGATGTATACCTGGAAGAGGAAAGGATTAGCAGGCTTCAACCGATAGAGATCTCTATATATAGCTTTGATCCTAGACATAGAAGTGAACATAATCTACGGTTTCCCGAGTCAACACAAAGATATGTTATCTGCCCTTTATGAGTCATTTGGAATGATTTGGAGGTTCTCACTAGTACCTCATGTTAGAAGTCACCATTGGTTGGATCTCAGGTATCTCCACTAGAAGTGCACTTCTATACCATCTTAACCGGCAGGGAGGATAGACATGGTTGCAGGATCTCTATACTAATTACACAAAGCCTGCATGTTGCATGCACATATCCAGATGTCTTTATCTCCTCTCCATCAGAGCCTGAATGGAGTTGTAGAATGCAGAGGAGCCAGTGCGGGGTCAGTGACGGTGAGTGCAGCTGCGCATGTGTCAGGAAGTTAATGGAGGCTCCACTGTAACAGATTACAGCAGCTCTGTCAGAGGAAGAGGGGAGGCAAGGCCTGCAGCACATCCATCACTGGGCCCTGTCTATGTGCAGCCTCAGTCTCCCTAAGCCGTGTGATAAAGGTGCATGTCAGCTCCCCTCCGCTGCTCAACTGCATCATGTCCCTGCAGAATCCACACAGAGGCTCAACACTGGATAGGCTGGTACTGTACTGTACCCGCAGCCTGCTATGTGCACAGCAGGACAGAAACATATAGGCTTGAGCTCTCACCAGTGTTATTTCCTTCTTCTTTCTTTGGTCCTTTGGATACCTCAGACTCAGACCCTCTGTCCAGATTCTTTCCTGCATATTACATGGTTCTCTCTGTTACCAAAGGCAATTATAAAGGGTTGAGCTTATTGTGTGGCAAATCCCCAATCGGCTTGTCTGCACAGGGGACTCTAGAATTAATCCTGTCTGAGAGAAGGAGAGAGGGAGAGAGGGAGAGAGAGAAAGTAAAGAGAGACGAGAGAGAATAGCAATAGTAGAGAAAGAGTAGCGAGAGAGTAGGCACACTGTGTTTTCATGTCATTAGTGTCATGCTAGCAATATGTTAAGAATACTTTGTTCAGGTTGTGTCTCTCTGCTCAAGATTACAACATTAGACATTCTTTAGTCCATTAGCGGCACAAGCTTATGTTTCTTTTAGACATGCTTGTGTAGACCGCTGAGAAGTTGATTCATTTCTCAATCATATCGTTTCATTTTTATTGAGGATGATAGTATGGTGCTGAAAAACACCAACAATTAATTTTTGCTAATATTCCTTATGACATTACACTGTCTGGACCCTAATGACAGTCATTACCAGCTCAGATGTATGTTTATAGCACAAATATCAATAATGCTAGGGAATTCCACTTGCAATATTTCATACCTACTGTAGAGGCTAACGATGATACTCTGTGTTATGTAGATTGGTACAGTGGGCAGGCTTATAGACTCATCTGCAGTGAACTCCGATGCCTCTGTAACACACTGATGTGACATATCACCATTCATTGTAAATGCACCAATGCAATAAGCATTTTGTACAGCTCACAACTCCTAATATTGTAGCAGCGTTTACAGTTCAATACATGATTACAAATACATTCACAATGCAATACAGGTGGTTTCTCTATGCCGTTACTTACCGATGCATTGAAAACATTCTCAAAAACGGATTACTTATTTCTCTCAAAACTCTGCTTGTCAGATATCACTAGTCTTCCTTGACTCCGGGAATACTCAATTTATTTTAGCTTGCCTGGCATGGGTTTCTCTGAGAGAGAAGCATATGCTATTTTCTGGAATTCTCAAAGCAAATTGTTAATTTCAGTGTGCAGGGGCGTAAATTGCATGCACTCTGTTTTAAGTAGTTAAGATCAATCATATTAAAAATCTTGCTTTCAAAAGTTTGTGTTCCTTCCACAATTAACAAAAAAAAAAAATCCCTTTTTACATGAAAAGGGAGGGACAGCTGGAGCTCTACCAAAGCTGTGTGCTGGGAACGGACAGCATACTTAATCAGTTCAATTAGACCTAGTTGCCACCAATATCTATTGATAATGTGATGTGAACATGTATCACAAGGCATCCCTTTGATCATCAGAAATGAAGGAGATAGCACATCTGCCAGTTACCATCAAACACGGCGTGTCTTTAAAGAATAAAGTTCCAACTGGGTTAGAGAGAAGCCTTTAGTGTTCAGAACTACTCAGATGTTCGATGTGGACAGAACAAAGATGACAACTGCCAGGGCTGAAGGTCAGCTACAGACGTAAGGGCAGTCATAGATTTGAGCTTTTGTTGAATTAACTGCACCGACTTTACTGGGAAGCCTGATGGGAATCTCATAATTGGAATAAACTATGTTGCACATTCAAAATGGTGGTATTTGTACAGGAGGTTATATTATTGATATCGATCCATGTTTTATGATGGTGAAATAGAAGAGGTTGTTTTGATTGGCATGTTACTGTGGACGTGTGTCCAGCTGAGGTATATCTTTTCAGAGGGAATGTCATCCTAGACGTATATATTTCGAATCATCTCAGTATCAGTTAGTCTGAATTTATATCCCGTGGACGTGTTTAATAAACAGCTTTATTGTGTTAGGAAATGTGTTGTTATAGGCAACAGATGTATGGTCATAAACAACATGGCGTCTGTATACTTTTTGGTGACTATGGATTTTATGTGGCCTCAACATTATGGTTTTATCTCTCTCAATAGTCCCCAAATGATACATCTGAAGACTACAGCATTGCCACGAGGATATTAACATCCATCCATCCATTATCACGTATCTCCCCATGTATATTTACCTTCCTGACTCAGTTAAAAGCCTCATAATTCAAGAAGATGAGATATACTGCAATTATCAATGTCCCCTGACAATTTGAATTATATTCTGTCTTGATTAAATGCGTAGAACACCAACCAATACAGTCATGCTTTGCTGTAAAAATGTAGCACTCTCATTCTGAAGCATAATTTCCTCTGAGGTTTATAACAACCGGGCCTCAAATTAATACGAGATGACCAATGTGCTGCAAACCTTTTTCAGATAGCTTTTTAAATGCAACTATTTGTTTTAATCTCCAATCTCTGCCCTACCATTAGGGTTTCCCATTAAGCTCTGAAAGACAGGCAGGAACCTGGCACATCACAGGAGCAAGAGTCCTAAACAGACATCTGTGTGCCACTCAGCCATGCCTTAAATACAGCAAGGCTGTAAATACATGGAATTGAATTAGTTAACATAAAGAATGAAACTTTCCCTCTAATTGGATTAAGTGATGGATGCCCCGCTAGCATAAGGACAGACGTATAAGAACATCACTGATTGTTTCCATGGATTTTAGCTGAGGAAAGAGGAAGGCTGTGATATGGATTGGCTTTGCCTCATAATGCAACCTGGTCTCAGAGCATTTCTTATTATTCTGTCTGTAAAGCCGAGATACTCCATATAGTAAGATATCTAATGTTCGTATGATATGTATCCATTTGTGTATGCCCATCACCCGTTTTGTATGATATGTTACAAATTACAATGCGCATTATATGTTACGAATTTACAAATGTACAAAATGTTACGAATTTGCTAAACGTACAATATGTTACAGTCCCCTCCTGTACTCCCTGTTCACCCACGACTGCATGGCCAGGCACGACTCCAACACCATCATTAAGTTTCCAGACGACACAACAGTGGTAGGCCTGATCACCGACAACGACGAGACAGCCTATAGGGAGGAGGTCAGAGACCTGGCTGGGTGGTGCCAGAAAAACAAACTATCCCTCAACGTAACCAAGACTAAGGAGATGATTGTGGACTACAGGAAAAGGAGGACCGAGCACGCCCCCATTCTCATCGACGGGGCTGTAGTGGAGCAGGTTGAGAGCTTCAAGTTCCTTGGTGTCCACATCAACAACAAACTAGAATGGTTCAAACACAAGACAGTCGTGAAGAGGGCACGACAAAGCCTATTCCCCCTCAGGAAACAAAAAAAGATTTGGCATGGGTCCTTAGATCCTCAAAAGGTTCTACAGCTGCAACATCGAGAGCATCCTGACTGGTTGCATCACTGCCTGGTACGGCAATTGCTTGGCCTCTGACCGCAAGGCACTACAGGGGGTATTGCGTATGGCCCAGTACATCACTGGGGCTAAGCTGCCTGCCATCCAGGACCTCTACACCAGGCGGTGTCAGAGGAAGGCCCTAAAAATTGTCAAAGACCCCCGCCACCCCAGTCATAGACTGTTCTCTCTACTACCGCATGGCAAGCGGTACCGGAGTGCCAAGTCTAGGACAAAAAAGCTTCTCAACAGTTTTTACCCCCAATCCATAAGACTCCTGAACAGGTAATGAAATGGCTACCCAGACTATTTGCATTGTGTGCCTCCCCCCAACCCCTCTTTTTACTTTAACCATATCTACATGTACATACTACCTCAATCAGCCTGACTAACCGGTGTCTGTATGTAGCCTTGCTACTTTTATAGCCTCGCTACTGTATATAGTCTGTCTTTTTACTGTTGTTTTATTTTTTTACCTACCTATTGTTCACCTAATACCTTTTTTGCACTATTGGTTAGAGCCTGTAAGTAAGAATTTCACTGTTGTATTCGGCGCACGTGACAAATAAACTTTGTTTTGATTTGATTTGAAATTTGATAAACTTATATGTTTACGAATTCTAGCTAGGTGGCTAGGCTAGGGTTTAGGGTTAAGTTTAAGTTCAGGAGCTAGGTTAAAGGGTTAAGGTTAGTGTTAGGGGAAGGGTTAGTTAAATGGGTTAAGGCTAGGGTTAGGGAAGGGTTAGCTAACATGCCAAGTAGTTTCAAAGTAGCTAAAAAGTAGTAAGTAGTTGAAAAATTGCTAAATATGTCCGTGATGAGATTCGAACTCGCAACCTTTGCTTTTCGTTCTACATTCCATTTCGATTCACCACTTTGTCCTGGATCATCTGTCCTTGAGGGTGTGTTAAGGGCACCTAGGTGTTATGAAGTGAACCATGGTCAGGGCCTGGGCTCATTCTGCTAAGGCAGATCCCTCCTGAGCTCAATGACTTCACACAAGGAGGGTGCTCTCGGTAATAACACTGCTAGATGATATCTAATCCAGGTACTTGAAGTCTATCTGCACTCGCAAATGGTGTGTTTTTTTTCTCCATTTCCCATCTCCCAACAACACATGGGTCTACGTACTGCAGTACATATCAATGACAGCAAGGGCAATAGAAACATTATTAATGTGTTAATTTACAGGACAGGCGAGGTGTGCAGGGCTCAGGAGACTGCAGTTTTTTGGACCGAAGGGGATAAAGCTGGAGGAAACGATTTCTATGATGATGGGGATCAAATAGGAAATATGAATTATTAATCACAAGCGTTTTGTCCCTAATGCCCCCGAGGAAAGAGAGACTGCTGCTAACACAATCGCCATCCCATTTATTTTTATGGAAAAGTTATTAAAGTATGTACTTGAGATCAAATGGTTAGTACAAGAGGAAACGATGAAAATAATGAATGTCATCGCCCGGGTCTGAACATTTGGAGGCTTTTAACAAGCGATCAGACATTTGCTGCCGTCCAGCAATAAATTATGACCTAGAGAACTTAAAACCTCCCTATTTATTTAGCTAAGAGTTCATTTTCAGAAGACAACGGTTGGCTGGCAAGTGACCGGGACTTCTCTGAGGGATTAGGAGAGTACATACAAAATAATCCAGTCTATTTGGCCCTCATTAAACTAACCTGCCTCAGCTCAGCCATATTCTCCAGATAAACCTGGCCACACCCCATTCATCTCAACGTAACCAAATGTACAGTATTACAATATTCTGCTGCAAAGCATACATACCATAATGCATTTTTTTAAACTCTCTAGCATAGAATTCCATTACAGAAAAATTTTCGCTCTGCTGTGCCAAATGATAATTAACCTGCTTGAGTGCAACTTTGTCGACTCAGGGTTGTGCTTACAATGGTAATGACAGTAATCTTATGTGAAATATTAAGCGGCACTAGAGAAATCCAATCAGTGTTGCCTATATAGCAACAAAAAAAGCATGTGTCACAGTGCATGGTACAGAATACATCTCAAGTCAAATCAAATCTTCTTTATCACATGCACCGAATACAACTGGTGTAGACTTTACAGTGAAATTGCTTATGAACCTTTCCCAACGATGCAGAGTTTAAATATAATAATACAAATAAAATAGTAACTAACACAAGAGGAATAAAATAAAATACACAAGAATGGAGCTATACTCTATACAGAGAGTACCAGTACTAGATCAATGTGCAGAGGTATGAGGTACTTGAAGTAGATTTGTACATGAATGCAGGGCAAAGTGACGAAGCATTCGGATAGATAATAATAAGCGTAAAATGAAGAATACAGTAGCACCAGCAAATGATGATTGTAAAAGTGTGTGAGTGTGCATGTGTGTATGTATGTGTGTTTGTGTTGTGTCGGTATACGTGTGTGTGTTATGTGTGTGTGTGCATATGTAGGGTTTGTGAATTTATGGGGGTTTTGTGTCAGTGTAACAGTGTAGTGTGTGTGAGTGAGTGTGTATATGGTGTGTATATAAAGTCTAGTGAGTGTGTATATGGTGTGTATATAAAGTCTAGTGAGTGTGTATATGGTGTGTATATAACGTCTAGTGAGTGTGCATAGTGTCAGTGCAAATAGTCTGAGTACCATTAATTGACTATTTAGCAGTCTGGCTATTTAGCAGTCTGGCTATTTAGCAGTCTGGCTATTTAGCAGTCTTATGGCTTGGGGGTAGAAGCTGTCTCGGAGCCTGTTGGTCCGAGAGCCGATGCTCCGGTACCGTTTGCCGGACGGTAGCAGAGTCAGCAAATGTTTTGGGGGGGCAATTTTTCGGGCCTTCCTCTGAAACCGCTTGATATAGAGGTCCTGAATGGAATGGAGCTCGGCAGCAGTGATATACTGGGCTGTCCGCACCTCCCTTTGTACACTTTGCGGTCTAGGGCGGTGCAATTGCCATACAAAGTGGTGACGCAACTCTTGATGGTGCAGCTGTAGAACTTTTTGAGGATTTTAGGACCCATGCCAAGTCTTTTCAGCCTCCTGGGGGGGGGTTGTGCGGTTGTGTGTGAACCATGCTAAGGACCAACCATGTTAAGTCCTTAGTGGACGCCAAGAAACTTGAAGCTCTCAAACCGCTCAAGAACAGCTCCAACGAGCTAACAGACAAGGTAAATAACTTTTAGTTAAAGTGTCACGTGTAATTTTTTGAGTGTACGAAACATTAGGAACACCTGCTCTTTCCATGACATAGACTGACCAGGTGAATCCAGGTGAAAGCTTTGATCCCTTATTGATGTCACCTGTTAAATCCACTTCAATCAGTGTAGGTTGAAGGGGAGGAGAAAGGTTAAATAATCATTTTTAAGCCTTGAGACAATTGAGACATGGATTGTGTATATCTGTCATCCGGAGGGTGAATGGGCAAAATATTTAAGTGCCTTTGAACGGGGTATGGAAGTAGGTGCAAGGCCCACCTGTTTGAGTGTGTCAAGAACTGCAACGCTGCTGGGTTTTTCACACTCAACTGTTTCCCGTGTGTATCAAGAATGGTCCACCACCCAAAGGACAAAGGAGGCTGACACGAATTGTGCAGAGCAACAGACGGGCTACAGTTAGTCAACTGACATTCCGTAACAACATTAGTGCCCAAAGACCTATACAAGAATGAACAACTCATCGTACCTTGACACGAATGGGGTATGGCAGCCGACGACCTTGCAGAGTTCCACTTCTTTCAGGAAAACCAAGAAACTGCAGTTGCAGTGGGCTAAGGAACAAAAAACACTGGACACTGGAGAATTGGAAAAACATTGCCTGGTCTGATGAATCCTGATTCCTGCTGTTTCAAGCTAACAGGAGGACTAAGGTATGGAGAAAACCACATGCATCCATCATGTCACGTGTCAACATTGCAGGCTGGTGGGGGTGGTGTGATGGTGTGATGGTGTGGGGTTTGTTTTCATGGCACACATTGGGCCCCTTGATAAAAGTGGAGCAACATTTGAATGCCACAGAATATCTGAACATCATTGCCAACCAGGTGCATCCCTTCATGGCAGCAGTGTATCTATCTGTGAATGGATTTTTTCAGCAGGATAAAGCTCCATGCCACAAGGCTAGGATTGTCCAGGAATGGTTCCATGAACATGAATGTGAATTCAGCTAACTGCAGTGGCCTGCCCAGTCACCAGATCTCAATCCAATTGAGCATCTGTGGTATGAGATGGAACGAGCTATTCGGAGTAGAGATTCACTACCAGTCAACTTGTCAACTGTGAGAAGCATTGGAGTCAACATGGGCCAGCTTTCCTGTGGAACACTTTCAACACCTTGTAGAGTCCATGCCCCGACGGATTGAGGCTGTTCTGAGTGGGAAAGGTGGTGCAACTCAATATTAGGAAGGTGTTCCTAATGTTTTGTACACTCAGTGTATATTTATCATTCTGCACGAGAACACTACAGTATTTCTTGAGGCAAAGATCGCTGAAACAAGTCAATGTTTATTTTGGTCAGTGGAATCCAATCATTCACGTATAGTACTTTGAGCTGTGTCTGTGTTGACCAGGGAGTGTGTGTGCTCAGCTGCAGTACTGATGTAATGTGGATGACTTCAGCTCTTAACCTTCCTCTGTGGTTGTCCAGGTGAAGCTAGCTGATGAAGAAGTAGAGAGGCATGGCCACAGGTCAGCAGTGTTTATGACTAGTGTCAACACGCCTGACAGACTTCCCGGGGAGGGTTTATACACTTCCCACAGCGAGCGGCACCTGCCGAGGGGGATGTTTCCCATGTTTCCTTCATGCCTAAGGAAGCTTGGCAGGTATTATGAATGTTTCCATCCACCACCAATGTAAATCACCCACCAAATGTGACTTACCACATATGACAGGGAAGAGGTGAGGAATGATTGCAGCAATTGAATCTGGAGATGATTAGATGACCATGAAAATTGGAGGAGCCAGGTTGGGAATTTAGCCAGCACACCAGAGTCAACACCTTGATTTTTACAATAAGTGCCATGGTATTTTGTCACCACAGAGCCAGAACTGTGGATCACATGCCCAATCTCATACAGTCCCCTAGATCTCAACGCACATGGAATTGAATGTGTTGCCAACTAAACATTGACAGTAGGAATTCCATGGAAGTATGATGATTTAGACCACTCTGGCTGAGATAAGGTTTACTTACTGACGGTGCATTCGGAAAGTATTATGGGGTAGTGTGTGTAGATTGATGAGGAATTGTTTTATTGAATCCATGTTAGAACGTAACAAAATGTTGAAAAAGTGAAGGGGTCTGAATACTTTCCGAATGCACTGTACTTACCTACTTACTATGATGATGTCCAAAATGAACACATTGCTCTGAGATGGGCCTCTTCATCTATTCATTAATTGTAGTAACTCACGTATTGCCAAGCGTATTGGGGTAGATCTTTGTTTAAAAGTTTGAAGGACAGCACCCTTTGCAGGGCAGTGTTCCAATCAGTGCCCATGGCCACTATGGCCTCCGATGTCTGCTGCTTTCTAATGTATGTTACTTTCTAATGTACACCACTTTTCTTTCCCCGATACTGCTGTTAATCATAAAAAGATGGAGGAGCACACCTACAGGTCCTTGACACTGAGGCTTTGTGACAGAGCAGGCTCATTTTCATTCATGAAAAGCCATCTTTAATTGAAATCTTCGTTTGTCATTTGGAGTATCTTCCACAGTATAAAACAGTCCCTGACATAAGCAGTGCATTGGAATTATTATATCATTAGGAATTAAATAGGTCATACATTTTGATCTTGACTCTGGGGACAGTTACATTCTCACATTTCTATCACATTTCTCTTTTGAATGACACATTTTTGTTCTTGCAAAGCACAGATAAGGCTAATTGGACAGTCGAGAGGCTCATGAATTGATGATATGGCTTGTGTTGCTTTCCATTTAAGATGTGGACGGAATTAATGAATGAAAGGTCTTTCTCAGGTTCCTTGAGTTCTGTGTGACCTTGGGGATGTTTGTGGAATATTTCTTCGTTTTTTTCTTCTCTTTTCCTTGTCTCCTTTTGACAATGACAAAAGAGGCTTTACATGCATACCGATATGGCGCGTGGATGGAATATGGTGACACTCTGAATGTGAATTCTCTGAACGATTTGAGTCATCGCTAAAGTAGTCAATAATGGTCAAATCAATGCCAATATAAAGACTGCAGTAAGAGGAAGCAGTACATTGGTCTTTAATAAGTCCCATCCTGTCTCTGCCATAATGATGCTTTCTAAAAGTATGAATATTTTCTCATCATTGAAAGCATGAAATGCAATTCTTAATACATAGTGGATAAGCATTATGGAGGGTTTATTCTGTCATTAAAGCTGGCTGTTAATAAACTTTGTGTAGAACAGCTTGGCAATACTTGTTCTATTAATGTTGTTGTGAACCAATGTTTCCATGAATCAATCAGCTGCTCACATTGCCAAAACGCCCAACTAGCTCTCAGTCTCACGTCTGAATTAGATGTTCATCCATGTTTATCAAATGTCACATTTCTAAGTTGTTGCAAACATCAAATGTTTAAGGTTAAGTTTAGGCTTAAAACAAAAATCTCAAAAACAACTTTTCTATAACTGGATTCAAACTTGCAACCTTTGGAATCAAAGGCAGATGCGTATGCCCGTCCACTATCCCAGTACACAATGCCATTGCAAAACCGAAACCTACTTGAAGGTAAAAGCGCTCACTGTTGCCCCTCGTGCCAGTTTCCACGTCATCTCCCAACGTCCTCAGACATGGATGGACGTCGAATACTGACTTGTATCACGGGTGACCCGGCTGAAAACGTCATGGTCCAGTATAGTATCACGGCCCCAAAACAGTCTCCATTCTTCCATGCCATATTCACTGACCATCAGCAATAGGCTGTAACTCCTAAAGCAGAGCAATCAAAGTGAATCGACAGGCAGTGGAAGCAATATGACACTTGTTGTTGTGTTTCTTCTCAGTGAAGGGATTATTCCTGATGTTGTGGGCTAGAGGGAAGAGTGGGTGTTTACCTGAACTGATCAATAGGAAACTCTAAAAATGGCTTATTTTTCAAAACAGAGATGTAGCTTTTTGAGTACTCACAATAGGGTCATCAAACAACATTCTTTGAATAATCATAAATATGAAAGGGGTTGTTTGGTTCCTGGATGCTGATTGGTTGACAACAACTCACACACAATATCATGACGTGTTAATCTCATAATTCCACTGTCCCGCAGCCCAGGCAGGAAATTCCTCTCCCTCTGGAAAAAAACATCTACACATGATTTTTCAATGTTACTATTTGGTTTGCAACAGTTGGGGGTTGTATAA
This sequence comes from Salvelinus namaycush, assembly GCF_016432855.1. Taxonomy (NCBI): domain Eukaryota; kingdom Metazoa; phylum Chordata; class Actinopteri; order Salmoniformes; family Salmonidae; genus Salvelinus; species Salvelinus namaycush. Next base: position 70,611,772 of record NC_052309.1, on the reverse strand, counting down.
ACCTATCTGTCTGCCTCTACGACCTGTGTGATAATGTATATTTTGACTAATGCGATCTCTCCCATACCAGCAAAGAAGAGGCAAGCACTGGCTGTCACCAACCAGCTCTCGGACCATGGACAGTTCTTACACTCATGTGCCATCAATGGAAAAGTCCCTATTAACATCACTAACTAGCTTGGTTAGCTCTGACTCGCCAACCATAATAGTTGTTGCCTATTTAGGCCGATTAGATATTTATAAAATTATTATTTATTGAGGTTCTTGTCTCTCATTATCATTTAATCTCTGCTAGCCAGCTACATCATGTTTTTTTTAGCATAGCAACATCGAATTAATTATTAGAATTAACGACTAGGTCAAAAAATGAGAAAATAGCTATTTACTCATTTAAATTAATATTTGTCATTAATATTTGTATAAATATGTTGGCAACCGTTTTATAAAAGCCCTCAGGCATTATTGCTTAAATAGTTGTTTATCTTTGTTTTTAGAATAACTGTCTGGTTTTTGGTAAAATGGTAAAACCATTTTTTCTTCATCACAAAATGTCACAGTTCAACGATAAGAACTCAATATATCCTGGGTAGAAATGGAAAAACGAAAGCTTAATCGTTATACCTTTTCTCACAACGATAAACTCACCACCTCCTTCCATATGTTATCCGACTCCTGTGGGCAAGATCATATTTCTTAGTTCGCCGTCTGAAAATGTGTATCTTCCCACTCGCCTGGTATACAACGGCTCTATATGAAAAGGTACTCTATCTCTGTACGCTTAGTGTTTGATGAATAGCCCCTTGTATATCGCATGTCTTATCCATACTAAATACTTAAACAGGGACTACAACGTTCTGTTTCCCTGGAAGTCAAAGAGAATTACGCTCATGGAATTCTGCAGCATATGATACGTAATGCTCTAAATCTGCGCCCGAACGCATCTGCTCTGCTGAAGAAATGAAGCGTTCTGTGTCTCATCGTCATCGGGACCCTCCTGAGCCCTCTAAGGTCACAGAGATCATTTCCCTGTTAAAAATGTCTTAACACCGACTGCAAATGATCACTGCTAGAGAATGATAATGCTGATGATCTCTGGTGTCGATTCTCTGGGTGGTTCAGGACGATACATCTTCCTCACCAGGAAAACCTTTTTCACCTTGTAGTTCTAACATAACATGAGAAATGATAAAAAGGCCAGGTGGAACTCACCATTTTATAGGACTCCTAGCCTGGGGTCCTGAAAGGGCCACAGATGCCCAATGAATCATACACCTCCATACATTCTGCAGCCCATTACTCCCCCTCTAAAATAATGCTGTGGCCTACTGAGGCTGTGTAAATGACATAGACTGGAGAACCACAGTGGACATGGCTCAGTGCTCACTATCTGAGGGGGAAAACGAGACTGGCATGGTGTTTCTGATAAATAAGACACGTTCAGAGAGGATGGTAGTTGTCAGAGGCCATGCTCTGGAAGTTCAAAGTGAAGCGCTTCATGGAGTTCTGCAAAGGGTCTGTTGGGAATATCGCCCGCAAAAAAAGATATATCTCAGTGCCCTTATACCATACATACTGTGATGCATAGATATAAAGCATAGCCTCCAGACACTGGTGAATCTTTCAACTTCATACAAACAGTACAAATTCTGTAAGATATGTAAATATGAAATTCTACACACAAGCTGCTCAGTTGCTATTTTTCCTCCTGCTACAAAGAGTCTTTGTAATAATATCACATGCATGAGATGTATACTACAAGCATGTGATGGAAGATCATCTTTTTGGTGTATAGCTAATTGTAACAGCCAATTATCCCATGTTTTCATTATACTGGCTCGACAACTTGAGGGTCATATCCCGATTTTCATGCTGCGTTTGGAGAGAGCAAACAAGCTGTGATTTTTTTTGTGGAGTAGCATGCCAAGTTTTTGATGTGCATATTTGTTTATGTCTTGGAGAAATATTGTGAGTATGTATATTTTTAATTGGTAGTGGGGGTGGTGGGAGGCAGGCAGGCAGGCAGGGGAAGCTGGTTATATTCCGCTTTTCTGCTGTATGCTTGTTGTGCGTGGCTGCTGCTTTTCACTCCAGCTTGCTGTATGCTCACCCTGATATGCACCCTCAGGCAGTGTGCCTTTCATTATTTCTTTTGAAACTTTCATCTGAATTCTCAGAGGGATTAGCCCTCTTGATTCCTGACACAGTCAATGAAAAACGAGCCTCATACACTGGGAGGCTTACAGCCGGCAAAGCCATGCTCAACCCTCCCTCCTTGCCTTCCCTGTACTGTGTATGTTGGAGCTGTGATGATTTACGCAAGAAGTGGATGCTCTCTTTCTCTGTTGTTTTGTTTCATGTCAAAACTGGGGTTATCTTCAGTTTTCACTGGAATTCATCAAAGCTTCAGAGCAAGAGGTTAATTCAGTGGAAAATATGAGCCATTTTCCATTTCATATGAAATAAGAATAATTTGTATAAGTCATGATTTGTTGCATAGCAGGTCCAACCCTCACCCTATGTTGTTGGTATATGAGTCAACTCTCAATATGAAAATAATGAGGGGTGTTTGAAAGGATGGAATTGATGATGTTGAAGAAATAGATTTGGTAGAACTCATTCCAAATGTGACTAATTAATGTAAGCCGATTGAATTGATCTCGAGTGAGAATTGAATGCAAGCAATTATCTGGAGGATTTGAATATGAGTTATCGGAATCAACCCTTACTTATCCCTCATCTTTAGTATTCAATTCGCATGTAGCTCTGAGCAAAACTGCAATTGGTCTTTTGAGCACTGCCATGGCCCATTCTTCTTTAATGAGGGGTGTGTACCCATACAGGCTGCAGAGCACCTTGGAGATCTGTATGTGAGATACACTGTTCACTTCATGTCTGAGAATAATAATTAGCCTGTCTTACCTCCGGTGCTCCAAAACCAAGCATGTTCATTAAGAATGGACAGGGCACTATGGTCACCTTCTGCGCCTGCAAGAATAATGTTAAGCCTGTTTATGTGGTAGTCCGGGGAAAATGTTGGAGTCCAGATTCCTACTGCTGTACGGAGAGTCAGTGGATTATTAAATAGTGTCACTGAATCCTTTGGGATTTTAAATGTTGTGTGTTGTTGACACCCTCCCTCCTCCAAGTTCTCCTTTGTAGCTTATCTTTGTCAGCAGTTTTATTACTTTGCAATGCGCTACTAAGCAGGTGGAGTTAATCTATCTTGTTTGCCCTTCAGTTATGGTTTACTGTCCGGGGGACTGGACACAAGTGTCTCCAATAATACCTTAATTAGGCGATGATGGACTGTTCATTTAGTATGCAAAGCTGCAAATCTTTCTCTCCACTGATCGGGTGTGCCTCTGCAGTGGTACGGCAGGCCAGCGCTAATGATCTCAGCAAGTGGCAGCAATCCATTGCAGCGCTGCAGCGAGGGCACATTAATCTTGCAGGTGATCTGGTTGATGAATGACCCTGGCCCAGAAGCACTGGCAGATCCCGCCTTAATTATGCTGAGGGAGCCACACCTGGGAGGCACCGGGTCGCACCGCACCGTGGGGACGTCTTGCAGATTCAGGGATGGCTGACTGGCTGGGACTCAGGAGGAGTGGAGCCATCGCAGCAGCTTACAGATTGTTCTCGTCTCACCACAGCCTAATGCTGGACTAGGAAGTAGAAGCTCCAAAGCGCCCTGGGAGAGATGACAGTGTTTCCTGATGCCACCACTCCAGAGAGGAGTTGATGTGTGGGACATGATCCCCAGGTGGAACTTAGCGGAAAGGGCAAATATAAAGTCATCAATCCCAGACGTCACAATGATAGGTCATTAGGAGCCAAGTGATTTCACAGGGTCTTCTCTCTGAATGTGAGACTCTTTGAAGGAGCTTTTTTTTTCTTGTGATGTGGCTTCGAACGGTGCAGTGCATTTTCACTACTGCTCCAATGGCACTCCATTAATTCACAGTGCTCCGCAGGACAAGTGTTGCATCAGCGACACACCCAATGACCCCAAGATAGCTCAATAGTACCACAATGTACAGCATAAGAGAAAGAGAAGGAAATTATTTCATCTGAACAATTCTGGATCAACCTTATTTCTCTAAAAAGGACTATAACCATTCAAAAAAAGTCCATGTTAAGTGACACATGAAGTGGATCAACAGACCAAATGAGTCTAAAGATCTCTGGCCCATTGTCTCTTTCAACATTCTTCTTGATCCTCTCCTGCTGTTTTACCAATGTGCCAGATCCTTAATACTGTAAAGGTCTGCTGGTGTTTAGGGATGGTATTATGCTTCTGTCTCTCAAAGACAGATTGACCATACAGAATGTATTGCAAATTGCCATGAAGCCTGTCAGGCAGAAACAATATGATGAAGTACAACCCGTAGCATAGTCCTTAATGAAGCAAGAGCCGGGATAAAAGTTCTGCCCCCCAAGGACCTGCTGATGGTGGCCCTATGGTGATCCAGTGGGAGAGGCCTAATACAGGTAACTGACAAAATAAAGGAAACACTTGCGGAGGGATACAAAGTATATTGAAAGCAGATGCTTCACACAGGCGTGGTTCCTGAGTTAATTAAGCAATTAAAATCCCATCATGCTTAGGGTCATGTATAAAATTGCCCAGTGGCCCATTAGTTTGGCTACCATGGCTAGAAGAAGAGATCTCAATGACTTTGAAAGAGGGTTCTCAAAGGAGCATAGGGGGTTTTAAGTGTGTGTGTGTGTGTGTGTGTGTGTGTGTGTGTGTGTGTGTGTGTGTGTGTGTGTGTGTGTGTGTGTGTGTGTGTGTGTGTGTGTGTGTGTGTGTGTGTGTGCGTGCATGCATGTGTGTCTCAGTCACCAGATCTCAACCCAATTGAATATTCTGGAGCAGTACGAGACAGCGTTTTCCACCACCATCATCAAAACACCAAATAATGGAACTTCTCATGGAAGAATGGTGTCGCATCTCTCCAGTAGAGTTCCAGACACTTGTATAATCTATGCCAAGGTGCATTGAAGCTGTTCTGGCTCTATTAAGACATGTTATGTTGGGGTTTCCTTTATTTTGGCAGTTACCTGTACATCTCAACTCTGGTACTGCGTGAGTATCAGCCCCCCGCTGTCCTCCCTCTAGGTATGGTCTCTTGGTCTTCACTGGTTGCTATATCGAACATACAGTATGACCCATTCTGAGGTTATTGGATTCTTTCGCCCAACAAACCCCACTGTGGATAATTTGTCTCTTTTCTTGCAGTCCTAGACAATTACTTTTTTATCAGAGCAAATTTGTAAAACCTCATTATTTTGTTCGTTTGGAATGAGGATCAATAGAGATTTATCCTTTGTTTTATTTATTACATTGGAATAGAGGAAAATACCCATTGTCCATTTTCCAACTGCTTTCCATGTAGGGTGTTGCCTTATCATATTTACACCTTTAATTGTTCTGCCGTCTTCTGTGGGCTTTTCAAGCACAGACTGTAGAGACATGCTGTCTGGCTAAGCGTCACTTCCGTGAGATGCTCAGAACACTTTGCTGAAGCCACATAGTTAGAAATGGAACTGCTTTCCGGCCACAACCTTGGAGCCAACTGCTGCATTGCAAACATCCAACAAATTGATTTAATTGCATTCACATACAATAAAGTGGGGATGTAAAAGGTCAGTAAGAAATGATCCAAAGCCCAAAGGAGCTTGTTTTAAGGGGCCAGCTGAATTTAATTCACATCCATCACTTTTTATCATCTAATTAGTTCACAGAATGGCAGGCTGGTCAACATTGGGGGAAAACAGCATTATCGATCACATAAAGGCCTGATATCTATCACTTCACCTCCGCATTGACAGACTCCAGCCATTTCTAACTATGTGGCTTCAGCAAAGTGTTCTGAGCATCTCACGGAAGTGACGCTTAGCCAGACAGCATGTCTCTACAGCCCGGTGCTGACATCCTCTTGTAATAGTTTACAATAAATACTGTGTTTACTGACATTAGCTAATTATTTATATCATCAATTGATTTCAATCGATTTAAAGGCAAAGGATGACTTTGATCTTGGACATGGCTTCTGTCATTGCATTTATTTTGCATACTGTATCTGTGACTGTGTAACTATATAGTGCTTTTGTGGTGCAACACATCAGCTCATTATGTCAGTGTAAGGCTAAAACATGCAGGGAGTTAATTCATGTCAACCACCTGTATCGATGGGAAATTATATCAATTCCAGTAAGCTCATAATGACTTCAAACAATGATTTGCCACATTGATGAGTTGAGATTCTAATGAATGCATAGATATAATTTGTTTAAGACAGGAACTAAAAATGAACTGTTCATTTTGAAACATGGACTCCATTTTATGCCACGAATGCAATCAAAATTGATTTACTGTAATAATCCCTCCCTAATCTTAAAACACAGACATTCTGAGACAGACTGTCTTCCTCCAGAAAAAGAAAAAGCACCCAGGAGACAATGAGTCCTGGATATAGTGATCCCCTTAGGCTAGCTCCAACTACCTCCACATTCCACAACCCACACTGTACCAAAGTACTATCTAACTTTTCTCCTGTTGACGCCAATACATGCATTATTCAAAAGTGATTATCTCACGTTAGGTGTTATCAACCAGTTGTAATATATCATTTTAATTTACCAACCTTCAATTACCAATCAACAAATATTATATCAACAGTTATTGTAACTTCTAGACAACCAAATGTCTCGTATGTGTGGACTGCAGGATCCCTGATACAGTACTTGAATGGCAGTGGATATACAGGTAACTGACAAAATAAAGGAAACACCAACATAAAGCGTCTCAATAGGGCGTTGGGACACCACAAGCCAGAACCCTTCCTGTCTCAGCCTTCAGTATTTATGCTGCAAAAGTTTGTGTCAGGAGGCTAGGGTCAGTCTGTTATATCTGGAGTATTTCGCCTGTCTTATCCGGTGTCCTGTGTGAATTTAAGTATGCTCTCTCTAATTCTCTCACTCTCTTTTTCTCTCTCTCTCTCTCTCTCTCTTTCTCCCTCTCTCTCTCTTTCTCTCAGAGGACCTGAGCCATAGGACTATGCCTCAGGACTACCTGGCCTGATGACTCCTTGCTGTCCCCAGTCCACCTGTTTGTGCTGCTGCTCCAGTTTCAACTGTTCTGCTTGCGGCTATGGAACCCTGACCTGTTCACCAGACATGCTACCTTGTCCCAGACCTGCTGTTTTCAACTCTCTAGAGATAGTAGGTGCGGTAGAGATACTCTGAATGATCGGCTATGAAAAGCCAACTGACATTTTCTCCTGAGGTGCGGACCTGTTGCACCCTCTACAACCTCTGTGATTATTATTATCTGACCCTGCTGGTCATCTATGAACATTTGAACATCTTGGCCATGTTCTGTTATAATCTCCAACTGGCACAGCCAGAAGAGGACTGGCCACCCCTCATAGTCTGGTTCCTCTCTAGGTTTCTTCCTAGGTTCCGGCCTTCTAGGGAGTTTTTCCTAGCCAACGTGCTTCTACACCTGCATTGCTTGCTGTTTGGGTTTTAGGCTGGGTTTCTGTACAGCACTTTGTGACATTAGCTGATGTAAGAAGGGCTTTACAAATACATTTGATTGATTGATTGATTGATTGATTGATTGATTGATTGATTGATTGATTGAGAACAGTTTTAATGCACCTTTGCATAGATTTTACACATTTCTGGAACTTTATTGGAGGGACACCATTCTTTCACAATAAATTCAATAATTTGGTGTTTTGTTGAAGGCAGTGGAAAACGCTGTCTAAGGTGCTGCTCATGCTCATCAAACCATTCGGTGGCCACTTGTACCTTGTGGATGGGGGCATTGTAATCCTATGGGGGCATAGCAATAGTAGCCAAAATAATGGCCAGTCCAGCATTTTTATACATGACCCTAAGCATGATGGGATGTTAATTGCTTAATTAACTCAGGAACCACACCTGTGTGGAAGCACATGCTTTCAATATACTTTGTATCCCTCATTTACTCAAGTGTTTCCATTATTTTGGCAGTTACCTTTACATAACTTTACTATAACGAAGCATACTGTATGCTGAAGTGGCTGTACAGTATGTACCACAGCTGCTAAGAAAAAAGGAAGGGTGTGATTTATCTGCCTTTCTCTGTGTAAGAGATGTCCTATTGGATTGTTCAGCATTTCCTGTCCTGTGGGAGGCCATAGGTCTAACGCAAAAGAGCTGCACTTTGATTTTTTGTTCACTACTCCAGGATTATCGCGTTTTGGCAATAAAATATCTCCATTTTTTTTCCCTCCTTGCTCAGTCATTTCAGCCACTGTTTGATTTGCCAAACTGCTGGTTACACGATCTTAGAGATGTGATGGGAAGAGAAATTTAGCCAAATAAGCATTCTCTCATACTTTCAGATGCTAATACTGTAAGTGTTTCTGCCATTCTGCTTTGAGAGCGATGAGCCCTCCAATTATTGTTGTCCAGGCATTGCTGTGGTGCAGATATTTCTGGTGTGTTTGAGGAGTATGATGAATGATACTCTCTAATAAAAGGAGACATATCTCAGTGGCTCACAATCTAGAATCTCTTACTTTACCTCCCAAAAGGGCATAAGTCAAATGTGTCAACATTTTTCAATTCAGAGAACAATACTGACTGTCACCTTGTGTAATAAATGTGGTATAGATATGTTCTCCCTACATAAGTATCTTCAATGCAAAATACCTCAGTAAGGCTGCACAGCCTAGTCCGTTCCAGCTCACTTACAATGTACTCCCTAGCACTGTCATGTGCCCCTCCTTTGTATCAGACCAGCATGCATAAGAAGCAACAACCTCTTTGATATGAATTGGTGGAGTGAAACGACGATTTTCATCACACATAATTTCCAACGAAAAAAATATTGATCTATTCTCCAACCATCCATCCTACCTTCTTGTGTAAAATCTCCCAAGATCACGGTTACAACTATTGCAATGTTCCAGAGAACACCAGTAGGGAGCAGCCATGAGCTGCTTGTAGAATAATTATTTAGTAGTAGTAGTAGTAGTAGTAGTAGTCATATAATAATAATATTATATATATTATATATTATATTATTATAATTATGACACATTTTATTCAGTAAATAATTTGAGGCAATTCAGATGTAGCCTACATTAGTTGAGCAAATTATCTTCAAGATTTCTTCTTAAGTGCATACAGGGCAATACAACGCTTTCTACTTTTCCCTACTCACCCGTACATTCATCCAGCAATATCTTTGCCGATCATAAGGCATAGAAAAAGGAGAGGAGGAGGAATAGTCATCCCGCCTTCCCAATGCCATCTCAGTGCTATCTGGCTGTCGTATCTGACGTCTCATTGGGTTTCCTACACTCTGGCACCGATTGCGAAAAGTGGGTGTTCACTTACTGAGCTTGTGGTGCTCCTACTAATATAATAGTGCTTCGGTGCGGGTGAGCTCACAGAGTTGATGCGCACATCGTATCTACCAATCAACAGAAGGCATTAGGACAGCAAGCAACAATCCTGGCCACTGAGAGAGCGCAGTCAATTAATATTTATGCAAAGGTTGTTCACTTTCTACTGCACAAAGTTAGCAGTGAGAGGACCAATGTGTGGCAGTTTTTTCACCCTTGTTGGGAAGAACCACCGGATTTGTAATTGGCCGCCAGTGTATCGGGATGAAGACGTGCTTTGCACACTACTTCAAACACTTTGGCGTTCCCTTTTTTCTTTTTCCGTAAAATGCCAAGACTTCGTCCATCACATTCTGCACATTTCAAACCAGGCTGCTCATTTGGAAGGACGCCAGACCGCAGGTTTGCTAATCTGCAAATTCAGTCCAATAAATGGTGACATTGGCTGTCAGCGTTGGAATAAGAAATCGATAGGCTACTCAAAAAAGGGACGCGATATTCTTTCGGAATTTTAACGATCTATTTCCTGTGTCCTTATAACCATGCGAATTGGGGATATGCTGGAGTGGTTCAGCTACTCACATTTTCAAATGGAGCTTTGCTCATAGTGACAGATTATTGTTGTTGAGTGTCCATGCAAGTATTGGGGTGGAAACATGTCTGGCCACTTCTTTGAGAGGATCACTGCTATCAGAGATGGCATTTTGGTCCAGCACTTCGGTTTTTACCTCTAAAGTGCCCCGAAAAATGTTATTCATGTTCACCCTCTCCCTTTCTGTCACCTACTTGTTCTATAGCCTGATGAGCTGTTACAACTCGTTACAGTTCCCATTGCAAGAGAACTACGTGTACCAAGGTAGGCTGGTGACGGAGGAGACAACTTTCGTAACATTAAGGGAGAAACTTTATTCCACTTCACCCCAGGGCTATTTGGACGAGGAGCTGATAGAGGTGACTGCTGCCGAGAAAACGGTTGCAATTTCCACTGTCAAAGATAATGTGGAGACCGAACAAAGAACATTGGATTGGGTTCGGAATCAGGCGGCTCCGACTAAAACTGCCGCGGTGTATCAATCTCCCGCTCTGGAGCGGGAGCACCAGGAATTCAGCACCACGGACAACGAACTCAGGGTGAACTGCACCTCGGATTATGGGGTGAAAAAATTACCCCAAGCCATTATAATTGGGGTGAAGAAAGGAGGTACCAGGGCTCTGCTCGAAGCTTTGAGGGTCCATCCCGACATCAGAGCCGTTGGGAATGAGCCACATTTCTTCGACAGGAACTACGAGAAAGGGCTGGATTGGTACAGGTGCGCGCATCCACTCTCACTTAATAACCCTATCTGGTTCAGAGGTCTCATTACCCCACATAACATAAACCATGTGTTGGTAGATAGTCTCGATTTGTTCATATTTAAAATGCACTAGATTACCTCTAATAATACTACTAATAATAAGTAGGCCTATACCACTATCAATGCCATTATTCATTATAATCATAATAATCATAATAAAAGTAACAACTCTGATGAAAAATTGCCTACCTATTAGATTGGATATCTGCCAAGTAATTCTGCTTAAACATGTTTCTAGTCTAGTAAAATATCCCCCACTTGTTTTACATCCAACGATACAAAACAGTTGATCAGGTAGCCTCATTTTTCTATCCATTCCACTGCATCAAAATGAGAGCTAGACTGATTTGGATGATAAACTAAAATATTCATATCACTTAGAAACCACACCTAGGGAACAAAGTAGCCTTTATGCAGTACACCTTTATCTTCCTTCTGAAGTACAGTGAACCTAGTTTTGCAATAATATACAATGTTTTATCATAGTGTGCATGTATATGAACATAGCATGCAGCAATAGCCAAACTATTCAGTCGAACAGGTGTTCATGCGAGTGCATTCATTGGAACAATACTCAGATCCCACCTACAGTTGTGGTATTACCTTTCTACAGTGTTCAGAACTGCCCCTGTGCAACAGGCCTGGTTCCTTAGCAGTGTACTCTGGGTTTGGGATGTGATGTCCAGTTATTATTCATACTGTACCACATGTTCTGATAGTGTCACAAATATAGACAATCTTGCCTCATTTAGACAAAATGTATTTCCTTGTTTATTTCCATCTGATAATAGCTAGTTCCCAATATTGCGTTTATTTAGCAAATGCTTTGTAATGTCCACCATTGCAGAAAAAAAGTCTGGTTGCTTGATAACAAAATGAAAACATTCTGCGCTCACCATATCTGATTCAGTGTATATTGTAGGAATTGTGAAAAAGTGGTCATTTTAAAGCTATTTAATCTGACACAGAGCTGAAACCAAATGCATGTCGCTAAAGGCCTATTTAAGTCCATCTATCTAAAAGCCATATTGCCAGGCTTTTGCTGTATGACTGCATGGGGGTAGAGAGATCATCATTTTGATCAGCTAATCCAGATGTTTCTCTGCTGATCCTGAGTGTTGTGCCATCCATGTCTTCTCACATGCAATACATTCGAGGTAAAGATTCCCCCAGTCAGGTTCATCACCCAGTCATGCTTTTTCTTTGTTTTCCAACACTGTACATCTCACTGCCTCCTATGTGTTTTTTTTCTTCTGTTTATTAAAATATAAACAATCATGGCATTGAACCACGGTCTGTTTGAGGGTTCTTCCGTCCCTCTGTTTGACAGTGGCACTCACTCAATAAGGCGCCAGCATCTAGCAAGATGATGGTCTGACTAACCAGAGGAATGCTGGATTTCAAATGGACTCAATGAGCAGAGAATGAAAATGAAGCCAGCCAGTAGTACACAGAATCCCTGACTCTGTGCCTGTGCCAGAGGGATGAGTTGCTGTGCCTGTGAACCCAGTCTAGTACAGTGGCTCGGGGCTTTTGTATACAGGGGACCATCTGCATCAACTCATTGCAGTGTGGATGGGAGCTATGCTCTCCTCTGTCCTCGGCTGTTGGCTGTTCATTTAGCCCGTGTTAATGTGAGACGTTTCATTACGCTTTCAGTGTCAGGCTCATTAGACGACAAGATGACAGGCTTACATAAATAACACCAAAGTGTGCTTGTGTGTTTTAGTGCCCCTGAGCCAACCAAATCCCTTAAGCGCTCTTAACATTTATTTCTGCGTTTCGTCCTCTGAGTAATGTTAACCTCAGGATGACGTATGCAGAAATGTAACTATCGGGTAGCGGTGTTTTTTACACCCATGGGGACGATATAGCTATGTGGCTGTTCTGTCTGCCAAATTTGAACAGTGTTGTAGTGTGACAAGGGAAAAAAAGGTTACACTCAGAGCTATGTGATCTGCCCACGTCCTGATGCTACAGACAAAGCATGTCATTTTTGTGGATTGTTGCTGTTTTAAAAAATATACTACATCACGTCTGTGTGCAGGCCTACTGTGTAGGCAGTGTGCCTAATCCTATGACTGAAATCATGATCACGACAATTTAACGTTGGCTTAGGAGGTTGAGTCCAATAATGTTGTCAAACGCACTGAATCAATTTGGTTGTGCAGCGGTGGCTCATTTCATACTTTGTGTTGGCTTGGAGAGTTAGACACTGGCAGAGGATGAATGTGGTACCGTTGTAAAAGATTTAAAAGAAGCCAGTACAAATGCACAGCCTGAAGAGGTGTGCACTGAGAGAGCTATTCTGTGCTTGCCACAGTTATACGGTGCTCCAGAATCCCGGTACGCATACAGAATTCATCTGGTAGAAATATCAAGTGAAACATATTTTTATACCCCATCCGCTGGGCATATATTTCACAAGGAGTAAGTTAATCTTCTTGTTCATGAAATATGATGCAGCACCTTGGTGACATCTGTTTTACCCGGGTAACACAATGTTTAAAAGGCTTGTCGGGGAGGACCTTATGCCTTGTTAAACTTCTTACCGCTTTTGAGGAGAAGCTATAGTCTTTAACCAGCAGGTCATTCTTTCTGTGTGTCAGATCATAATAGCTATACCATCATTAGAGGAATCACGCCGTTGCCTGGAAGCCTATCTCGGGTTTAAATAGGTGCTGCAAAACAGCAGACAATTCATTGAGCTGGTATTTAGGAACAACTCTATTGCTTGTGTTACAGTTGATTTTCCAGGAAGATTATTTGGGTTGTACTACTATGCTGATCATATTGTGTGAGTTGTCAATGAAATGCATAGCTCTGAAGCGGCTCTGAGGTCTCCGAGCCCCTTATCATTGTGTTGGGAGAATGACACTTTGTAAGCCTTGTAAGCGATAAAAGCTGAGGCAATGTGACTGTAAATCTTTTGAGCTGTTTTGTACCTTTGCAAGGCTATGGCCCTGTGTTGCACAGTGTGACAAACAATAATGTTAATTTACAGTGGTGCTTATAACGTGCAGCACGGTGTTCTGAACGTGCTCTCCTTCCCCAAGCTATTTCACCTCAGGCGGAGGTCTTGGTTGCTGCCTGCTGGCTTTTATATGAGGTGGCCTTTAAAAAAGATGCCAAAGAATCAGCCTTGCCATCACCAAGGACTTTCTCTCTTTGTGTGAGTTGTAATGCATTCTGATCAATAGGGACCTACACAGCTCAGAAGCCCACACAGTGCAGGCTCTACACTCTGCCAAGGCCTTGCAATGAAGTGCTCTCATTCTTTTATCTACTTTTTCATCGAGGCTCTGTTTCCCACTGAATGGTGGAAAAAGCTTAACAAAAGAATTTCCAGTTTACTGCTTCTTCTTTTTCAGTAAATACGAAATGCTAGTAGTGTAGAGACCATGTCAGAGCACCATGTCTTTGCACTGCTGCAGGCCCAGGGGGACTCTGAGGAGAATAGCATGAATTCCAGCCCCAGCTTTATCCGCAACCTTCAGTGTAGTAAGACAGGACCCTCTGACAGGAAGTGTGTGTCGGAGACAGCGATCTATTGCTGAGAGTAGCATCAGAGAGTCTAAATCCTGTGTTTATCCCTTGTTTACCCCTGCGCTTCCACCTCAGCATGCAGCTCCACGGCTCAGCTCCCTGAGTCTTGCCACCAGACTAGGGGCCCGTGACTCCAGTCAGCGGGGAGATGGGATGGAGGGAGGTGGGCCAGATCCCTGAGCAGCAGGCTGGATGCCATCCCCTCCATCTTCCAGCTGGGCCTGTGCTGCTGCTTCTGCAGCGCCTCCACGTCCTCCGCTCCTCCCCGGCAAGCCGGAATCTGTCTGTGCCTGATAAGATGGCGCCAAGGCTCGCAAGGACGCACCTCTGGGTACTGGGATGCCAACGCGGCAGTCGTGGAATTAAACTTTTTAATTAGCAGCATGCCCCAGTGCCTGTCAAGAGAGTGGACCGCTGCAGTCAGGTTGGTCTCAACATCCCCCCTCCCCTTTTCCACTTGATTAAACTCCCAAGCACCACAGAGCCCAGAGATTCCACCAGCGTCCACAACAGAAACATATTTATTTCCTGTTCCAGCGCCTTTGACTGGATGCAGACATGGCACAGCGCTATGACACAGACGGCACCTTCCCACCAGAAAGCCTTTGTGTCATCTCTATCTGGCTGTTAAACATGAGTTTATGAAGGAGAATAATCAGAACCTTCAGATTGCTGCACCACCAATTACTGTCAGTCTGGATGAATATGGAAATTGGATCACACCTAAATAGCCTAATGTAACTCACTCTGTAGCAAGTTCCTACAACTATGAATGGCAGGTTTGTGTAGCCATTTACTCTTGTGTATAATCACATGCACGATACCTGTTACAAGTTAGCTAGTTAAATGTCTACTAGCTAGACATTTAGGTGTGTATAGCTATCTTATGTGTATGTGTCTCTACAGCGAAACTGTGGGAACAATTCACGGCACTTTATCTTTCCAGATCAACCATATCAGCAGGTATTATCAAAATAAGTCTAGTCATGAACACCATCCACACAGCATTGCACTGCCTGGGATTTTTTTTTTTCTGCAATGGAATCAGTGTTTTGTGTTGGGAGAATGTGGATTGAATTTGTTTTGTGTTACTCTAGGGTCAGCCTTGGGGGGTTATCTTAGCCTATTTCTATTGTGACACTAGAATTATGAAAGAAGTAACACTGCTGCATCCTTTGTGGCTTAGAGAGAGAACAAATCACTCTGGCAGTGGGTTAGTGCAGACAATTTCATTCTACCCCAGCTCCTTCTTGCTATTCACATGCAATACCTTACCCTCTCTCTTTGACATTCATTTCCTATTCCGTGTCATGGACAAAGCTACACCCAAACACATAAAGTGATCATTCTCCAATTCCAGTAAAGTTGACTTTACTTGAGCTTAGAATTTAATTTGCTGATTCAATTTGCCAACACAATGAATTGGCAATGGGGCATGGTTGCCATCAAGGCTCAGCCTCCCTTTAGGTTTGTGTCTGTCAAAATAGAACTGGATGTAATTCTGCCTTGCATTCTTCTCCATTCCATCGCCAATGGGAAAACAGGGAATTCTTAGACCCATATTTCAGTTCCATGTCATAGATGGATTGCCTGAAAATGACAGCCCCAGTCTCGCCTGTTAAGTGATTTATTTTGGTCCAAAAATAAAGTATAAACACAAGTCATTTTAAGCTTGAAAGGATTCCTATCTCCCAGGGATTATTTACTTGCCGCAGAATTGCCGTGATGTGCTTCTAGTCAGAAGGAACAATGATTCCATTCGGCAAGAATACTGCTTTACAGCCATCTTTAAATCTCTCCGAATAAGACTTCCTTTTGGGACAAATAAGCATGTCAATCATACTTGTCAAGATTCCAATTTTCCTTTAGCCTCTCCTGGAGCACTTGGTGCTGTGTATACATGCCCCTTATCGGTTGTGAGTGATGCAGTCTCATGACACAAACCCAAAAGCAAGCTGATGCATTGGTTCAGTTAGAGCAGGATTTTCTCTGACAGGGCTGGCCATGGAGCCAAGATGTCACGCAAGGGCTGTTGGGAGCATGTTTCAAATATGTGGCCGTGACCTGACATGTACTCCAGGAGTGTGTTAAGCTGAGGGATGTGGGGAGAGTGGAAATCATAACTTCTCCCTCCACGCTCCACCAGTAGCATTATTCCGCCTGCATGCCCATGACATATTACACACAGAGCTTATTCATAGGAAATACATCAGCTTGGCTGTATCAAGATGTAGGAATTAGCTTGAGATATAGTCTGGGATGACATGGAAAGCAATTGTCTTTTTCTTCAAGGACTTGCCAAAGAACCACTGACGCCACTGACGCCATCCACAGCTCACAACAATATTGACAGGCTTAATTCAATTATGGCAGTGCGATGTGCTGAGACTCCGGAGGTGTGAGCTAATTCCTCTGTTTACACCCCTGAGTCACTGTCACAAACAAAGAAATTCATTGGCTTCCAGGAGCTTGTTTGCTGCGATTGTCCCATTGCCTTTGAAGTTTCTCATCGCTTTAAGTTGTTTATTTATTCATGCTCTTTCTTTGCCTGAAATCACCATGGGGTATTCCGCTAGAATATTTTAGCACAGTGTGAAACAATGAAAGAGCTGAGTATTAGACATGTAAACTACGCATAACACAGTCCTTACATTGAGATGGTATTCTGATTCAGAGGGGCTGGGTTAAATGCGGAAGACACATTTCAGTTGAATGCATTCAGTTGTACAACTGACTAGGTATCCCCCTTTCCCTTTCTGTGTTGATTGGGCTTTTCAAGTAGGAAATCTTCACTGGGAGTTGTGTTTATTGAAACCCTTTTATAAGTATTTAGGTTTTCGAGTTTCAACCATCTGTATCAAGAATACTTTATTAATCAGACCTCCACCATGAGAATGCTGTCCTCTATTCTCTGTATAGGCTGGTGGAAGTGATTTTTATATAGAGGCTGTGGCATTGTGCCAAGCTCCTTTGAGACTTAGACTAAACTGATGAAATGCAAAAGGATGCTTTTAGGGATTATGCTAATTACTAATTGGTGTATAAGAAGGTTATTGTTTTTCCTGGATAATTTGGATTATTGGCATTAGAGATTTAGTTGCAAGTTAACGTGCTCTTCCTGTTTTAATGGGGCCATTAGCTCCTCCCAACCATGTGAAGCCAACTCTTAGTTAATGTGGCTGATAGTTTTTCTTTATGCCTTTAACATGCTCAGCTACACACACACGTGTGCAGGGCGACACACGAGGACATGTGTTTCGGTGCAATCATGTCAAAGATGCTTGTGTGTTTAAAAGAAAAGTGACATATCCCATAATCCTTCATGTATAGGGGTAAGCACAAAGGGGTACACAGTCAGACATCACAGGTACAATCACGTTTCCCCATGGTCTTGTTTTTCTGTTGAATGTCAGGATTTAGCTATGAAGCTTTTTTATTGTTCCAAAAAAAGATAGATGCCAAACTGTAGTTACAGTGTATTCACAAGATATGTTTCAGAGCAGGATGAAAAGATAGGAGTGAAAACATGCCAACCCATACCCAGGGCTATAGCAGGATTAGACTCTCTTTTTGTCTGATGTTTACCTTTATATATGTGAGCTACACTTGGTTATTCATCCCATTCATTTTCAGTATGCCTGGGATGACTCTGCTCACGGTCGCCTTCCACTCCCATCGACCTCCAGTTTGTTTCACATCTGCACGACTCGAGGAGGGAGAATGTTAAGTATGAATTGATTTTTAAATAAGCATACATTTACCTTCAGACACCTGCGGAACATATTGGGCTCGTGCTGTATTGCAAAACAGGCTATTTTAATTGATCTTTGTGATGAACAATGAGGACAGACCACCCTGTCTTTGGAGTCAAGGTGACTTTGGCATCACAATCCTATACCGAGTCCCTTGTTTTTTTTATGATGGGACAACTTACCATGAAAGCGCATCTGGGCAGAGGTGAGAAGGTAACAGTGCTGTAACTAATGGGTTTATTTAATTTAATTTACTGGCTGTGGCCCCCAGATCATTGGAGGCATGCTGGCCACAGTGAGATTGAGGTTGCAGTGGGAAAGAAAGAAAGATTAACCCTCTTTTCAAAAGGGCAAATTTCACTCTCATGTCATGCTGGATTTTCTTGCCGAGATAGCAGGCCAGTATAAATCTGCAGAACTAAATGAATACAGGTTTGCGGTGAAATGGGCCTCTCAAGCTTATTTCGTACAAGCCACCTAATCAACGTCACGCTGGGGAATCGGTCATAAATGAAGGCTTTGTCAACATGTCCTCAGATGGATGCAAGGGAGCATTTGCAATAACAATTGCTTCTGGATTCGAAACGTTGACGTACCAACGGAAGGTCAATTGGGCATATCTAACACGACTGAAGTTTTTTTGAGGGGATAGTTGTGAGGGCTGGTATTTTCCTAATGATTAAAGGTATATAATTCTGTAGAACAGCTTGGTAGGGTTGTTGCTGTCATCATTAACACAGGCTTTTAGCTAAATATTATCTTTGATGCCATTGTTGTAGTCACATGTCACTCCGTATCTGTTTCTGGCCACATTGTCTCCAATTAACAGTCTTACAATTTTCTGATGCAATCAGTGGAATATAAATGAAGCAATCCCAGCAGCCTCTGGCTCTGCGTCGTCTCAGCCTCACAATGAATCACTCGCTGTTAGATCTGTTTTGTAATAAACCCACTTTTTACAGGGCTAAACACGTACTCACTGCACCTTGGGTAAACTCAACAAACGCTTCAGGGTTTCAAAATTAATGTGGCATAATAATTAGTTAACCAACAGTGCGATGCCAGAGGAAGGAATTTTACTCCTTGTGTTTAATAACAGATAGTTTAATTTGCCTTGCTACTAATGTTGCATGTGTTTCTTCATGCTCTTTAATATTTGGGACTCACTTAGCTGGCTCCTTCCCTCCACACAGATGGATCTGCACAAATATACCCATTTGATGTTTTTCCTTTCAGTAGATTTTTGGTTTGTGGTGGCAAGACAGTGTAAAACACTGAAAACTGCCTACAAACCACTGATGGTTGCTCACGGCGGAATCCGATCAAAACAAAGAAGCTGTGTTTGGTTAGTTCACTCGGTCAGCCATTGGCTGCTTGATGGGCCGGTCTGCATTCTAGTGGATGTTATTGTACATTTTTAGGACTGAGGCATTGTCTCTTATTGGGTACCCCAGGTGTAATATGATCACTTTCCCTCTCACCTGTCTGTTGGGATAACCCAACTCTAAAGCTGTGAGAGGGGTGTGTGTTGTTGTGTGTTCGAGACGAGTGAATGTCCAAAGCCAAACCAAAAAGGCGCTAGACATTCCACGGCACCACCCATAGATGAAGAGACTAACACTCTTAAAGGCCAGTGCAGTCAAAAGTGTGATATTCTTATGTTTTATATACATTTCCACACTATGAGGTTGTAATTGTGAAAATGATGATAATGCCCTTTAATAGGGATAGGCGTTCCGTCAACAGGACAGTTGTAAATCATGCAGCGCCTTGTGTCACGATCGCAGATTTTAGAGAAAAAACAAATGTCGTTATATATAAGTGTCTTATATTGGCTGAAAGCTTAAATTCTTGTTAATATAACTGCACTGTCCAATTTACAGCAGCTATTACTGCGAAAAATGCCATGCTATTGTTTGAGGAGAGCTCCTAACAACAAAACACTTTTTTTCACCGCGATAGGTTTGATAAATTCACCTCTGAAGGTGAAATGTGTACTTACATTCTGAAATCTTGCTCTGATTTATCATCCAAAGGGTCCCAGAGATAACATGAAGTGTCGTTTTGTTAGATAAAATCCTTTTTCATATCCTAAAAAGGTCCATATAACATGCACAATCGATTTTGTATTTCCACTCATTCAATTTACAAAGAAAGGAATCTGTGAAAATCTAACCCTAAACGTTGTTTCAACCAGTCAAATCAGGTCTGTATGTATTCCTCAGAGATCCTAGAATGTAACTAGACTTCACTATATCATTAGGGGTGTAGTATATCCTATAGGACACCAAATTTGGTCAGAGAGTGACGCCTTCATGGCATGCCGATGACATGTCCGGTCTTCATTTGATCGACTGTATCTTTGTCAAATAAGCACCAATCGGGGTCAAACAAAGCTAGCTAGATAGCCAATGAACTGGCCTTTGCAGTAGTATCCGGAAACCATGTATATGTCGCAAAATGTAGCTGCCAACCTTTTGCGACAACATGCCTTTTCCCTTTGGACAAAAAGTATAAGAATATTCATAGTTATGAAGTTATGAAAACTGGTTGTTTTGCAAATGTTGAACTTATAATATGGGTACTAATACTGGAAAAGCTAAATCAAAGTCCAAGTATACTGATTCGATGATATTCTTGCAGAAAAATGTAATATGAATGCAAATGTCTCCTTCACGATTTGCCCAAATGTACCTGGGTGACTTCACACTAAATGTCATGTAGTTCGCTCATACTTCAAGTATGAAACTTTGCACATACACTGCTGCCATATTGTGAACACCATCAGAATTACAACCAGAGTGATGGCTGGAACTGGGACCATTCTCTTGCATTTCAAAGATGGTGGTATTTTCTTCTACCAGATCTATTGTGTTATATTCTCCTACATTCAATTCACATTTCCACAAACTTCAAAGTTTCCTTTCAAATGGTACCAAAGAATATGCATATCCTTGCTTCAGGGCCTGAGCTGCAGGCAGTTAGATTTGGAGAGGTCATTTTAGGCAAAAATTTGAAAAAAGGGGGCTATCCCCATGAAGTTTTGGTGGGATGCAGTTTTGGACTGTCTGGTGTAGGGTCGTCGACCGATTAATCTGCATGGCCGATTATAAATGCAGGGTATATGCAGCAGCTTGGGCCGCCGGCTCGTTGCGAACTGTTGACAGGCCATTTATTCCTAACAAAGACCGTAATTAATTCACCAGAATTTTACATAATTATGACATAACATTGAAGGTTGTGCAATGTAACAGCAATATGTAGACTTAGGGTTGCCACCCGTTCGATAATATACGGAATGGTTCCGTATTTCACTGAAAGAATAAACGTTTTGTTTTCGAAATGATAGTTTACGGATTTGACCATATTAATGACCAAAGGCTCATATTTCTCTGTGTTTATTATATTATAATTAAGAGAGCAGTCTGACTGAGCGGTGGTAGGTTGCAGCAGGCTCGTAAGCATTCATTCAAACAGCACTTTCCTGCATTTGCCAGCAGCTTTTCGCAGTGCTTAAAGCACAGCGCTGTTTATGACTTCAAGCCTATCAACTCCCGAGATTAGGCTGGCAATACTATAGTGCCTATAAAAACATCCAATAGTCAAAGGTATATGAAATACATATGGTATAGAGAGAAATAGTCCTATAGATAATATAATAACTACAACCTAAAACTTCTTAACTGGGAATATTGAAGACTCATGTTAAAAGTAACCACCAGCTTTCATATGTTCTCATGTTCAGAGCAAGGACCTTAAACATGAGCTTTCTTACATGGCACATATTGCACTTTTACCTTTTACCCCAAATTGAACATGTTTCATTATATATTTGAGACTAAATTGATTTTATTTATGTATTATATTAAGTTAAAATAAAAGTGTTCGTTGTTCTTTCAGTATTGTTGTAATTGTCATTATTACAAATGTATATATAAAAATCGGCCGGTATCGGCTTTTTTTGGTCCTCCAATAATCGGTATCGGCGTTGAAAAATCATATTCGGTCGACCTCTAGTCTGGTGACATCACAAGGCGGTAAATTAGATAAAATAACTAAAATAAAGATAGTTCCAAACCTTTTCAGTTTTCCACCACCCACCCCCCCTCACTCAGACTTTTTTTTTGAAGATCAGTCTTGAATTTACAACTGATTATTTTCCCTTTCATGAGATATAGACAGCTTGCATCATCTCTTGTTTTGTAGTTTTTTTGTGCGCTTTACTATAAATATTGTGAAGCGGAAAAGGTCTTTGTAGATCTCATTAAATGTTCCATGCATTTTACATACAGTATGGCATTTGGTTCAACTTGAATGATAACTGCATTAGTTCCCCAATTGTCTTCATTCTACTACATTCTAGTTATCCGTATTCAAGTGTTTCATCATCAGTGCATGATGGCATTGGGCACCTTTTTTTTTTTAATGAAACAGCTCCATTGGACTACTGCTCTCACCGGGAGCCTTCACACTCAGATTAGCCACACCGTGTCTCTAAATTGTTCTGACGGGTGATTTGCCCATAGTCTTTTGATGAGTTGTTCACATTCTGATATAGCAAAGTTCCTATACATAATAATTCCACCGTAAACGCCATTCACAATTGAATCATAGATGTCTTTGCTTGACTGAGTGCACCAGTTTATTTGTAAATATCTGAACTTTTTGGTAAAATCCCCTTAGATATGGTTGAAATACTGGATGCTGCTTCTTGCTCTCCCTTCCCCCCCACTCAAACCACTCCCAGACAGTCCTAGCAAAAATCTTGCTTGCGAAATTGTTTATTTTTGACCATTTTCATTTAAACAATCGCAGTAAGGTACTTAATTTTTACCCAGAAATGATTTAATATTGAGATAAAAATGACTGGATTGGCCCTTTAAATCCAGGTTATCATAAACCAGTCCACTCATGCCACCGTCAGACTGCAGCTGAAGTGTAGGTTGAGTTTAGGTTATTGCAGTGTAAGTCAAAATGACTTATCCTCACAAGTTTGAACAGGAAAAGAGAAGGTAGGTAATATAACTTTTTCATATTGCGACAGCGTCTTTAGAACGGCATTCGAAGACTAGCCCTAGTAATACAGGAGTATGGTAATGAATATCAGTGAAAAACACTATAGTGTTCAGACAAGCCTTGACATTGAAAGGGCATGCCCTCCAACTCAAATAAATGGTGCCCCACAGAGCCAGACATGGCCCTGGCATTCCCCGATTTTAGTTCCTTTTGTTTCACGAGTCAAGGGCCTTTTTCTATCAGACTTGTCCATTATCTGAGTCTGAAAGACACAGCAAAGTCCACCACATGGTCTGTCAATTTGTGAAACTCACCAGAGCAGTCCTGGTGTGATAATGAATGTAATTTATTTCCTCCTATGGCACAGACACAATTATTTCAAATGCCTGTGGACCTGTGCATGCGGCAAAGTGTAAGATACACCAAATAGTCATCTTCACCCACTCCTAGATGGAAATAATTGTCAATGATGATGTATTTCTTTATTATAAGGAAAGTAAATGTTTTAATACAGAAACATGTTCCAGTAGGGCTTCAATAGGAACAGGAATATTTCCTAATAATATCACGTGGCTTGGAAAACTCCTGGCCCCAGCATCAACCACGCATTTCTTAACATTCTACAATGCTGCCCGCTGTGCTGGTTCATCTATCTGGCTTGCACCCGACCAGAACTGACAACCCACTGGATTGACTGACTGTCACCAAGGCACCCGCTATAAAACCATATCAGCCCAGCCTGAGGTTGTGATCCCAGCCTCGTGTTGTGTCTGGCTGGGGCATGTTTGTTTTGGAGAGAGCACTCTGCCTTCCTTGGCTGTCCTCTTTATTGCAGCGGCCCCTAATAGCTTGATTTAATGCACTCTCAGAGGTCAGATATTGCGCTGGCAGCCACAGACCACTTCCTTCCTCACTGCCCCATTAATAGCAGCAAACAAATCAGAGATGCACTGTAAATTCTCTCCCTGGCATATCGGAGCTGTTTGGATGGGAGACGTGGACAGATTTATTATGGGGAAGAAGGATATCTCTAGAAAAGACTAGCCAGGTTTTTTTCCCCTCTCTCTCCAAAACATGGGCTGTGTGAACACTAATTAAATGTATTATTCCCAGTAGGATAGCTTAGCTAGTGTTCCGTCACATATCCTCTGATCCTTATGATATGTCTGTGCAAGATGTGTACTGTATGTAGAGTCATGTACAGAGTCACTCAAAGCCTGTTTATCCTGACCTGCTTTTCACAGGACTACTTCCTCCAAACAAGAAGCTCAATCTCAAGTGGTTTATTTCGTCATTGAGGTTCGCTAATTGTGCCTTGTAAAAAGACTAGATGTGTACAGTGACAGTCATAAGCATATCAGTCCAGAACATTTGACATTGTGCATCTTGGCTTTGGAGAGTCAGGTGTTGTGTTTAGGGACTATCACCTAAATATACACTACAGGTCAAAAGTTTTAGAACACCTACTCATTCAAGGGTTTTTCTTTATTTTTACTATTTTCTACATTGTAAAATAACAGTGAAGACATTTAAACTATGAAAAAACACACATGGAATCATGTAAACTCAGCAAAAAATGAAGTCCCTTTTTCAGGACCCTGTCTTTCAAAGATGATTAATAAAAATCCAAATAACTTCACAGATCTTCATTGTAAAGGGTTTAAACACTGTTTCCCATGCTTGTTCAATGAACCATAAACAATTAATGAACATGCACCTGTGGAACGATCATTAAGACACTAACTGCTTACAGACGGTAGACAATTAGGGTCACAGTTATGAAAACTTAGGACACTAAAGAGGCCTTTCTACTGACTCTGAAAAACACCAAAAGAAAGATCCCCAGGGTCCCTGCTCATCCGCGTGAACGTGCCTTAGGCATGCTGCAAGGAGGCATGAGGACTGCAGATATGGCCAGGGCAATACATTGCAATGTCTGTACTGTGAGACGCCTAAGACAGCTCTACAGGGAGACAGGACGTACAGCTGATCGTCCTCACAGTGGCAGATCACGTGTAACAACACCTGCACAGGATTGGTACATCCGAACATCACACCTGCGGGACAGGTACAGGATGGCAACAACAACTGCCCGAGTTACACCAGGAACGCACAATCCCTCCATCAGTGCTCAGACTGTCCACAATAAGCTAAGAGAGGCTAGACTGAGGGCTTGTAAAAAAAAAAGTGCTCTTCACTGACGTGTCGCTGTTTTGTCTCACCAGGGGTGATGGTCGGATTCGCGTTTATCGTCGAAGGAATGAGCGTTACACCGAGGCCTGTACTCTGGAGCGGGATCGATTTGGAGGTGGAGGGTCCGTCATGGTCTGGAGCGGTGTGTCACAGCATCATCGGACTGAGCTTGTTGTCATTGCAGGCAATCTCAACACTGTGCGTTACAAGGAAGACATCCTCCTCCCTCATGTGTTACCCTTCCTGCAGGCTCATCCTGACATGACCTTCCAGCGTGACAATGCCACCAGCCATACTGCTCGTTCTGTGCGTGATATCCTGCAAGACAGGAATTTCAGTGTTCAGCCATGGCCAGCGAAGAGCCCGGATCTCAATCCAATTGAGCATGTCTGGGACCAGTTGGATCGGAGGGTGAGGGCTAGGGCCATTCCCCCCAGAAATGTCTGGAAACTTGCAGATGCCTCGGTGGAAGAGTGGGATAACATCTCACAGCAAGAACTGGCAAATCTGGTGCAGTCCATGAGGAGGAGATGCACTGCAGTACTTAATGCAGCTGGTGGCCACACCAGATGTTGACTTTTACTTTTGATTTTGACCCCCCCTTTGTTCAGGGGCACATTATTCCATGTCTGTGGAACGTGTTCAGTTTGTCTGTTGTTGAATCTTGTTATGTTCATACAAATATTTACATATGTTAAATTTGCTGAAAATAAACGCAGTTGACAGTAGAGGATGTTTCTTTTTTTGCTGAGTTTAGTAACCAAAAAAAGTGTTAAACAAATCAAAATATATTTCATATTTGAGAATCTTCCAATAGCCACCCTTTGCCTTGATGACAGCTTTGCACACTATTGGCATTCTCTCAACCAGCTTAAACGAGGTAGTCACCTGGAATGCATTTCAATTAACAGGTGTGCCTTAAGTTAATTTGTGTGTTTGAGCGAATCAGTTGTTGTGACAAGGTAGGGGTGGTATACAGAAGATAGCCCTATTTGGTAAAAGACCAAGTCCATATTATGGCAAGAGCAGCTCAAATAAGCAAAGAGAAACAACAGTCCATTATTACTTTAACACATGAAGGTCAGTCAAGAACTTTGAAAGTTTCTTCAAGTGGAGTCACAAAAACCATCAACCGCTATGGTGAAACTGGCTCTCATGAGGACCGCCACAGGAATGGAAGACCCACAGTTACCTCTGCAGCTGAGGATACGTTCATTAGAGTTGCCAGCCTCAGACATTGCAGCTCAAATAAATGCTTCACAGAGTTCAATTAACAGATCCATCTCAACATCAACTGTTCAGAGGAGTCTGTGGGAATCAGGTCTTCATGGTCAAATTGCTGCAAAGAAACCACTACTAAAGGACACCAATAATAAGAAGAGACGTGCTTGGGCCAAGAAACACGAGCAATGGACATTAGGCCAGTGGAAAGCCCAAATTAGATATTTTTGGTTCCAACAACAGTGTCTTTGTGAGATGGGGTGTGGGTGAATGGATGATCTCCGCATATGTATTTCGCACCATGAAGCATGGAGGAGGAAGTGTTGTGGTGTAGGGGTGCTTTGCTGGTGACACTGTCTGTGATTTATTTACAATTCAAGGCAGACTTGACCAGCCTGTCTACCACAACATTCTGCAGCGATACGCCATCCCATCGGGTTTGCGCTTAGCGGGACTATCATTTGTTTTTCGACAGGACAATAACCTAACACACCTCCAGGCTGTGTAAGGGCTATTTTACGAAGAAGGAGAGTGATGAAGTGCTGCATCAGATGACCTGGCCTCCACAATACTCCAACCTCAACCAAATTGAGATGGTTTGGAATCAGTCGGACCGCAGCGGGAACGAAAAGCAGCCAACAAGTGCTCAGCATATGTGGGAACTCCTTCAATACTGTTGTAAAAGCATTCCAGGTGAAGCTGGTTGAGAGAATGCCAAGAGTGTACAAAGCTGGCATCAAGGCAAAGGGTGGCTACTTTGAAGAATCAAAATATATTTTGATTTGTTTAACACTTTTTTTTGGTTACTACATGATTCCATATGTGTTATTTCATAGTTTTTATGTCTTCACTATTATTCTACAATGTAGAAAATAGTAAAAATAAAGAAAAACCCTTGACCGGTAGTGTATACCCGATATGAAGCCGTCACCACCATACAGGAAAACGAAGCTTGTAAATTGGAAGTAACCTTTTCTCAGACAGCCCTTTCCTTCCCATCACATCTCGGCTTTGCAGCAGTATGACGATAGATTTCTTTTCATCAAATGATGGTCAGACAGGATAATTATTATTCTAGTCAGCATGTGTTTATCTTGATGTAGCCCTCAATAATCAACTAGATCCAACAAGCACATTTCATTCAGGTGCCAGTGCAGTCAAAGCCCTTGCATTTCTAAGGAGCACTGCACAACATCATTTTCAACAATAGTGGTATAATGAGTTCCTTACACAATGTTAAACATTTTACTTATATTTCACGCTGTAAATATAGCACAAGGGTGTATATATCAAAGCCTTCATTAGTCAATATTTGTATTGTCATGACTACAGCATTTGAGAATCATCAATTATGTTTCCTAGGATAAATGAAACAATGTCAAACATGTGGTTTCCATATGTTTGATGTGTTTAATACCGTTCCATTCATTCCATTCCAGTCATTACAATGAGCCCGTCCTCCTATAGCTCCTCCATCTAGCCTGCTCTGATCCCAGGGTGCATTTACTGTAAAGGCATGACTATTTATTTTTTATTACCCCCTTTTCTCCCCAATTTTGTGCTATCCAATTGTTAGTAATTACTATCTTGTCTCATCGCTACAACTCCCGTATGGGCTCGGGAGAGACGAAGGTCGAAAGCCATGCGTCCTCCGAAACACAACCCGCACAAGCCGTACTGCTTCTTAACACAGCGCGCCTCCAACCTGGAAGCCAGCCGCACCAATGTGTCGGAGGAAACACCGTGCACCTGGCTACCTTGGTTAGCGCGCACTGCGCCCGGTCCGCCACAGGAGTCGCTGGTGCGCGATGAGACAAGGATAACCCTACCGGCCAAACCCTCCCTAACCTGGACGACGCTAGGCCAATTGTGCGTCGCCCCACGGACCTCCCGGTCGCGGCCGGCTGCGACAGAGCCTGGGCACGAACCCAGAGTCTCTGGTGGCACAGCTAGCGCTGCGATGCAGTGCCCTAGACCACTGCGCCACCCGGGAGGCCCGGCATGACTGTTTTTGAAGCGTTTCTCAGAGGCCTTTCATAACCAACCTTCCCTGTAGATGTTACACGAGCACAGCTCCTTTGAAAAAATTACTGAAACCCATTAAAAAAAAATAGTTATTGGAAATTGGCCACTACACTTGCCAACAATCATTTAGAGAGACATGGCAAAGCTACATAACTGTTAACCCTTCTGTAGCTAATCTTTAAAGACCTTCATTATGGGTTAGAGCCATATACTTAGAGTTTTATAAAATCTATGAAACGAACTGGCCGGTGATTGTAAATGAATCATGTTGTGGTGTATAGAACCGGGATGGTTGTGATTTTTAGGCAGAAAGAGCTCCAGTAATGCTGAATCTCTGAGGCAGATGTCTGTATTTAGACAGGGCAGGTAGCATATTTGAGCAACAGATACTCTAGGGAGTAAAAACCTTTCAGCAAGCTCTCTGTTAGAGCTTGTGATTTACAGTGTTCCTGCCAATTACAAAACTTGCCTTGGAAATGCACAGTCCTCTTCTTATACCCTTCTCCATATTGTTTATACACCAATCTCCCACTGCATTCTCACCTTCACTTTCCTTACGAAGAATAAACTGCCCGGGGCTACTCTCATGCAACAATGGTTCACACTGTCCATAACACAGAAAAGCATTCACCTTACTCACAGGAGACCATGACTATTTCAACAGTATAGCCCTCTTGTCACAAAAGAGCAGGAGCGAGGGAGGACGGTATTGTGTGCGATTGAAAAGTAGAGATTTTGCCCATCCCTGTATCACTTGATTATGTTGTGGAGAAAGAGAACTTCACAAGGAGTGGATTATCAATTTTCTCTTATGTTCTAAAAATGGCAGTAATCAAAGACTTGGTATTAATTACACACATAAACAAAGCAGCCTTTTTAATGGTGATCAACATCAAAGGTAGTGGCGGACTCAACAAAAAATAGTAATTGGAGAATTCAGTGTGGGGTTGTGTGTGTGTGTGGGGGGGGGGGGTTGTGTGTGTGGGGTTGTATGTGTGGGGGGGGTTGTGTGTGCGCGTGGGTCAGTGCTTGTGTGCATGCATTATGTTTTGTGTCAGTCTCTCTGTGTGTTTTTGTTTGTGCTGAATGAGAATATTTTCAATGTGGAAAGTCTGTGATGATTCATACTTTGCTCAAGGAAAAAGGCAACATGTTGGTCTGCCCCACTACATAACCAACATCATTATGAATTCTATTTCTCTCCCCTCGCTATTAAAAATGAACAGGCCCACTATGGCTGCAAAACTTGGCAGCAGGGACTTGGTCTTGATTTGCGGGGGAACCAATAAAACGGCTTGGCGGGGGCGGCCATTCTCTCAGATGTTAAGACATATGAATTATGCAGAAACCAGCTGTTCCAATATTTATCACTATGTGTGAATATTCTTTAATGCATATGGGGGAAGCCAAAGTCATTATATCTGTTACATATTTAGGCATACATTTGGTTGATGGATGCTAAAGGATGAAATATGAGGGTATTAAGAATTGCACTTCATGCAAATCCTTAAATATGGTTTGCAGTGTTCGGTATTGTGCTAGCATAACAATATCCCAATAAACTGTTCTCAGCTGCTCAATGGTAAGTGATCTCATTATTTAGAATTGGGCTTTATAGTCAACAGCAAGGAATTTTGAGGCAACCAGGAGAGTAAAAGGATCTCATGTTTCCTTTTTTTTAACACCCAATCTAAATTATGCACAGTAGCATTGTTTATGCGTCAAACCAGGCCTCGTTCCAGAATCATCACAAAGAAGCTCAGTATTAATTGGCAACAACAGAATGGAGACACAGCAAACAGACACCTTTCTCACTCGGTCCACGATGGAAATCATATTCAGTATGGGAAAAGCAGAGCCAGCTGTCTTTTAAGTTTCATCCCCTCAGTTCTAATGCCAAATTCAGTTGAGCTGTGCAGTGTTTAACCTCTCCACCTCCGGATCCCCAAGGCTCCGAAAGGAATATCCTGACTAAAATGAATGCAGGTGTAGACGGCGATTGGGGAGGTGAATGAGGGATTGTGAATAACACTGAGATAATTGGGGTCTGCTGCAGCTCTCTTCCCCCCTCTCAGATCCAGGGACAGCCAATGGAAGGGGAGACAGGGGAGAGAAGAGGTCAAAAAGACTTATTCAGCAGTGGAACACATTTGAGGTGGGCATACACACACCCTCTACTTCCTTGTACTCTCATAGTGGCCCCTTTTAGTACACAAGGAGTGAGTTAGGTAGATAGATTGCGTGCATCTCATCTATATTGAGAGTTACTCCTCAGCGGTGCTATCAGCGGCCCCGGTGAAGAGTGCTGACCATGCTTGAGGGGGAATGGGGGGAGTGGCTAAGTGGTGCACCTTGGCGAGGGCTGGTTTTACCCACGAGACACTCACAACACTGACACACGTTCACTTTGGCTAATAAATCATTGAAAGTCTGATGTGCACCGATGGGAATGCAGTGTCAGTTTTGATACTTGATTAGCATTTCTGTCACTTCGCTTTATGCTTAACATAACTCCAGCTGTGCAACCAATTCCCACTGGCCATCGGCATGACAATGGCGAGCCATTCCTCAAACTGACAGGCCGTCATGACAACATGTCCACTAAAGGGGAATTGCACTGAACGTCCAGAACAAAAAAATGTTTTCCTTAGTGACATTACACATCTCAAGTGTCACAGTATCAGACTGTGTTGGTCTCTGTGTGTAGAACACTGCCAACGGATTGGGGAGTCATGATAACTGCACAACATGTATGTATGGTTTACTAGGGCCTTTACTATAGTTTAGTTCTATACTGTGAATGCTCAGTCACACTCGTATTGGACGGAGAAGCTGATGCCACGTCACACACAACTCACCAGCACTAAAATCTCTGACTACCGGTGGAAAACAAGGCGCAGCCATGGCTATAAACTTTATATGAGTGTGGCTTATTAATTTATCAGTCCCAGTTGTAAAGCCTACTCTACTGGAAACTTCTCCACTCAGGGATGGATCTGCAGAGCGCAGGGCAAGTAGCATGTCATCCTTGTTTGATTGCTACCGTTTTAATGGTGATCATGACTCTGCTCATTAAAAAATGTCATTGTCTAATATGTTCTCATTAGATTGATTTAGATTCAGTGTGGAGATCAGGCTTAGACTCTGACCTTGGGCGCCCACCTTGCTCTGGTCTGTGACAGTTGCTTAGTCTAGGTCCTAACACACACTCTTAGTATGGTAATGAGAGATGTTAATATTCCCTGCCTGACTTCCTGGTTCACCATTGGTATGTTGAAATCTGTCAGTCGGCTGCATCATTTCTGATAGCCCCCAGTCAGTCTGCTCTGACCGTTCCCTGTCAACTAGGAGATAGTTGCGTTGCTCTTTAAAATCAGGCTGGCTAGAAATAGATGATTATACTTAAATGTATTACTGTGGACTTTACAGGACAATGTTACATTTAATTTAATCAAGCTCTTTTAATTGTATGGTTCACTGCTGTTTTGGTGATATAATTCAACTTGAAACAATAAAAAGATTGCTGTGCTTTATTGTTTAACAATAAATTGCATAACTCTTGGAATTGTTAAATACACTTCTACTACACAGTAAATAAAAATGAAACAATAACTGAAGCATCATTTTCCATCTCTGCACAGATGAGTAGCGTCAAAAAAATAGAAACACTCTGAAAAATAGTTGTTACATAACAGCCTAATGTAATTGTGACTTTTTACATGGTTGCGTTTGTTTTATTACTGAGTGTCTTTAACAATGTATAACAAGGCCAAGCTGTTCTCTGTGGGTTTGGTGGGTACTCTCTGATTCTCTTCCAGAGCATGACCATAGTATCTATCCACTGTGGGGCCTGACCCTTGCTTGAAGGCGCATGGCCTACATTGTACTGAATATAGTAAGTCCTCGTTGTCTTCTCCCCAGAGGGCCTCTGATTCTAGAACATAAAGGAATAAAGAAACGCATGGGTTAGAGAAAGAAAATACACTCTAGGGTATGTTGCCATTCCTCGACTGGTTTTGCCTGTCCATTATGATTCAATTTCACCATGTCTTTATGCTGTGGAAATGGAAATAGCTAGCTACAAAGCATTACGTGTTATGCTATTAACATTCAGCTGTGTGCATATCTTGGGAAAAGCATTGTGCTCCACTTTCAGATAAGATATTGGAGATAGCTTGACAGTACGATACTTAGCTTTCAGAAGTCATTTCGCCCTTCACATGACAACAGACCTGAAGTCATTACATTCTTCCTGTATCCTCTATCCACTATGAAGGTCTGGACTGGAGAGCAGATCATGGTTAGCATCAGCAACAGAACGATGATGAAAGCCTTTCTAAAACTTGTGTGACCTGACTAACCTGCACAATGACTTTGACTAATTAGATGTCATGGAGCGTGGTGCGCTGGTTCAGAATGCTAAGCCTGCAAATTAATATTCCATCATGTTGTGCTTAACAAGATAATTAAATGCTAATATACGCTAACAAGCAACTCTGTTTGTATAATTGGTGCTGGTGGCATTGTGCTGTATGTGGAAATTATTTGGATGGAGGGTGAAGATTGTAGGATTTAAAATACGAAATAATACTAAGGAAAGTCAAGTTTAATACGTATCAAAGCATTTGTTGTGACAAGGAACCCATTCAGATTATGGTCTGTCTTTAGACTAATTGATAAACAATAGATATAGATTAAACCAATTGTTTTGCTTGATAAGTAAGGGGGTGTTTTTGTTTTCTACTTTCAGACAAGATGAGCGTAAGTACAGTAAATTATTGAATCTAATTCTAGTTTTGTTTGACATGGATTGCAGTATATTATTATGCATCGTTTCTGTCGCTGTATATTTTCCCATCACATCTTGGCTGTCACTCTGGGTGTATCCCTGCCTTTCACTCCATCATATTTGTTGCTGTACTTATTTGAGTTTCACAGTAGCACCAGTAATAGCCTTTTAGTGCTGGCAGCTGTACATCTGCAATGCTATTACAAGTCCTGACAGCTTTAGTGGCACAGCTGCATTAACCCAACACTAAGGGAAAGAACTGAGAGTCTACCATGCCAGTCCCTCCAGATCTCACCCGATGCCATTTTCCCGAGTTGAGCTCACACCTGCCGAAACGCCACACATTAATCTGTCAGAAGTGAGTTCCGTCATAAGTCTTGTCTGAAAATGCGTGACAATGGAATAGTTTTTTTTGCCACACTGTAGGTTAAGTTAGGAACGTACATGTTTTCAACTGGTCCAACTGACTAAGAAAATGTTTTCTGGTTGGCATGTTTCTAGGTTGTTGAATTTGTTCATTACATGTGAACTATGATGTTTCCTCCCTGAATGGTTTCATTGGAGTCATTAATGTTTGGATGAAAACCAAATTGTTCCTTCAGAAGCATTAGTCAAGGTTAAAGACAAATATTTAGTGTTTGTCTTGGATGTTGGCCCATGTTTTCAATATTAATTGGCACTCTGAATAACACAAAATTGACAGTTTTACTGGCACAGCAGACGTGGTTCTGGCCAAAGACTGTTATTCAGGAGTCAAATCAGAATCAATTTAGACATCTATGCACCAAAAGTAATGGTGGGTCTAAGAATGTTACTAGTGATTTAAAATACGCAAATTCTCAGCCCTTTAATGCACCATACCAATATCACTACAATTGGCAATGTACTGATTGTTTGCTTTAGACTAGAGTACACTAAATACACATGGTGATTAAAGTACACTGTAAGAGCTCATTCCCACAGAGACATGCAGATGCAGTCAGTGACACCCGGTCAAGCACTCAAAGCCTGTTCTACTTAACCTCAGACACCTTGCCAAGAGATGATTTTTAGCTCCAAATTAACAGGTTGGCTGGCAAGTCCGAACTGAAATTTTCTAAATTGAAAAAGTCCTTATTCTTCATTGTTGATCTCAGCTGTAGCCGTATTTTACTATGCTCTATATAGTTTGATATAACAAAATTGTTTTCTGTTAATGGGTTTCACACCTGTAATTAAAACAGAAGGTCAAATATTAGAAATAAGTGATATTCAAATCCTCTGTAATTGAATAGTTGAATTGCTAATTAAAATCCCTGTTGTTGTCACGCCCTGACCATAGAGAGCCCTCAGTTCTCTAGGTCAGAGCGTGACTGGGGGGGTTATCTAGTTTATAGATTTCTAGGTTGGTGGTTTGTGTGGTTCCCAATTAGAGGCAGCTGGTAATCGTTGCCTCTAATTGGGGATCATATTTAGGTAGGCTTTTTAGGTAGGTGGTAGCGATGAGAATGCTGCCGTACAGGTGTGCTGAAGAGCATGACACCAGTCCGGTGCCATCTGCACCGATTTCACGCATCTGGCTTCCAGTGCGCCTTCCCAGTCCGGTACATCCTGTGTCAGCTTCCCGCACTTGCCCTGAAGTGCGTGTCACCAGTCCGGTGCCACCTGTGCCGGATCCACACATCAGGCCTCGAGTGCGTCTCCCCAGTCCGGTACGTCTTGTCTCCGCTCCCCGCACTCTCCCTGAAGTGCGTGTCACCAGTCCGGTACCACCTGTGCCGGCTCCACGCACTAGGCCTCCAGTGCGCCTCCCCAGTCCGGTACGTCCTGTGCCTGCTCCTCGCACTTGCCCTGAAGTGCATGTAACCAATCCGGTGCCCCCTGTACCAGCTCCACACACTAGGCCTCCAGTGCATATTCACAGTCCAGAGCTTCCGGCGACGGTTCACAGTCCAGAGCTTCCGGCGACGGTTCACAGTCCAGAGCTTCCGGCGACGGTTCACAGTCCAGAGCTTCCGGCGACGGTTCACAGTCCGGAACCTCCCGGCGACGGTTCACAGTCCGGAACCTCCCGGCGACGGTTCACAGTCCGGAACCTCCCGGCGACGGTTCACAGTCCGGAACCTCCAGTCCAGCTCCAAGGCCGGAGCCTTCCTCTGCGCCGATGCCCAGTCCAGGCACGGCGGCCAACTCAGCTCCATGGCCAGAGCCTTCCGCGGCACAGGTGCCCAGTCCGGGTGTGGCGTCCAACCCAGCTCCATGGCCGGGGTCCTCCTCTGCGCCGATGCCCAGTCTGGGCACGGCGTTCTACCCGGCTCCATGGCCGGACCCGTGGTCTGGGCGGGGGGAAAAGACCTGCACCGGAGCCGCCACCGACACTAGTCACCCCCCCTACCCTCCCCATTTGGTTTCAGGTTTTGCGGCCGGAGTCCGCACCTTTGGGGGGGGGGGGGGGGGGGGGGTACTGTCATGCCCTGACCATAGAGAGTCCTCGGTTCTCTATGGTGTTTAGG
Organism: Salvelinus namaycush; assembly: GCF_016432855.1. Classification (NCBI taxonomy): domain Eukaryota; kingdom Metazoa; phylum Chordata; class Actinopteri; order Salmoniformes; family Salmonidae; genus Salvelinus; species Salvelinus namaycush. The sequence goes on along the minus strand of NC_052309.1, from coordinate 70,575,976 downwards.
TCAGAGCGTGACTGGGGGCATGGGGTTTATCTAGTTTATAGATTTAGGTTGGTGGTTCACAATTAGAGGCAGCTGGTAATCGTTGCCTCTAATTGGGGATCATATTTAGGTAGGCTTTACCCCACCTGCATTTGTGGGATATTGATTGTTTGTGTTAGTGTGTTTGGGCACTACGTCCTCACGGTCTTTGTAAGTTTTGTTATTTGTTTTTGTTAGTTTCACTTAAATAAATATGTGGAACTATACTCACGCTGCGCCTTGGTCCGCTCATTTCCAAGAACGTGACAGTTTATGCACCTGCTCTGAATATGCCTCTCCTTTTCCCTTGCTATTCCTTTCTATGTTGCAAAAAAAAGATTCCTTTTCCCGGTCTGTCATGCCGGTTTAATAAAAGATAGCCTGGAATTAGAGTGAAGACAATACCCAGTGTTTGCACCCCCACACCCCGCTGAGGTAATGGTCTGGGGAGCCTGATTAAATACCACAAGAGCCTCTAGCCAACCAGCTCACTCCGCTCCGTCCCATAAACTGCTGTATGTGGGTGAAGCTTCACCATTCCATAGTGTTCACACCCGCCCCTAGAAAAGAATGAAATTAGCCACACATCCCACATATTCCAGGAAAGACTCCTCCTGCACGCTTTCTTTAGATCCTGAAGTCTCCTTTCTGTCCTGTTTTTTTCTTCCTTTTTTTTCTATCGCAAGCAATCAAGTCATCTAATGTATTTTGTCTTTTGTCTTAACGTTGCACGTTGGAGTATTTATAGAAGTGCAGTTAACAGTAGCACAGACCTGGGGGAGGAAAATCATCTGAATGCGTCAGCTTCTGCAGCTAGTATCAGCTCTGTGAATCCAGTCCCCTTGTGGGATCCATGGAAAGACGGGGGAAATTTGCGAATCTGAAAATAATTTTGCTTGCTGTGAAACTAAACAGATTTTCAACTCCCACTAGTCCTGACTGAGGTCTCACTCAAGTTGCAGGAATCGTGATGACAGTAATGTGTCTTTATTTATTTGATATGTGCCAACCTAAGACATCTCAGTGACTAACGATTTAGCATATATCCATTTAGGAATTAAGAAAGATAAGGAAACTGATGTTAATGGCATGGTTACCATGAGTGATTGATTCATTGGCCACTACTTGCCATTGGATTTATTGGGTAACCTCCCTTTTTACACTGTCAATGAGAAGGCAGCAGTTATTCAGGCTGATTTAAAGACAACAATGCTTACAGCACACACATGTACCAGATGATGCAATTACTTTTGGTAAGATCTCGGCTAGTTTTCACCCTGGGAGAGCTCTTTAGCCAACTTCCAATTATCCCCAATGGATGATATTAAAATGATAAGATCAAAGTGGGCCATAATCTGTAGCACTGCTAAGCATAGAATGGCAGCCTCAAAGTGAGAGGAGGAGTTCAAACACACCATGTCAAACTTTCCCTCACTTTCATATGAAACTTCATACATCTACCCTACTGTCAGTTGAGCTTAATTTCATGTAATGCAATCGTGGTGAATAGTGTCGTATGCACTATATAAAAACAGGGATTAGCCTAGGACTAGTCAGTAAAAAATTGCATTTCAGAGATCACTGTTTGATGTGTGTCCCAGTACTCTGGTACTGATGTACCATTCCAACGTGTGCCCATGCTGTGGAAACTGCCAGATAGCTCCGGTTGATTCTCTCTCATTTCAGTGCACTCAGCACGTTGGGCCCATAATGCCTTGAGTGGTTCCCTGAGCCACATGACATCACTCTGTGTAGCCACTCTCTCCAATTCTAGTTTGTCCTCCATTATCCAGGGTAACAAGAGCGGAGATAGTATGGGGTGGTGTTGGGTTCCCGACTAAGTCCCAGAGCAGCCTCTCATGCAGAAGGCAAAAAGCTCGCCCGGGGCATGATACACCAGAGAGCTGTCTGGCTGCACGCTAATCTCGCCAGCCACCCACCAGCTCTGACCTGTGTTTCCAGTGTCAGTAGCAGACTTCAGGACAAGCCCACCCCTCCATCACTGTCAGAGCTAGGCCTAATGAGCTCCAGAGGGCACCGGGTCAATGACTAAGCTGATTTGCCTACTGATACGCCGTCACCAGGAGACACAGCAGTAAGGAGCAGGAAAAGGAGACTTCTCTGCTGTGTCTAGGCATAGTTTCTCCCGTTACAATGAGTCATATGGTTTCCCATTACCTGGGCTGGCGGTGGATGTCTACACTGATCATCCAACTACCCCTCACAATATACGCATGACCTACTGCAGAAAATCTCAGGGACACCTGGAACAGATTGTGAGTATCCAATGCTAGTGCTAAGACCACAATATATATAAACAAGGATGAGCACAAAGGGGGATTAACTCAAATAATACCCCCCATAACATCCATTGCAGAGTTTGTAATAAATGTCAGATATTTCCTTGTCAACCTCAAGAGACGCATTTTGTCTTCCAAGCTGCATGATGCATTAATGACCTAACACTTTTATTTCTACCTGATCTGTTGTTATTCTTAATGCTGGAATAAGTGATGTGAGACTGAAACTGCTCCTCTGTGATTTTAAGAATGTCATTCAAATATGTCAGCGATTACAACCTCCGAGCTAATTTACATGTGATTATGCAGCTGTTTCTGTGGAAGAAAAAGAAGACAGGATGGCTGTAATTGTCTAACTTTTAGCATGTAATTATACAGCAATTTGCTCACTGTAGTCTTAGATGCTATGGTAAATGCTGTGTGGCAGAATTAATTGCAGAAAAGGGGTGCATGTTGTCTCGATATACACTTTCCTTTTGTTCACTTTTCATTGTCCCTCATATTCAGATTGATTCATTGACCCTCATATTCAGATTGATTCATTGACCCTCATATTCAGATTGATTCATTGACCCTCATATCCAGATTGATTCATTGACCCTCATATTCAGATTGATTCATTGACCCTCATATTCAGATTGATTCATTGACCCTCATATTCAGACTGATTCATTGTCCCTCATATTCAGTTTTCAATAACAATCACCTGGCTCTATTTTCCCTGTGGAAACGTTCCTTTGTGTGGTAGAGACACAGGCTGTATGAACTCGGTTTCATTTCTTGAAGTATACGCAAGTATCAGGCTCCTACACTGTGTCTAAACCCACATCTAACATAGCAGGGGACAAAAAGTGATGAACAATTATCCCCATACCTTCTCCTCCTTGTGTTGCATGGATAGCTCCTTATCAGCCGGTCACTTTGCCAGCTTATCTCCCGTCTCCCTTTTAACTTCACTGAAAGCGCCATCGAGCTGCTGATTACTTTAATCTATTGGAAATGAGGCCTATATTTAACAGTGGAGCTCAGAGCATATGACATTTCAGGCAACCAGGGCTTATCCTCTGTCAGTCAGCGGTTGGATCCATCTGCTGGCCATGCCTCTCTGTCTGGGGGAGGTAGGCTTGGTAATTCTAGATACACACTTGATGCCTTTATTTTGGCATGGCCTTCCACATCTGACTCTTGATAGGGAGTATTGGCAGTTCTCAGGAAGACTGGCAGCAGGCGTAATCAATCGGGCCATCCTGTGTCAGGGGGAGACAGCTGAGCCTAAAGGCTGGCTATCCATCAGGGAGGGCAGGCAGAGCCGGCCTCCACGACTACCTGGATCTCCACCGGACTTGTAAAAGTTCAACAGCCGTGTGCATAAATAAAAAGGTTGTTTTAATTAGGTAGTGCACTGTTGAAGTTTATTCAATCCTATGTGCCTCCTAAGTGCCATTAAGATGTGGTTAAATAATGCATCAGGTAGAACGGTGAAAGGTAGATTTTTCGCCTTCTCCACTCCGTGGATTTGAAAAACATTGTTACTCTCTGAGACATCAGGGGAGTGATTTGGCCTCTTAGCCGCCCCCACTAGAGGCTTGAGTTGTGCGCGTGGGAGTTGTTGCTCCGAGGACAGGTACAGCAGTTCTCTTAGCTGCTGGAGACGAAGGACTCAAGAATTGTGTAGTTCTGCACAATTCTGTGGCTATTCAAATTGAACTTTATAGTGGTAGGGTGAAAGAGTTCAGTTGGAGGTTCTCTGTCTGTTTTACTTGGTCTGAGTAAGACACCGATATACAGCGGGTAAAGTTTGGTGAGATTGATTTCTGCTTCCACATTTGTATTCAATCTATTTGTTAAGTACTTGCCTGCAGTGGGCTTGGTATTTGTTTGTCCACCTTCCCACGGTGTGAGTCACTTTCCGCTAGTAGAGCCCTAGGGGCTAGGGCACAGTGTCTGCTGCCCCACAGAGTGTGCCCCTGCCTGGCCTGACTCTGACTGTCGTATGGCCGGAGGGGGCAGAGCGCCAGGCTCAGGCAGCTTACTGAGGTGACATTTGTAGTAAGTGATCCGGCACCACAGTAGAGGGACATTAACAGAGTATCAGCTTTCATATGAGTCAGCCTTCCCTCTAACCCTTGCATCCTGCCCCCTGCTATGACCATGATACAGGCAGGTACACTGACATCAGTGAATCATAGGACATGACCCCAGTGCTCCCAAGTGCATAGGTCAGATCAACCCACCCTTTTGTACTGCGTGGGAAGTCATGTGGAAAATTGTTTATCATTAAAAAGGACACGTTTTCATGATGAAGATCGAAGCAACGATTCCATCCACCATAAACATTAAACAACAACAGACCCTGCCAGATAACCATTATCATCATCGCCCCCACCAAACAACACTCATTAAGAACAGAGCTTTCAGTGACACTCTAACCCTGTGACTAATGTGCTCCTACTGTGTGAGAGCCATAATGGTGAATTAATGCTCTGGTTCCACAAACTGTGCATTGTGAAAGCCACCCGCTGTGAGTTCAGTAATCAGTGTTTGCATTATTGTGTGTGAGGCTTAAACATTGATGGAATGTTTACTCAGGACCCAACTGTGCTCATCCCTGACAGCTGATGAGGTTTATTAATACAGGGATATGTAATTACAGGGTAAAATTAGACTGGATAAAGTCATTTGAATGGATGCAGTACATTCTTTGAACAACAACAAAAAGAGATACCAGTACCACTGTCTCCCCCACTGTTCTTCAAAGCATGGAACTGATGCTATTGGCATCTATGAAGTATGATTTCTTGAGTCATAGCAAGAAACATGTTTAGTGTCCTTAAAATCATGTGTATTTTTTCCCCTGCAGCATTATGGGCATGCAACTGCAAGTGCTTTCATGTTCTTTCCCCGTGGCTAAATGTGTCCGCGTCACTTCTGATATGTTTTATTTAGATCAGTCATTTCAATTATGTCATGCAATACATCCTGGAAAGAAAGTCATGATAGAACTTATGACGGAAGCAAGCGTTATCTCTCTACGTGTGGAAATAAATGCCGCCCTCCTCCATTCATGCAGGCTAATAAAAGCTGTGTTGAGTATAATCCTGCCAAAAGGTCCAGCAGTACTAATTACCTGCTGTTTACTGGGCTCTATACACCCCACCTTTCTCGGGACAATCGATGACTACACACAAAGGCCGGAGGAATCAAATCACCGCTGATAACCATTAGAATGAAATTGGATGAAGGTCATTAGTGATTCCTAGGGCATAGTCTGGTCTGCAATATTGGAGAGACAACCCTCCCCTCCTATCCTTTGGTCTTTTGTTCTCGTCCTGTGTGGAAAGCATACAAGTCGGGACTTCTAAGACAATTAATTAAACTCGCAGACGATAGGCAATCTCATGCACTGCCTGCCTCACAGCAATCTACAGGAAGATTAGCTGAATTTGATTCTCAATGTTTTTCCTGCTGTTTGGTTATTTGCACACGCTGTCTCCAGTGTTTGTCATCTGGCATGACTGCACTGATGTTGCCGTCCCATCGCTGTGTGTGTTGTTCAGCAGCGTCTTCATGGGTTGGTCTAGAACAGCCTCCTCAAGCCTACTCTCTGTTGCCAAGGCGCAGTCTTAAGTCCCTCGCCCACCATGGCACAAGCAACACTTTGGGTTGAAATCACTGCCAGAGATGTTTAAAGAGAGCATGTTTCTTTGTCAACAATGTGGCACCGTGATGTGTTTTGGTCTAATTATTATTATTTTTAAATTGTGAAGTGTGTTGCGTAATCTGGTAATTGCAAGGGTCGTTCCATTCTTTGGCGACTGTTATCAGAGGAAAAATAACATGATGTGTTACTCTCAGACGATCACAATAGCTTTGGGATTATGAAAGATGCCATCTGGCCAAAATGCCAGACTTGTAATCATCAATTAAGCATCAGTAGAGGTTGGTCTCAGATAGTATCTAGCAAGTGTAAAAGTGTTTTAGGATGTTTTAGATTTAGTGTTTTAAATCTCTGGCTGGGAGAAACAAAGTTTGCTCTACTGTGAAGACTTGAATTCCTCTAAAATTACTTCTGCAACCTGCACAAAGTGAGGTCACTGCAAGGCTTACAGACAATCTTTTTCAACCTTTACCAAAGCAGAGATTGTGCGGTTGGTTGGTTGCACTGATGCTTTTTATGACCAGATGTATGTGCTGCTTATAGTTCACGGTTCTGCTGTATAATACACTGCACTGTATAATACATCCCTGGTATATCCAAATAATTTGCATGTGCTGAATATTTATAATGAATGGTGATGTATTAAAATCCTGTGATTTTTTTATATATATTTTTTTACAAATTCAAGTAATTATATGCACATGCTACTTATTAAATCATGTCAACTGTAAGGCATGACAGAAACACAATTTAGAGACAATCTGTGTACCTTTGAATTGGTTCCTTTACAATGCCTATTTTCACTTGAATTGGTTGGAGAAATTAGACTGCACTCTAACTACACCAGCACAGAACACAAACCGTAATACTCTCAATTACACTGCATCATTTTGAGTAATGAACATGTGTTATGACTTGCGCATTATACACTACTTCATTCTGCCTCTCCTTCATCCCGCTATCACATTTGAAAGTAGCTGTACGAGGTAGATTAGTGTAATCCACACAATACTCTGGCTTCCATGATTTTAAGACAATTAATTTCTCCATTGGACCCTCAGATTAGATGAGTTGTATTGGACAGAGTAGCCCCTAACCTATGGCTTTTGCCTTCATCACAAATCGTATTAACTCACATGGCCTATCTAATTAAGCATGCAACAGACCATGAGCATCGAGCCAACGAGTGAAGCGCGAACAATAGATTGGGCAATATCAGCTAGGGATACGCTGTGGCTGTTTATTGTATAAAAGCCCTCTACAGCTCTCACTGGTCTTTCGAGCCGGGATAGGTACGATTGTCCTGGAACATAAATTTTGTCTTTCTGTTTAGATGTTCAAACACTTGCCTCATTTGTTTTTTCACATGGAAGGCCTATTGTACTAAAGTCCACCTTTACCAAGGTGGAAAGGAGCACTGTGGGTATCTGTATGCTCTAACCCAGGCTCCCTACACCTCAAATATTCAAGAGGTGTCCGGAGGCCATTCTTAGCAGGTTTAGTCCAAGTGCATCACCTGTCAAACTGTATCGATTCAGCCTCTGACTCAGCTGAAATAAAAACAGAGACGCATGTGTACCGAAGCACTGCTACTTTCCACGTACACGTGCTCACTACTTCAGGAAGGGATCATTACGCGATGTGGCCAAGCCATTTGCTCTGCCTATAAAATGCTTGGCTGGTTTTCTCTTTCTCTCCCCTTTTACTTCGGTGAACGTATTGGAAACCACAGTCCGTATAAACTGTTAAATGCAAGGAGCGTGGAGCATGTCACTGCATGTCAGAGAGCAGATAGGGCAAACTTTATTTATCACAGGAAAGGCCTTTTCACCTCCTAGTACTGACTTTGAAACCATTGTGTATATTGATTTTAGCAGTCATCGAAGGTCTTGTGCTATATCTCCTTTTTTTAAAACCAATATTCAATTCATCATCAATATTGCAGGTAGTCCAGTGGTTAGAGCGCGTTGGGCCAGTAAATGAAAGGTCACTGGTTTGAATCCCTGAGCCGACAAGAGGAAAGATCTGTCAACGTGCCCTTGAGCAAGGCACTTAACCCTAATTGCTCTAGGGTTGCCGTTGATAATGGCTGACCCTGGCTGTGACCCACATGTAGAATGTGGAGAAATGTAAGCAACTCACCTAATTATGGTTATTAACAGTTGAAGTTGGAAGTTTACATACACTTAGGTTGGAGTTTTTCAACCACTCCACAAATTTCTTGTTAACAAACTATAGTTTTGGAAAGTCAGTTAGGACATCTACTTTGTGCATGAAACAAGTAATTTTTCCAACAATTGTTTACAAACAGATTATTTCACTTATCATTCACTGTCTCACAATTCCAGTGGGTCACTAAGTTGACTGACAGCTTGGAAAATTCCATAAAATGATGTCATGGCTTTAGAAGCTTCTGATACGCTAATTGACATAGTTTGAGTCAATTGGAGGTGTACCCGTGGATGTATTTCAAGGCCTACCTCAGTGCCTCTTTGCTTGAAATCATGGGAAAATGAAAAGAAATCAGCCAAGACCTCAGAAGAAAAATTGTAGACCTTCACAAGTCTGGTTCATCCTTGGGAGCAATTTCTAAACGCTTGAAGGTACCACGTTCATCTGTACAAACAATAGTACGCAAGTGTAAACACCATTGGACCACGCAGCCGTCATACCGCTCAGGAAGAAGGCGCGTTCTGTCTCCTAGAGATGAACATACTTTGGTGCGAAAAGTGCAAATCAATCCCAGAACAACAGCAAAGGACCTTGTGAAGATGCTAGAGGGAACAGGTACAAAAGTATCTATATCCACAGTAAAACAAGTCCTATATCGACATAACCTGAAAGGCCGCTCAGCAAGGAAGAAGCCACTACTCCAAAACCGCCATAAAAAAGCCAGACTACGGTTTGCAACTGCACATGGGGACAAATATCGTACTTTTTGGAGAAATGTGCTCTGGTATGATGAAACAAAAATAGAACTGTTTGGCCATAATGGCCATCGTTATGTTTGGAGGAAAAGGGGGAGGCTTGCAAGCCAAAGAACACCATCCCAACCGTGAAGCACGGGGGCTGGCAGCATCATGTTGTGGGGGTGCTTTGCTGCAGGAGGGACTGGTGCACTTCACAAAATAGATGGCATCATGAGGTAGGAAAATGATGTGGATATATTGAAACAACATCTCAAGACATCAGTCAGGAAGTTAAAGCTTGGTCGCAAATGGGTCTTCCAAATGGACAAAGACCCCAAGCATACTTCCAAAGTTGTGGCAAAATGGCTTAAGGACAACAAAGTCAAGGTATTGGAGTGGCCATCACAATGCCCTGACCTCAATCCTGTAGAAAATATGTGGGCAGAACTGAAAAAGTGTGTGCGAGCAAGGAGGCCTACAAAACTGACTCAGTTACACCAGCTCTGTCAGGAGGAATGGGCCAAAATTCACCCAACTTATTGTGGGAAGCTTGTGGAAGGCTACCCGAAACGTTTGACACAAGTTAACCTTTAAAGGCAATGCTACCAAATACTAATTGAGTGTATGTAAACTTCTGACCCACTGGAAATGTGATGAAAGAAATAAAATCTGAAATAAATTATTTTCTCTACTATTATTCTGACATTTCACATTTTTTAAATAAAGTGGTGATCCTAACTGACCCAAGACAGGGAATTTTTACTAGGATTAAATGTCAGGAATTGTGAAAAACTGAGAATTGAGAATCTCTTTTATAAAAAAATGTACGGGCATAGTACTAGTAAGTAAGTAAGTAAGTAAGTAAGTAAGTAAGTATGTATGTATGTATGTATGTATGTATGTATGTATGTATGTATGTATGCATGCATGCATGCATGTATGTATGTATGTGTACATGTATGTATGTATGTATGTATGTATGCATGCATGCATGCATGCATGTATGCATGTATGTATGTATGTATGTATGTATGTATGTATGTATGTTAATGAAAATATGTCTTCAGTGCAGGTTTGAAGGCCATCAGATGGACTGTTATTGACATAAAAACACTCAATGTTCATATCCCTTCTCAGCTTCTCTCACCACAGGTTTCTTTTAACTGTGCTATGTGTCACAGATGTCCAACTTGCCCCCCAAAGGGGATTTTGGTGGTTCTAGTTCTACGTATCTTTTTCAGTAAGAAGGATTATTTACTGTGTGCCGGGGGAAAACTTACTTCACTCTTGTATATGTACATCTTTCAAGTTTCTTCTCTGCAGTCGGTGCTCTAAATCAAATGAGCACAGACCTCTTTTTTCCTCCCCCATCTCCTGAGAGATATTTTGTTTCAGGGTTCAGAAAATAAAACAGTTTAGTCAGGGTTTGAGGGCATTGTTTACTGCATTAGCAACACTCCTTGGAAAGAATTCTGACATCTTATGATTTGAAACAGAAGGTGGTTTGTTTTGTTGCCTCTTGTCTCTTGTACATTTACTGCCATGTCACCCTGCTGTATCTCTCTGTGTACAAAGTGTTTGCTGTATCTCTCTGTGAACAAAGTGTTTGCTAGGGGAGTTATCTTTGATAGAGATCTGTGAAGACCACTGATAACCTTTTGACATGCTTGTCCATGTCTGGTTGGGTGCTTGATGAAAAGAGAAGAGCGTCTCAAGAACAGAGGGGAGGTGAAAGTGCTGCCTATGCCCTTCCAGTGACATTATCTCAAGTGCGACACTACTGGGGAGCGAGAGGACTGGAGTGCAGGGAACATCTCATAAAAACTAAAGATGACATTGATCAAGGAGACAAATAGGATGCCTCCACAGAGCCATTCATCATTACCTTTCGCTAATACTTAAACCCCTCTACGTTTCAAAAACATACTAGTCAGATACAGTAGAAATAAAAACGCATCAACTAAGAAGTGCACAATACAGATTGCAGCCCAAAATAGTGGAATACAACAACCCTCTTTCATGAGATAAGAATCATTAAACGAAGAAACAAAAAAGTATTGAAGAAGCTATAGCGATGAAACTGTGGACTTTAAAGCTGCATCGATCAGGTCAGGATGGATGGAATACTGGTAGTCTGGAAAGGGATAAAGAGAGTTTGTGACCTTGTTAATAATTCCTTGCCATACCACTGGAGACCCTCCACCATTACCAACACAAACACCCTAAAGAAACAACTGCCATGGCCTTACTTGTTTCCATGCCATTAGGTATATTCTGGAGCAGGCATTAGCTTTGAGCAAACCTTAGCTTATTGCCTTTTCACCGGGGCATATTGCTTACATGGCGGAACACAGTATTTCCATAAGAAATGCCCAGGCTTATTCATCGGAGTGTTTCAGGCTATTATGAGAAGTGCCCTCTGTGAAGATGTTTCCTGTCCTTTAACAACTAAAACAGCACAAGGAATAAGTAAAAACCATATATCTGGTATACCCCCAGCCTGCAGTGAAATCACTGGTAGTTTCACTTCTAAGGAAAAGACAAGTGTATGAACATCCCTCTTGCTTCTGGGGTGGGGGTGGTGTTTGCTTTAGGACATACTGAAGCCTCAGCTAAAATGTTTTTCTCAGTTCCATCCACTGTTTATCCATCAGGCTTTTCCCTCCCACTCGGATTAGTTAGAAATCCATGCGCCAGTTTAGAGGGGTTAGCCTACTTGACGGCGATTGCCATCAATGAATCTGGAGGGTATAGCTGTACTGTTTGGCTTGCAGTTCTTTCAGGTAATTAAGAGGGGAAGCCAACCGCCTCCCCAATGTCTAACGGATTTCACTATCAGCTTTGCAAAGAGCTAAATGAAATTAGTAGTCTGTAGGCTACCGGCAGTTAAGTCTAATTTATCTCCTTCTTCAGACACTGTCCTGCGTTGCATTTTTAGACAAGGGGTGCTGTCCCGTGTCGGTAACGCGATCATTAGAAGGTCAGCGGCACACAAAAGAGGACAGCTTGCACAGCCACCTCTCAACAGGACTCATCTAATCTCGTTTACACCACAGTGGGTGCTCCGCTCCACTCACAGGGCGCTATGCTAGCTAAGGAATGTGGCTAATACTGACAACTACTGGAAACGATAATAATAAATAAATAAATAAAACACCTCCAGACGAACCACAGAGTGGCCTGCCTGTGTTTTGAGATGCAAATGTGTCATTAAGGATGAGCTTGTCACCTAGCGTTTCTGGCACCATTGTCACATGGCCGACTGCTGCTGTCTGAGCATTCAGTTTAATGATACCACCGGTAATGAGGCAGCTTTTGATGAGAAGCTATTGCGACCATGTTGATGTCCACTGGATGTAAACGGGGTTACATCTACCTTGAGTAATGTAATCAATGCTGTGCTTCTATACTTAGCCTGCTTTGAGGGCTCGGAAAGTTGTCATGAAAGAGATATGCTATGTCGCTACCTGTGCTGTAGCACTGTAATGAAACTGTTAATTAAAATGGGGTTGAGCTTTGTGCTGCATGCTGCATGCTATGTTGGCTATGTCATGTCACTGACCCACAACTGATTCCAATGATTCAACGCTATTATGTTTCACACTAAAGCTAACACCTCGACTTACTGTCTCGCAGTTATAACAGGATCAATTTCTTTACATTATCGGTAAACTATTATAGTTGACCTTTTTAATAAGCTTTTGCTCATTGTAAATCTAAACTTGATTTTTCCAATTGTCTTAAATTAGTTTTCCAAGCTCAATAGTGTCATTGGTGTGTTGTTAGCTGCTGGACATGAATACAGAGCCCATTGTGATCACTATATGTGTCTACAGTAATGTGTGTGCCTCCAAGCCAGCTCTTAACTGATGGCTGGGATTGACTTGACGGCTGCCACAGGGCTCTGGATCTCAATTATGACTCACACCCCATCCCTCTGTGAAGCACACACACCCACAGACTCTCCTCTCCGAAGCACACACACAACCCCCCCACAACACACACACACACACACACCCTATGTGAAGAAAACGCATCCACAGTGTCTCTCCCCTGTGAAGCACACATATCCACAGCCTTTTGTCATACACTGTGTCTGACTGCACATCAAAATAGCAGGGTAGTCTCCAAAATGTTGCTAATTCTAACTCACTACAATGCTAGCAATACATTCTTCATTCACAGCTTTGGGGAGCATATTTAGTGACCGAGTATTTAATTACAGCAGTTGTACACTGCAAGGCAGTTAGTTATTCACAGTGCTGCTTGTCAGTTTTAGCGCAATGTCCAGGCTATGAAGAGACACTTTGTATGGTGCTTTTTGTTCGGGGCACTAAGGGCAAGCATGGCATTCTGGGAATGGCTATGTTCTTTAAGCCATCAATTTTTCATACTTACGTCAAATTTGAGCTTTTAAATGGAGAGAGAGGAAGTTGCCTACTGATTTGCTAGATTTCTACAACGCAAAATGTGGAAAATGTATGACCTACTTTATATTTCTGGAATAAGATGTGTTGAAAAAATTTGACCACCCTCATCTTCCTTTTCGAGTGCTTAATTTTTGCCTCTTCCTCTCTTTCTCCCACTATATTACCTTCTTGCGTTCTCTCTTTTTTTCTTCTAGTTTTGTATGTACACCTTGCTTTTTCACTCCCCCTCTTGTTCAGCTTTTAAACATTGATAATACCTGCAGAGAACATGGAGGCCCATGTAGGGAGAGTGTTGGTGACCTCAGGTGATGGGAACACCTGCCTCTCTGAGGAGATGTGTGAGGAACAGCTATGTTTCTCTCCTCTGCTCTCTGAAAGGACTCGTACAGACCCTCTTTTTCTGACTGATGATGAGTTCTCTTTCCTGGTTGCCAGTCCCAGATGTGCCTTTGATCGCTGTGTCTATTTTTAGAGCCTTTCATTGTCGCCAAAGAGTGAAATTGATAGAACAAATACATCGTTAGAAAAAATACAGCATTGTGCAGCATTCAAAATATGTCGAACAATTCAGTCTCATTTTTCGTACCAGAAGACACATCTCAGATGTTTGACAGCAGGCGCTAAATTAGTGACACATTTATTTTCATTACTGGAACTTCCTTGTGATTGATTATGGCTCGAGCTGTTTAAAGTTGAACACCAGCCACTGCATCCACAGTGATGAAGAGGATGGGCATACACAACTCACACCTAATTTAGAATTCCTATTGTAGCACCACATGTTTAAGCATCATAGATTTTTCCCTGGCACCCAGTTTTGCACTGATTGCTGTGTTTATGGAACTGACACGGAGCAGCATGTCCTTGTATATTATCGGATGTGGTGTGCAATGTCATGCCTCTCTTTGCTTGCCCTAGTAAATGGAGCTTTCTATTTCCAAGGAGACGTTTAGTCATAGCTCATTTGGTTTGAGGATACTCATCACGCTCAATTAGTTAAGTGTATGCTTTTGCTGTCATTCCTTTTAATAATAATTATTGTCTGTTTTTATGGTCAAATCAAATCATGATTGCTCGCTGTAGAGAGCTAGCCTCGCTGTAGAGCTAGCCTCGCTGTAGAGCTAGCCTCGCTGTAGAGCTAGCCTCGCTGTAGAGCTAGCCTCGCTGTAGAGCTAGCCTCTACACTAATGTTTAGACATAATATTACGCCTGTAGAGAGAGAGGTCTCTAGTGAATTAACTGTTGTAGTTGCACAATGTTAACAAGTACAGATTTAGCCACACATCACCTGCTGGTCTGCATTGATCTATGGAACTGGGATTTACTGATGCTAAGAGCACTGTTGGACCATAATGCTGTGTAAAAGCAGATAGATACAGACAAATAGTGGATGAAAGTGGTCGTGCTTGGCGATTATTGTCCTAAATTCCCTGAAATTGGTGGATTTTAGAGGATTAATAGAATAGAGCTGTTGTGCGCAGCCATTTCCAGATGTTGCAGCTGTAATGATTGATGCCTACTGCCTCCTAGTCAGTGGGTGGTTTTTACTGATTATTTCACTTTATCTATGGAAATGTTCTTTCCCGGGGAGTTGAATTGGAAGCTCGTCAATGTCCATGACGGTATATCACCGCCGAACTGCTTTGATAATGCACTAAAAATGGATGTGTGTCTTACCTGGGACTTCTGACGGCATGTCTTGAGATAAAACAATTTCCCAAACTGACAATCTGGCAATTAGTGAGAAAGGTCCTATTCTAATTGTTAGTGCCATGTAAATGTTTCCTTTTATCTTTACACCCCGCTTAATGGAAAAATCTACAGTGACTTTAAGGGTAAAAAAAATACAATGTCCACATGAAAATCACATTGAATATAAAAATGGCATATACTGTACATACACAAAACA
Organism: Salvelinus namaycush; assembly: GCF_016432855.1. Lineage (NCBI taxonomy): Eukaryota > Metazoa > Chordata > Actinopteri > Salmoniformes > Salmonidae > Salvelinus > Salvelinus namaycush. The sequence goes on along the minus strand of NC_052309.1, from coordinate 70,560,752 downwards.
TAGAAATATATACACATACTGAAAGGCTTCACATACACTATATACACACATATGTAAACTCAGCAAAAAAATAAACGTCCCCTTTTCAGGACCCTGTCTTTCAAAGATGATTCATAAAAATGTAAATAACTTCACAGATCTTCATTGTAAAGGGTTTAAACACTGTTTCCCATGCTTGTTCAATGAATCATAAACAATTAATGAACATGCACCTGTGGAACGGTCGTTAAGACACTAACAGCTTACAGACGGTAGGCAATTAAGGTCACAGTTATGAAAACTTAGGACACTAAAGAGGCCTTTCTACTGACTCTGAAAAACATCAAAAGAAAGATGCCCAGGGTCCCTGCTCATCTGTGTGAACGTGCCTTAGGCATGCTGCAAGGAGGCATGAGGACTGCAGATGTGGCCAGGGCAATAAATTGCAATGTCCGTACTGTGAGACGCCTAAGACAGCGCTACAGGGAGACAGGACGGACAGCTGATCGTCCTCGCAGTGGCAGACCACGTGTAACAACACCTGCACAGGATTGGTACATTCGAACATCAAACCTGCGGGACAGGTACAGGATGGCAACAACAACTGCCCGAGTTACACCAGGAACGCACATCAGTGCTCAGACTGTCCACAATAGGCTGAGAGAGGTTGGACTGAGGGCTTGTAGGCCTCACCAGACATCACCGGCAACAATGTAACAACATCGCCTATGGGCACAAACCCACCGTCGCTGGACCAGACAGGACAGGCAAAAAAGTGCTCTTCACTGACGAGTTGCGGTTTTGTCTCACCAGGGGTGATGGTCGGATTTGTGTTTATCGTTGAAGGAATGAGCGTTACACCGAGGCCTGTACTCTGGAGCGGGATCGATTTGGAGGTGGAGGGTCCGTCATGGTCTGGGGCGGTGTGTCACAGCATCATCGGACTGAGCTTGTTGTCATTGCAGGCAATCTCAACGCTGTGCGTTACATGGAAGACATCCTCCTCCCTCATGTGGTACCCTTCCTGCAGGCTCATCCTGACATGACCCTCCAGCATGACAATGCCACCAGCCATACTGCTCGTTCTGTGCGGGATTTCCTGCAAGACAGGAATGTCAGTGTTCAGCCATGGCCAGCGAAGAGCCCGGATCAAAATCCCATTGAGCACTTCTGGGACCTGTTGGATCGGAGGGTGAGGGCTAGGGCCATTCCCCCCAGAAATGTTCGGGAACTTGCAGGTGCCTCGGTGGAAGAGTGGGGTAACATCTCACAGCAAGAACTGGCAAATCTGGTGCAGTCCATGAGGAGGAGATGCACTGCAGTACTTAATGCAGCTGGTGGCCACACCAGATGCTGACTGTTACTTTTGATTTTGACCCCCCCTTTGTTCAGGGACACATTTTTCCATTTCTGTTAGTCACATGTCTGTGGAACTTGTTCAGTTTATGTCTCAGTTGTTGAATCTTGTTATGTTCATGCAAATATTTACACGTTAAGTTTGCTGAAAATAAATGCAGTTGACAGCGAGAGGACGTTTCTTTTTTTGCTGAGTTTACTCTGAACATCAGTACTCATATCTTAGATAGTCAGTGAGTATGCTTACATGCACACAATAATACGATTACTGTGAATAGTCAGATTAATATAATAGTTTGATTTAACCGTTTACATGCTTTGGAAGAAGAATAATTTACCTAATAATCCTGTTTACATGGACACATCTGAAATCAGGCTACCTAATGGGACTAATGGGATAAATGCAGAAAAACATCTATCAAAATAAACATTCTACCACAGCGACTGTTATTTTTGGGAAGCCTATTTCGGATATTTAAAGTTTGTATGTGAAAACTTTTTCTAAGATGCATACTTTCAGTTTTTCCAAACTCACTTGACATAAGAGGGAGGCTTGTGCTGCTGGTGCTGGCACATGCGCAGGACAAATACACTGCTGGAACTCTAAACTGTTTAACATGTCCTAATAATATGAAAGATTGCTCAGAAAACTAGGTGTTTTATCTGTGTATGCTTAATTCGATGATGACCTTATGCCGATAAGATAAGCAGAGTAAGGTGTTTACATGACTAATGCTGTATTGGGCCTACTGCCACAATCAGTTTAATAGTGAATGATTAGTGTGCATGTAAACATACTAGTTTATGATGTATACTGTATGAGGGTAACTCGTCATTCCATGTGCCAGCTGAATGACATGGGTTCATTGCTTTAAACCTCCCAAACAGGCAAGTGGAAAAGGATTACAGACATTTGACTTGGATTTAGGAGAAAATATGAGCTATAATAAATCTTGCTCTATGCCCTGCCTAATCCTTGACATAGAATCTGATAACAGTTGTACCACATGCAATCATTTACATTCTACTGGCTGTACAGTAAAATCATTAACTACTGGAGGTGAAATTGATTAACACTAATCTAATCCCCATTGGCGCCGGAAGAAATGGCAGCAGTTTTACGGGCGACTAACCAATTGTGCTATTATGTGTTTTTTTTGCGTTATTTGTAACTTATTTTGTACATAATGTTTCTGTCACCGTATCTTACGACAAAAAAGAGCTTCTGGATATCAGGACAGCGATCACTCACCTCGGATTAGACAAAGATGCTGGCACTAAGACCGCATTCAGTCAGCTGTATAAGGAAATAAGCAAAAAGGAAACCTCTCACCCTGAGGCGGCGCTCCTAGTGGCCAGGGACTTTAATGCAGGGACACTTAAATCAGTTTTACCTAATTTCTATCAACATGTTAAATGCGCAACCAGAGGGAAAAAAATTCTAGATCACCTGTACTCCACACAGAGAGACACATACAAAGCTCTCCCTCACCCTCCATTTGGTAAATCTGACCACAATTCTATCCTCCTGATTCCTGCTTACAGGCAAAAACTAAAGCAGGAAGCACCAAATCAAATCAAATCAAATTTTATTGGTCAAATACACATGGTGAGCAGATGTTAATGTGAGTGTAGATAAATGCTTGTGCTTCTAGTTCCGACCATGCTGTAATATCTGACAAGTAATCTAACAATTTCACAACATAAAAGGAATGAATAAGAATATGTACATATAAATATATGGATAAGCGATGGCCGAACGGCATAGGCAAGATGCAGTAGATGGTATAGAGTACAGTATATACATATGAGATGAGTAATGTAGGGTATGTAAACATTATATAAAGTGACATTGTTTAAAGTGACTAGTGATACATTTATTACATCCAATTTTTAATTATTAAATTGGCTAGAGATTTGAGTCAGTATGTTGGCAGCAGCCACTCAATGTTAGTGATGGCTGTTTAACAGTCTGATGGCCTTGAGATAGAAGCTGTTATTTAGTCTCTCGGTCCCAGCTTTGATGCACCTGTACTGACCTCGCCTTCTGGATGATAGCGGGGTGAACAGGCAGTGGCTCGGGTGGTTGTTGTCCTTGATGATCTTTTTGGCCTTCCTGTGACATCGGGTGGTGTAGGTGTCCTGGAGGGCAGGTAGTTTGCCCCCGGTGATGCGTTGTGCAGACCTCACTACCCTCTGGAGAGCCTTACGGTTGTGGGCGGAGCAGTTGCCGTACCAGGCGGTGATACAGCCCGACAGGATGCTTCCGATTGTGCATCTGTAAAAGTTTGTGAGTGTTTTTGGTGACAAGCCACATTTCTTCAGCCTCCTGCGGTTGAAGAGGCGCTGTTGCGACTTCTTCACCATGCTGTCTGTGTGGGTGGACCATTTCAGTTTGTCCGTGATGTGTACGCCGAGGAACTTAAAACTTTCCACCTTCTCCACTACTGTCCCGTCGATGTGGATAGGGGGGTGCTCCCTCTGCTGTTTCCTGAAGTCCACGATCGTTTCCTTTGCTTTGTTGACGTTGAGTGTGAGGTTATTTTCCTGACACCACACTCCGAGGGCCCTCACCTCCCTGTAGGCCGCCTCGTCGTTGTAGGTAGTCAAGCCTACCACTGTAGTGTCGTCTGCAAACTTGATGATTGAGTTGGAGGCGTACATGGCCACGCGGTCATGGGTGAACAGGGAGTACAGGAGAGGGCTCAGAACGCACCCTTGTGGGGCCCCAGTGTTGAGGATCAGTGGGGTGGAGATGCTGTTTCCTACCCTCACCACCTGGGGGCGTCCCGTCAGGAAGTCCAGTACCCAGTTGCACAGGGCGGGTTCGAGACCCAGGGTCTCGAGCTTAATGACGAGTTTGGAGGGTACTATGGTGTTAAATACTGAGCTGTAGTCGATGAACAGCATTCTTACATAGGTATTCCTCTTGTCCAGATGGGTTAGGGCAGTGTGCAGTGTGATTGCGATTGCGTCATCTGTGGACCTATTGGGGCGGTAAGCAAATTGGAGTGGGTCTGGGGTGCCCAGGTAGGGTGGAGGTGATATGATCCTTGACTAGTCTCTCAAAGCACTTCACGATGACAGAAGTGAGTGCTACAGGGCGATAGTCGTTTAGCTCAGTTACCTTAGCTTTCTTGGGAACAGGAACAATGGTGGCCCTCTTGAAGTATGTGGGAACAGCAGACTGGGATAGGGATTGATTGAATATGTCCATTAACACACCAGCCAGCTGGTCTGCGCATGCTCTGAGGACATGGCTAGGGATGCCGTCTTGGGCCGGCAGCCTTGCGAGGGTTAACACGTTTAAATGCTTTACTCACGTTGGCTGCGGTGAAGGAGAGCCCGCAGGTTGTGGTAGCGGGCTGTGTCGGTGGCACTGTATTGTCCTCAAAGTGAGCAAATAAGTTGTTTAGTTTGTCTGGGAGCAAGACATCGGGGTCCGCGACGGGGCTGGTTTTCTTTTTGTAGTCTGTGATTGACTGTAGACCCTGCCACATACCTCTCGTGTCTGAGCCATTGAATTGCGACTCTACTTTGTCTCTATACTGACGCTTAGCTTGTTAGATTGCATTGCGGAGGGAATAGCTACACTGTTTGTATTCGGTCATGTTTCTGGTCGCCTTGCCCTGATTATAAGCCGTGGTTCACGCTTTCAGTTTTGCGCGAATGCTGCCATCAATCCACGGTTTCTGGTTGGGGAAGGTTTTAATATTTGCCGATGCACTTGCTAATAAACTCGGTCCGTAGACACCAGTGACTCGGTCTTTAAAAAAGTGGTTAGATGAAGCAGATTCTAGACTACAGGACTGTTTTGCTAGCACAGACTGGAACATGTTCCGGGATTCTTCTAATGGCATTGAGGAGTACACCACATCAGTCACTGGCTTTATCAATAAGTGCATCAAGGACGTCGTCCCCACAGTAACTGTACGTACAGTGGCTTGCGAAAGTCTTCACCCCCTTGACATTTTTCCTATTTTGTTGCCTTACAACCTGGAACTAAATTGGAATTCAATTGGTATCATTTGGTTTGTATCATTTGATTTACTTAACATGCATAACACTTTGAAGATGCAAAATATTTTTTGTGAAACAAACAAAAAATAAGATTTAAAAAAATGAAATTTTGAGCGTGCATAACTTTTCACCCCCCCTAAGTCAATACTTTGTAGAGCCACCTTTTGCAGCAATTACAGCTGCTATTCTCTTGGGGTATGTCTCTATAAGCTTGGCACATCTAGCCACTGGAAATTTTGCCCATTCTTCAAGGCAAAACTGCTTCAGCTCCTTCAAGTTGGATGGGTTCCACTGGTGTTCAGCAATCTTTAAGTCGTACCACAGATTCTCAATTTGATTGAGGTCTGGGCTTTGACTAGGCCATTCCAAGACATTTAAATGTTTCCCCTTAAACCACTTGAGTGTTGCTTTAGCAGTATGCTTAGGGTCATTGTCCAGCTGGAAGGTGAACCACTGTCCCAGTCTCAAATCTCTGGAAGACTGAAACAGGTTTCCCTCAAGAATTTCCCTGTATTTAGCGCCATCCGTCATTCCTTCAATTCTGACCAGTTTCCCAGTCCCTGCCGATGAAAAACATCCCGACAGCATGATGCTGCCACCACCATGCTTCACTGTGGGTACGGTTTTCTCAGGGTGATGAGAGGTGTTGGGTTTGCGCCAAACATAGTGTTTTCCTTCATGGCCAAAAAGCTCAATTTAGTCTCATCTGACCAGAGTACCTTCTTCCATTTGTTTGGGGAGTCTCCCACATCCCTTTTGGCGAACACCAAACATGTTTGCTTATTTTTTTCTGGACACTCTTCCGTAAAGCCCAGCTTTGTGGAGTGTATTGCTTAAAGTGGTCCTATGGACAGATACTCAAATCTCCGCTGTGGAGCTTTGCAGCTCCTTCAGGGTTATCTTTGGTCTCTTTGTTGCCTCTCTGATAAATACCCTCCTTGCCTGGTCCGTGAGTTTTGGTGGGCAGCCCTCTCTTGACAGGTTTGTTGTGGTGCCATATTCTTTAAAAATATATATAATTGATTTAATGGTGCATCGTGAGATGTTCAAAGTTTCTGATATTTTTTTATAACCCAACCTTGACCTGTACTTCTCCACGACTTTGTCCCTGACCAGTTTGGAGAGCTCATTGGTCTTCATGGTGCCGCTTGCTTGGTGGTGCCTCTTGCTTAGTGGTGTTGTAGACTCTGGGGCCTTTCAGAACAGGTGTATATATACTGAGATCATGTGACAGATCATCATGTGACACTTAGATTGCACACAGGTGGACTTTATTTAACTAACTATGTGGCTTGTGAAGGTAATTGGTTGCACAATATCTTATTTAGGGGCTTCATAGCAAAGGGGGTGAATACATATGCACGCACCACTTTTCCGTTTTTAAATTTTTTGAATATTTTGAAACAAGTAATTTTTTTCATTTCACTTCACCAATTTGGACTATTGTGTGTATGTCCATTACATGAAATGCAAATAAAATCTATTTAAATTACAGGTTGTAATGCAACAAAATAGGAAAAACGCCAAGGGAGGTGAATACTTTTGCAAGGCACTGTATATACCCCAACCAGAAGCCATGGATTACAGGCAACATTCGCACTGAGCTAAAGGGTAGAGCTGCTGCTTTCAAGGTGCAGGACTCTAACCCGGAAGCTTATAAGAAATCCTTCTATGCCCTCTGACGAATCATCAAACAGGCAAAGCTCCAATACAGGGCTAAGATTGAATCTTACTACACCGGCTCCTACACTTGTCTTATGTGGCAGGGCTTGCAAACTGTTACAGACTACAAAGGGAAGCACAGCCGTGAGCTGCCCAGGGACACAAGCCTACCAGACGAGCTAATCACTTCTATGCTCGCTTCGGGGCAAGGAACACTGAGGCATGCATGAGAGCATCAGCTGTTCCAGACGACTGTGTGATCACGCTCTCTGTAGCCGATGTGAGTAAGACCTTTAAACAGGTCAACATTCACAAGGCCACGGGGCCAGACAGATTACCAGGACGTGTGCTCCTGGCATGTGCTGATCAACTGGCAGGTGTCTTCACTGACATTTTCAACATGTCTGATTGAGTCTGTAATACCAACACGTTTCAAGCAGACCATCATAGTCCCTGTGCCCAAGAACACTAAGGCAACCTGCCTAAATGACTACAGACCTGTAGCATTCACGTCCGTAGCCATGAAGTGCTTTCAAAGGCTGGTAATGACTCACATTACCACCATTATCCCAGAAACCCTAGACCCACTCCAATTTGCATACCGCCCAAACAGATCCACAGATGATGCCATCTCTATGGCACTCCACACTGCCCTTTCCCACCTGGACAAAGGAACACCTAAGTAAGAATGCTATTCATTAACTACAGCTCAGCGTTCAACACCATAGTGCCCTCAAAGCTCATCACTAAGCTAAGGATCTTGGGAGTAAACACCTCCCTCTGCAACTGGATCCTGGACTTCCTGACGGGCCGCCCCCAGGTGGTGAGGGTAAGTAGCAACAAATCCGCCATGCTGATCCTCAACACTGGAGCCCCTCGGGTGCATGCTCAGTCCCCTCCTGTACTCCCTGTTTACCCACGACTGCGTGGCCAGGCATGACTCCAACACCATCATTAAGTTTGCAGACGACACAACAGTGGTAGGCCTGATCACCGACAACGACGAGACAGCCTAGAAGACCTGGCCGGCTGGTGCCAGAATAACAACCTATCCCTCAACGTAATCAAGACAAAGGAGATGATTGTGGACTACAGGAAAAGGAGGACCGAGCACGCCCCCATTCTCATCGACGGGGCTGTAGTGGAGCAGGTTGAGAGCTTCAAGTTCCTTGGTGTCCACCAACAAACTAGAATGGTCCAAACACACCAAGACAGTTGTGAAGAGGGCACGACAAAGCCTTTTCCCCCTCAGGAAACTAAAAAGATTTGACATGGGTCCTCAGATCCTCAAAAGGTTCTACAGCTGCACCATCGAGAGCATCCTGACTGGTATGGCAACTGCTCGGCCTCCGACTGCAAGGCAATACAGAGGGCAGTGCGTACGGCCCAGTACATCACTGGGGCTAAGCTGCCTGCCATCCAGAACCTCTACACCAGGCGGTGTCAGAGGAAGGCCCTAAAAATTGTCAAAGACCCCCGCCACCCCAGTCATAGACTGTTCTCTCTGCTACCGCATGGCAAGCGGTACCGGAGCGCCAAGTCATGGACCAAAGGCTTCTCAATAGCTTTTACCCCTAAGCCATAAGACTCCTGAACAAGTAATCAAATGGCTACCCAGACTATTTGCATTGCACCCCCCCCCCCCCCCCAATCCCTCTTTTACGCTGCTGCTACTCTCTGTTTATAATATATGCATAGTCACTTTAACCATACCTACATGTACATACTACCTCATACTACCTCAATTAGCCCGACTGTATATAGCCTCGCTACTGTTATAGACTCGCTGCTGTATATAGCCTTTGTACTGTTATTTTTCACTGTCTTTTTACTGTTGTTTTTATTTCTTTACTTATCTTTTGTTCACCTAATACCTAGTTTTTTACTTAAAAATTGCACTGTTGGTGAGGGCTTGTAAGTAAGAATTTCACTGTAAGGTCTACACCTGTTGTATTCGGCGCACGTGACAAATAAACTTGATTTTATTATCAAATAAATTTGATTTGAAATACATTCCGACTGTATATGATTTTTTTTAAATTAATGGCTGAAACAGTTTTCTTTGTACATACTCAGAATGCATGCTGAAGAATAGCTACTGTATTCCAGGAGATATGAATCACCTGTTTTGACCAGTTTTAATCTTCAGGAGAGTTAAGTCTCTTCATTTTGAGTTGTGGTCCTCGGTAACTCAAAGCATATGACATGTCTGCTGTGGAGACATTTTTATTTAAATAACTCGAGTGCATGAATTAAAATGGATCCGATGTGTTCAGCGAGCTAACTTTTAATTAGCGTCAGCTGTACAAGTTGAGCCGAACAAACCCCTGCTATACCGAGCTTAATTAGAGGCTGACTTGTTTTTATTTATTTACAAAGCCTTTCATAGACACTCAACTCCCCTGCTGACGACTCATTGTGACCAACGGGAACTCACTCACTCAGTGCTATGCCTGCCGGGGGGGCCTGCGGGTCGGCATTCTCATCCTCATATCAGCCATGCGTGGAAACAGCAGAACTCATGTCTGAAAGAGCTTTTTCCATTCCTCTAAGCATTTTGCCTTTTGACACATTAGTCATTTGGTTTGTGGGGTCCAGATTAAGTCAGCACACTATCATCCAAATGAGGCAGGAGAGATAAGTAATCTAATTTACATTTGTTGTTCTGCTTTAAGCATAAACAGCCAGATGCTCTATTTATGAGACTGTCACAATTAGCAAATAAACATTTTCACATTAAACCTGATTAAAATTCATAGTAGGAAATTGGGTATTCAATCAAAAGCAAGGTAAGAGGCACTTAGTGGTAGCCCGATATGGTGTCTTTTCCTAAGGCATTCTATTCAAATTTTAGGAATAACCTGTTCATTCTAGTAAATATGTTTGGTATCTTAGTTCAAGAGGCATTATGAGAATGGTACTCTATCTGTAATCAATAGGGTTCATGGCAAAGAAAGCACACTTGCATAACAATTGGCTCATTCATCCCCCTCCTCTCCCCTGTAACTATTCCCCAGGTCGTTGCTGCAAATGAGAACGTGTTCTCAGTCAACTTACCTGGTAAAATAACGGATAAATAAATAAATAAAAAACCCATAAACCCGTCTATGGTCATTGTAAGCCATGTTGCTTCAAACTGAAACTAAAATAATATTACATCATCCAGAAACAATGCTTCCTATTCAGCCCTTTAAGAGCCGGTCCATGTGACCTGTTGATAAAAGCTCAAGATGTGACCAGTAGTCTGATTATATGTTAGTGAAATTGATTGAAATACTGTACTTCAAACACTGCTAAAAAAAACATGTTATTATAATTATTATGAGCATTGGTGCACTTTGCCAGAAATGGTATATAATTTGCACAGCTCTCAGATCCCTCCATTTAGAATGTTCATGACTGTTCATGACTATGACCATGCGTCATTGCAGATATGTCTGTTAGTTGGTAATATTCATAGGATGACAGTGTAGTCGCCCACCTTTTTCCAATACATTTAATTTTCTACAGATTACAATAGCTAGCAACCTTCTACAGTTCATACATTCTACAGTTCATACATGGTACAGTATGTACATACTGACAGCATGTTTGCGCAACTAGCCTCTGCTTCCCTTTTCAATACAGATTTGATACTTCTATTGAATCTAATTCACCCACACACCACAGACACACAGTTACCTGACTTTATCAACAGTATTCAGAAAAACACATTCAAAACTATGATTATTGTGTGGTCATTGTCCTACCATTTCGTATTTAATTGATACCTCACATTTTATATTTGCTTTCCCCATGGTTTTTGGGTCCACTTGATTAAGTTCTTCCGATATCCTGGTCAATATTTTGGTGATGTGAGCCTCTCCTTATCATTACCGTGGTGACCACTCTGAGCAGATGAAAGTTTGCTGTAAACATGTCCCCAGAATAGCTCTCTGTCTCCCAGTAGAGATGAGACTTTAAATACAGGAAAAAACTAGTATACTGTATATTGTTCTTTTTTAAACATTAGCTGACTCCAAGGCCACACTTGTCAAGGGAAATGTCAGTGTGCTCCTCAGCCTTTTATCATGCTCGCCGCTGCTGTCATAATGAAGCGCCATTTCATTTCTCTTTCCCCAGATGAAGTGATAAGAGTTGAAAAGTGGTTTTGACACGTAGATGATGGAGGAGAGAAGTAAATACGTCTCACGGCTCTGTGGAGCTCTGCTCTGTACACTCCAGACAGTGTCTGAAAGCAGGACTGCACAAGGGTTATGTCTCCTCCGGAGATGAAAGAAACCAGGCTTGATTTTGTCTGGGAAACACTTTATATAAAAGCCATATAGCGTGCAACTGTAAAATGTTGATCAAGAAATAAGGAGACAAAACTAATTGAGACGAGGTTGTTTTCTGTCAAGCTTGTTAAAGATGACATGAGGAGGAAGAGTATTTTTAACTGCAGTTGATTGGAAAATACAACAAGCATGTCTCATTATTATACAGCAAATTGGAGAACACAGAAGATGACCAAAGTAGCTACTACTGGATGGTAGCTACTAACTCCTATGGGATGATAGTGAGGTTTAGTTCTATATGCTATCATTAATAATGATGAAGGTGATGATGACGACAATTATGATTCGTAATGGCTGACAAATCTAGCATTAATGGATATGAGATATTGTTGGCTATAAAGTGGCAATAAATAAACTAACCTCTTCAAACAAAAGCCTGTGCTGCCCACTGACATTAAAGGATGCGCATAGTGCTCAGCAACTCTTGTGCCAGTGAGGAGGAAGGCAATGACAGTTAGCTACAGCATTATGTAGAGAGGATTAAATTGCAAAGCAACTGTAATTGATTAACCATTCAAGAGTTGACTCCCTTCAAAGCAGGAAAATTGAATTCTGACCTCAATGATGTAGCATTTCAAATGACCTGGCTTATAGAAGTGACTTTGAATGTGTGCTGTGCGAATTGCGACGGAGAGGCCCAGTTTTGTGCCTGAGGTTTGTGCACAGAATCTCAGATTAGTTCTCAGAAATGTAGACTTGATAATACTGTATAGCTAATATTTCAGTTGAATTTTTTTGACATTACATTTCCCCAGACGAAATGAAGCCCACTGACTAAAAGGTCTTCTCATTTCATGTTTTCATCACCCGTTTCCATTTTTTGAACTTCCTGATACACTGCAAAAGTATGCCTGTGTTGTAGTAAAGGCTTAAAATGCATTTGTAGCTCTCCTTCAGTTGCAACTCTCCCAGGGCTTGTGTATTCCTTCTATGTGCATTGTTTCTCTTTAATAGCCCTGTCTCTATGTCTCTCTGGATTACCATGTAAAGGAACCATTTACTTGGTCAAATACTGTATATTAGAAGAAAAGAAAATCATGCATTTTTAATGATATTGTTTGTTTCTGTCTCTCCTTTTTCTCCAGAGTGCCATCCACCCTGAGCCAGGGTAGTTCTGGCATCAGTTCATCCAACATCAAGTGCATTTTTCATGGGGCAATCTGTGTGATTCTTTTCATGTGAGCAATTCCTGGCCCCCATCCCCCCCACCAGCCTGCTTCTCTGTGCCTAAGCAATGTGGCATATGAAAGGGACTCATCAGAAAGGAATTGTTTTGTGTGCAGGAGAAAAGAGGCGAGAGGAATAACAGTGTCTGCAGGTCAATTTAGATGTCCATGACAAGGCCTCAGAAAGCTCATCTGTGGCATTTCTTTATTTTGCCAGTTTATAAAGGGCATGTGTTGTAGGGCATGGAGGGCAGCAATGAGCAAGGGGGATCTTGACTGGCAGATTGGCACATTGGTTCAACCCCTACCCATGATATGTGCTCGCTACAATTATATAAAGGACTCTGTCAGAACAAGCCAGCAATATTGGAGGTAGCAAAGGTCATTGACATTGATTCCAACTAACTGATTTCATGTTACAGGTCTGTGGAACTCTTCACGTGAAGCTGAACTGCTCAGCAGTCGGAGAAGCTCCCAGTCTTCTGCAAACTAATTGCTGTAAAATGGAAGTGCCCTGAACCTGGTGGCTCTCATATCAATCCATGCCATATTTATCTTTAATTGGGCGCAAGAAAGTTTTAGGGCCCTGATCTATGCCATTTTTTCAGATGACATTTAACTGCTTTTGACTGCCATTTTATTCACAAGTTTTGTTCACAAGTTTTCACAAGTTCACCAAGTCACCCATCAAAACAATTCTGCCTATGTGGGTAATAGCTTTTTCCTCTGGCAGTAGTCTTCTTTGTGCAAGCTTTAGAAATAGCTGTACAATAATTTGCAACAGACATTAGGCAAAGATAACATGGTATTGAGCATAGAATGATGAAAGCAAACCAAGGAATTTCTCTCCTATCCATAGAGGGCAATTGTATGCAGTGATGTCAGTTATGTAGATACAAGCATTGCTACTCATGTGCTCATGTGTTTTCACATTTTGACAAAAAATTCACCCAAATCAGAAATATCCTGTAATCCTTTCATTTCCATAATACTGACTAAAATCAATTTCCCCTCACATGCTAAACACATTTTACTCTGTGCACGTACTGTAATTGTAGTCTACATTTGTTAAATAGTCCATTGAAAACATGTCAAAATGATTTATACGGCTAGCTGGTTGTGTATACTGTACCTGTAATGGTGTCTAACTATTTCCAAGCATAATTATGAGAGCAGAAATCATTAGTGCTCTTCCACAATCTATTTCCACCCTTAAAGACTGTTGAACAGAATCACCAGATAAACATGTATGACTTTGATAATAAAAAGAGTAAGAGACACCAAAATCAGCATGGTACCAAATAGTCGTCCAGGCGATATGTGCCAAATTTAACTTTTTCATAAAAGCATGAAACTTGGTACACTTGTACAGTATGGGGCCCTGAATATTTTCACATATCTCAAAAACGCCTCCTGTTGGGCATTTTCCATTCCACCATAACCAAATCATGTATTTTGCTTTATATAGCTACTGAACCCAACATAATAACCCTGAAAAGGTGATGTTTACACCTCTGTTTTGATGGTCAATGTTTACAACCGTGACATTTACAACATCATAAACAGTTTAGATGATTATTTAATGGTGGACTGGCAAGTTAAGCCATGGGATGAAATTCAATAAAATCGTTGTTTCTGACAACATACCCTATTGATTATTATTTATTTGGCATACAGAGCCATACAGTTGTCTACTGCTGTCGTCTTGTCCCTGGTTGTGAATGTGGATACTGTGTGACACTGTGTAAATTTATGGAACACAAGGGAGGTTTTAGAAATTTTCTGGACCCAGGTATTTGGTGATTTCATGGGCACATTTGTACCTCAAGTGCTTGTCGGTCCCAAATGCGACCCACCACTCGTCAAATAATATTTCTGAAGAGAACATTTCCATTCTTGAGCATTTCACAATTGTCCTTTTACGCACACACAACATCAGAAATGACACCAGTCGGCCATTTTGCTATTCCGCCATAACCAGACAATGTATTTTCCATCGTATCTGCTGAACCAAACATGATAACAAAAAAAATTATTTCTACCCCCATGTTTTGATGGTAAGAGATTAAAATGGTACCACGTACAACACCATAAACAGTTCAGATTATTATAGAGCAAGAAATCCAATGAAATCGCCGTTTCTGACAACCTACCCAATATAGTATTATTTCTGTTGTTGATGAGAAAATTCTATTACATAATTTTTTTTACATAATGCTTGAAAGTGAAGCTCAAGGGTAATATCACAGAGGTTTCAAACCCAGAGTTACAAGTGACCAATACTACCGGGAACGTCTCGAGAAGCAGACTCGACAGACCAGACAGGTGTTAGGAGAGTCAATGGCAGAATGGAAATTGTCTTCCTCAGTAGTTACTTTTCTCTGAAGGCACAACCTAGATTCAAGCCAATGTCTCAAATAGCTGAACATGCAATTACTACAACCTCATAAGTGACAAACTGACACATTTTCATTTTTGTCAAAAACAACTTTATATCAAAGGAGTGCCTTTGATTTGATGGCCTGCACATGCGCAGACCGGCGGGACACCGACCTGATTATGTGTTTCTGTGCATGGGTTTAGCTAGCCAACGATGACATCCCTACAAGCGTGATGAAGGATTTCTATTAGAGAAGCAGTTTCTAGAACTCTTCATGTATATTCTCTTTGCAGTACCCTCTCTAAGTGGTTTCCTGCACAGTCTGGAGTGAGACAGGTCACTCATCTCTCCTATCCTCTTCCTTATTAACATTGACTGGATCATGACCAAAACCAATCATACAAACCCAGCGGTATTGAGTGGCTCTGTTCTCCCAGCTGGAAGATCTCTGGACAACAATCTCTCATTGTGCATTTTCCAAACTTGTCCCCGGGAACAGGGCCAGATCTTCTTCATTTGCGTGAATAGAAGGCGGAGAAAAAGGGGCCAGAGGGCGGGCTGCCTTCTGAGAATTCGTAGGCGATCTAATAAACCCTCAATTCCTTCCATTCTGCTAGCAAACGTGCAATCTTTGGAAAATAAAATCGATGACCTACGCGGAAGATTAAACTACCAACAGAACATTCAAAACTGTAATATCTTATGCTTCACAGAGTTGTGGCTGAACGACGACATTATCTACATACAGCTGGCTGGTTATACGCTGTATCGGCAGGATAGAACAGCGGCGTCTGGTAAGACAAGGGGCGGCAGACTATGTATTTTTGTAAATAACAGCTGGTGCACGATATCTAAGGAAGTCTCGAAGTTTTGCTCGCCTGAGGTAGAGTATCTCATGATAAGCTGTAGACCACACTATCTACCTAGAGAGTTTTCATCTGTATTTTTTGTAGCTGTCTACATACCACCACAGACTGATGCTGGCACTAAGACTGCGCTGAATGAGCTGTATTCCGCCATAGGTAAACAGGAAAACGCTCACCCAGAGGCGGCGTTCCTAGTAGCCCGGGACTTTAATGAAGGGAAACTTAAATCTGTCTTACCAAATATCTATCAGCATGTTAAATGTGCAACCAGAGGGGGAAAAAAACTCTGGACCACCTTTACACACAGAGACGCATACAAAGCCCACCGTCGCCCTCCATTTAGCAAATCTGACCATAATTATATCCTCCTGATTCCTACTAAAAAACTAAAATTAAAGCAGGAAGCACCAGTGACTCAATCAATAAAAAAGTGGTCAGATGAAGCAGATGCTAAGCTACAGGACTGTTTTGCTAGCACAGACTGGAATATGTTCCAGGATTCCTCCGATGGCATTGAGGAGTACACCACTTCAGTCATTTGACGTCGTCCCCACAGTGACGTTGTCCCCACAGTGACCATACGTACATACCCTAACCAGAAGCCATGGATTACAGACAACATCCGTACTGAGCTAAAGGCTAGAGCTGCCGCATTCAAGGAGCGGGACTCTAACCCGGAAGCTTATAAGAAATCCTGCTATGCCCTCCGATGAACCATCAAACAGGCAAAGTGTCAATACAGGACTAAGATCGAATCGTACTACACCGGCTCTGAAGCTCGTCGGATGTGGCAGGGCTTGCAAACCATTACAGACTACAAAGGGAAGCACAGCTGAGAGCTGCCAAGTGACACAAGCCTACCAGATGAGCTAATCTACTTCAATGCTAGTTTAGAGGCAAATAACACTGAAACATGCATGAGAGCACCAGCTGTTCCGGAAGACTGTGTGATCACGCTCTCCGCAACCGATGTGTGTAACACTTTTTAAACAGGTACATTCACAAAGCTACAGGGCCAGACAGATTACCAGGATGTGTACTGCGAGCATGCGCTGACCAACTGGCAAATGTCTTCACTGACATTTTCAACCTCTCCCTGTCCGAGTCTATAATACCAACATGTTTTAAGCAGACCACCATAGTCCCTGTGCCCAAGAACACTCAAGTAACCTACCTAAATGACTACCGACCTGTAGCACTCACGTCTGTAGTGAGGAAGTGGTTTGAAAGGCTGGTCATGGCTCACATCAACACCATTATCCCAGAAACCCTAGACCCACTCCAATTTGCATACCGCCCTAACAAATCCACAGATGATGCCATCTCTATTGCACTCCACACTGCTCTTTCACACCTGGACAAAAGGAACACCTATGTAAGAATGCTGTTCATTGACTACAGCTCATCGTTCAACACCATAGTGCCCTCAAAGCTCATCAATAAGCTAAGGACCCTGGGACTAAACACCTCCCTCTGCAACTGGATCCTGGACTTCCTGACAGGCCGCCCCCAGGTGGTGAGGGTAGGTAACAACACATCCGCCATGCTGATCCTCATTACAGGGGCCCCTCAGGGGAGCGTGCTCAGTCCCCTCTTGTACTCCCTGTTCACTCATGACTGCACGGCCAGGCACAACTCCAACACCATCATTAAGTTTGCCGGATGACACAACAGTGGTAGGCCTGATCACCGACAACGACGAGACAGCCTAGAGGGAGGAGGTCAGAGACCTGGCCATGTGGTGCCAGGACAACTACCTCTCCCTCAACGTGATCAAGACAAAGGAGATGATTGTGGACTACAGGAAAAAGAGGACCGAGCACGCCCCCATTCTCATCGACGGGGCTGTAGTGGAGCAGGTTGAGAGCTTCAAGTTCCTTGGTGTTCACATCACCAACAAACTAACATGGTCCATGCACACCAAGAAAGCCGTAAAGAGGGCACAACAAAACCTATTCCCCCTCAGGAAACTAAAAAGATTTTGCAATGGTTCTCAGATCCTCAAAAGGTTCTACAGCTGCACCATCGAGAGCATCCTGACTGGTTGCATCACTGCCTGGTATTTCAACTGCTCGACCTCCGACCACAAGGCACTACAGAGGGTAGTGCGTATGGCCCAGTACATTACTGGGGCCAAGCTTCCCGCCATCCAGGACCTCTGTACCAGGCGGTGTCAGAGGAAGGCCCTAAAAATTGTCAAAGACCCAGCCACCCTAGTCATAGACTGTTCTCTCTGCTACCGCAAGGCAAGCTGTACTGGAGCGCCAAGTCTAGGTCCAAGAGGCTTCTAAACAGCTTCTACCCCAAGCCATAAGATTCCTGAACATCTCATCAAAGGGCTACCCAGACTATTTGCATTGCCCCCCCCCCCCCCCCCCCCCCCCCTCTTAGGGATTGTCCCCTTTTTTCCAATTTTCACCTAAAAAAGTTTGTGGAAATGTGAATTGAATGTAGGAGAATATAACAATAGATCTGATAGAAGAAAATGCATTGAAAAAAACATCTTTGAAATGCAACAGAAATGTCCCACATTTAGCCATCACTCTGGTTGTAATTCCGATGGTGTGGTTGTAATTCCGATGGTGTACACAAGACAGCAGCAGTGTATGTGCAAAGTTCAGACGTATAACTTGAAGTATGAGCAAACTACATGACATTTAGTGTGAAGTCACCCAGGTACATTTGGGCAAATCATGAAGGAGACATTTACATTCACATTACATTTTTCTGCAAGAATATCATGAAATCTGTATACTTGGACTTTGATTTAGCTTTTCCAGTATTAGTACCCATATTATAAGTTCAACATTTGCAAAACACCCAGTTTTCATAACTTCATAACTCTCCATATTCTTATAATTTTTGTCCAAAAGGAAAAGGCTTGCTTTCGCACAAGGTTAGCAGCTACATTTTGAGCAGCCCAGCTCATTGGCTATCTAGCTAGCTTTGTTTGACCCTGATTGGTGCTTATTTGACAAAGTTACAGTCGATCAAGTGAAGACTGCCCACATCATCGACGTGCCATGAAGGCGTCACTCTCTGACCAAATTTGGTGTCCTATAGGATATACTACACCCCTAATGATATAGTAAAGTCTAGTTACGTTCTAGGATCTCTGAGGAATAAATACGAACGTGATTTCACTGGTTGAAACAACGTTTAAGGTTAGATTTTCACAGATTCCTTTCTTGCAAATTGAACGAGTGGAAATACAAAATCGATTGTGGATGCTATATGGACCTTTTTAGGATATGAAAAAGGATTTTATCTACCAAAATAACACTTCGTGTTATCTGTGGGACCCTTTGGATGATAAATCAGAGCAAGACTTCAGAATGTAAGTACACAATTTATCAAACCTATCGCGGTGAAAAAAGTGTTTTGTTGTTAGGAGCTCTCCTCAAACAATAGCATGGCATTTCTTCACAGTAATAGCTACTGGAAATTGGACAGTGCAGTTATATTAAAAATAATTTAAGCTTTCATTCGATATAAGACACTTATATGTACCGACACTTGTTGTTTCTCTAAAATCTGCGATCGTGACACAAGGCGCTGCATGATTTACAACTGTCCTGTTGACGGGACGCCTATCCCTATCAACACCGCTGCTACTCCCTGTTGTTATCATCTATGCAGTCACTTTAATAACTATACCTACATGTACATATTACCTCAACTAACCGGTGCTCCCGCACATTGACTCACATTGTACCGGTACTCCCCTGTGTATAGTCTTGTATTGTTATTTTACTGCTGTTCTTTAATTACTTGTTACCTTAATTTCTTATTCTTACTCATATTTGTTTTTAAACTGCATTGTTGGTTAGGGGCTTGTAATTAAGCATTTCACTGTAAGTTCTACACCTGTTGTATTTGGCGCATGTGGCTAATAAAATTTGATTTGAATGTCTTAGCAGAACAGCCTCAAAACAAATATCCACCTAGAATAGAACAGTTATGTCAAATCTGTTCTGTTGTATTGTTTGGAGTGTTGCCCTGTTGTCAAGAACAACATGAGAAGGGCGGAGTCTTTTAGCAGTGGACGTCTCAAGAGAATCTGCTGCGTCTTCTGGACAAATAAAATACACTACAGTAAGCTATACAAGAAGACCAGTTGCCAAAATGTCTCTGATGGCTTGACCACATTCTCAGAATGCCCAGATTTAGACTCATTGTGGACTTATGTCCCAATGTGGATGAAGTGGATTGAGCAGATTGAGGCCTATTTAGGATATGAGATGTTTGTCGGCCTATGTGGACAACTCTCTGGCTAAAGTGTCTTGTACACTCTGATATACTATGGTCATCCATGCCGTGAATATTGCCAAAAATGAACAACTGGTTAATTAATGGTCACATACTTTACCTGTACTCTCTTGCCTAAATTGACAATTTGTCTGGCCTAGATGGTCATATGCACTCCAAACGTTGCTGCTGCTTGCTCTTTGGGGGTCTAGACCAGGTTGTTGTAAAACACTCTGTGACACTCGTTGTTGTGAAAAGGGCTATATAAATAACTTTTGTATTCATCGATTTTGATGTGCTGCACCAAAGTTCCATTTGTGGGAAGATCTGCACCTTTTCTCATCCTTTCTTCTTGAACATCTCAAAATGAGCTTGATTGATGTTATCTTGACTGTTAGTGCAATCATAAAAGAGAATTGTGAATTGCTCCAAAATGGAAATGTTATTTTCTGAAACATCATTTTAAGGGGGTGATGAGTGGCATTTGGGACCGACATGCACTTGAGGTACATACTGTATGTGCCAATGAAATCACCAAGTCCTTGTGTCCAGACAATTTGAAAGACCTTCCTGTGTTCAATGAATTTACATTGTCACCCAGTATCCACATTAACAGCCAGGGGAAAGACGACAGCAGGAGGCAACTGTATGACTCTGTATGCCACAGAAATAATATTCTATTGCGTACGTTGTCAGAAACTGGGATTTCAATGGATTTCTTCCCATGGCTTACCATGGCAGTCCGCCATTATATAATAATCTGAATAATCAAAACATAAGGGTAGACATGACATTTTCTGTTATCATGTTTGGTTCAAGAGATATGACACAAAATACATTATTTGGTTGGAAAATGGCCGCAATGAGGCTTTTTTTGCGATTAATCATTTATGCCAGCTTTTGTTTGTTGTAAACTTAGTTCACACCCACGCATGCACACACACACACACACACACACACACACACACACACACACACACACACACACACACACACACACACACACACACACACACACACACACACACACACACACACACACACACACACACATTGTTCCTCTATCCATGTGGGAGGATGAAGTCAGTTTGTTTGTGGGGTAATTAATTGTTTAGGGAGTCCTTCAGATGTGCAACTTTCTCTCTGGAGGATATGAATCCAGATGTGCACAGGTCTACCGGGAGTGACACTTCATGATATGTACAGTTGAAGTTGGAAGTTTACATACACTTAGGTTGGAGTCATTAAAACTTGTTTTTCAACCACTCCACAAATGTCTTGTTAACAAACTATAGTTTTCGAAAGTTGGTTCGGACATCTACTTTGCGCATGACACAAGTGATTTTTCCAACAATTGTTTACAGACAGATTATTTCACTTATCATTCACTGTATCACAATTACAGTGGGTCAGAAGTTTACATACACTAAGTTGACTGTTCCTTTAAACAGCCTGGAAAATTCCCGAAAATGATGTCATGGCTTTAGAAGCTTCTGATAGGCTAATTGACATAATTTGAGTCAATTGGAGGTGTACCTGTGGATGTATTTCAAGGCCTACCTTCAAACTCAGTGCCTCTTTGCTTGACATCATGGGAAAATCAAAAGAAATCAGCCAAGACCTCAGAAAATAAATTGTAGACCTCCACAAGTCTGGTTCATCCTTGGGAGCAATTTCCAAATGCCTGAAGGTACCACGTTCATCTGTACAAACAATAGTACGCAAGTACAAACACCATGGGACCACGCAGCCGTCATACCACTCAGGAAGGAGACACTTTCTGTCTCCTAGAGATGAACATACTTTGGTGCGAAAAGTGCAAATCAATCCCAGAACAACAGCAAAGGACCTTGTGAAGATGCTGGAGGAAACAGGTACAAAAGTATCTATATCCACAGTTAAACAAGTCCTATATCGACATAACCTGAAAAGCCGCTCAGCAAAGAAGAAGCCACTGCTCCAAAACCGCCATAAAAAAAGCCAGACTACGGTTGGCAACTGCACATGGGGACAAATATTGTACTTTTTGGAGTGTCCTCTGGTCTGATGAAACAAAAATAGAACTGTTTGGCCTTAATGAACATCGTTATGTTTGGAGGAAAAAGCGGGAGGCGTGCAAGCCAAAGAACACCATCCCAACCGTGAAGCATGGGGGTGGCAGCATCATGTTGTGGGGGTGCTTTGCTGCAGGAGGGACTGGTGCACTTCACAAAATAGATGGCATCGTGAGGTAGGAAAATTATGTGGATATATTGAAGCAACATCTCAAGACATCAGTCAGGAAGTTAAAGCTTGGTCGCAAATGGGTCTTCCAAATGGACAATGACCCCAACCATACTTCCAAAGTTGTGGCAAAATGGCTTAAGGACAACAAAGTCAAGCTATTGGAGTGGCCATCACAAAGCCCTGACCTCAATTCCATAGAAAATTTGTAGGCTGAACTGGAAAAGCATGTGCGAGCAAGGAGGCCTACAAACCTGACTCAGTTGCACCAGCTCTGTCAGGAGGAATGGGCCAAAATTCACCCAATTTATTGTGGGAAGCTTGTGGAAGGCTACCCGAAACGTTTGACCCAAGTTAAACAATTTAAAGTCAATGCTACCAAATACTAATTGAGTGTATGTAGGAATGTGATGAAAGAAATAAAACCTGAAATAAATTATTCTCTCTACTATTATTCTGACATTTCACATTCTTAAAATAAAGTGGTGATCCTAACTGACCTAAAAATATTTACTAGGATTAAATGTCAGAAATTGTGAAAAACTGAGTTGAAATATATTTGGCTAAGGTGTATATAAACTTCCGACTTCAACTGTATATTCAATGCCTTCAGAAAGTGCACCCCTTGACTTTTTCCACAGTTTGTTGTGCTACAAAGTGGGATTAAAATGGATTTCATTGTCAAAGGACTACACAACATACTCTAATGTCAAAGTGGAAGAACAAATCTAACATTTGGAAAAAATATATATATATTTGGAAAATAGAACACTAATATATCTTGATTAGATAAGTATTCTACCCCCTGAGACAATACATTTTGCAATCACCTTTGGCAGTGATTACAGCTGAGAGTCTTTCTGAGTAAGTCTCGCTTTCCACGCTTGGATTGTGCAACCATTATTATTTTTGAAAATTCTTCAAGCTCTGTCAAATTGGTTGTTGCAAATTTCAATAATTTTCAGGTCTTGCCAAAACTGTAACTCGGTTACTCAGGAACATTCACTGTCTTCTTGGTAAGCAACTCCAGTGTAGATTTGGTCTTGTGTTTTAGGTTAGTGTCCTGCTGAAAGGTGAATTAATGTCCCAGTGTCCGGTGGAAAGCAGACTGAACCTCCCCAGTCCTTAATGATTACAAGCATATCCATAACATGATTTAGCCACAACTATGCTTGAAAATACGGAGCGTGGTACTCAGTAATGTGTTGAATTGGATTTGCCCCAAACATAACACACAAAGTTAATTGCTTTGCCACATTTTTTGCAGTATTACTTTAGTTCCTTGATGCAAATAGGATGCATGTTTTGGAATAGTTTTATTCTGTACAGATTTACTTCATTTCACTCTCTTGTTGATCCGTCCTCAGTTTTCTCCTATCAAAGCCATTCAACTCTGTAACTGTTTTAAAGTCACAATTAGCCACATGTTGAAATCCCTGAGCTGTTTCCTTCCTCTCCGGCAACTCAGTTCGGAAGGACGCCTCTATCTTTGTAGTGACTGCGTGTATTGATACTCCATCCAAAGTGTAATTAATAACTTCACCATGCCCAAAGGGATATTCAATGTCTGCTTTTTTATTTTTACCCATCTAACAATAGGTGCCCTTTTTTCTGCGAGCCATTGGAAAACCTCCCTAGTCTTTGTGGTTGAATCTGTGTTTGACCTTATAGATAATTGTATGTATGGGGTACAGAGATGAGGTAGCCATTCAAAAATCATGTTAAACACTATTATTATACACAGAGTCCATAAAACGTATTATGTGACTTGTTAAGAACATTTTTACTCCTAAACTTATTTAGGCTTTCCATAACAAAGGCGTTGAATACTTATTGACTAGAGACATTTCAGCTTTTCATATTTAATTAACTTGTAGACATTTAGAAAAACATAATTCCACTTTGAAATTATGGGGTATTGTGTGTCTGACACTGACAAAAATAAATAGAATGTAAATATTTTATTAATAGTTTGTCAGCAAAACAGGACTAAGGAAACTTGTTTGAAATAACACAGGTGACACTCCAATGGCCCTAACAACATTATGGGATAGAGATGTGTGGGACCAAACCCTACTGTACATCAGGGTTCCCCAACTGGCGGCCCGCGGGTGGTTTCATTTGCCCCCCTAAGATTTCTGAACAAAAAAATTATAAAATAAAAACAATTTAAAAAAAATGTACATTTTCGTTGTTGAACATAAATGGCTGTAAAAACACCAGGAAATCAGCTCCAAATTATTTTAATTTAAGAAATCTGTTCCCAAGTATTCCCACGCACAATAAAGAGACATGTGATCGTATAGAAATGTAAGCAAGGTTTGAAATGATTATGTTTTAGTCAAACATTATATCTGTTTGGACTTCTTGCGGTCAATTTGCAGTCTACAAATTATTTATTTGTAATTATGTTCCGGACCCCTGACCATCCGCTCAACAAAAAATTGGCCCGCTGCTGAATCTAGTTGATGATCCCTGCTGTACATACAGCTAGTTAAGTCTAGGGTTGTTACAATTGCTAGAGTGAACGACACACAGCTTGGCATAGCTTGACAGGTATTCAGAAACTCCCCATACCTCTATTTTAGACAGCCAGGAGTTGCTCCCAGGGCTTTCCAACATAGCTCATCCCACATGAGATGGACTGTCACAGTCTGAGGCAGCAGACTCAGTGCAGGGGGAATGTGTGAGCGGCCTACAGCCTTATGCCTCTCTGTCATCGTCAGGGCCAGTGACAGCCAGCCAGGCAGACAGGAGCTGGGGTTTTCTGTGACTCAGCTTTCAGTGTCAGGATCAGGAACCCATAGGGCCCTGTGCGGTGTTATCTCATATGGGAGCGGGGAGGGAGGAGAGGGAGGGTGAGATGGGGGCTTTGGTCAATGATGAGCAAACTGCCCATGGCTGGTTTATGCAATATGCGTGCAAGCTGTCAGATCAGAAATGTCCCTGTGAGTGAGGCTGTTGAATGAGAATATTATTTAAGTGATAAAATGTTGGTGAAATTTAAAGCGTCTGCAATTTAAAGTGGGGTTGTTTTTTTCCCTTTAATTTTTTTTTTTTTTTATCAGAACATGTGTTTGTGATTTAGAATGAGTATGAAATCGGTTCTATGTAGGCTACAAATGTAGGATCTTAATTTGAGCCAGTTTGCTACAGCAGGAAAATAATCCTATAGCAACAGGAAATGTGAATTATTATGTGGATTATAATTAATGGATATTTTTATAGGGGTAGATACGTTTGGGGGTGGGGGTGCTGCAAAAATATTTTTGTCCTCGCTACAGATGGCTATATCGGTCCGCAAATACTAGTAAAGGCCCAGTGCAATACTTTTGTGATGTAGATATGTCTTTTTTTTGTTAATTCTTTTTTTTAAACATATTTTTGTATTATTCAGATTTTGCAGGGGGTGCTGCATCACCCTCAACACCCCTATTTCCCACGGCAATGTAAAATAGACGACAAGTTTAAAATGTCATTGCAGGAAAATTCTCCTGCAACAGGGTGATAAAATGAAGATCCAACATCTGTATAGGATATTTTTAGTCAGTCCTGCTCTTGAGTCTGGGCTGACTGGTAAATTAAATGTTTAGGCTAAACAGGTGCTTGAAGAAAAGAGAAGGTGCCCCAAAATTGTTCTTTCAATCAGTTTCTCTCTTTGGATCTCATCTCAAGCAGCAATTTCAAGTCCATTGTATTCACTATATGGAGAAACTAAATACCCAAGTCACTTGACTTTCTCTCTGAAGCAAGTTCCACCTAACAAATGATTCCAATGTCTGGTTCAGAGCACTTAAGAAGCATGAATAATTACACTCTGCGGTAGTATGGGGCGACAACAGCTTGTATGTGTGCATGCATGTGGTCTGTGTGCGTGTGTGTGTGTGTGTGTGTGTGTGTGTGTGTGTGTGTGTGTGTGTGTGTGTGTGTGTGTGTGTGTGTGTGTGTGTGTGTGTGTGTGTGTGTGTGTGTGTGTGTGTGTGTGTGTGTGTGCAGTGGTGGAAAAAGTACCCAATTGTCATACTTGAGTAAAAGTAAAGATACCTTGATATCAAATGACTCAAGGGCCTCCCGAGTGGCGTAGCTTTCTAAGGCACTGTGTTGCAGTGCTAGAGGCGTCACTACAGACCCGGGTTTAATCTCGGGCTGTATCACAACCGGCCGTGATCGGGAGTCCCATAGGGCGGTGCACAATTGGCCCGGCGTCGTCTGGGTTGGCGGAGGGTTTGGCCGGGTGGGGAGGGGGTTGGGGGGGGGGCTTTACTTGGCTCATTGCGCTCTAGCGACTCCTTGTGGTGGGCCAGGCGCCTGCAGGCTGAGGTCGGTCGTCAGTTGAGCGGTGTTTCCTCCAACACATTGGTGTAGCTGGGTTCCGGGTTAAGCGGGCAGGTGTTAAGGAGTGCGGTTAGGAGGATCAATACTACTTCAGTAGAAGTTTAAAAGTATTTGGTTTAAATATAGTTAAGTATCAAAAGTAAATGTAATTGCTCAAATATATTTAAGTATCAAAAGTAAAAGTATAGATCATTTCATATTCCTTATATTGCATAAACCAGACGGCACAATTTTCTTGTTTTTAAAATGTACTGATAGCCACACTCCAACATTGACATCATTTACAAACAAAGCATTTGTGTTTAGTGAGTCCACCAAATCAGAGGCTGTAGGGATGTTCTCTTGATAAGTCTGAGAATTGGACCATTTTCTTGTCCTGCTAAGCATTCAAAATGTAACGAGTACCTTTGGTTGTCAAAGAAAATGTATGGAGTAAAAAGTACATAATTTTCTTTAGGAATGTAGTGGAGTAAAAGCAAAATTTGTCAAAAATATAAATAGTAAAGTAAAGTACAGTGCCCGGTTGCATAAAATATATAAAGTGTTTCCCTTAAGGGTTTACCTTAATAAATAATGTTCCCTTACCTAAGGGAATTGTTTAAGGGCGTTGCATAGAGCCCCTCAAATATTTCCTTAGGTAAGGGCATACTTAAGGGGTTTTACGGTAGTTTGAAAGCATGTATGGCAGAAAGAGTATCTGGCTACCATGGAGATGGCCTGATTCACTGACTAAACATCTCCTCAAAGAGTCCTCTTTCGTTTTGTGAGATTGGAAAAATAGAACTTATATAATCAAGACAGGTCAACCAAATTGCTTCAGAAGATAATAAACCATGTTTCTTATCAACTTGTTTATATTACTTTCTAGCACACCAAGCTAGCTTACAGAGTAGCTACAGTATAACTAACTAGCCAGCTATCTTTGTAGCCAGGGATAGTGCACCTTCCATTGTTTATCTAAGTAGCTAGCTCGTTGAGGTTTTACTTTTGTAACCAGATCAGATGAAAGCAACATTCACCTCCACAAATGCTTTTTACATTGATATCGATACTGAGTGAAGCAGTTAAGGGACCTCATGGGCACCCTTAACTTTTTCACTTAATTTAAGGGGGAAATTCCCCTTAAAGTGTTTTATGCAACGGGGTCCTGATACCCACAAAAACTACTTAAGTAGTACTTTAAAGTATTTTTACTTAAGTGCTTTACACCACTGTGTGTTTGAAAACCACATCACTAGTGAATGTGTGAGGTCTGACTGTGTATGACTATCACCAGCTGCACATTAGGGCAACTTGATTTCATCACTGTTCAACTTGGGGCTGTTGTCACACAATAATGAAAGGCAGATTCAGACCTCCCATTGAGCTTGTATCGTGCTGCTCTAGTAATGTCTTTAAGGCCATCGAACCCGCATTGCAGTATTCTTGTTGTAATGTGCAAATAAAATCACAGAATGGCTTTGAGTACCGTACAAACAAGAGGAGGCTAGTGGGGGGCGCTATAGGAGGACAGGCTCATTGTAATGGCTGGAATGGAATAAATAGAACCGAGTCAAACATGGTTTCCATATGTTTGATAACGTACCATTTAATACCTTTCCAGCCATTACAATGAGCCTGTCCTTATATAGCTCCTCTCACCAGACCTCCTCTGGTACAAATGTACAGAGCCAGCTCCAGGCATAAGCCAAAAACCTACTGTTGAGAGAGAATAATCGAATACACAAGGTGCAAGTTCGATATTTGGTTGTGCATCAGCAATTTTTCAATTTTTTGGTTAGTCATTCTCACTCATATCATTAGCATGGCATAAATCATGGCTAAATGTTTCATACAATTCTAATAAAATCCTCTCTGGCCTATGGCAAAATGTGTAGAATTACAGGGGGCCCAACCAAATCTCGGTTAGGGCCCCCAAAAGGCTAGAGCCCTGAATAAGACACCTGAATAAACATTTCTATGAATTCGAACTCCTCAATACAACCACAGATTCAGACACTATATTGGTGTAGATTGCAGCACTGACGCACTGAGAGATAATCCTTCCATGGAAAGTAATGTATTGCTGCATGTGAAACGGACGTCAGTGTGCTGATAACAGTTGAGCTTCCTCCGCTGTCCCTGTCCCCATACTGCACTCAAACCAGTGTTTCTCTGCTCGCAGACACACGTGATCTCCCTCCTTGACAACGTACCAACTTTTTGAGCTATCTAATTCGATAGCTCCTTCGGTGACATTTCAAGCTAGCCGTGGACTGAGCCTACGGTACGTTCTTAACTCCGTTACACATGGTCATTGGGTATAATGGTGTGAAATAATTCCAAGCTGCATGATGCTAATTTCAACCCTAACCATGCTGTGGACATGTGAGGAGGCAGGACACTTGGGAGGACTGTGAGATGCCGGCGTCATTTGCTCAGGGAAATAATGAACAGTTAAAGGGAGAAAATAAGCTCGTAATAGCTCACTGCCTGTGTGAGGCAATAATTAATGTAGAAACCATTTATAATGAGTCCATCAGGAGCTTGGACCTCATCATGGTGGACAGCAAAGCCATTTACTCACAAGCCTTGCATGGACGTGTCATCCTCCTACCCTCTTCATAAGTGAATTGTTCACCATGGTCTTGGATAGTCAATGTACACATTATTCAAGTTTACAGTGCTCTATGTATGTTGATTCCATCTTGAACGGTGCAAACAACTACCACTCGTATACAGCAGATGATATTTCTGCCTGTAGTTTTGAATCTGCTCATTTGAGATGTGATCATGTGAAATAAGCAAGCAGGGAATTAATTGCCTGGAAAATTCCTTCGACAAGCTTTTAACTGCTGTGCTCACATATAAAAACTGTCCATTAAAAACATTAATAACACCAATGTTATTCATCAGTAGATGTGAATGCTTGAGATCTGTTTCCAATACAAAATATGAGTCAAGACAGAATTAATTAAGCCAATTTTGAAGAAAAATGTACACAGATGCCGAAAATGTACACAGATAAACTTTGATTACATGGAAAGTGAATATGCATGCATGTGTGTCACAATTGCAAAATGGTTGTGAAACTAACTGTACACAACTTAGTAAGCTAGCTAACCATCTTAGCTAACTGTTGGGTTAAATAATTCACTTGTGTGTGTGTGTGTGTGTGCACTTATTTGCTGTTAGCTGCACACCACTCTTTGCTAGCAAACGAATGCAGTCTAGTCAATCAATATACAAAGTTGTGTGCTATGCAGATGTCCTTTAACTTCCTTGTTGGTCCACATTTTCAGTTGCTTCTGTGAGGCATTATGGATCGATGGCCCCAACCAAATTATTCAAAGCAACTATTCATTCCTCTCCTAGCAGGAATGCATCCAACACACCACCTGTGTCAGATGCAGCTTTCAGTAGGAGTTCAAGGGCCGGTCATCTTACCGCTGATGTAATGGCTGTTGCTTTGAGATGATAGTTTCTACTAGATGATAAATCAGTAAAAAGCCCAGCAGTTAATGACGTGTACAGATGGACCACTTACTGTAGTGTTGATGAAGACATGGGGCATTGTTGTAGTGAGTGTTTTATTTTCAGCCACATAGACAGTGAAGCCATTTTTATGGGGAGTTTCAGGATGAGTAGCTCTGTTTTCAGGTAGAGTAGGCCTATCTATGTGTCTTATAGTTTAGCTGGAGGTCACGTAGATTTAAACGCAACCAGACAAATGTGTACCCAGTCATGCTGACAGTCTAGACCACCCCCTATGTCATGTTGAAATGTGGTATTGCCATTCCTCATTATGATCAATCTTCAATGAAGAATCCAAATGTATCCCGAACTAAAGTCTGCAAGTTCTCACAGGGGAAAAGAAGAAAATGCTTCCTCAATATAGGTTGACTCCACTCCCTCCTTCCTCCCTCATTATAAAGAGTCTTCTCTTTGAAATAACATCTGTTTAGGATTCCTCGCAGTAGGGGAGACACCAGAAAGCCGCAATGCAGTTTGCTGTGTCAAATCATCAGATCACAGTACTTAATTGAATGTTGTTCAGGAACCAGGTAGCAAGGAATAGTCAGCCGGCTAAATTCAAAGTAATTCAAATATACAGTTCAGTTCATAGCAAACGATTTTGATCATTTAACCCTTTAACCCCCTGTACCGCTCGGTATAAGCACTTTGTGACAGCTGCTGATGTAAAAAAAGGGCTTTATGAAATAAATGTGATTGATAGATAGATAGATACTTTGGTTGCAGAGGAATAGGCCTGATATCATTATTATGGAGGGATACCCTCCATAACAGCCCTTCCACAGTCAGAGGTGTATGGTGATGAACTATTATTGCATTTTCATGGAATGCAAAATGTTTTATTTTAACCTTCCGCGGCATGACAGGTCTTGACAATGTGCTGTGGTCTCAGAAACAGGGGCTTATTATAACAATAGTGTAGATGGGGAACATGTTCCTGATGAGTGGAGTATCCTC
This sequence comes from Salvelinus namaycush, assembly GCF_016432855.1. Lineage (NCBI taxonomy): Eukaryota > Metazoa > Chordata > Actinopteri > Salmoniformes > Salmonidae > Salvelinus > Salvelinus namaycush. The sequence continues at coordinate 70,529,710 of NC_052309.1, read as the reverse complement.
CACTTAAGTGCTCTCTGGTAACCAAGCTGGAGCACGGGTAGCAGTCCCCAGGAGCTTTCCAGGGCTTTACTGGGATGTTTCATCCTTTTGTACCCTGTCTCGCTCAACTTAATGGGGCCCAGGGACCGTCTCTGGCACTGGGGTGACTGAGGTTATAGGAAGTTCTCAGGTGCCAAGTGTAAAGTATAAAGCTGCTAGTGAACCTTCCTTGCTCCCCATGATTCAGAAGTGCTTTGGAAGTGGTTTATCTGATCAGCAGAATGATTCCTGCCAATGCGGTATTATGTAATTATACATATTCAGTACCACAGGTAGACAATGTAATGAACAAGAAAGAATTTCCACAATTCTTGGATAGGTTTTTTTAAACTTGTAAAGTCATCAAATTCTTCATAATGTTTGATCACATTAAACAATCTTTGGTCAGATTTGAGATCTGTTATTATATCCAGTGATTCTGACACTCGGGTTAATTGACAGGCAGTGGATCGTCCTTAAACAAAAGAGACTCTCACAGCAGTTGAGGAAAACTAAAGTGGGTCATGAGGGAGTTGTTTGAGGGTCGAATGTTAAAATGAGGCTGATGGAACTACAATGGTGCATAAGAGGGAGGCTGTACTATTACATGGAATATATCTGCATGTATTATAGGAAGGGAAATCAGCCTCAGTGGAAATGATGCCAAAGGCCATCATTTCATTACCACACAAGTAAGATGACTTTCCCCTCCTAATTTATCTTCATTCATTTAAAAGGATGTCTTATTTTCTCAAATATTTGCAGCGGTTGGTTGCTAAACTGTTAGTTTGTAAATAAGTTCCGTATATATCAGGAGAAGACATGGACTGACACTCTACAGATGATAAGTACAGACATTCAGTTGCATCGTGTAATCGGTGAAACACATTTACTCGGAACAGTTTTTAAGGTAAAAAAAAGAAATCTGCAGAAGCGGAATATAGGCCAATAAAATAGAAATTGTGTAATGTACTGTAGCTAGCTGAGGAAAATAAACAAACAGCAAATTCATACTCGTTTGGAGAAAAAACTGCTGCCTCTATTATACCATTCCTAGATGAATCCAGCCTTTCAAGGAGCTAACTGTCATGGAAAATTGTAAATGTACCATTTCACTTTTCTTCAAAGTTTTTTTTATTTTTTTTATTCTCCTGAGCTACTGTAGAAAACGTGATCTAACTGAAGCAGTATATGGACAAAAGTGAGGACAGTAAACTCTCCAAGAGGTTATTCATTTTCCAGATACCTTTTAGTCCACATCCTTGCCATTTCTGAAGTGGAGCAGGCCTTCTTTGTGGCAAGCTTCAAAGGCTCTGACTGTGCTGCATACCGTCCCAGGTCAATCACTCCATCACACAGGCACAGAGCCAGAGATATGCCCCTGCTTTAACTAATCAGGACCATCACCGCCCACAAAGTCATGCAATCATAACAGTTCGCATTTAGTATTAGACATTTGTATGTGTATTTCTGCAACTACTTTGGGATGAGAGATAATCTGCGTTAGTACAGAAGGCCACCTGAAGTTTCTGTTTCACTGCAGTGCTCCACCCAGTAAAATGTATTTCTGAGGTGAAAATACATTTTACTGGGTGGAGCACTGCATTTTTGAGGTGACGTCGGCTGTTGTTTAGCAGTCAAATATTTTATATCGCCCTGCCTGCTAAATGAAGATTTTTCAAGGTTGGCTGTGCAGCTGGGGATCGAAGGACAGGATCCTCCATCAGTGTCTGGAGATGTATCTTATTTCCAGTTAGGGAAAAAATCCTCTTGGCTGGGTTAGCTTTACTCACTTCACTTCCTTTTAACGGCAATATTTGGTGAAAAAGGCACATTTAGGCACAACTCAAATCCATCAAAAGGCATTTAGAATAATAGTCCGACATCTCAGACTGTAACACTGCTGCTGATGATGGTGAATAAGTCAGTCTAGCCTCGGCAGTGTGAGCCAGCCCACTGACATTCTGGAAAAGATTTACCCTAGCACTCATTTTTCCCTATAACCTTGGTGAATAGTGCTGTTAAATAGTTTCTTTCAGCTGTGGTCAGAGAAACACCGCTTATACTTAGCACTGTTTTAACCCCGGGATCACAGTCATTTGTCACCATGGACACTGAAGGTAAAGTCTGTAAAGTTCTTCAACTATTCGTTTTTTCCTCTCTTTTTCAGCAAAGGGAGATTTTCAGTTCTCTTGAGAGGGAGAAGATTTGTCAGTGATCTTGCAGATACTCCTAGAAGAGAAAAATATTTGAGATTAGAGCAACAAGAGAAAGAAAAACCCCCGGAGCTGAGATGAGGGTTTAATATTTTGGTTTTATTTTGTCCATAAGCGTTTGATACGTTCCTTTTTAAGCTCTCCCTTTGGCAGTGCGGATTACACAAGTTGATCTGTATATCTGTAAAACATTATCCTGCATTTGCGATGTGTGTTTATGGCAGATTCACTCACAGTGTCAGACTACCTCTGCTGAGGAGATTAAGGATGTGTACAGTGGTTTATTGGAAGTGCTGCTCATTGGCTCAAAGCTGGCCTCAGAGGGATGCACTGAGATCTATTCCAGGATAACAAACCTATCTCCCCCCATCTTTAGCATTGCAAGCCAGTGAGTCTGCTCAATGACTTGGGATGGCCATTTCACAGCTGACATGTTCCCTGTCCCTTTTCCCAAAGATAAAGAATGATTTTATATTGAGTTGGCTCAGCTTTCTGTTGGGGAGACACAATGCTGAACTTCAACAACAATCTGTACTGAGTGCTCTACCAATATGGAATATTGTCTAAGATTCTCTTTATAACATGGTTGCAAGTGGGGTACTTGGGCACAGTTCAATTGGATTGCAGATGCTAGGCATTGATCCTGAGAATCATAAAATATACAGTGCCTAGTGAAAGTCTACACACCCCTTGTAGATTCTTCATATTTTACTGCCTTAAAATTAAATCTAAAAAGGGATTAAATTGAAGGTTTTCATATAGAGCTACACAACCTACTCCACATTTTCAAAGTATAAATTATGATTATGTATTTAAATAATGATGTCTTGATTGTGGATGTCTTCACACCCAATAATACAGCGCATTGGGAAAGTATTCAGACCCCTTGACTTTTTCCACATTTTGTTACCTTAGTCTTATTCTAAAATGGATTAAAATATTTTTTCCCCTCATCAATCTACACACAATACCTCATAATGACAAAGCAAAAACAGGTTTTTAGAAATTTCTGCAAATGTATAAATAAATAAAAACTGAAAAACAGACCGTTTACTCAGTACTTTGTTGAACCCTGGCACCGATTACAGCCTCGAGTCTTCTTGGGTATGACGCTACAAGCTTGGCACACCTGTATTTGGGGAGTTTCACCCATTCTTCTCTGCATATCCTCTCAAGCTCTGTCAGGTTGGATGGAGAGCGTCATTGCACAGCTATTTTCAGGTCTCTCCAGAGATGTTAGATCGGGTTCAAGTCCGGGCTCTGGCTGGGCCACTCAAGGACATTCATAGACTTGTCCCGAAGCCACTCCTATGTTGTCTTGGCTGTGTGCTTAGGGTCGTTGTTCTTTTGGAAGGTGAACCTTCGCCCCGGGCTGAAGTCTTGAGCGCCCTGGAGCAGGTTCCAATCAAGGATCTCGCTGTACTTTGCTCTGTTCATATTTCCTCGATCCTGACTAGTATCCCAGTCCCTGCCACTGAAAAACATCCCCACAACATGATGCCACCACCATCATGCTTCACTGTAGGAATTGTGCCAGGTTTCCTACAGACGTGACGCTTGGCATTCAGTCCAAAGAGTTCAATCTTGGTTTCATCAGACCAGAGAATCTTGTTTCTCATGATCTGAAAGTCCTTTAGGTGCCTTTTGGCAAACTCCAAGCGGGCTGTCATGTGCATTTTACTGAGGAGTTGTTTCCGTCTGGCCACTCTACCATAAATTACTAATTGGTGGATTGCTGCAGAGATGATTGTCCTTCTGGAAGATTCTCCCACCTCCACAGAGGAACTCTGGAGCTCTGTCAGAGTAACCAGCGGGTTCATGGTCACCTCCCAGACCAAGGCCCTTCTCCCCTGATTGTTCAGTTTGGCCAGGCGGCCAGCTCTAGGAAGAGTCTTGGTGGTTACAAACTTCTTCAATTTAAGAATGATGGAGGCCACGGTGTTCTTGAGGACCTTCAATGCTGCAAAAATATTTTGGTACCCATCCCCAGATCTGTGCCTCGACACAATGCTGTCTCTGAGCTCTACGAACAATTCCTTCGAACTCATGGCTTGGTTTTTGCTCTGACATGCACTGTCAACTGTGGGACCTTATATAGACAGGTGTGTGCCTGTCTATATATAGAAAGCCGATTCTAGATTTGATTTTGGATTGGAGATGTTTAATATGAGTCTGGAAGGAGAGTTTACAGTCTAGCCAGACACCTAGGTATTTATAGTTGTCCATATATTCTAGGTCGGAACCGTCCAGGGTGGTGATGCTAGTCGGGCGGGCGGGTGCGGGCAGCGAACGGTTGAAAAGCATGCATTTGGTTTTACTACCGTTTAAGAGCAGTTGGAGGCCACGGAAGGAGTGTTGTATGGCATTGAAGCTCGTTTGGAGGTTAGTTAGCACAGTGTCCAAGGAAGGGCCAGAAGTATACAGAATGGTGTCATCTGCGTAGAGGTGGATCAGGGAATCGCCCGCAGCAAGAGCGACATCATTGATATATACAGAGAAAAGAGTCGGCCCGAGAATTTAACCCTGTGGTACCCCCATAGAGACTGCCCGAATGCACTATAATTACTTGGTCGAAGCACCTTTGGATGCCATTACAGCTGTGAATAATTTTGAATAAGATTCTACAAACTTTTCACAACTCTTAGGGCAACATATATCAATTGTTTTTGTCAAAATTGCTCAGGCTCAGTAAATTCTGTTTGGAGTCATTGATGGACAGCAATATTCAAACATTGTCTCTGATTTTCAAGACAATTTAAGTCAGGACTGAGACTAGACCACTCAGGAACACTCAACACCTCTTGGAAAGCCATTCTGGTGTGTCTTTGGCATTAAAATGTGTGTAGTTGTCACGCTGAAAATTTTTACTCTATCCCAGGGTAATGTTTTCTGAAGACTGGTGCGGGTTTTCCTCTCACTTTTTACCTAGGCTTTGCTCCTTTCATATTTATTTTGATCCTGATAAACTCCACAGTCTCTGCCGGTGACAAGCATACCCATAACATTATGTCAAAATGTGAAGACCTTCACTAGGCACTGTACATGAAAATATAACCTAGAATGAAAAAAACACTATTTGTGTTACGTGAACCCTGTCCAGCGTAGAGAGAGACATTAAATTGAGTGGTCTGGCCATAGCATTTTTTTCTCTTGAGTTGTTTGTTTTGACAGTGTTGTTAACCCTCTTGGCCTTATGTTGTAGAACAAGGGTCCCTCCCTTAGAGATTCTGGATCAGAAACAGGGTTTCTTTAGAAGCAATCTTTTGAGATGAAGTTGTTCTCTGGTGTTTTTGTGAGATCAGATTGCAATTAATTATATTATATCAACAGAAAATTCAAGTAGCCAGTGGCATATTCACTCAAATGTACTCAAACTGAACACTGCATCAACCCATCCATAAAGAGCCAGGCTTGCATAAACCAACCCACATAGAGTAATGGTAATAAGACTATTCCCTGAAGACAGGCCAGAACTCAGTACAACAACACATCTGCCCATACATATTGAATGATTTTAAACCCATTTCAAACCATTTTGTCAGACATTACCAGGAAAAACAATCCCTGCACTAACCAGATGTAAGTAAACATAGTTGTCGTTCTTATATAAGCATGTATTTCCTGTGCTTCACTTACTCTACTATCGTGCCTGTGAAAGGTCTGTCGCTCAATACATCCGTGTGTGATGTAACTATACCACAGCTGTGGAAGAACTATGAAATGCCCAAATGATAGCATGCTAAATTTCATAGATACAGTCAGGTCCAGAATTATTGGCACCCTTGATATAGATGAGCTATAAAGACTGTATAAAATAAATAATACAAATACTGTGCTGTATTGTATGTACATTTTTTTTGTTAAATTCTATTATCTTATACTAATACAGTTCAGAGAAACACATTTTGTTTAACAAGTAACACTTTTTTGTCTCCTTGATTCTCTATAGAACTTTCAGATCTTGTTATGATGAGAAATCAGGCCTGTGCGCACGCTAGAAAAACAAACTCTGTAGCTGATTGTCTGGTTTTTGGGCAATTGAGAAATAGAGGCACTTCCTCTATGAAGAAAGCTAAATCAAGATTCTTTCTAAGTTCTATCTCAGACTTTCCTGGTGATCCATCAACATTTTGGAAAACAGTTAATGTACTGAAGCATGGAAATTCCTCTCTTTCCCTGCCTAAGCAAGTTCTGTCACACTTGGGCATCATTACTGAGAAAAACTTGATAAGTGATGCTTTTAATCAGCATTTGATGTCACCCGCTTTTTATTTGAAAGAAATGGAGATTTAATTTACCCTAGTCAGCCAATCGACTGACCGCCCTTCTCTCAGCCTCTAACTGGCTCGATGTACGTTTTGTTAACTTCTAGTGAATCTTTGTTTTCATTTCAATACTTGATACTTATTTTCCAAATCACTTTGTATGGTGCCCTCATTGATTGTGTCCCCGCATATACTGTAAATACCTGGGAATCTGAATTGACAAAAAGCTATCTGTAACGCAGATGCTGGGAGTCAGGAAGCAAGTACAGGGGGTGAATTTAATAATACAAAAAAACATGGAACAAAACAAGAGTAGCGTCTGGACATGAGAAACAACTAATACTGCCTGGGGAAAGAACCAAAGGGTGTAACAGATATAGGGGAGGTAATCAAAGAAGTGATGGAGTCCAGGTGAGTCTCATGGGGTGCAGGTGCGGGTAGTAATAAGTAAACTAGCAACAATGAGTGCCAGAGAGGGGGAGCGGGAGTAGACTTGACACTATCTTTCAATAAAGCATGTTGATGACTTAGTTAAGAAATTAAGAATTAAACTATAGGAATTCCTATAGAACTCTTCTATAGGAATAGGTTCTGTCTTTCGTTAAATAGCTGAAAACAAATCATTCAGTCAACATTCATTCCCATTATTGACTACGGCAATATTGTCTATATGAATGAACGCAGTTTATAATAGGGCATTGCAGCCTCATTTCGACGCCAAACCCCACCATTGATGTGCGTGGCCTAAGAGCTTTATTTTCATGTCATCCAACAAATGTAAACAGCTGGAGTTTGCTAAACCACATTGGCACCTGGATTGGAACCAGTGCTATGTTCAGATGACATGAAAATAGAGCTCTTTGGCCACGCACACCAGTGTTGGGTTTGGCATCGAAATAAGGATGCATAAGCAGAAAGGAACCCCATACTTACTGTAAAATATGGTGGTGGATCTTTGATGTTGTGGGACTATTTTGCTTCCACTGGTCCTGGGGCCCTTGTTAAGGTCACCGGCTTCATTAACTTTATCCAGTACCAGAACATTTTAGCCAAAAGTCTGGTTGCCTCTACCAGGAGGGTGACACTTGGCCACAAGTGGATCTTCCAGCAAGACAATAACCCCAAGCACACATCAAAATCCACTAAGAAATGGTTAATTGACCACAAAATCAACATTTTGCAATAGGCTTGGCCAGTATTCAGATTTGTATAACATCATACCGCTATCCCGGAATTTACAGTATTACCGCCGGACAGCACACAAGGTGGCATTAAAAAACACAAAATGAAGCCTATTGGGGGTCTACTATTAACCACAATGCTAACAAAATCCTCACAAGTAATAGCGAAATCACATAGATGTTGTTAGCTAAATGCTAACGTGCGAAAGCGAACATAAACTAATTGCAAAGACAGGTGAATCCAGTTCATAAAGTTATACAAGCATAGCTAGGCGCTACCAGATGTCATTTTCGATGAGTGTCGACATTTACAGGCGAAAGTGTATGAGAGAAATTGTGCAAATGAACAAAACATGCTGTTTCTGAAGGAAGAGCAGCATGTGTACACGGAGCAGAGGGGAGAAGAATGGAGGAGAAAAAAAGCACAGGGGAAAAAATGGCAGGTGTACAGATATTTCACCCAGACTTCTCACGGCAGAAAGCCGGTATAAGATAGCTTATGGCAAACATGTAGTAGTGAATTGCATTCAAGTGTAACTTCATCAACTCATATGCGCAGCACAACAGAGACTCGCTGATAGATATTGTATAGAACGCTATGGACTTACTAGCTTCTGCTTTCTCCAGCTGTTCTATTAACAAACAAACATGCGACTAGCTCAACTGTTCTGGGGGACTACGGTACTGTAAGCTTCGTAATGTAAAATGATGAACGCAATCTGTTTTATCTCCTAACGTATTGCACAAGTTGACTGCAGGTATTAACTTAAAAAGTAGCTACAAATATTCAAATGTCAAATAGTTTTGACGGCATTGACGGTATTTAAAAAAACATCCCATGGCTTTTTCCAAATACCCCGGTGTATGGTACAGTATACCGCCCAAGCCTATTTTGCTATGGCCATCTCAGTCTCCGGGCTTGAAATGGATTTGAAAACCTGTGGTTTGAATTGAAGTGAGCAGTTCATAAGTGTAGAGGAAGGATATCATGGAGCTGGATTATGTTTGGAGGAATGGTCTAAGATCCCTCCCAATGTGTTCTCCAATCTCATAAAACATTTTAGGAAAAGGCTCAGTGCCGTTGTCCTCGCAAGGTTAGGTATTGAAAACAGGGGTGGCAATAATTTATAGAGAAAAAATATAGAGCTTTTTAAACAAAATATTTTCATCTGAGCAATTGTATTAGTATAAAATAATATATATATATATATTTTTTTAGCATACAATATAGCTCAGTATTTGTATTATTTATTGCAGTCTTTTTGCTCATAAAGGTTGCCAATAATTCTGGAAATGACTGTATATGCCATCAAAGAACATTTGTATATCAAAAGATAAAAGACTGGTCTTTGTGTACAGAGATAATCGAAAGGATAAGTATTTGCATAAATGGCTATAGCCGTTCACAAACCTGGTCCACCATTTCAAGATATTTTCAGCTCACTGGTTGAATTGAGCAATCTGTGCCAGCTAAAGCACAATTTGGATTAGCAAAGGTTCCACTGATAGGTCAGCTTAGTCCTTAATGGAGCGGCTTAGGCCTTCTGTACATGATTATAACATTCTTAGCAGCCTATTTCCTTGTAGCCAGATGTTCCGGAATAAACACCAGGGTGTAATCATGTTGCTTTCCCCCTTAAACCCAGGCCTGGTGTGCTCTTTTTGTGACAGGGAAACTAAGCCGTGCATACAGATGTCTAAGTAACTTTCTTAATACAAATAATATAGGAAGAATCTACGTAAATAGGTGGGTAGGTAAAGCGCAGACATTGCGATTTAGCTACTGAACAGTGCTGACATGTTTTGACACTGCAACAGAAATGCATTATAAAAAGTCATTATCTTCTGACCAAGGTTCACCCCTCTTCCTCTCAGGACTGCTTAAGAAACAAATACCTTCCATTCATATATTTAATTTAGTCAAACATATATTTTTGAAGTGCCTCCTGCATATGAAGAGCTTCTGTGAGTGGCATAGGATTTTGAAATATTATTCAGATTCCGTAATGAATGTGGACACATACTGACATCTTCAGATTGCAGCAAATAGCTTTCATTCTAAGTGACCACCTACTACTGCATGTTTAAAGGCTTGCTGGCAGCCCTTTGCTGAGTAACTTTATAAATAGTTGCAGAAAAGAGCTCAAGATTTTGAAGGGAAGGCTATAGTATACCACACTTAGAAATGATGTATACAAAACTCAGGGATTTCTAAATGTTTTATGACATGCTCTAATAGAGTAAAGAGACAACTATGACTTAAACCCTATTCATAATGCTCATTTGATTTGATTTCAATATTTCAAGTGTCATTCAGAGCTCTATTGAACTGATCATGCTGGTTTAATGGAGCAGATTGATAGGTGAGTGAATTATCTCCACATTCTTTGCACAGGCATTTACTCTACGTGATCTTTTTGTGTCTACAAACCTCTGTGTGATTTCACACAGACACCAAAAAGGGAAGAGTATTGTGAATTGTCCCATGTGCGTGATTCCATTAATGACTCCATATCCTGGGGTAATCAATAAAACGACAACAGAAAGAGACCAGAGGCAAACTGGAGGTTCAATATCATACTTGGAGTGTGATTATACAAATTGAGTCAGATTAGGGATAAACCAGGTTAAACTGACAAAAATGCTGTGAAATTCTGACCTCCAATTAAATTGATCACGAATGAAAGGAATCTACAGTAGCTTCTCTAACTTGACGTGTCCTGATTTCATAACTTAAACGTAAAAATAATGCCTCAGCAACACGGTAAATGTCTGAAGGTTCCTGCAGGCCAGTTCTTTTCTCACAGACGAAGAAAGTACATTGAATCATGAGCTCATTTGAAGACTGGGGGAACAATTGACAAGTCAGAAATAAATTTAATGGAGATTCATTGGTGGGTTCACATTCAAAGCAATGCAACCTCTATATTGTAAGCACTCATCAACACCCACTACAACACAATACAAAAGGAAGGAAGAAAGACAGTACAGTATATTGGAGGCCGATGATTAAGGCCGATGATTAAGGATGATGATGATGAAGATGATGACAAATCCAAAACTTATAACTATAGAATTATCTGCAACTTGAAGCAGATACTGTCAGGGATATCATCAGCATTGTTTGTATTAAATCCATACACTATGAACAGTAAACAAGTGTTTGATATTAAGTTTGTGGGAGAGAGGATATATCACATCGGTAATATTACACCAACAAATTGACAGTCACAGAGCGTGAGTGGAGTCTTGGCCAACTCCAAATTCTAGTTTGGAGTGCAGTGCTGTGGACAAATATAAATATATAAGGCACTTTAATATATATAAGGCACTGCATCTAAGTGCTAGAGGTATCACTACAGACCCTGGTTCAATTCCAGGCTGTATCATAACGAGCTGTAATTGGTAGTCCCATAGGGCAGCGCACAATTGGCTCAGTGTCGTCTTGGTTAGGGTTTGGCCGGGGTAGGCATCATTGTAAATAAGAATTTGTTCTTAACTGACTTGCCTAGTTAAATAAAGGTTAAATAAATAATCTATGAATAAAATATTGTTATTCTACAATCTAAAAGACATTCAGTCTTTGCTTATCGGGAGCTAACACTCACACTTGACTTTTTCCTACTGGCACTGACTTTGCTGATGGATACTTTATTGATGAAAAAAAGTACTTAGTATGACTGAGATGTGGTTGTCCCACCTAGGGCTGTTAGAGTGACCTCATTACCGCCACACCGGCAGTCACGAGTCATGATGGCAGTCAAATTCCATGTGACCATTTAGTCACGGTAATTAGGCTTCTCCAAGCTCTGATGCTGCTGATGGTCATTAGTGTCCTACCAAACGTGCAAACTGCCTGGTACTCCGCACTCTATTGTTCCTCTAATCACTCTGACATCAATGCAAATGTAATCGAAAATCGAATCAAACACTTCATGAGAGCCCATGAGCTCATGTTGCCTACTATATTTATTTCTCAACCTTCCTAATATTAAGCACATTGCTTCTCTTTAAAACAGGAGTATAGCCTACCTAGCTGGCATGAAAATGAACCCCGGGAAAAGCGTCCTCATTCACTATTTAAGTGCATAGATTACATGTATTTTTTTCCACTATCCCTGTTTCGAGAAAGGTGCATGACAATCGTCCATTCTAAATCAAAACAAATTTCTCACACATATTATTTAGTAAAGACAAGATTAAATCAAGAATAGTGTGATGGGTGACAATATTAGGCTATCACTTGTAAATGATATATTATCACTTGTGAATGATGCCCAGCTAAAGGCAAGCAATGCATGCTTTTTTTTACGACTTTTTCAAATCATGGTCGCACACCTCATGTAGCCTATCCCATAAGCCTATATGTTTTGATAAGGTTTGTATCACAACTAAAGTGGCCAAATAACTTCTTAAAATGAAACGCATTAATCCGCTTTACAGCGGGTGTAGAGCCTAACTGGCATACATACGCAGCACGTGAGTTTAAAGTTTGGGGAAGATAATTTTCACCATAAAAATGCACCTTTATAATAAAAGCATAACATGTATAATCGCATTTGTGGTCACTTTTAAGAATGGAGTTTTCCTGCTAATGGAACATTTGCGCTTATAGCCTACTGCCGTGTGCACATTGCTGCACTTATAATGTGATAGCCTAATAGTTTATCAACATTTAAAGCTAAACGTTCTCATCTGTTGCGTCAGGCTCATTGCTTAAAACAGTTTTTATGATGCTAGTGGTTGTATTAATTTGGGTTCTATCGCTTCCCACAACTGTCCCGGACTATGTTTGGAATATTTATTTCTCCCACAGAATAGAATAGGCCAACTTTTGTACTAAGGGGGATAGTGGATTGCCATAGGCTAGTGCTTTTGCTGTTCGTTAGGCCTACTTATCTTGTTGGCTGACAAAAAGTAAATGTGGACAGTTCTTCCAATATATTCAATATGTGTCTCGGAATTGGATAAGGACGTGCGCAGTTGCGTCCCAGATGTGTCTGTCTTCACTTGTAGCCTGTGAGAAAGACCCGATCATGTGACTGAGTGCCATGTGAGTGAGAGGTGGTTCAGAACGCAGTGGGGAGAAGGGAATTATAATTATTATATTCAGACCAAGGGCACAACGGCCACTGGCCGCAAAAGGCATGGATAATTTTAGGGGGAGTACGGCCACACAAAGGGGATTCAGCCGGGAAATTCGAGGCATTATCAAGTGCTTGTTAAATTGTGAACAAGAGACTGATGAAGTGTATACAGCCTGTGCAAAAAACAAAGTAGAGCTCATGCCTTTCATGCAACTTTTTAGAGTTGATGCATCTTCATTAGAGTTGCATCATGCAGCCTTAGAATGTATTAAAAATCAAACATATAGCCCAACATTTGTATCACAACTAAATAACTCTAAATTAAGCATATAGGAGTACCTGTTTCTTTGTTAACCGCTCAAAACAGAATAGCCGCATGTGCGCACTCCCTCAAATAGTTTGGAGAAAATGTCCTTTCTATTTTATTCAGCTATGTTCAATTGTTTTCTTCATACAATAAAATAATAGAAAATAATGCAACGAAATTCTAAGCAAATCTTGTCTGCTAAATGAACTAGTGTTGCCCACAGCCATATGGCACAGCCAGATCAGGGCCTAACATAAGGACAACGCAGAGTATGCTATTCTGTTCTTCTGAAATATACTACATTTTCTTCATATCATGATTCTTTAGACCTGTCTAAAATAAATCATGGATTTATTGTGATGGTGTAGGCTATATTACATTGATTTATTAGACTTTTTAAAATGTAGATGTTCCAAAGATCTGCATCAGTAGGCTATGCGTGGAAGTCAGGAGATGCTAAATGTGTTTATGTTAATTACGGTCAATTACCGTGAGACCGGCAGTTATTTCCTTGACAATCACTGGCTGACAAAATGTAATGACCGCCACAGCCCTAGTCCCACCTAGCTACAGTATCTTAAGATTAATGCACAAACTGTAAAATGACTAAAATGTCAAATTCAGAATCTAAAGCCATTTGAGTTATTAATCAACATTCAGTCTTTGCTTTTTTGATTCCATGATTCCTGGATCAAGAATTCCAACTAAAACCTCCTGTAGTGAAACATGTACTGTATAGTACAATGACAGTGTGCACTGTACCTTCTAACAGCACTCTGGGTTGATGACAATGTCTTACAATATGGGTAACCCATATTGAATGTTATCCATGGATGGTTTTATGTCACTTTGTTCGAACGATGGTGTGAGCCATATGGGGCTTTCTCTGATGTGAAGTGGTTTTATATATTTTATGCCCACATGCTTATACACGCACTAATAGATGTCCTTCACTCGTCACTCATGCAAAGGCCTTAGTATGAGAGAGATGTGTGGAGATTCTTCCATCCATGGTCAGCTGCAGCCAAATCTCCTAAGTGGCCAGATGAGTGTTCCTAGCTGTTTTTCCCATGCAGGATAGGAAATCTATCAAGTTCAATCTGTCATATTGTTAATTGGTTCTGCATAACTGAACCAGATCTGCAAAAATGCCCTGGATACACATTTCACTCTTTGCTTCTGACATACTCAGGTGTGACCAGCAATTACTGTTTGGACTTTTATTTTATTCCAATATATTCTTGACTGTGTTTGGGTAAGGTAAATAAATGACATTGAGAGACAATGAGGGTGACTGATAATTTGTACTTGTCTATTCACTGTGGTGCTCTGAAGCAGAATACAGGCCATCACATCTGCTTGTTGTTGTAATTGCAACACCAATCGTATAATATAAGGGCTATTGTGAGCAAATTGTATGTGTGTAGCCTGAAGCACTCTCATCAGTTCATCCAAATGCACATAAACAAACACAAGTGAGGAACATTTAGAAATAACAACATATATATTCAAATGAGGGGCATTTAGTATTGTAGACCTGTGTATTTGAGTGCTGATAAAAACAGTAATGTTTGAAAATATTTTTCTCTTAGGGATGGATCTGCAGAGTACGGTTTCGGTTCTGATCTAAGCCACAGAACTTAAAAGAGTGACACAGAAAATGAACTTGAAAGCTGCCGATAATATCTTTGGAATCCTTGAAATGCGATTGCTCCTATTCTCCTCCTCTGGCTTTAATCTTGTGAAAAATAGGCTAATTTACTGGCCAATGTATAATAATAATGGCCTAATCATGCAGTTTATTATGATGTTCCAAGGATCCATAAAGTTTTTTTCCCTTGCCTTTGTTTTATTTCATGATGTTCTATGTCCAAAGAGAGTGTGAACATTGCTTCAGATCTCAACGCAGCAGTCTGCTGTTGTGGGTAGAGAAAGTGCCTGGCTCCCCCACTGTTGGAAGTGGAATGGTCTTCAGGGGATCTCAAGAAGAGAGCGGGAAAAGGTTTTGATCAGGACCAGCTGTCAGTTCTCTCCTTAACTGTTCCATTGAAGCACACAGTTCTTCTGCAGTATAATGGGCTTATTTACAGCGGGGAGGCTGTGTTATGTTTTAATTAAAAACTCACCTCTCCCTCTTTTCTCACCAGCAAATTGTACACCAATGTTGTGCTCATTACATGTACCAAGTAAAATTCCAAAGCTGAGAGATGGAAGTGTGCCAGAAAACAGCTGCAACATGCCCCCGCTTTTCTTCTCAAAAGAATGCCTTCATCCACCAACAAAGACAGAATAAGTCCATTTACAGTATTCCTCACAAGAAAAAAACAAATGTTGTTTTCTCCCTGGATAGGACCCACAGTGTGTGGACTGCTCAGGGAATGTACAAATGCCATTGACATGACATGGCTTTGTGAGTTCGATTCAGTACCAGTGCCACGATGAAGCCAAATGAGAGATTGGAGCAGCTTTTATTACTATGCCAGTGTTTTATTAGAAATGACCAAGCCTCTCAGCAGCAATGTTTTCTGTACGCCAAGAAACAGCTTGGCCTTATTAGTGTCTGGGATGCAAATGAATATTTTCCCCAACTCGTCATGCCTCAACATTTTCTTCTTTAATGGTTTTGACAGGGCGTAATGAAACATATTCATTGAGGAAAATGCATGGGCATGTCCAGTGAGTGTAGCAGAATACTTCCTCAGTAGGCGTTTAAGAGATGGTCATGAAATGGCACTGTTGGTAGTCTGCGTATTGAAAGGAAATATGCATTTCCTGAATCTTTTGTAACTGCTCCAGACGTGTGAATTTAGCATTCATTTTGTCTCTATGTGAAATGGTTTAAAGCTATGATGGTCGGTGGGGTGAACTTATACCTAGTTCACAGTGCACAGATAGTGGCACCCAACCTGGCGAAGCAACTATATTTCAATAGGTGTTTGTCTGAGTCTGGGCCAACATCTGTAGCTCTCCATTGGTTGGAGGATTCAAAGGACATTGCATTTGCATGAGTTTGAAACACCTGACAGAAATGATCAGTGCTGTCATCCTCTTTTTTTCCTCTGTATATTAGAAATCATGAAGAGAAGCAATTCAATTGCTTTTAACTTCAAAGCAGCAAATGAAAATGCATTTAAAAAAAACGTTTTCCTGTTTACAATGTACTACTTCAGAACAGCATGCTTTCAAAGTACTTATTGAAATGACCTTTTCTACCCTCTCATATTGAGAACTGCAGCTTTGTTGTCATAATATATAGTAGTCATAGTTTTTTTCTCCTGTCTAAGTTGATACAAGCACGACCACCATGTACTGTACTCTGTCATATAACCACTGCATCCACATATGCTTCAGGAGCAGGACGTGAGTGACTCACTGTCTTTCAGGAAAAGTGAAGTCCTTATACTTATGTTAGATAGGACTGGATTCAATCCGTATTGCCGAAGTTCCGCATTGTAGCCCTATTGTCATGCAAAGACAATGTTCCCGCGTTAGCGGAGACTGCATTCACGATAAACGCTGCATATGTTGGCTCAATCAGATATTACATTTACATTTCAAGCGCGCTATATCGCTGAACATTAGCGATAGGGATTGAATCCAGCCCTTGGTGTATAAATTAGAGGATCTGCCGTTATGGTACAGAGGTAAATGTTAAGAGATGTGTTATGTGGTCTGACTGAGTAAACAGCAGATGGTTCGCCGGGCCTCTTTAGCGTTCTGTGTTTTATTTACTTACCCACCTGAATGACCCACGTTGAGCTCAACAGCTGATGCGTAGAGAAATGAGAGTTAACTCTGCTCTTGTTTACTTCAGTTCCGCCAGAGTGCAAGGCCAGAGGAGTCATCTGCCTGGCGCATGCAGGGAAATTAGCTTGTTTATCAGCATTGTGATTTCTGTTCCGCCTCTCTGTTCCACTGACATTTCCGATGTACACGATCCATGACTGATTCATTCTCAATCAAAATGAGTTCGACCTCAATCAGAGATGAAGGTATCGCGCGCTTGTTCAACCTCCATATTTTTTTAATTAAGCCTGATGAGGACAGTAGCGTATTATGTGGCTGACTTATATAGAAGAGGTCACCTTGAGAATCATTTATCTGTTCTGTCAATGGGATGTTTGCGTCAAAGAGGCATGACTCGTTACTGTTGAGGCATGCTATTTTGTGCTTATGGTTCTATATAGGATGTGCCGTGCATATGTTGTTTCAAGGCGATTCATTGTGGTGCGTTTTATTGAGTTTCCTCTCTCTGTCCTTTAGTTCTCATACACAGTGATGGCACACCCTCGCTACCATCTAACATGCTTTAGACTTTACTTTAAATAGCCATCAGCTGAAGACCTTGAAGGGAGAAAAACAATCTTTAGCCATTCATTACCCCACTGAGGAAGTGTGGAACATTGATGGAATGTAATGAAAACTAATACTCCTTCCAGTCACTATGCAATCTGTAGGTATGTTTTAAATCCCATTACAGCCTAAGAAATAGCCACAGCCTCTATAGTATCTTGAGCCAAACAGAATCCAGGGGGAAATTACCCATCGGGAGTGCAATACTGTTACAGAAATGACATTACCAGACCACTTGTGAGACTTGAGGGCCAGTGTCCATGTGTGTGTGCATGTGGTGTGAGGGGAGTCAATATGTATATACAAAACACTTGATTTGTTTCTCCCAGTAAATTGGATTCTTTGCAAAGAGAACAGTTCATATAGAATGTGTCCGGGATGCAAACGATTGATGTGGCTATATTGTACCATCTTAGGTCTATGCTGATGACAATCTAAATTGAGAAAACATTGTACTCTCCGTATCTGTGAAAGTGGAATCATTTATTTTGAAGGAATTGAATAATTATGAGATGTAGATTTCACAAATTTGAAAGAAAATATAGCATGACTAAGAATATAATTACTTTTATACAGCAAGGAGATTGTAAAACATTATCAAATCAATAGCATTTAGTACAGTGTTCATAAACTTGTATTGCATTTCATGTTTCTATTTGGTGTAAGTATATAAAGGCTATAACAGCTTTTAATATGGCCAATTTAGACCGTAATCATGTCTAAACAAATAGAACATGGATTGCAATGAAAAACAATGTAAACATTTAATATTGATTTGCTGGAGGTAAACTTAATGCCTAATTATCCATAGAGGAATAAAGAGAAACTGTAGGAACTAATCTCTCTTTCGTATGTATGAATTACATTTGCTTCCACATTGATTTATCCCCCAACTTAGTCCCAGAGACAAAGTTGAACATAATATTTGCGGCACTGGCAAATGGTTTCCTGTTATCCCTGAGATAAATCTCCCAAGGCAGGGGCATTTCTGTTCTACTCCAAATGATCACAAAGAATCGTATAATTAATCACTATTCCCTTCAATGAACAGCCTCTAACCTTAAGAAAGAGCAGGAATAAGTGTGTTGCACACAACGCAGAAGTGGAAGTGAATGCTAAGGAATGAAACTCAAGGCAGGCACACAGTGTGGAGCACACCGAATAAATGTATGACAAAACAATACCCCAGGCACCAGCGGTATTAATGATATGCAGTGAACTCATTATTAAAGTTCCAAAACAGCTCCTGGAGTAACACAGATGGAGCCAATTAGGCAATGAGCATACTTGCTCACTTGCCGTTACATCTTCTGTTTATTTTATCTCGCACATATTACTCCACGGATGAAATAAGCTTTATGTTTCTCCTCGCTACATAATGTCCAGTGATAATAACAGTTATTTTCACTTGTAATTTCAAATAATGTATTGCTCCATAAATACCAAATTTGCTTGTACCCTGTCCTTGAGTACCTCATTTGTGTTGCAGTAGGTGCAGAGAGTTCAGTATTAACAGAGCTGAGGTAACTGCGGCTTTGTGTTCACAGAGATCTGATGCCTTCGACGCTGGAGGGACAAATCACCATGGAGAAGACACCCAGCTACTTTGTGACTAGCCACGCCCCAAAACGCATCCACACGATGGCCAGGGACATCAAGTTAATCATTGTGGTCCGCAACCCTGTCACCAGGGCCATTTCAGACTACACACAGACTCTGTCCAAAAAACCTGAGATCCCAACCTTTGAGGTTTTGGCATTTAAGAACCGGACGCTGGGCCTAATAGATGCGTCGTGGAGTGCTCTACGTATAGGGATCTACGCGCTCCACTTGGAGACGTGGATGCAGTACTTCCCTCTCGCCCAGATGCACTTCGTCAGTGGAGAGAGGCTTATTGTTGATCCCGCTGGCGAGATGGGCAAGGTACAGGACTTTCTGGGACTCAAGCGGATCGTCACGGATAAACACTTTTACTTCAACAAAACGAAGGGATTTCCTTGTCTCAAGAAGCCAGAGGACAGCAGCACCCCGAGATGTCTTGGCAAATCTAAAGGGAGAACTCACCCTAAAATTGACCCGGACGTTATCCGCCGACTGCACAAATTCTTCAAACCCTTTAACATGATGTTCTACCAAATGACTGGCCAGAACTTTGAGTGGGAGCTGGAAGAGGGCAGTGACTCTCGGGGCTCTCAGAACTAACAGACTGTTGCCCCACGTCACAGCCACAGCTACACCACCAGCCTTTCTCAATAACACATCTACTGTCTGTCCCTACCGCTTCATCCTCTGAGAGAGTGCTTGAGTACGTCAATCAATCATGGCTGTCTTTGAGAAAGTGTCTGTATCCATAGGAAAAAAGAGTTTACCGATATGCTTCTATTCTCTCCCTCAAAACTAAAACATTATTGTACATACTATACATAAAATTATATTTATATTTGTGAAGAGGAGAGGATTTTATTCCTTTTGTTTTAAAAACATAGAGCTGATATATGAATCATGTCGACTATGACGATGCATGCATGCGATAAGTTAAGTGTCCTTACCTCCTGAGCCCTAAGGGTGTATTCTGCCTGCTTCTTCTCCCTTTACTTTTCATGCAGTTTGTTGCCCTTTCACCCACACCCACCAGCGCACAGTACAAAACAGTCATACTACCCAGATGACTGAGGCCATGAAGTATTCTGGATGATTTATTTCAACACTCTGTAGAGATAAAAGAAAAGAAATGAATCTTACAGTAGAATTATCCCTTGACGTGACACTCATGTCGTATTTGAGGTTGTCCGTGTATGTATTATAAATGGAGACAATCCCTTTTTTGTTAATCCAAGTTTACCAAAGCATAGCTTTAATTTCCTCAGAATCAATATTTTTGTTGACCTGCACTCGTAGGTAACATGTTTTAAACGAATGTACAGTACATATATTTCAAATATTTTCTGTATATCATCATTTGTGAAGCTGGAATTGGCATATGGTGTATCAACTAAAATGTATTTCTCACACACATCAAGGGATTACTGTAAATGTCACACCCATGCAAAGTATCCTATGCCCAGTAATCTGAAGTAACAGTATTTTGAGGTGTGCACAAAGTATATTATAAATGGAGGAAAACTATTCTAAAAACTATTTTATATAGAGCTATTATATGATAAATGTGACAGAACTACTAAGGGAAAAAATGTGCAGTGAGATTTGCGAGCCAATGGGGTTCTCCTGTTATTGTTAAGTCGATGAGGTGAAGAACAACAGAGGAGGACCCAACAGAAGGGTGTTAACAAACATCTGGTGCCACGCAGTCTTCTGTCATTAAGAGATAAATGGGTTAATTAAGTAAACCTGGAACATCATTGTCAATGTCAAATTGAGGATTTGCTTCAGACAAAATGTTATTATGCACAGGTTTACCCAGTAAATCACCCATATTGTTTTGAGAGTATCATGTATCTGACTGGAATATGTCTGCCTGTTGAGGAAACATTATGGACATCATCGCATTGCAACCCACTTGTGCTCATCTTCATCCAGGTTTGTATACATGGCACGGATTATAATAACAGAGTTTTACAGTCCTTTTCTGCTTTTCTATAAATGTTACTTTATGTTTCACTCCATGAAATAAGAACCGTCATCCTTTTTGCATAGCTTGGTGTGCTTCTGTCTGCTGTCTTACTACTGTCTCTGGACTTTTCATCAATTGAGACAATCAATACAGTCAATGAGTCAATAAATACAGTCTTCTACACATCAATGGTCGCCCACAGCTATGATGCATTACACTGTTAATCTTCCCTGTTTTCTGGTCGGCCATGACAGGCTGGATTGGTTCACTCTCTGCCGGCCTCCCTGTCACCCAGGGGAGGCTGGGTGCAGCAGCTAGTTACACAGAGCAATTGATTCAATCAAGGTAAGAACTATACTACCCGTTCTAGCACTGAGCATGAACACGTACCTCAGAGCCTCAGTTTCCCAGTCACACCAGTCACTCCACTGAGGCTTCTCTGTGCAGATATCCCCTGGTGTCTTCCTCTGAACCTCTGTCTCTCTCTCCGTCCCCGGAGCACACTCTCTCATTCCTCACATGATTCTTTCTGTCTAGCACTACTCTCTCTGTTCAGTTTAGAACAGAAATGCGGGGTCATAAATAAGATTGTTTATAGTTTGACTACTTTGGGGAAAATGGTAGGTTGCATCAAATCATCAAATTTGAATGGGATTCTGCTGCCTGTTTTAATAGTGTGTTTGTTTTACTCTGATGAAGAAACTGCATTGAATGCATATGCTTAGAGGTGGAGAAATGGGATTTCTTGCAAAAATAATACTTTCCATTTGCCAAATAAACACAAACAAAATATTCTAGCTAGCTAATCACTATATTGCACACAAAAGCAAATCTTTTTCTGGCAACTCTTTTAAACATTTTCCATTTTAAATGTGTAGCAAACTTTCAGATATTGCTTGGAGAAGTTCTTTCCTTTTAATTAGGGTCCATGCTATTAAGGCAATTTTTTTCTGCTGAGTCAGTGTGCTTGAGAAACTAGGGCTGCACAACTAAGAGATTAAACAAGAGGGTTGAGAGGAAAAATGGGGGGAGAAGAAGGTGACATTATAAACACACAATATCAATCATACTTTTAGGAAACACCTCCTCGGTTTCTCAGTAAAACCAAATTTAATAAAAAAATCTACCACTGGATTTGACAAAGTGGAAACAACTTTGGTATATGTAGAAGTACATACAGATGTAGGATCTTAATTTGAGCCATTTTTCTACAGCAGGATAATAATCCTGCAGCAACAATTACATTTTTGTAGGGAAGTTTTAAATGTCCTGATTTTCAAGAAAGTTATCATGCAACAGGGTGATCAAAGTAAGATCCAACATCTGTATGCCCTGATGGACTCAAATTCATAGTTGTTTTACCAATTAAAACCTAAATTCCCTTCAAACATTGTTCAGAGATGCCGCGTGGAAAGACAAAGATACCTAACGTGTCATGAAAACAGATAAAAATGTATACAAAGCATGTACACATCTTCTCTTTGTGTACCAAAGTACAGTCCTCAGTTGGTGGAGTAGTGTAGTGCTTTGATACACCTTGTGAGAGTTTCATTGTATGAAAGGCTTGCAAAGCTGTCCTCCACATGTTTCTCCCTATGGGGATCGTGGGGTGCTTTTGGCTCGGCACGGTGGTGGTGTGAGGAGACAGAGGAGAGAGTAGCTCTACTTAGACAACGAGAGGAGCCTCGCCCACTCATCACAACCACTATTGTTTCGCCGTCATCATGCTTCCCGAATGTACAAATTAATGTCTGTCACTCAATACCTGTAAGGAGATAAAAGACACCATGCATAATTTCCTCGCAAGTGGCATCTGAGGTACTTCACAGTAGCCTACTGTCCAATGAAAAAAGCTCTTTATACACATAGCCTAGCTCGTAGAATGACGGAGAAGAACATTAAGGCATGAACATAAACAACAATGATGCAAATCTACCATTGGAAAAACGATAAACTAAGGGCTGGATACAATCCGGATCGTGGAAGATCCGAGTTATAGTGCAATTGAAATGTAAAGGTAATTTCTGACAACATTCTGTATGCAGCTTTTACCATGAATGCAGTCTCTGAGTGTTACTCAAAATGCACACTATCGTGCTCTGAGCATGCAAATTGGAGCACGGGAGGGTCGGAGTATGTGTCCAAATCCAAAGTATTTGAAACGGAGCACGGAGAGCACTTCTCGAATACGTACTCTGTTTGTATATATTTTGAATCATGCCTCGATGCAAACTTTAACGGAAAGTATGCAAAGAAATATGACGCAGCCACTTAAAAAAGGACCAAAATGTTATTGAAATCAATGGCGGCCATTATTTGAGTTGAAGCGAGAGAAAATACACTCTGACTTTGAAATGAAATGTTGCCTATTCACATCTCATATGTTGCCTGACTACAATATTTTATCTTGATACGTTAATGAATACATGCTGTGTTCAGTTTTGCATGTTTACCTGCCTACGTACCGTTGATCGCAAGCCCATAATAAGTCAATAGGGCTAACTGGCTAGCTACTACTGTTACAGTAGCTAGCCACGAAGAATTGTTAACTAGCTACTCACAAAGAATTTACATCTACCTTGCATAATATTAGTTTTAGGTCATTTTGCCTTTTAAACTATCTGGTTAGCTACATTATTATGATTCACATACAGCTAACTGACAGTTATGAAGTAAAACGGTTGCTTTGTGTATATGTTGTTTAGTCTTTTGTTGTCCATTGTCCTGGCTAGAAGAAGGTTCAGTGAATGGGGAGGTCTAGCCTGAGGTAATACAGTAGGGGGAGTGTGAGTGCTTCTCTAATGTTATGTTTTATGCGTTCTCCACACTCTCGTCCTCACAAGAACGCATTCAAGAGAACGTCGTCAGAGAATGCACTCGGAGCATGAGAGTGTGGATGCATATTGTAGTATGCATATTGAGAAACACCCTCTGGCAACGTGGGAACATTGCCTTTAAATTTCAATCGTGCTGTAGCGCGCTACTTCCACATTCCGGATTGAATCTAGCCCTTACTCTCTCTCTCTCTAGTGAAATTGTTACATCATTTTGTTTTGTTATTCAAGATTGGGCCTTTTAAAAACAGGAATTTGTCATGAAATATGTTAGGAGAAAGGGTCCTTTTTAACACAGTGCAGTAGTTTACCATGTCTAGAAAGAATAATTCTAGTTAGCTACATTGCAGTCCAATCTTACTCTGACTGGCTAAAAGCGAAACGTAATCTCAAATGGAAACAAACAATTCCTGTAAAGTACAATAGAATGCATCTCAACAGGATCCAGCATATCATTTACATGACCTAAACTGATCTTGTCTAGAGCCATGGAACGTTTATGATCTAGCTATCACTGTAGGAGTGGGGGGGATCTAAATAAGTAAACTGTTGTCTAGAGCCATGGAACGTTTATTATCTAGCGACCACTGTAGGAGTGGGGGGGATCTAAATAAGTAAACTGTTGTCTAGAGCCATGGAACGTTTATTATCTAGCGACCACTGTAGGAGTGGGGGGATCTAAATAAGTAAACTGTTGTCTAGAGCCATGGAACGTTTATTATCTAGCGACCACTGTAGGAGTGGGGGGATCTAAATAAGTAAACTATTGTCTAGAGCCATGGAACGTTTATTATCTAGCGACCACTGTAGGAGTGGGGGGGGTCTAAATAAGTAAACTGTTGTCTAGAGCCATGGAACGTTTATTATCTAGCGACCACTGTAGGAGTGGGGGGGATCTAAATAAGTAAACTGTTGTCTAGAGCCATGGAACGTTTATTATCTAGCGACCACTGTAGGAGTGGTGGGATCTAAATAAGTAAACTGTTGTCTAGAGCCATGGAACGTTTATTATCTAGCGACCACTGTAGGAGTGGGGGGGGATCTAAATAAGTAAACTGTTGTCTAGAGCCATGGAACGTTTATTATCTAGCGACCACTGTAGGAGTGGGGGGGATCTAAATAAGTAAACTGTTGTCTAGAGCCATGGAGCGTTTATTATCTAGCGACCACTGTAGGAGTGGGGGGGATCTAAATAAGTAAACTGTTGTCTAGAGCCATGGAACGTTTATTATCTAGCGACCACTGTAGGAGTGGGGGGGATCTAAATAAGTAAACTGTTGTCTAGAGCCATGGAACGTTTATGATCTAGCTATCACTGTAGGAGTGGGGGGGGGGGGTCTAAATAAGTAAACTGTTGTCTAGAGCCATGGAACGTTTATGATCTAGCTATCACTGTAGGAGTGGGGGGATCTAAATAAGTAAACTGTTGTCTAGAGCCATGGAATGTTTATGATCTAGCTATCACTGTAGGAGTGGGGGGATCTAAATAAGTAAACTGTTGTCTAGAGCCATGGAACGTTTATTATCTTGCAACCACTGTAGGAGTGGGGGGGGATCTAAATAAGTAAACTGTTGTCTAGAGCCATGGAACGTTTATTATCTAGCTATCACTGTAGGAGTGGGGGGGATCTAAATAAGTAAAGTGTTGTCTAGAGCCATGGAACGTTTATTATCTAGCGACCACTGTAGGAGTGGGGGGATCTAAATAAGTAAACTGTTGTCTAGAGCCATGGAACGTTTATTATCTAGCGACCACTGTAGGAGTGGGGGGGATCTAAATAAGTAAACTGTTGTCTAGAGCCATGGAACGTTTATTATCTTGCGACCACTGTAGGAGTGGGGGGGATCTAAATAGGTAAACTGTTGTCTAGAGCCATGGAACGTTTATTATCTTGCGACCACTGTAGGAGCGGGGGGGATCTAAATAAGTAAACTGTTGTCTAGAGCCATGGAACGTTTATTATCTAGCGACCACTGTAGGAGTGGGGGGATCTAAATAAGTAAACTGTTGTCTAGAGCCATGGAACGTTTATTATCTAGCGACCACTGTAGGAGTGGGGGGATCTAAATAAGTAAACTGTTGTCTAGAGCCATGGAACGTTTATTATCTAGCGACCACTGTAGGAGTGGGGGGGGGTCTAAATAAGTAAACTGTTGTCTAGAGCCATGGAACGTTTATTATCTAGCGACCACTGTAGGAGTGGGGGGGATCTAAATAAGTAAACTGTTGTCTAGAGCCATGGAACGTTTATTATCTAGCGACCACTGTAGGAGTGGGGGGATCTAAATAAGTAAACTGTTGTCTAGAGCCATGGAATGTTTATTATCTAGCGACCACTGTAGGAGTGGGGGGATCTAAATAAGTAAACTGTTGTCTAGAGCCATGGAACGTTTATTATCTAGCTATCACTGTAGGAGTGGGGGGGATCTAAATAAGTAAACTGTTGTCTAGAGCCATGGAACGTTTATTATCTAGCGACCACTGTAGGAGTGGGGGGATCTAAATAAGTAAACTGTTGTCTAGAGCCATGGAGCGTTTATTATCTAGCGACCACTGTAGGAGTGGGGGGGATCTAAATAAGTAAACTGTTGTCTAGAGCCATGGAACGTTTATTATCTAGCTATCACTGTAGGAGTGGGGGGATCTAAATAAGTAAACTGTTGTCTAGAGCCATGGAACGTTTATTATCTAGCGACCACTGTAGGAGTGGGGGGGATCTAAATAAGTAAACTGTTGTCTAGAGCCATGGAACGTTTATGATCTAGCTATCACTGTAGGAGTGGTGGGGGGGGTCTAAATAAGTAAACTGTTGTCTAGAGCCATGGAACGTTTATGATCTAGCTATCACTGTAGGAGTGGGGGGGATCTAAATAAGTAAACTGTTGTCTAGAGCCATGGAATGTTTATGATCTAGCTATCACTGTAGGAGTGGGGGGATCTAAATAAGTAAACTGTTGTCTAGAGCCATGGAACGTTTATTATCTTGCAACCACTGTAGGAGTGGGGGGGGGATCTAAATAAGTAAACTGTTGTCTAGAGCCATGGAACGTTTATTATCTAGCTATCACTGTAGGAGTGGGGGGGATCTAAATAAGTAAAGTGTTGTCTAGAGCCATGGAACGTTTATTATCTAGCGACCACTGTAGGAGTGGGGGGATCTAAATAAGTAAACTGTTGTCTAGAGCCATGGAACGTTTATTATCTTGCAACCACTGTAGGAGTGGGGGGGGGATCTAAATAAGTAAACTGTTGTCTAGAGCCATGGAACGTTTATTATCTAGCTATCACTGTAGGAGTGGGGGGGATCTAAATAAGTAAAGTGTTGTCTAGAGCCATGGAACGTTTATTATCTAGCGACCACTGTAGGAGTGGGGGGGATCTAAATAAGTAAACTGTTGTCTAGAGCCATGGAACGTTTATTATCTAGCGACCACTGTAGGAGTGGGGGGGATCTAAATAAGTAAACTGTTGTCTAGAGCCATGGAACGTTTATTATCTTGCGACCACTGTAGGAGTGGGGGGGATCTAAATAGGTAAACTGTTGTCTAGAGCCATGGAACGTTTATTATCTAGCTATCACTGTAGGAGTGGGGGGGATCTAAATAAGTAAAGTGTTGTCTAGAGCCATGGAACGTTTATTATCTAGCGACCACTGTAGGAGTGGGGGGATCTAAATAAGTAAACTGTTGTCTAGAGCCATGGAACGTTTATTATCTAGCGACCACTGTAGGAGTGGGGGGGATCTAAATAAGTAAACTGTTGTCTAGAGCCATGGAACGTTTATTATCTTGCGACCACTGTAGGAGTGGGGGGGATCTAAATAGGTAAACTGTTGTCTAGAGCCATGGAACGTTTATTATCTTGCG
Organism: Salvelinus namaycush; assembly: GCF_016432855.1. NCBI lineage: Eukaryota > Metazoa > Chordata > Actinopteri > Salmoniformes > Salmonidae > Salvelinus > Salvelinus namaycush. The sequence continues at coordinate 70,502,011 of NC_052309.1, read as the reverse complement.
ACCACTGTAGGAGCGGGGGGGATCTAAATAAGTAAACTGTTGTCTAGAGCCATGGAACGTTTATTATCTAGCGACCACTGTAGGAGTGGTGGGATCTAAATAAGTAAACTGTTGTCTAGAGCCATGGAACGTTTATTATCTAGCGACCACTGTAGGAGTGGGGGGATCTAAATAAGTAAACTGTTGTCTAGAGCCATGGAACGTTTATTATCTAGCGACCACTGTAGGAGTGGGGGGGGGTCTAAATAAGTAAACTGTTGTCTAGAGCCATGGAACGTTTATTATCTAGCGACCACTGTAGGAGTGGGGGGGATCTAAATAAGTAAACTGTTGTCTAGAGCCATGGAACGTTTATTATCTAGCGACCACTGTAGGAGTGGGGGGATCTAAATAAGTAAACTGTTGTCTAGAGCCATGGAATGTTTATTATCTAGCGACCACTGTAGGAGTGGGGGGATCTAAATAAGTAAACTGTTGTCTAGAGCCATGGAACGTTTATTATCTAGCTATCACTGTAGGAGTGGGGGGGATCTAAATAAGTAAACTGTTGTCTAGAGCCATGGAACGTTTATTATCTAGCGACCACTGTAGGAGTGGGGGGATCTAAATAAGTAAACTGTTGTCTAGAGCCATGGAGCGTTTATTATCTAGCGACCACTGTAGGAGTGGGGGGGATCTAAATAAGTAAACTGTTGTCTAGAGCCATGGAACGTTTATTATCTAGCTATCACTGTAGGAGTGGGGGGATCTAAATAAGTAAACTGTTGTCTAGAGCCATGGAACGTTTATTATCTAGCGACCACTGTAGGAGTGGGGGGGATCTAAATAAGTAAACTGTTGTCTAGAGCCATGGAACGTTTATGATCTAGCTATCACTGTAGGAGTGGTGGGGGGGGTCTAAATAAGTAAACTGTTGTCTAGAGCCATGGAACGTTTATGATCTAGCTATCACTGTAGGAGTGGGGGGGATCTAAATAAGTAAACTGTTGTCTAGAGCCATGGAATGTTTATGATCTAGCTATCACTGTAGGAGTGGGGGGATCTAAATAAGTAAACTGTTGTCTAGAGCCATGGAACGTTTATTATCTTGCAACCACTGTAGGAGTGGGGGGGGATCTAAATAAGTAAACTGTTGTCTAGAGCCATGGAACGTTTATTATCTAGCTATCACTGTAGGAGTGGGGGGGATCTAAATAAGTAAAGTGTTGTCTAGAGCCATGGAACGTTTATTATCTAGCGACCACTGTAGGAGTGGGGGGATCTAAATAAGTAAACTGTTGTCTAGAGCCATGGAACGTTTATTATCTTGCAACCACTGTAGGAGTGGGGGGGGGATCTAAATAAGTAAACTGTTGTCTAGAGCCATGGAACGTTTATTATCTAGCTATCACTGTAGGAGTGGGGGGGATCTAAATAAGTAAAGTGTTGTCTAGAGCCATGGAACGTTTATTATCTAGCGACCACTGTAGGAGTGGGGGGGATCTAAATAAGTAAACTGTTGTCTAGAGCCATGGAACGTTTATTATCTAGCGACCACTGTAGGAGTGGGGGGGATCTAAATAAGTAAACTGTTGTCTAGAGCCATGGAACGTTTATTATCTTGCGACCACTGTAGGAGTGGGGGGGATCTAAATAGGTAAACTGTTGTCTAGAGCCATGGAACGTTTATGATCTAGCGACCACTGTAGGAGTGGGGGGGATCTAAATAAGTAAACTGTTGTCTAGAGCCATGGAATGTTTATGATCTAGCTATCACTGTAGGAGTGGGGGGGGATCTAAATAAGTAAACTGTTGTCTAGAGCCATGGAATGTTTATGATCTAGCTATCACTGTAGGAGTGGGGGGATCTAAATAAGTAAACTGCTGTTGTAGAGGAGGGGAAGGGGTGAGCTTGTTTTTCATCCTCGTCTCCCCGAGTATCAATTACAACATTATTTACAGTGCATGGAGGCCTGTATTTTCTGGGATCACCCTTCTGATGCCAGCAGGACAAAGTGTTGTCTATATAAAGAAGCATTATTTTTCCAATCAATATCTCTCTGCATCCGACATGCTCCTCCTCCTAAAGGAGACTAATTTCTTGATCCATCATTGTTGGTAATGGGCTCATTAATACACTGTTGATTCATTTTCTGCTGGGTGGATATTAACCTTTTGCCAGCAATCATTAATTATGTTTGACAGAGGTGTGGTCAGTATGTATTGTGAATTAGATTCTTGGAGGCCACATAAACAAACCTCTTAAAGAGTGACTGAACACACTGACTCTGCATGTGTTTCTCTGTTGCTCATTAAGAAAAAAGAGATTTCAGTCTCTTTCGAGTGTGGTTCGATGTGGCTGTTACTGATTTTTGACCCCAAGGAGACACCATAGAACAAAGACAGTATTACTTCCTCAAAATAGTAATAATAAATCTAATATAACTCAAGATATCTGAAATTAATTTTGACATGTTTTGCCGAGGTTTTAGTCGTGCAATTTTATATATAGCTAAGGTGTTTATTTTTTTTGTCTTTTTTTGTTGTTGTTGCAATTAATCGTTTTATGTTATCAAAGTCAGATCCAATGTCCTGATGGGCAGGTCTGCCTCACTGTCTGTGTGTTCTGAAGAAGGAATGGATAGAGCGCAATCATTTCAGCTGTGTATTGTGCTAAGCCTGTCACATGCTTCCCAGTCAAACCAAGTTGCGTATATATTATGACAACATTTTGTGCCATTTTTGTTCGTTTTGGTGTGTAGCAGGTTTTTTTTCGTCTGTTCGAGCGCACAAATTATTTTCTTGAGGCAACTCGAAGTTCGGTAGCCGAAGTCTACGCCCCTTCTTCGATGATTGGTCAACAGTACTACTCCTAGTAAGAGTGGGAGCTATGGATGGGATTCTTCAATTAAGTGTTTGTTGTCATTCAATGAGAGATGACTAGTTTTCATGCAAAAGAAATCACCTGAGAAATACTGCACCAAACATTTTAGTTAGATTTAAAATTGCGCGACTAAGACCCCTGCAAAAAAGTCAAAATTAATTAATTACAGATTTCTTGATTTATTAATTCTGACTATTTTGAGGAAGTTGTTTGGCTATGTTGTTGCTATGGCATCTCAACAGTAATGTTGCTTTTTTTCTCCAAATTTTTCAAGTGAAGGTCTTTTAAAGGACTATGCGAGGCACAGATGTTCGCTTCGCCTAGCTTAGTTCTGCTGGGAGCAAACTGAATCTAGTATGCGGGTGCCTTTAATGGGCAAGTGAGCATTGTCGGGAATCAAAACCCAACCCTCAAGTAAGTCATGAAGAATTCACTTACACAACTTTGTTTTGGACGAGACTAACTTTATGAACAATATTATCCTTTACACTTCGTAGTCAATAAATGTTTCTGACTATGCGCTTTAAAACGGAAATATTACAGTTCACTGCATTTACTGTCTGTTGATTACAGTTGCCATACCGATAGACTCGCTACTCTTTCCCTGTTCATGTTCTATTTTCCTTTGTACACAATCATGTAAGTTTGCCCTGAAACTGGCAACAGAGGTCCCTCATCTTGCTTTGTTCAGTGATGCATGCCTTCGGGGGCAATTATTATGCTCTGAAAAATCTAAAAACTCATGGTACAGTAGGTGATCAAAAATGCCTGGCCTGATGCATCTGATAACAGCTTCATGTAAGAGAATAGGGTAATTTTAGGTTTAGACATGCTAGTGATTGGTCAGTGTAAGGGTTTGAGGATGCCTGGGTTGTTAAAACTCTGCAACTGGAATATAAACCAAGTTCTCAAAATAACTTTTCACCAATTATACACTCACTAGATATCACATAAGATGCAGCACTTCTTTCTTTTCTTAATTAGGCTTAGTGCCCATCCATCAATAACTCATATTCTCCTATGAGGGTTTGGTCTCCCCTCTCATTTGTCAGCAAAGTAAAAGATTCTCAGCCTAATTAGAAGGTATGTTTTTCATGAGGGTATTTCATGAGAGTAACAATTATCAATGTTTGTTGATTTTTAAAGAAAGACATCTTGCTCGCTACAAGAGACTCACTCTGATGTCATTGCAATGACATGGAAGGCCACAGTTGGGTGAGTTGTACAAGGTTGTTCATCTTTTATCAGATGTGTTATATGAATGACTTAATTATTGCATATGAGCTTCTAAAGTGTGCGGCTCTCCTTTTGTTTTTCATGTGAATGACCTAAAACTGATTCACTATTCCGACAGCATTATTTCAATGAGTTTATGATCCATTTGTGTCATGGGGAATGTCGCTAATGAGAGACCTACTTCACGTTGTTCCTTGAATCATCGTTTTTTTATGAAAGATCAAATGTTATTTTTATATGTTGTTTGACTATACACCTAAGTGATACATTTATTCATGTATTTTTTCACACCAATCTATAATGTATACATTTGCATTATGATTACTATCAGAAGCCTTGCAATTTCCTCTCTATTTTTCTCTTGCATGCAATGAAAAGAAAATACATCCCTGGAGAATAGTCTACATAATCTTCATATTCTGTGAGGTATGGTAATTTTGCATGAACAATAAACCCTGAGTAGGAGATGAATTAGTCCTATCTGTTCCCACTAGGCCAAGTCAACCTGTCTCCCTTGGAGGTAACTGTACAGTACTAGCTTGCTTCAAGTCACATGTAAAGACCAGCTTTCATTAGATTTGTCTAATCTCCCAGCAGTTTCATTTACATGTAATCAGCTAACACCATTCACAAAAACGTCTGAGAAATTAACGTTTGACAAAGTTTGGACAATTTCCATTTATCAGGTATGCATATTGTTTTGTATAGCCTTTTGATTTGAATGCTTATTGGATTCGCGGTTGCTGGTGTGTGGTTTGTAATGTAAACATATAGTACACAGTAAAGTATACACAGTAGAATGGATTTTGTGTATTGAGAGTAGTTATCTGCCAGAATGCAACTATGGTCTGCTTTATGTAGATTGTCATCCAAGCTCCACCTCTTAGTGTAGATCATACATAAAATTATTTGGAAAGCCTCCATTGTTAAACATCCTTCTGTCCTATTTCTGAAAGTGTTACTTGAAATGAACGATGATAATGGAAACGCTTACTCTCATGGTTAACATTTATTTACCATTGCCCCAGGTATTATTTGAATAATTTATCAAACTTTTCTGGGAGGTTTTATGCAGTTGATCATAACACATACATATTTGCTTAACATTGTTATGGTTCTCCATTACCAGTGATACAACATGTGTTGATTTAGCTAGTTACTTACATTGTAAGACAATTAAATGCACAGGATTTACCACGATCATACGGTTAGAAATCTCTGGTTGGCATTTCAGTGCATTTGCAGAAAAGGCATGTCACTGGACGTTTCCAATGCATATGTATTCCACGTGTTTTGCAAGTGACAGAGTGAGAAGGGTACAACATGTTCAAGAACCTCATTTCGAAAGCCTACAGGCAATACAAGAGCTGACACGAGCTGAAGTACACAGGCAAAGTTTAAATGCATTAGAGCTCTAGTCAATCTGTTAAACTGACACAAAAGCTGAGGTACACAGGCAAAGTTTAAACGTATTAGGGCTCTATACAATCTGTTAAGCTGACACAAAAACGGAGGTACACAGGCAAAGTTTAAACGTGTTAAGGCTCTAGTCAATCTGTACAACTGAAGCATTACAGATTCCGCAATAGAAATTTCAAAGGTAATATTAGATTGAGCCGACATATGCAGCGTTTACCGTGAATGCAATCTCCACTAAAGCGGGAACATTGCCTTTAAATTTCAATCACGCTGTAAAGCTGAACTTCCACGACGCGGATTGAATACAGAGATACCCTGACAGAAGGCAGGATGCCAAAAGTTGCACCAGGTTTTCTCATGTTTGGACATTGGACTGTTGTTCTGTTCCATCCTAACCCTGAAGCTACATAAATGATGCAAAAATAAAGTAATGTCAGTTCTCTGAGGGAAGAGTGCCTAATGCATGTATACTTGACAAACCCCACACACCTGGCACAAACAAACAAGGTAAGAAGTGTTGTAAGTGAACAACATAATCGGTGACCGCTTCTTACCATCTCAACATTGGTGGCTGTCATCTATGTTTGTTGATCCACATTTTGCCAGTCATTATTATTTTGTCCTTGTTAGCACAACAGCTTTGAAGATTTATATGCAAGCTGTCATACATTTGTAGGAATGGCATAGCTGGAAAACCTTGTAACACACTGAAACCGTGAGTGGCATGGGCATATGTGTGGCTGAAGGACACCCCCTTCAGCACCATGGACAAGGCCACAAGCTTTTCTTCCTGGGGTCCGACACATAACGAAAATACATTACAGACAAAAATACTTTACAATTTACATAAATGTATTACATTAGCAAAGACTATACAGACTTATAAATATAAAAACTAAAAACACTAACACACACACAAAATAAACAATACAAATAAAGAATAATAATTTGTGGGTGTGTGTAGAGTGCATATGTGTGTGTGGGTGTGTGGGGGTGTGTGTGTGCATCCATCAGTTACACATACACTACATGACCAAAAGTATGTGGACATGTACTCATCAAACATCTCATTCCAAAATCATGGGCATTAATATGGAGTTGGTCCCCACTTTGCTGCTATAACAGCCTCCACTGTTCTAGAAAGGCTTTCCAATAGAAGTTGGAACATTGCTGTGGGGACTTGCTTCTATTCAGCCACAAGAACATTAGTGAAGTTGGGCACTGATGTTGGGCAATTAGGCCTGGCTCGCAGTCGGCATCCCAATTCATCCCAAAGGTGTTTGATTGGGTTGAGGTCAGGGCTCTGTGCAGGCCAGTCAAGTTCTTCCACACCTGTCACGATCGTCAAAGGGACTGAGAGAGGACCAAGGCGCAGCGCGTGGAAAGTACATCTTCTTTTTATTTCAAGAAGGAAAAAACAAAACAACAAACAAAACAGACGACCGTGAAGCTATCAAACATAAGTGCTGACACAAAACACTTCGACAAAGACAATTCCCCACAAACAGCTAAAGCCTATGGTTGCCTTAAATATGGCTCCCAATCAGAGACAACAATAACCAGCTGTCTCTAATTGAGACCCAATTCAGGCAACCATAGACTTTCCTAGATACCTACACTCAACCATAGACACAGCTAGACTTCTATACTAAACATAAACCCAACTACTCTAATAAACCCCCTAAACCTTACAACCACCCTAGACACTACAAAAAACACATACATTCCCCATGTCACACCCTGACCTAACTAAAATAATTAAGAAAACAAAGAATACTAAGGCCAGGGCGTGACAACACCGATCTCGACAAACCATTTCTGTATGGACCTTGCTTTGTGCACGGGGGCATTGTCATTGCCACAAAGTTGGAAGCACATGATCGACTAGAATGCCATTGTATGCTGTAGCGTTAAAATTTACCTTCACTGGAACTAAGGGGCCTAGCCCGAACCATGAAAAACAGCCCCAGATCATTATTCCTCCTCCACCAAACTTTACAGTTGGCACTATGCATTCGGGCAGGTAGCCCTCTCCCGGCATCCGCCAAACCCAGATCCGTCCGTCAGACTGCCAGAAGGTAAAGCGTGATTCATCACTCCAGAGAACACATTTCCACTGTTCCAGAGTCCAATGATGGTGAACTTTAAACGACTCATGCTGACGCTTGGCATTGTGCATGGTGATCTTAGGCTTGTGTGCGGCTGCTCGGCCATGGAAACCCATTTCATGAAGCTCCCGATGAACAGTTCTTGCGCTGACGTTGCTTCCAGAGGCAGTTTGGAACTCGGTAGTGAGTGTTGCAACCAAGGACAGACAGCACTCGGCGGTTCCATTCTGAGAGCTTGTGTGGCCTACCACTTCGCGGCTGGTCCTTTGTTGCTCCTCAACATTTTTCACTTCAAAATAACAGCACTCAAGGTTGACCGGGGGAAAGTTGACCGGGGCAAATTTCCATCAAACTGAGTTGTTGGAAAGGTGGCATCCTATGACGGTGCCACATTGAAAGCCACTGAGCTCTTCAGCAAGGCCGTTCTACTGTCAATGTTTGTCTATGGTGATTGCATGGCTGTGTGCTCAATTTTATACACGTGCCAGCAACGGGTGTGGCTGAAATAGCACTAATAATCGACTAATTTGAAGTGGTGTCCACATGATTTTGTATATATAGTGTACATGTCAGTACATACACAAAAAAAAGATGGTCACATTTGAGAGACGTTGTGCCGTTTGGTGTTGCTTTGTTCGTTTTTTGCTGTTCACTTGGGCTTTATGAAATTGAATGGAATTCCATGCAATGATGGCTCTATATAATACTGTACATTTTCTTGAATTTGTTCTGGACTTGGGGACTGTGAAGAGACCCCCGGTGGCATGTCTAGTGGGGTAAGTATGTTAGAGCTATATGTAAGTTGATTATACAGACAATTTAGAATTTTCAACAGATTAATATTTCTCACAAAAACAAGAATTGAGCCAAGAGAGACTGACATGCATACTGTTGGCATTAGCCTTCTGTGTACAATGAGGGCAAGATGTGCTGCTCTGTTCTGGGCCAGCTGTAGCTTTTCTAGGTCCTTCTTTGCAGTACTTGACCATATCACCGGGCAATAGTAAAGATTAGACTAAACTGGGGGATGCAGCACATGTTTGGTCAACTGTGGTGTTAAAATTTCTGTGCATCTCTCTATCACAGACAGACCTCTCCCCATCTTTACAACAATTAAATCAATATGCCTTGACCATGACAGTTTACAGTCCAAGGTGACACCAAGAGATTTAGTCTCCTCAACTTGCTCAACAGCCGCGTCATTCATTTCCAAATTCAGCTGAGGTCTAGAAGTTAGGGAATGTTTGTACCAAATACAATACTTTTAGTTTTAGATATGTGCAGGACTAGGTTATTACTAGCTACCTATTCCAAAACTGACTACAACTCTTTGTTGAGGGTTGCAGGGATTTCACTAGCTGTGGTTGCTGACATGTATAATGTTGAATCATCAACATACATAGACACACAGGCTTTGTTTAATGCTAGTGGTCGATCATTAGTAAACATATAGAACAGTATGGGCCAAGAGATATACCCAGTTCAGCACCATGGACAAAGCCACCCACCTCAGCACAGGAGACAGGTGTGCTCACTTCAGCACGCTGGACAGCGGCATTCAGTTCAGCACTGTGGAAAGCTGCACTCCCTTCAGCACCAGGCCAACCGAAGACAGCAGCTCTGCTCACCCAACACAGGATTACTAATCAGCACACCTGCAAGGCATTCCCTAATCAACTGACTGGCACGAGTGCAGGCTGGATCTCACTCAATTGGAGCAGTTAGGAAGACAGCCACAGCATGCCTGCGCTCCCGCTTTAAAGGGCCTCCCAGAGGAAATTCCTGCCACTGTTTTGACGCAATTTCCTGTCCTAGGGAGGAATGACGAAGGCTACGTATACATATTCACGAATTAGGTGTGGCAACTTCCACTTGGAGTTGATAAACATCAACAAATAGGGCACTGACAGCTGTCAGTGTAGCTTAGCTAGGATTCAAACATTAATTAGCTAGCTAGCTAGTAATCTAATGTTATCTGATGTTGCTCTTTTTTATTTGTTATTTACTACACCGTATTAAAAAGATTGGCTGGTTTTGGAACTGGATTTGTCATAAGCATTGATTTAGGGTAAACTTTGCCTCAGATGAAAGTCACTGGCCTATCTTTGACTTTGCCATCTATTGTTATCGCCCAATTCTTTGTCATCTTCCATAGATTGCAGTTGCAGATCCGCCATAGAAATAGTTTGAAAGAATAAGATGAAGCTCGGGTAATATGGACTATTGAAAGATATCTGATATGCATTTTTCTACGTTGTAATGGACACTGTGCAACCTTTGGTATGTAGGCTTCTGGCAGGATTCGGCTGCAGTACAGTAAAGCCAAGTCAGCCCTTGCTCATGGTTCTCACAGTGGAAGTGAAATGATAGGCTACAATGACTTTGCTCATGATAGAGCATGCCGCAACATCTAGCTAACGTTACAACTATCAATGTATTGAAGCATGTTGTGAAGCAAAACTTTAGTGGTCAACACCATTCATCTTGGGGTGACTGGGGAAGCAGGTTTGCAAAATGCTATCATATCACTCAAATATACATTAATAAAATGGTCATGTGTATATTTTTATTACAGACCAGCTAAACAAATAAGTCAAAATTGACAAATTATCCAATGGATTATGACAATTTTCTGGGTAAAAGTGGAGGTGCAAAAACATAAATTTGAACCCTCTATTGTAATTTGCTCCATGGCTCAGGCTGTTTGTCTCATCTCAATTGCAAAGAGGAATAACCTTGCAGCTGTTTCTGATTGATAAACAATTCCATGCTGGTGGGTGGTAACATTAATTTAAAACCCAGCCCTGAAATTAAATGTAGGCTGAAAATAATTTGTATGTCATATCACAGGAAAAAAACTACTGTATGAACTACTGTATGAATTCATTAGTGTTTGTAATTCAACAAGAGATGGCTAGTTTTAATGCACATTTTTTTCACCTGAGAAATACTGTACCAAGCATCTTAGTTAATGTAAATTGTGCGACTAAGACCTCCTCGGCAAAAACAAGGAGCTCTTCTTGATTTATCTTTGATTCATTTACGTTATTTTGAGGAAGTGTACACTGGCTATGTTGTTGCTATGGCGTCTCAAGAGGGACAAACAGTAATATTGCTTTTTTCACATGAAAAACTATAAGGTGTTTTAAGGGAGTATGCGAGGCACAGGCATTCGCTTCGCCTAGACGAGTTCTGCTAGGAGCAAACCAAACCTTCTAGTATGCGGGCGCCTTTACACTTACACTGTCTCTCCTTCTATAGACTCCTCAAAAGGAGAGTTACCAGTGAAGCCCCGCCGCCACTGATGCAAGAGACTACAGATGGCCGCCATCTTTAAGCACACTCTTGCTTAAATGGCTTTGTGGACTAAATCTCCAGAGACACTGAAAAGCTTAGCAATTAAAAGCTGTAAGAGTAAAAGCTAAAGTTAAAGCATCTGTAACTTGAACTCTTTTGTTGTGTGTTTACCCATTGTCGCTTGTGTAGTCGGGCACAGCCCACTCTTCCCGACGTTTAATGGGGGCAGTTAATGCTGGGCAATTGAGTTAACAATAACTTCTTTCCATCTTTCTTTTTGAGTAATAGTGAAACCATGTCTAACCCTGGAGGAGGAAGTTTGGAAAAGAGGCTGGGACAACTCATAAACCTTCATGGAGTCAGCCAGCGGACCTCCAATACCATGGTGGAAGAAGGTGAGAAAGTTTCAGTGGCATAAATATCATACCACCCCAACAAATGCAAAGCTCCCCTGTTATTGTAATGATGAGAGGGAACCATCTCTTGGGGGTACGATATTTGTGAATCTGTAACTTTCTCACTCATCATTAGTCAGGATTCATTATTCTATTCTTATTCATTATTCTATTCTTATTTACAATAAAAGTGACTCCAAAATGACACAATACATTGTTTACCATTAATTTCTCTTGGGCACAAAATAATCTGAAACACAAGTAAAACAAACATTCAACAAGTGTGTAGAATCACAAGCTTGATGTAGTCATTGCATGCTAAGAATATGGGACAAAATACTACAGTATACATTTGACTACTTTAATACACATATAAGTGAATTTGTCCCAATACTTTTGTTCCCCTAAAATGGGGTGGGGGTGGGGGGTATGTACAAAAAGTGCTGTAATTTCTAAACGGTTCACCCAATATGGATGAAAATATGTTTGATTTCAAATCCAAACTTTTGGAGTATAGAGACAAAATTTGTTTTCAAGATATAACTTTTAAAATACAGAAATACATCCAGTATGATGCAAAGGAAAACTTCTACATTTAAGACAGGAGAAACAAATTGATTCCAAAAAGACTAAAACACATTTATTTTAGTTACCCTTTTCTCAACTTGTTTCTATTACTTTCTTACTTTCCAGCACGTCAAGCTAACTTACAGAGTAGCTAGCTAGCCCGCTATCTTTGTAGCCATGGCTTGTTCACCTTCCATTGTTTAGCTAAGTAGCTAGCTAGCTATGCACCTAGCCAGCTGGTTGATGTTTTCCTTTTGCAACCAGAGGAAAGCAACATTCACCCTCACAAATTCTGTTTGCATCGATATCCATACTTTATTAAGCACTTAAATCAGTGCAAGTTAAGGAAACGTACTTAATGGGAAAAGGATAAGGAGAAAATGTACTTAAGGTGTTTTATTCAACCCTCACTCTTCCCTCACTCGCTATTAAGGCCAGAGAGACCCTCAATAAAATGACTGATGCTGATGACCCAGAGGCCTATCTCTTGCCATTTGAGAGAGTGGCAGAGAGAGGATTATGGGACCGGATGACATGGTCAGCTCTTCTAGCCCCTATCTCACAGGAGAAGAGTAACAAGCCTATCAGGATCTGGAGACATTAGAGGCCATTAACTATGACCGTTTGAAGGAGGAGATCCTAAGCAGATCAGGGCTCAACCCCTTTGCCAGCGCACAATGGTTCAGACCTGGAAATACCAAGCTGGCCAGGCACCCCGGGTCCAATTAACCTCCTAAGGTGGCTTGGGAAAAATTGGCTGAAGCCAAAAGTCAACTCTGTGGATGAGACAAAGTTTTCCTGGACCGGTTCATGAAACACCTTGCCTAAATATCCTCTCAAAGCAGCCACCCAACAATTCCCTCAGACTCACCAGGACATGATTCAGCTGGTGGAAAAGTTGGAGACCACAAAAGATGCACTTAAGTCAAACAAACAGGAATGACCTCCTGAAACAAGCCGACACACAAGCTTTTTCCTCAAGAAAATATGAGCCTGCCAAAACAGCCACGTATTTCCAAGCCGGTGAGGAATGATGTAATGCCGTTTGGTGCGGAAAATGTGGGGCCAAGGGACACCCTACTGACAACAAATGTCGACTAAAAGATGAGCCAATGCCTATAGACCCAGGGGTGGTTGGTCAACCCTTCATTGCCACCTGTCAGACCTGAGAGATGACGGAAGTGAGGTACCCGCTCGCAAGTATCCAGTGCAGGCGGGCTCCCATAACCTACTGTCCCTCTTGGACTCTGGTAGTGCCATGATTCGAATACAGATAGAATGGATTCCTGTATGGTCTCTTCGAAACCACAACACCCTACCCCTCACCTGCGTCCATGGGGATACCAGGCACGACCCGACAGCCTGCATCCGGCTCAACACTGATTGTGGGGCATGGACTGTCATTGCAGGGGTGATGCCAGAATTGATGACCCCTCTACTCCTGGGTCAAAACTGCCCCGGATTTGACTGTTTTTAAGGCTGCTGGAGTAAGCAAAAATCCCTCTCGCACTATCGCTGGTGTTCACAACACTCATAGACACAAGCCTTTGCTGGGAAACATACTAAAACCCATTCTTGCCAGTAGAGGTCAGTGGAGGTGCTGCGGGGTGATGCCCCACAACCAGACCAGCCTGACCACAGAAAAGATCTCGCCGATGTTGAAGGTGAGCCCCCATACCTATCAATGACTTCTCCGTTTTGTTGCAGGGCCATTTCAGCGCTGCCCAACTGAGAGACCAAAACCTCGCAAGTGCTATAGAAGGGTCCAGGAGGTGGATGATAAAGCCCTGGGAGACCGGCCTTTGGTGACTCCTTACTTTTGCCCTTCGTCAAGGGCTACGCTATCGGGTTACATAAGTAGGTGAAAGCCTTTCATCACAGCTCCTAGTGCTCAAAGTGTATGTTCCAGTTCTTCTCCAGCTGGCCCACTGTCATGTCTTCGGTGCTCATCTGGGCAAGGAAAAGACAAGGCAACAAATTGTACAGAGGTTTTACTGTCCTGGAATCTACACGGCTGTCACACACTACTGTCAGAGGTGTCCCACCTGTCAGTGGACTGTCCCAGTAGGGCTTACCCAAGCGTCCTCTCATTCATTGAGACCCCATTTGATAGGATAGGGGATTGACCTTGTTCGACCCCTCCCAAAGTCTGGGTGAGGATACTGAGATATCCTGGTGGTGGTAGACTATGCCACCAGGTAACCTGAGATGATTCCCCTAAGAACCATTATCACCAAGGCCATAGCTAAGGAGTTGGTGCATTTCCCCCATTCAAGCTCTTCTACGCTCACCGCCCAAGAGTACTCCTCAATGTTTCCATGAAAGCCTGGGAAGACCCACCGTCTGCCCATCGTACGCTGGTAGAACATTTGGTTGGGATGTAGACCAGGATCGCCCGGGTGATGCCCATTGTGCGCAAGCACATGCAAGAGTCACAAGGAGCACAACAGAGGACTTACAACTTCCCCGTGCAAGCACATAAGTTTAATCCTGGTGACTGTATGATCCTGCTTCTCCCCACCACAGAAAGCAAGTTCCTCACTCAGGGGCAGGGGCCCTATGAAGTCATGGACCAGCAATGTACAAGTAAAACCAATCAGATTGCCGTAAACAGGAGAAAGTGTATCACATCAACCTTTTGAAGAAGTGGGAGGAGGATGATGTTACTGTGTCTCCACAGAGCTTCCCAGGAAATTCCCTTAGATATCGTAAACATGGCGCAAGACTTTACTCCCCAACAACTCCAAGAGGTAAGACACTTTGTTGATCAGTACATGGATGTATTTTCCTCTTTCCCTGGCGACAGATGTGGTAGAGCATGATATACGTACTCCACCTGGGAAGACTGTACACGTGAAGCCGTACAGGGTCCCTGAAGCTCATCGCGAAGCCATCCGTGCTGAGGTCAAAAGGATGTGGGACTTGGATGCCGTATAGGAATCAAAAAGTCCATGGGCCAACCCCATCATTCTGGTATCAAAGCCAGATGGTACACTGCACTTCTGCAATTACTTCCGATGACTAAATGAGGTGTCAGAGTTCGACTCCTATCCCATGCCATGGGTTGATGAGTTCATAGAGTGGCCTGGATGAGCTTGCTACATCACCACACTAGACCTTACCAAACTGCCTTCTCCAAACCTGATGGGCTCTAAGGTTATTCCTTTTGGCCTTCACGTGGCCCCAGCCAACTTCCAACCGCTGGTTGACATTGTCCTACGGCCACATCGGGACTTTGATCTGTTTGGAGACCTTGGAAGATTACTTGGAGAAGTTAGGCTGTGTCTTGGGTTCTCTCTGACAGACAGGCAGGCCTGACAACCAACACAAAGAAGTTCTACATTGCACAGAGTGAGGTGCAATATTTTGGATACACCATTGGTTGACGACTCATCAAACCACAGGAGAAGAATGTTGAGACATTCCACAACTTATCCAACCACCAAGACTCAGGTGAGGGCCTTCATGAGGCTGGCCAGTTACCATCAGCGGTTTATTCCGTGGTTTTCTGCTCGGGTGTCTACCCTGAAAGACATGATACGAAAGGCGAAGCCGGAGAAGGTTAACCCTTTGATGCGTACGAACACACAGGTGTGATCATTCTACAGTGGTCCCTGCGGTGTACGCTCAAACCGGTGTGATTAGAAGACTTCATTAGAACGTCTAGTTACGATTGACGCAACAGTCAGCGTTTGAGCTGGCAACACTGTTATTTCACAGAAACATTTTGAATACCACAGCCTTTACAACTTTGTCCTCAATGTGAGCAGTTTATTTTTTGCATGCAATGTTCAGAAATTTGCAGAAGCAGCAACAGCACAACACAATTCTTATCCAAATCGGAAAATGTAGGCTACATTAGTCCTACGCTAACTGAGTAAAGAATGAGCTAACACACACGGTCATATTTATCCAACTCTCAGCTGATAGAAACCATAATATGAATGAGCTAATAGTAATTACTACTTACAATTCATCACATCACGGGTGAGCTCACCAGTGATCGACATAATTAAGTAAAACACTTTCTAAAAGTCAAAAGAAATCCCACGATGGGTAGAGTTTGTACGCGCAGCCATGTTTGTTTTTCTGTGTGAACCAAAGATAAGAAGAGGTGACAAGATGAGTTTGGTCTGTTTCCACTATGCATGTTGAAGGTGAAGGGAGTGTGTCATCTACCATCTTTCACTTCCGAAAGTTTACTCGAAATACGAGTGAACCATCCCTTAATCCCTTAACCTTGTTTTGCTATAACATCTTTGGTCTGACAAACGTTTACGTGACACCCAGAAAACATTGAATGATGTCAACAAACATGGCTCCACACAGAGCCGGCAAATAAGTTAGCATTAGTGGGCTAAGCTGTAGCATTAGTAATGTATTTCAAAAGGAGATGACTCACAAATGTGGAAATTCTGGAGATATTTGTAAAATTCTGACAATGATTCTGAGTATGACAGTGAGGAATCAGATTCTGACAGTGACAGTGAGAAGCTGCCCCCCAACTTTGCGGCCATTGAGAACCCTGACTCTGAGGACCCCTTGCCCACAGACGAAGTCCCAGGTCCCTCTGAAGATGCTGGTGGTGATGGAGGCAGACTGACAGTGGATGAAGTACGAGAGCTCTGCGGTAGCTGGAAGGCCTCCAGCCATTTCACCCCTCCTGGCCCTGCTGTTGGCTTTGATGAATCCCAGTCTGGAGTGCAAAGCCCCTTGCCATCTCCCTCTGAGGCAGAGTGCTTCAAGCTGTTTCTGACAGAGGAGCTGTTGGAAGACATAGTGGACACGACCTGGGAGCTACAGGAGAAGAGAGGGGCACAGGGAAGGTGGACCACCTGACGGGAGAGAAAGATCAAACCAGACTGTGTGCTTGACTATAATCGTAAAATGGGGGCAGTGGATAAGTCGGACATGATAAACAGTTTTGTGGCATGCGCTGGGAAAACCATCAAGTGGTATAAGAATATATTTTTTACATCTGATCGACACTTATGTCCTCAAAGCCACATAGTTGACCGCCAGCTAACAAGTGAGGTGATTACTGAAAACGTTTTCTGTAATTTGACATACAGTTCACATACAAATGAAATACAGTTCCATTATGCAATTATATTGACAATATCTCACCCTCTTCCCCACTCCCTCATCCTCCCAACTCCCTCTCCAAATAGTATGTTGCTAGAATACATAAGTGGTCCTCAATCTTCGGCACAAAAGATATCCACTTCCAGTTATGATGTTTGCAAGTTATTTCAAATACTGTGTGTGCCATTTCTGAAAGTAAAGAATAAAGAGGAATTATTAGTCATTAGAATAAAATGTCAGGATAGCAATAAAACAATATTACAAGTAACATAATAACTGAAGTGTTCCACAAGGGCTTGACAACGGGGCAGGCCAAATGAATACACAGGCCAATGCAATGGTCATGATAAGCCCTTGGCTAGAAGGGATCCATCTTTTGTCAAATTAATGTCAGATTTGACATTTCGTAGCAGGTTAGGAGAACTTATGCAAAAGGTTAGGATAATCAATGTAGCAGGTTAGGAGAATTAGGTTAAGGTTAGGAAAGGCTTAGGGTTAGCTTAAATTAAAAAATAAATATACTTTTGACGTTCATTTGACTAAAGCTGCATCCCTTCTAACCATGACCAGAGCAGCTTCAAAGCATACAACACAAGATAATACTTATTTGACGCCATTAGAATTAGCATTGTTTTTTCTCATGTTATTCAACTGTTACCATGCACCTGCAACAAAGATAGCTCAGATGTGCAAGTGCCTTTTTGAATGACAGAACTACCACAAATGTAACTACATAAGCACAATTGAGTATAACACCATAAAGTTTATGAAATAAACGTGTCCGCAGTTATAAAGGAATACACATTATACATTATGCTCCATACACTGAACAAAATAAAAATGCAACGATATTACTTATTTTTTCTGTTACAGTTAATTTAAGGAAATCAGTCAATTGAAATGTTTTTCTTTTTCCTTTATTTAACTAGACAAGTCAGTTAAGAACAAATTCTTATATACAATGACGGCCTACCGGGGAACAGTGGGTTAACTGCCTTGGTCAGGGGCAGAACGACATATTTTTACCTTGTCAGCTCGGGGATTCGATCTAGCAACCTTTCGGTTACTAGCCCAACGCTCTAACCACTAGGCTGCCTGCCTCCCCAAATAAATAAATTAGGCCCTAATCTATGGATTTCACATGACTGGGAATACAGATATACATATGTTGGTCAAAGATACCTTAAAAAAAGTTAAGGGTGTGGATCAGAAAACCAGTCAGTATCTGTTGTGATCACAATTTGCCTCATGCAGTGTGACACATCTCCTTCGCATAGAGTTGATCAAGCTGTGGAATGTTGTCCCACTCCTCTTCAATGGCTGTGCAAAGTTTCTGGATATTGGCGGGAACTGGAACACACTGTCGTACACATTGCTGGAACACACTATCGTACACATTGATCCAGAGCATCACAAACATGCTCAATGGTTGACATGTCTGGTGAGTATGCAAGCCATGGAAGAACTGGGACATTTTCAGCTTCCTGGAATTGTGTAAAGATCCTTGCGACATGGGGCCGTGCATTATCAAGCTGAAACACGAGGTGATGGTGGTGGATGAATGGCTCAAAGTGGGCCTCAGGATCTCGTCATGTTATCTCTGTGCATTTAAATTGCCATCAATAAAATGCAATTGCCCATACCAAAACCCCACCGCCACCACGGGGCATTCTGTTTACAACGTTTGCATCAGGAAACAGCTCGCAGACACGACGCAATACACACTGTCTGCCCTCTGCCCAGTACAGTTGAAACCGTGATTCATCCATGAAGAGCACACTTCTCCAGCATGCCAGTGGCCATCGAAGATAAGCATTTGCCCACTGAAGTTGGTCATGATGCCAAACTGCAGTCAGGTCAATACCCTGGTGTGGATGATGATAACGAAGATGAGCTTCCCTGATACGGTTTCTGACAGTTTGTACAGACATTTTTCAGTTGTGCAAACCCACAGTTTCATCAGCTATCCGGGTGGCTGGTGTCAGACGATCCTGCAGGTGAAGAAGCCAGATGTGGAGGTCCTGGGCTGGCGTGGTTACACATGGTCTACGATTGTGAGGTCAGCTGGACGTACTGACAAATTCTCTAAAATAACGTTGGAGGTGGCTTATGATAGAGAAATTAACATAAAATTCTCTGTCAACAGCTCAGGTGGACATTCCTGCAGTCAGCATGCCAATTGCATGCTCCATCAAAACTTGTGTTGTGTGACAAAACTGAACATTTTAGAGTGGCCTTTTATTGTCCGCACAAGGTTCACCTGTGTAATGATCATGCTCTTTAATCAGCTTCTAGATATGCCACACCTGTCAGGTGGATGGATTATCTTGGCAAAGGAGAAATGCTTACTAACAGGGATGTAAACTAAATTGTGCACAAAATGTGGAATGCACACAGAAATTAATAGTAAGAAAAACAATAATGAAGGCAATGCAGGCACCAACCGAAAATGCGGCAGGTCCTGACTGGAGGTTGACAAATTTGACCTGAGGAAACACTGGCGGATTTAGGCATAGGCAACATGGGCAGCCTCCCAGGGCGGCATCTTGTCGGGGGCAGAATGGGGCGCCCGCACAAAAATATATATATTTATATATTACGAATGGTGACATTTGTGCAATCGTTTTCTATCGCTTATTTGCACATCACGTCAATGATATCATGTCACCATGTGGGACTGTGGGTCAATTAACCTTGTCGGAGTGGGCGCCCTGATTATAGTTTGTGAGCTAGGCAGGCTACTGCCTGGGAAGGTCTCCCACTCAGAAGTACGAGATGGGTAGGTGGCCGGGTAGGTTGACATCAGGTCTCCCCACTGAAAGCCCGAGGTAGGGGGAGTGAGGGAATCTATCACATAGCGCACCTCTAACTTTGTACAGTACTAATGCAATTAGTAATGCAATTAGTTGTGCAATTAGTTTGTGTGTTTCTTCTTTGAAGTGCAATAGTGTAATAATCAGGTTCTCTTCTTTATAAGAGTGTTATTCTATTTGTATGTTTGTAAAAGGATTTGATAGGATTTGTAAAATTTAGTTTAATTTGTGTTTTTTGTTTGCAATATGGTAATAGTGTAATAATTAGATTATCTTTTTTTATTTGTATTTATATACTACAATTGGTTTCTATTTGTCTTTATTACTTCTTTTTGATATTTATGAGTCTTATTTTTGTATATATTATTATATTAATACAGTTTTAAATGTTATGATTATTTATTCCAAATGTCTGAATAAAAAGTACAGTTAGTGCAGAATGGTGCTATTTTTAGGGGGGGGGGGGGGGGCTGAAGGGGGGGTTCGCCTAGGGAACCATACAAGCTAGAACTGCCAATAGGTGGAAAACATGGGCTCTCATTGAAGACAGAAGATTGTTCGGCTCATCTGCCTCAAACGAAAATTGTCCGCCACAGTGAAATGGGATAATTCTATGTGAATTAATGAGGAGGTGGAACATACCTAATTTCAAACTGTTGTTAGAAAATGATGTATTGACATGTAGCTGAAACATAGCCAACAGATAATTAGCAGGCAGCGAGCCAATGGTTTGAGGGCAGCACAGGTTAACTGTCCTGTTGCGTAACAATCAAATTCTGGAACAGTGCGTGAATTCTGACATCACGAGCATGAAAAAACCCACGATGGGGGGATAATTAGAGATATTCGGAGCTCACATTTAAATGGAGTTCAGAAGCCGAGAAAGCGTTCAAGGACCTTCAAACCTCCCTCTGTTCAAAGACATGTATGCCCAGTTCAGATGGATTACTAATCAGCACACATGCAAGGCATTCCCTAATCAACTGACCAGCACAAGAGTGCAGGCTGGACCTCAATCAACTGGAGCAGTTAAGACTTACCTTCTACAGACTCCTCCAAAGGAGAGTTACAGACTCTGCCAGTGAAGCCACGACACCACTGACGCAAGAGACTACAGGTGGCTGCCGTCTTTAATCACCCTCTTGCCTGAACAGCTTTGTGGACTAAAACTCCAGAGACACTGAAAAGGTTAGCAATTAAAAGCTGTAAGACTAAAAGCTAAATGAAAAGCATTTGAAACATGAACTCTTTTGTTGAGTGTTTACTCATTGTGTAGTCTGGCACACGCCACTCTTCCCGACAAACCCATAAAATCTGGACACACCATAACTGAAATAAGCAGGCAGTGTTGGTGCTTCTCAGCCCGGTTCCCCTGGGGGATAAGGCTTGTGTAGATTGTGGGTAATGAACCTTCCGGGGATTAAAGTGCTGTTTGCAGGTATTCGCAGCCTCCTGTCCATGCTGTCAAACAGCCCCAATATGTTAATGCATTCAACAAACAAGACTTACCACGCTCTACCATAGCGCAATTTGTGCATTATGCAACAGATGCCTGAACACAAAGATTGACTTTCTCATCTAGCAAAGGTCAGAACAGAGAGAAACATTGGTTTCATATTTCGAGACTCCCTCCATAGGGAATACTATGAATGGTTTGTTAATTTAAAGGGGCAGTGCAGTCAAAACGTGATTTGCCAGTTTTATATATATATATATATATATATATATATATATATATATATATATATATATATATATATATGTATATATATATATATATATATACATATATATATATATATATATATGTATATATATATATATATATATATATATATATATGTATATATATATATATACATTTCCACGCTATGAGGTTGGAATAATACTGTGAAATTGTGAAAATCATGATAATGCCCTTTTTGTATAAGAGCTGTTTGAAAAGACTGCCTGAAATGTCAGCTTGTTTTGCATTGGTGAAGTTTTGAACTGCCTGTTGACATCAACAGGTGGTATAAGTTAAAGGTCCAGTATGCTCCGCCATTTTGTGGTTGCTAAAATTCTAATAGTTCGCCTAATTTCAGTTTGTGACAAAACAAGCAAGTATAGCGTAGAGAATCATTGTACCATCTATACCACTGTGAAATATATTTTCCATAACCACAAATATTGTGTTTAACTGTAACTGTTTGAAACTGGTGTACAAAACCGAAACTAAAAGATGCAAAAACAGAACTTAAGAGTGCACATAGAACAGATCTACCACTTGTTAGATTTGCTTTCAACTAAAATGACAAATCTATAACTCACATTTCTATGTGAATTTGGTCTGGTTGCCCAAAAGTTACATATCGCAGCATTAATAAACCAATAATAATAGAGTTTCAATCCTCTCTGCCAATAAAAGCTCGTTTTGAGGTTACATACAGTGCCTTGAGAAAGTATTCAGACTTTGACCTTTTACACATTTTGTTGTGTTACAAAGTGGGATTAAAATGTATTTAATTCAAATTTTTGGTCAACGATCTACACAGAATATCTGTTATGTCAAAGTGGAAGAACAATTCTAACATTAGTAAAACAATTGTGAAAAATAAAACACTAATACATCTTAATTAGATAAGTATTCAACCCACACATGTTAAAATGTTAAAATCACCTTTGGCAGCGATTACAGCTGTGAGTCATTCTAGGTAAGTCTCTGAGAGCTTTCCACATCTGGATTGTGCAACATTTGGACATTATTATTTTCAAAATTCTTCAAGCTTTGTCAAATTGGTTGTTGATCATTGCTAGGCAACCACTTTCATGTCTTGTCATAGATTTTTAAGCAGATTTAAGTAAAAACTGTAACTCGGCCACTCAGTAACATTCACTGTCTTCTTGGTAAGCACCTCCAGCATAGATGTGTTTTAGGTTATTGTCCTGCTTAAAGGTGAATTAATCTCCCAGTGTCCCGTGGAAAGTAGACAGAACCAGATTTCCTCTAAGATTTTGCCTGTGTTTAGCTCCGTCCCATTTATTTTTTATCCTGAAAAACTCCAAGTCAATTACAATTACAAGCATACCATAACATGATGCAGCCACCACCATGCTTGACACTATGGAGAGGGGTAATCAGTAATGTTTTATATTGGATTTGTATTCAGCACAAAAAGTTAATTTCTTTGCCACATTTTTCGCAGTATTATTTGAATGACTTGTTGCAAACATAATGCATGTTTTGGAATAATAATTCAAAAATCATGTTAAAAACTTTTATTGCACACAATAAAAGTTAGTCCATGAAACTTATTATGTGACTTATTAAGCAACGTTTTTCCCTTGAACTTATTTAGGCTTGCCATAACAAAGGGGTTGAATACTTACTGATGCAAGTCATTTCAGCTTTTCATTTTTTATGAATTTGTCAAAAAAATTCTAAACATAATTCCACTTTGACATTATGGGGTATTACAGACTCCATTTTAACTGCAGGCTGTAAGACAACAACATTTGGAAAAAGTCACCGGGTGTACAGTTGAAGTCGGAAGTTTACAGTCGTGGCCAAACGTTTTGAGAATGACAAATATACATTTTCACAGTCTGTTAACTCAGTTTGTATGATGGCAATTTGCATATACTCCAGAATGTTAAGAAGAGTGATCAGATGAATTGCAATTAATTGCAAAGTCCCTCTTTGCCATGCAAATTAACTGAATCCCCCCAAAACATTTCCACTGCATTTCAGCCCTGCCATAAAAGGACCAGCAGACATCATGTCAGTGATTCTCTCGTTAACACAGGTGTGAGTGTTGACGAGGACAAGGCTGGAGATCACTCTGTCATGCTGATTGAGTTCGAAAAACAGACTGGAAGCTTCAAAAGGAGGGTGGTGCTTGGAATCATTGTTCTTCCTCTGTCAAACATGGTTACCTGCAAGGAAACAAGTGCCGTCATCATTGCTTTGCACAAAAAGGGCTTCACAAGGCAAGGATATTGCTGCCAGTAAGATTGCACCTAAATCAACCATTTATCGGATCATCAAGAACTTCAATGAGAGCGGTTCAATTGTTGTGAAGAAGGCTTCAGGGCGCCCAAGAAAGTCCAGCAAGCGCCAGGACCGTCTCCTAAAGTTGATTCAGCTGCGGGATCGGGGCACCACCAGTACAGAGCTTGCTCAGGAATGGCAGCAGGCAGGTTTGAGTGCATCTGCACGCACAGTGAGGCAAAGACTTTTGGAGGGTGACCTGGTGTCAAGAAGGGCAGCAAAGAAGCCACTTCTCTCCAGGAAAAACATCAGGGACAGACTGATATTCTGCAAAAGGTACAGGGATTGGACTGCTGAGGACTGGGGTAAAGTCATTTTCTCTGATGAATCCCCTTTCCGATTGTTTGGGGCATCCGGAAAAAAGCTTGTCCGGAGAAGACAAGGTGGGCGCTACCATCAGTCCTGTGTCATGCCAACAGTAAAGCATCCTGAGACCTTTCATGTGTGGGGTTGCTTCTCAGCCAAGGGAGTGGGCTCACTCACAATTTTGCCTAAGAACACAGCCATGAATAAAGAATGGTACCAACACATCCTCCGAGAGCAACTTCTCCCAACCATCCAGGAACAGTTTGGTGACGAACAATGCCTTTTCCAGCATGATGGAGCACCTTGCCATAAGGCAAAAGTGATAACTAAGTGGCTCGGGAAACAAAACATCAATATTTTGGGTCTATGGCCAGGAAACTCCCCAGACCTTAATCCCATTGAGAACCTGTGGTAAATCCTCAAGAGGCGGGTGGACAAACAAAAACCCACAAATTCTGACAAACTCCAAGCATTGATTATGCAAGAATGGGCTGCCATCAGTCAGGATGTGGCCCAGAAGTTAATTGACAGCATGCCAGTGCGGATTGCAGAGGTCTTGAAAAAGAAGGGTCAACACTGCAAATATTGACTCTTTGCATCAACTTCATGTAATTGTCAATAAAAGCCTTTGACACTTATGAAATGCTTGGAATTATACTTCAGTATTCCATAGTAACATCCGACAAAAAAATCTAAAGACACTGAAAAACCAAACTTTGTGGAAATTAATATTTGTGTCATTCTCAAAACTTTTGGCCACAACTGTACATACATCTTAGCCAAATACATTTAAAGTCAGTTTAACACTTCCTGACATTTAATCCTAGTAAAAATTCCCTGTCTTAGGTCAGTTACGATCACCACTTTATTTTATGAATGTGAAATGCCAGAATAATAGTAGAGAGAATGATTTATTTCAGATTTTATTTCTTTCATCACATACCCAGTGGGTCAGAAGTTTACATACACTCAATTATTATTTGGTAGCATTGCCTATAAATTGTTTAATTAACTTGGGTCAAACGTTTCGGGTAGCTTTCCACAAGCTTCCCACAATACGTTGTGTGAATTTTGGCCCGTTCCTCCTGACAGAGCTGGTGTAACTGAGTCAGGTTTGTAGGCCTCCTTGCTAGCACATGCTTTTTCAATTATGCCCACAAAATTTCTATAGGTTGGGGTCAGGGCTTTGTGATGGCCACTCCAATACCTTGACTTTGTTGTCCTTAATATGGCTGGGGGCAGTATTGAGTAGCTTGGATGAATAAGGTGCCCAGAGTAAACTGCCTGCTACTCAGGCCCAGAAGCTAAGATATGCATATTATTAATAGATAGAAAACACTCCGACGTTTCTAGAACTGTTTGAATGATGTCTGTGAGTATAACAGAACTCATATGGCAGGCAAAAATCTGAGAAAAAATCCAACCAGGAAATGGGAAATCTGAGGTTTGTAGGTTTGCCTATCCAATATACAGTGTCTATGAGGTTAATTTGCACTTCCGAAGGCTTCCACTAGATGTCAACAGTCTTTAGAACCTTGTTTGATGCTTCTACTGTGAAGGAGGGGGGAATGAGAGCTGATTGAGTCAGGGGTCTGGCAGAGTGCCACGAGCTCACTCAGGTGTGCCCCCGTGAGAGTTAGCTGCGTTCCACTGCATTTCTACAGACAATGGAATTCTCCGGTTGAAACATTATTGAAGATTTATGTTAAAAACATCCTAAAGATTGATTCTATACATCGTTTGACATGTTTCTACGAACTGTAATGGAATTTTTTGACTTTTCGTCTGGCCTGCGCGTCATCAATTTGGATTTTGGAATTAAACGCGCGAACAAAAAGAATGTATTTGGACATAAATTATGGAGGTATCGAACAAAACAAACATTTATTGTGGAACTGGGATTCCTGGGAGTGCATTCTGATGAAGATCATCAAAGGTAAGTGAATATTTATAATGCTATTTCTGACTTCTGTTGACTCCACAACTTGGCGGGTACCTGTATGGCTTGTTTTTGTGTCTGAGCGCCGTACTCAGGTTATTGCATGGTGTGCTTTTTTAAAAGCTGACACAGCGGTTGCATTAAGGAGAAGTTTATCTAAAGTTCCATGTATAATATGTGTATCTTTTATCAATGTTTATTATGAGTATTTCTGTAAATTGATGTGGCTCTCTGCAAAATCACCGGATGTTTTGGAGGGAAAACATTACTGAACATAACACGCCAATGTAAACTGTCACGTTCTTTCAAAATCGAACCCAGAAGCAGACCAGGACAAGGAGAGTAGGAAGAAGGTGAGTATTTATTTACAAGTGAATATGAAGGGGTAGAAATATCCAGGTAGCGTAACGGGCAGCGGTGGTGAGTTGATGGGAGTGAATAGGTGGGTCCAAGGAAGTAGCGGAAGCCTCCGACGACCAGGCAGGAATGGGGTAAGAGATCCGGGTGAATAACTGAAGACAGAACAAACGGGGGTAAGTTTCAGGCAAGCAAGACGTACAAAAACAACAAAACAATTTCTATCAAGCTGGAGGCTGATATGCTGGCACAACCTACTATTTAAGGCTAACGATCCGGCAGGGAATGGATGTCAGGTCATCCATGATGATGATCAGGACCAGGTGCACAGATAGCTGATGGGATACAGGTGCGGTTAATCTGAGATCTCCCAACTAGCTAAAACGCCCGGCAACCAGACAGGTGCGTTCCAGGACACCGGAAAAACACTCCAGAACAGAACACAGGCAACAACCAGACTCAGGAAACGGGATTCGTGACAGTACCCCCCCTCCGACGAACGCCACCGGGCGGACTACCCGGAGCGCCAGGGTGGAGGCGGTAGAAGTCACGAAGCAGGTCAGCGTCAAGGATCTGATGCCGAGGAATCCAACTCCTCTCCTCTGGACCATATCCTTCCCAATCCACTAGATACTGGAACCCTCGACCCCGCCGTCTTGAGTCCATGATGCGGCGCACCGTGTAGACAGGACCACCTCCGATCATCCGAGGAGGAGGAGGACGAGGAGGAGGGGGCAACAGAGGACTGAGGAGAACCGGCTTGAGGCAGGAGACATGAAAGGTGGGATGTACTCTAAGTGTTGCAGGCAACTTGAGTCGGACCACCACAGGATTAATGATTCTCTCCACTACAAACGGACCAATGAACTTCGGTGACAGTTTCCTCGACTCCGTCCGTAGAGGAAGATCCCGTGTAGCCAACCAAACCTTATCTCCGACCGTATAAGCGGGGGCAGGAATACGGCGACGATTCGCCTGGATCTGATACCGGTCAGAAACTCTAAGGAGAGCCTTCCTGGCCCGATGCCAGGTCCGGTGGCAACGACGAATGTGGGTCTGGACGGAGGGAACCGAGAGATCCCTCTCCTGAGAAGGAAACAAGGGAGGTTGGTAACCGTACAGGCACTGGAAGGGAGACATCCCAGTAGCAGATGAAGGGAGAGTATTATGGGCATACTCGACCCAGGGTAATTGAGAGGACCAAGAGGTGGGATCAGAGGAAACAAGACAGCGCAGCGTGGACTCCATCTTCTGGTTGGCTCTCTCCGCCTGACCATTAGATTGGGGGTGAAATCCAGAAGTGAGACTGACTGTAGCTCCAATGGCCAAACAGAAGGATCTCCAGACAGCAGAGGTAAACTGAGGACCACGGTCAGAAACAATGTCACAGGGCAACCCGTGGACCCTGAAAACCTCCCTAACCAGGATCTCGGACGTCTCAGTGGCGGAAGGCAGCTTGGAGAGGGGGACAAAGTGAGCAAACTTGCTGAATCTGTCCACAATGGTCAGAATAACCGTGTTACCAACAGAAGAGGGCAACCCCGTGACAAAGTCCAGGGCCAGATGCGACCAAGGTCGCCGGGGAATAGGTAGGGGGTGAAGAAGCCCAGAGCTGGGCCGATTGGAACTCTTATTCTGCGCACAAACAGGACAAGCGGCAACAAACCTCCGGGTATCTTCTCCCATGGCAGGCCACCAAAATCGTCTGCGCAGTAGCGCCATAGTCCGAGCAACGCCAGGATGACAAGCTATCTTGCTGGCGTGGGACCACTGAAGAACAGCAGAGCGGACCGACTCAGGCACGAACAACCGACCGGGTGGACCGTTACCGGGCCCGGGCTGCGTCCGAAGGGCCGCCATCACATCCTCCTCAATCCTCCATGTAACGGCTCCCACGACAACATTCTGGGGAATAATCGTCTCAGTCTTGGCCCCACTCTCCTCCGTCTTGGAGAACATCCGGGACAGGGCGTCCGCCTTCCCGTTCTTCGACCCAGGTCGGAACGTCAGGGAAAAATTGAAGCGTCCAAAAAACAAAGCCCACCTGGCCTGACGGGAGTTGAGACGTTTAGCCGATTGCACGTAAGCCAGATTCTTGTGGTCAGTCCAGACCACAAACGGTTGCTCCGCTCCCTCCAACCAGTGACGCCACTCCTCCAAGGCAAGCTTCACAGCGAGAAGCTCCCGGTTACCCACATCGTAGTTTCTTTCAGCTGGAGAAAGACGACAAGAGTAGAAGGCGCAGGGATGGAGTTTACCGTCAGTGGAGCTACGCTGGGACAGGATGGCGCCCACCCCCACATCAGACGCGTCCACCTCAACAACAAACTGACGGGAAGTGTCAGGTTGAGAGAGGATCGGGGCGTTGGTGAATCGGCTCTTCAAGTCCAGAAATGCTCGGTCTGCCTCAGGAGTCCAACAGAAATCTCTGGTGCAAGACGTCAGGGCAGTTAAAGGGACGGCCACCAGGCTGTAATCACGGATAAACCTCCGATAGAAGTTCGCAAACCCCAGGAATCTCTGGAGCTGCAATCTCGTACCGGGCTGGGTCCAATCCCGAACCGCCCGAACCTTCTCTTGGTCCATCATGATCTCTCCCCTGGAGATGATGTACCCGAGGAAGGACGTCGTGTGGGCGTGAAAATCACACTTCTCAGCCTTCACGAACAGACGGTTCTCCAATAACCGCTGCAAGACCTGCTTGACATGCTGGACGTGGCTAGAAAGCTCCCTCGAGAAGATGAGGATATCATCCAGGTAAACGAACACAAAAATACCAATCATATCTCTCAGAACATCATTCACCATACTTTGGAACACAGCAGGAGCGTTGGTCAGTCCAAACGGCATCACCTGGTACTCGAAATGTCCCATAGGAGTATTGAACCCAGTCAACCACTCGTCCCCCTCCTTGATCCGAACCAAATGATAAGCATTACGTAGGTCAAGCTTCGTAAAAACCGTAGCACCCTGTAAAGAGTCGAAAGCAGAGCTCATCAAGGGCAGGGGATACTTGTTCTTAACCGTAATATCATTCAACCCCCGATAATCAATACATGGTCGAAGAGAGCCATCCTTCTTACTCACAAAAAAGAATCCTGCTCCCAGAGGTGATGACGAGGGGCGAATGAGACCTGCAGCTAGAGACTCCTTGATGTAGATCTCCAAGGCTTCACGTTCAGGTCGAGAGATACTGTATAACCGTCCCTTGGGAAAGGCAGCTCCAGGGAACAGATTAATCGCACAGTCATAAGGTCGGTGGGGAGGAAGGGACAGAGCCTTCTGCTTACTGAATACTTCACCCAAATTCGTGATATGTTTCTGGAACCAGGGACAAATCAGGAGGAGCAGAGTCACTGACCTGACTGGGAACAGCAGGAGAACAGGCAGTCCTAAGGCAGTTAGCATGACACTCAATGCTCCAACTAGTTACCTTACCCGTCACCCAATCAAACGAGGGATTGTGTTCCTTCAGCCAGGGGTAACCAAGAACCAGAGGAACATGGGGCGAG
Organism: Salvelinus namaycush; assembly: GCF_016432855.1. NCBI lineage: Eukaryota > Metazoa > Chordata > Actinopteri > Salmoniformes > Salmonidae > Salvelinus > Salvelinus namaycush. The sequence continues at coordinate 70,472,084 of NC_052309.1, read as the reverse complement.
GACAGAATGAGGAAGGAGATAAACTCTGAATGATTCCCCGACAACATCTTAACCGGTTCAGTCCTCATCGTAATCCGTGCCAGACTACTGCCGTTCAGAGTGGTTGCTTCAATGGCTTCCGGCAATTGCTCCTTGGAAAGCCCCAGCTGTTCCACCAAGTCGGCATCAATAAAGCTGCCATCGGCACCTGAATCGATAAAAGCGTTCATCTCTAAGCTCTGATCCTTATTCATAAGGGTCGCAGGAAAACGGGGTCTGACAGGGTTCTTGAGAGGTTGAAACTGGCTCGCAAAAATTCCTCCCAAAACTAGCGAGCCGGGCAGTTTAACGGGCGCTGTGGACAGGCGGAGATGTAATGTCCCGAGCTACCACAGTAGAGGCAGCTGTTGGTCTCACGTCTACGTTGGCGCTCCTCCTTAGTTAGCCCGTGTCGCCCCACTTGCATTGGTTCAGGATCTGGTGGCAAGACCCCTCCACTAATCCCGTGTGGGGAAGCATGATCAACACGTTCTGGTCCATTTCCTGAACCAAATGGTAACCGAGTTGCTGATTGATTGGACAGCCCCCACTGCTTCTCCCTCCTTCTCTCTCGGACTCTATTATCTACCCGAATAGCTAAAGTGACCAAGCTGTCTAGGTCACTAGGCTCTGGATAGGATATCAGCTCGTCCTTGAGTTGCTCCGACAACCCCTGGTAAAAAGCCGCTTGTAGTGACTCCTCATTCCAACCACTCTCCACAGCCAATGTCCTGAATTCGATCATAAAGTCTGCCACACTGCGAGCTCCTTGGCGAAGAGTGAACAAACGTTTAGCTGCGTCCTTACCTCGGACAGGATGGTCAAAAAGCTTTCTCATCTCCGCCGTGAACTCCTGGTATGAAGCCATGCAGGTGTCCGGTCGTTCCCAAACGGCTGAAGCCCATTCCAGAGCTCTACCACGCAGCAGTTCAATCACGAAAGCTATCCTAGCCTTATCTGTGGCGTAAGAGTAGGGCTGTAGATCAAAAACTAAGCCACACTGCATAAGAAATGAACGGCATCTTCCGAAATCCCCCTCGTACTTATCAGGCGTCGGAACATTGGGCTCACGGAAGGAAACCTCTCCAGAATCGGCAGGTGAGATGGGTGAAACAGGTGGTGGATGTCCCGCCGGCAACCTGAGCTGATCCTGGATCTTCGTCAAGCTAGCAGATAAGTTCCGGACTGAACCCGCTATCTCCTGTAGCGCCGTGTTGTGTTGTTCCAATATCTTCCCCTGCTGGGTAACGGCATGGCAAACGGGGTCCAGGTCCGCTGGGTTCATCCTTGGCCGGATCGTTCTGTCACGTTCTTTCAAAATCGAACCCAGAAGCAGACCAGGACAAGGAGAGTAGGAAGAAGGTGAGTATTTATTTACAAGTGAATATGAAGGGGTAGAAATATCCAGGTAGCGTAACGGGCAGCGGTGGTGAGTTGATGGGAGTGAATAGGTGGGTCCAAGGAAGTAGCGGAAGCCTCCGACGACCAGGCAGGAATGGGGTAAGAGATCCGGGTGAATAACTGAAGACAGAACAAACGGGGGTAAGTTTCAGGCAAGCAAGACGTACAAAAACAACAAAACAATTTCTATCAAGCTGGAGGCTGATACGCTGGCACAACCTACTGTTTAAGGCTAACGATCCGGCAGGGAATGGATGTCAGGTCCGGGCTTATGAAGAGGAGAGATGATGATCAGGACCAGGTGCACAGATAGCTGATGAGATACAGGTGCGGTTAATCTGAGATCTCCCAACTAGCTAAAACGCCCGGCAACCAGACAGGTGCGTTCCAGGACACCGGAAAAACACTCCAGAACAGAACACAGGCAACAACCAGACTCAGGAAACGGGATTCGTGACAGTAAACTAAGATTTTTGGATATAAATATGAACTTTATCGAACAAAACATACATGTATTGTGTAACATGAAGTCCTATGAGTGTCATCTGATGAAGATCATCAAAGGTTAGTGATTAATTTGATCTCTATTTCTGCTTTTTGTGACTCCTCTCTTTGGCTGGAAAAATGGCTGTGTTTTTCTGTGACTAGGTACTGACCTAACATAATCAGATTGTGTGCTTTCGTCGTAAAGCCTTTTTGAAACCGGACACTATGGTGGGATTAACAACAAGTTTATCTTTAAAATTGTGTATAATACTTGTATGTTTGAGGAATTTTAATTATGAGATTTCTGTTGTTTGAATTTGGCGCCCTGCACTTTTACTGGCTGTTGTCAAGTCGATCCCATTAACGGGATCTCAGCCATAAGAATTAAGCAATTTTGCCACAACTTTGGAAGTATGCTTGGGGTCATTGTTCATTTGGAAGACCCATTTGCGACCAAGCTTTAGCTTCCTGACTGATATCTTGAGATGTTGCTTCAATATATCCACATAATTTTCCTTTCTCAATTTTCCTTCCGCACCAGTCCCTCCTGCAGCAAAGCACCCCCTAAACATGATGCTGCCACCCCCCGTGCTTCACGGTTGGGATGGTGTACCTTTGGCTTGCAAGCCTCCCCCATTTTTCCTCCAAACATAACGATGGTCATTATGGCCAAACAGTTCTATTTTTGTTTCATCAGACCAGAGCACATTTCCCCAAAAAGTACGATCTTTGTGCCCATGTGCAGTTGCAAACCGTAGTCTAGCTTTTTGTGGCGGTTTTGGAGCAGTGGCTTCTTCCTTGCTGAGCGGCCTTTCAGGTTATGTCGGTATAGGACTCGTTTTACTGTGGATATAGATACTTTTGTACCTGTTTCCTCCAGCATCTTCACAGGGTCATTTGCTGTTGTTCTGGGATTGATTTGCACTTTTCACACCAAAGTACGTTCATCTCTAGGAGACAGAACGCGTCTCCTTCCTGAGAGGTATGACGGCTGCGTGGTCCAATGGTGTTTATACTTGCGTACTATTGTTTGTACAGATGAACATGGATTATGCACTCAAACCTGCCTGCTGCCCTTCCTGAGCAAGCTCTGTACTGGTGGTGCCCTGATCCCGCAGCTGAATCAACTTTAGGAGACGGTCCTGGCGCTTGCTGGACTTTCTTGGGCGCCCTGAAGCCTTCTTCACAACAATTGAACCACTCTCCTTGAAGTTCTTGATGATCCGATAAATGGTTGATTTAGGTGCAATCTTCCTGGCAGCAATATCCTTAAATTCAGGCGTTTGGAAATTGCTCCCAAGGATGAACCAGACTTGTGGAGGTCTACAATTTTTCTTCTGAGGTCTTGGCTGATTTCTTTAGATTTTCCCATGATGTTAAGCAAAGAGGCACTGAGTTTGAAGGTATGCCTTGAAATACATCCACAGGTACACCTCCAATTGACTCAAATGATGTCAATTAGCCTATCAGAAGCTTCTAAAGCCATGACATGATTTTCTGGAATATTCCAAGCTGTTTAATGGCACAGTCAACTTAGTGTATGTAAACTTCTGACCCACTGGAATTGCGATACAGTGAATTATAAGTGAAATAATCTGTCTGTAAACAATTGTTGGAAAAATTACTTGTGTCATGCACAAAGTAGATGTCCTAACCAACTTTCCAAAACTATAGTTTGTTAAATTATCAAGAAATTTGTGGAGTGGTTGAAAAACGAGTTTTAATGACTCCAACCTAAGTGTATGTAAACTTCCGACTTCAACTGTAAATACTTTCTGAAGGCCTCCCATTAGGCTACTCCAATTATGCTCCTCAGCCAGACCACTCCAAGGCAGTCCTAGTAAACATTTTGCTCGTGAAATTTATTTTTAATAAGGATATTTTTGTCTCTTTTGACAATTTTAATTGAAAACAATTACAGTAAGATACTTAATTGTTATCCATAAATTATTTGATATTCAGAATAATACGGCTACATTGGACCTTTAACAAATATTTGTATTATGGAAATATTATATATGGAAATACTAAGAACAAACAAGAGAGAACTATTGTAAAGTGGACTGTGTCTGTAAAATGGGTATAAGATGTATAAATTTAAGGTAAAAGCAGAAGTCTTTATCAGTTTAATCCAATTGGGGGATTCGGTGGTAGGGTTGCGGGGAATAATAATAAAGGTATATTCTTAAAAAAAAAGTATGTATCTCTATATAGGTATGTGTATGTATATATGTGTATATGTATGCATGCGTGTATGGATATATATATTTACCCCAAAAAATATGGGGGATTGGAAATGATGCAGACAATTACATTGGAAGCAACATTCTTTCCGCAATATTAAGCTGATCCACCCCTAAAATTTTTTTTTTAAATATATATTTGTATTATGGAAATCAAATGTATTAGTAACCCTTTCCTTTAAAATTGCCATTGTGTACATGTCATACACGTGAAATATCACCTCAATCAAACCATTCAACCAACTTCAGTCTTATTGTAACAACCTCAAACTCATAATAACTGAAAAGCCATTCCTGCCAGTAATTCTAAAGTAGATACATTATTTTTCTCTTTGATGGAAACATAATTTCTTGTAAATTCAGTTACAATATCTCTGTTATTCCAGAAAACATACAGTAAAATATTTGACGTTTTCTCGATAATCTTAATAATAAGACGTTTTGGCATAAATTAATGGATGTCCTTGAATAGTTATTTGAAACACTGTTGACACCAGCATATTATTTATTTTACAGTACACTAATCCCTATCACAATGGAGTAATACCAATTATGTTCAGGAATGTCATATTTTGAATTAACTGTGCTTTTCAATTAAATATATTGGTAATGTCTGAAAGCAAGTTTACTGTGTGCGGCTGGGTGGCCTTGAAAAGTTATATGCCATACATGTCTGCATGTCTGTTATTTTTCTATTATTTTTCATTTGACCATTGAACATTCAATGCTAAGATTAGATGTGTTCATATGGATGAAATAATTATACTCACACTACCCGAATACTAAAAATTGAGGTACTGAAAGTGGTCACAAATTACAACCATTTAGTGAATGTGAACACTGGACTAAATGTGAAGTCAGTGTCTTTGATTGTCTTTTGGGCAAAACATAAGAGGTGGCTCTTGAGTCAAGTGAGTCCAGGTCAATTATGGCAGCAATGCCAGTGAGAGACAACCATGTTCTGTTCATGAATTCCGATTGATTCATACAATCATTTGAATGGTGGAAAGAAAATGCTTATCATTTAATTGCACAGAAAACAGACAGCACTCAAAGTCACAAGAGACAGTCAGGATCAGGCATGCTGAGACAAAGACCCCAAATAAACCATTTAAAAACTGCATTCGAAAGAAGGCAAAAGTATAATTCAAAACTGTAAGACAGCGCATTCTGCTATACTTCATGGGGATGAGGGAAAGTTTGGTGATGGGTGGTAGGATGGAAGAGCGTGAAGGGGAGTGTGAAGCTTCCACTGTGTTCTACTGGAGCTCCATTAATCACCAGGTTGACCAAAGGATAGGCAGATTGTTTTCAGCGAGACATTGTGTGTGTGCTACTCCCAATTATAATTTAGATGCATAGCTTCAAGTGAAGTCATTGATCAGATTCAGGATGAGGAGAACCACTATGCAGGAAAAAATGATCATGTTTTGAGCACAAACAGTCTTTGATGTTAAATGATATGCAAACACCCCATACAACAGAGAGGAATTTGTTGAGGATTAAAAAATAGATGGAAATATGAGCTGCTGCACTTTTTTGCCGCAATATTTTTTTTTAGTTTCAGTAAAAACTTTCCTGAATGTGACAGCAGTTGCTAGTAAGTTATGTTTCACAAAAAGTTACAATATTTTCTCACACTGCTATTGGTTGTCAGAGGTTCTCAACCTGGGGTCTGAATATCTACAAATTCACATTTATCATATATTTAACAGGTTGCCTAGCCAGAAAGAGACAAGAATAACCTCCAAATTGTGTGGATATAATGGGCTACTCATGGATTGTGGTTGATGTGTGGATGATGAGGTCAAAGGGATATGGTTCTCTTCTGGGCTCTTAATTAAAAGTCAGTCATGACGCACCCCAGATTCAGCTCAGCCACCCCCGTCCTTTCGTTACTGAATAAGAATCATTACATGAGGTGTCAGAGCAAGTCAATATGCTGACAGGGTGAAGTACCACCCCCATCCATATCTTCCGCTCCAAACCTGTGCATCAACTTCACTCACACTGAGTAACAAGAGGGACGAGCTCAAGATTTGTTCAAATCAGCACCTCCCTCCCCCAGGCTAAGATGGGGGGGGGGATCAGTCTTCGTTCATTCTCCCTGCCAGACTGTACCAAGGAGGCATCATTAAATGTATTTTCACTGGTTATTGTGCATAATTCATATTCAACCCGTTGAAATATAAATGTTGCTGTGTTGGAGAAAGACCGCGGCACAAGATGAGGGGCAGAACCGAACCTCAAGTGGGAGTTGATGTTCAAGGAAAAAGGCAGGAGTGAGGAGCCCTTTGGACAGGTCTAGAGCGCCTCGAGGTGAATCCATTTTGAATGTTATTTGAATAGTTATTTGAAACACTGTTGACACCAGCATATTATTTATTTTACAGTACACTAATCCCTATCACAATGGAGTAATACCAATTATGTTCAGGAATGTCATATTTTGAATTAACTGTGCTTTTCAATTAAATATATTGGTAATGTCTGAAAGCAAGTTTACTGTGTGCGGCTGGGTGGCCTTGAAAAGTTATATGCCATACATGTCTGCATGTCTGTTATTTTTCTATTATTTTTCATTTGACCATTGAACATTCAATGCTAAGATTAGATGTGTTCATATGGATGAAATAATTATACTCACACTACCCGAATACTAAAAATTGAGGTACTGAAAGTGGTCACAAATTACAACCATTTAGTGAATGTGAACACTGGACTAAATGTGAAGTCAGTGTCTTTGATTGTCTTTTGGGCAAAACATAAGAGGTGGCTCTTGAGTCAAGTGAGTCCAGGTCAATTATGGCAGCAATGCCAGTGAGAGACAACCATGTTCTGTTCATGAATTCCGATTGATTCATACAATCATTTGAATGGTGGAAAGAAAATGCTTATCATTTAATTGCACAGAAAACAGACAGCACTCAAAGTCACAAGAGACAGTCAGGATCCTGACATACCAACTGAACTTGGAGAAGATCGATGGTCAATCCAATTGCTCGTTATGGCCAACATTTTCATCTTCTAATTCCTGTACGCAAAGCATACAGAACACGACAAACCATATCTCACATCAGTGCACTGTTTGTGTTTTCAATCCACAATTTTAAGGAATCGAAACAGCCCACATGAGCTGTGTTTGTATTTTCACTAGGCAATTTTCAGGAAGTAACATAAGCGAAGGCTTGAGTAAAGGAGGCAGAGAACTGAATAATGTAATGATGGTGTGACTGGACAAGCCAGTAAGTAAACCTACTTCACATTATAACCAGCCCTCTGGAGATTTCGTTTGAATCCCAAACACAGTAGACGGCAATATTCAGGGCTCTCTGCTTACTTGACCACATCTGACAATTACTCCGGTGACCGCACCAACCTGAACCTGGATTCAAATTGAATAGCGGCCTAGGGTTGGGTAAATATGGATAACACAGCTTAGACCGAACAAATACAGTCGTAATATTAATCTTTGACGGGTTTAATGTTGCTGTGGCTTAACTGGAGGGCGGCTTTTTCATACTGATCTGTTTCCTGAGGGCAGTTGCAACAATTGTTCCTTTATTTCAATCACTCGATATCTCTTCATCAATGGAAAAATGTATTCTAGTGGCTGTGTTAGAGACAGAGGAAATGGTAGAATCTTTCATCATTTCCATCCAGTCTTTAGTGCACCTGTGTAATTACAATAGGGGAGAGTGGGGTAAGTTGAACAATGTTTTACTTTCAGCATCACTCCATCAATGGAAATATAGCATTCTTTCTACCAATTATATCTACATATGTTTCAGGATGTAGTGCATCCCTGGAAATCAGAATCAGAATTCATGTAAACGTTACAGTTTTGAAAACTTGGCACAACTTACCCTGGGTATGGGGTTAATTGAGCCGCAGGACAGAGTAAGTTATGCCGCCTACAAATTTCTGTACTGAATTAAATATTACCACTACCTTTTTAAAGCCATGTATATCTTTATTTCCCAAACAGAATTCAACACAATCACAATCACTTTTGTCTTTTAACCTGTCTGGCACCGGGGTTCCGCTAGCGGAACTCCTCCCACATTCCACTGAAAAGGCAGAGCGCGAAATTCCAAAAATATTTTTGAGAAATATTTAACTTTCACACATTAACAAGTCCAATACAGCAAATGAAAGATACACATCTTGTGAATCCAGTCAACATGTCCGATTTTTAAAATGTTTTACAGCGAAAACACCACATATATTTATGTTAGCTCACCACCAAATACAAAAAAGGACAGACATTTTTCACAGCACAGGTAGCATGCACAAAGCCAACCTAACTAACCAAGAACCAACCAAACTAACCAAGAAACAACTTCATCAGATGACAGTCTTATAACATGTTATACAATAAATCTATGTTTTGTTCGAAAAATGTGCATATTTGAGGTATAAATCAGTTTTACATTGCAGCTACCATCACAGCTACCGTCAGAAATAGCACTGAAGCAGCCAGAGTAATTACAGACACCAACGTCAAATACCTAAATACTCATCATAAAACATTTCTGAAAAATCGATGGTGTACAGCAAATTAAAGACAAACATCTTGTGAATCCAGCCAATATTTCCTATTTTTTAAGTGTTTTACAGCGAAAACACAATATAGCATTATATTAGCTTACTACAATAGCCTACCACACTACCGCATTCATTCATCAAGGCACGTTAGCGATAGCAATAGGCACGTTAGCGATAGGGAATAAACCAGCAAAAGATATACATTTTCACTAACCTTCATAAACCTTCATCAGATGACAGTCCTATAACATCAGGTTATACATACACTTATGTTTTGTTCGAAAATGTGCATATTTATAGCTGAAATCAGTGGTTATACATTGTGCTAACGTAGCACCTTTTTCCCAGAATGTGCGGATATTTTTATGACACTCAACTATTCTGACCAAATAACTATTCATAAACGTTACTAGAAAATACATGTTGTATATGAAATGATAGATACACTAGTTCTTAATGCAATCGCCGTGTTAGAATTCTAAAAAATAACTTCATTACGACATCCAGCTTAGTTATAGCGAGAGCGTGCCCAAAATCTGGGCGCAAACTACTAGTACAACATGTTCGACAGATATATGAAATAGCATCATAAAATGGGTCCTACTTTTGATGATCTTCCATCAGAATGTTGTACAAGGGGTCCTTTGTCCAGAACAATCGTTGTTTGGTTTTAGAATGTCCTCTTCTCCAGTCAATTAGCACGGAAAGCTAGCAAAGTAGCGCGAAGCTCTCCTTCCTGAAAAAAGGCACACAACGCAACACGCCTAACGTCCCGAATAAATTTCAATAATCTAATAAAACTATATTGAAAAAACATACTTTACGATGATATTGTCACATTTATCAAATAAAATCAAAGCCGGAGATATTAGTCGTCTATAACGACAGCCTTTCAGAAGGCAATACCAGGTCCCTAAGCGCGCGCTCCAGAAAACAGGAAACTGGTGACACGTCATACAAAGAGCTTTTATTCGACCCTAGATCAAGTTATACACTCCATTTCTTCTCTCACTGCCTGTCGACATCTAGTGGAAGACGTATGAAGTGCATGTATACTGATATATATGAAGGACATTTATAGGCAGGCCCTAGAACAGAGCATCGATTTCAGATTTTCCACTTCCTGTCAGGAAGTTTGCTGCAAAATGAGTTCTGTTTTACTCACAGATATAATTCAAACAGTTTTAGAAACTAGAGAGTGTTTTCTATCCAATAGTAATAATAATATGCATATTGTACGAGCAAGAATTGAGTACGAGGCCGTTTAAATTGGGCACGATTTTCCCCCAAAGTGAAAACAGCGCCCTCTGTCCTCAACAGGTTAATCATTTTGTGCACATGCTTAACACCTAACAAACACTTTGGAATTTCTTTGTACACTTTTAACATAGGCCAGGGCCTGTTGTTATCTCATATCCCAGCGATAATGTCTTGCCTGGGAAGAAAACACTTCAATTTGCTCAACTCCAACCTCAAACATGCAAAAGGACAATATAGGAGGAAGGTGGAATCCTATTACACCGGCTCCGGCCATCGTCGCATGTGGTAATGCTTGCAGATGATAACGGATTACAAAGGGAAACCCAGCCATGAGATGCTCAGTGGGGCAGAACTCCCAAACGAGCTAAATACCTTTTATGCTCACTTTGAGGAAGACAACACTGAGTCTTTAGTGAAAGCCCCTGTTGTTCCGGATGACTGTGTGGTCTCACTCTCTGTGGACGATGTGAGTAAAACTTTTAAACAGCTTAACACTCACAAGGCCACTGGGTGGAATACCAGGGAGTTTTCTCTATGTGTCTTCACAGACATTTTCAATCTCTCCTTGTCCCAGTCTGTAATCCTAACATGTTTCAAGCTGCCCACCATTGTCCCTGTTCCGAATAACTCCAGGGTAACCTGTCTAAGTGACTATCACCCTGTAGCACTCACATCTGTAATTATGAAGTGCTTTAAAAACTTCATTGGGATAGGGGGCAGTATTTTCACGTCCGCATGAAAAGCGTGCCCAAAGTAAACTGCCTGTTACTCAAGCCCAGAAGCTAGGATATGCATATAATAATATATTTAGATAGAAAACACTCTAAAGTTTCTAAAACTGTTAAAATTATGTCTGTGAGTACAACAGAACTGATATGGCAGGTGAAACCCCGAGGACAAACCACCCCCCCCCCAAAAACAAATTCAGCTTACCACTGTTTTCAATGGCTAGTACTATAATTATAAGCCCAAGTCCTCCCAAATTGCAGTTCCTAGGGCTTCCACTAGATGGGGTTTAGAAACAGGGTTTAGAAAGAGGTTCAGGCTGGTTTTTGGTAACATTACCCAGAAATTGTAGTTTTTCTAGGTGGCTCCCATTTTGGCTGTAGTGTTTCCAAGCGCATGGAGGAAAGCGCGTTCTTTCTTATTTATCTCCGGTAATGAACATACTATTCTCCGTCTTAAATTTGATAGTTTATTTGCGTATTAGGATACCTAAGGTTTGATTATAAACGTTGTTAGATTTGTTTGGAAAAGTTTTTTAGTAATGTTTGGGATTCATTTTGTATGCATTTTGATGGAGGGAAACTGAGTGGATTATTGACTGAAGCGCGCCAGCTAAACTGAGTTTTTATGGATATAAAGAAGGACATTATCGAACAAAATGACCTTTTGTGATGTAACTGGGACCTTTTGGAGTGCCAACAGAAGAAGATCATCAAAGGTAAGACATTTTTTATATTGCTATTTCTGACTTTCGTGTCGCACCTGCCTGGTTGAAATATGTTTTTCATGTGTTGGTATGCGGGGCGCTGTCCTCAGATAATCGCATGGTTTGCTTTCGGCATAAAGCCTTTTTGAAATCTGACACGGCGGCTGAATTAACAACAAGTTAAGCTTTATTTTGATGTATTACACTTGTGATTTTATGAAAGTTAAATATTTATAGTAATTTAATTTGAATTTGGCGCTCTGCAATTTCACCGGATGTTGGTGAGGTGTCCCGCTAGCGGCACGCCTATCCCAATGTTAAGGCTGATTATGACACACATCAGCACCATCATCCCAGACACCCTTGACCCACTCCAATTCGCATACTGCCCCAACAGATCCACAGAGGATACAATCTCAATTGTACGTCACACTGCCCTCTCCAACCTGGACAAGAGGGTAAATAACTATCTGAGAATACTGTTCATAGACTACAGCTCAGTGTTGGACACCATAGTCCCCTCCAAGCTCATTACCAACCTGGGGACCCTGGGACTGAACACCTCCCTCTGCAACTGAATCCTGAACTTCCTGATTGGCCGGTCCCAGGTGGTGAGGATAGGTCACAACACCTCTGCCAAGCTGACCCTTAACACAGGGGCCCCTCAGGGTTGTGTGCTTAGTCCCCTCCTGTACTCCCTGTTCACCCACGACTGCGTGGTCACGCACGACTCCAACACCATCATCAAGTTTGCTGACGACGGGGTTAGTCCTGATCTCCGACGACGATGAGACAGCCTACAGGGAGGAGGTCAGAGACTTAGCAGTGTGGTAACAGGACAACAACCTCTCCTTAAACGTGAGTAAGAACCAAGGAGCTGATTGTGGACTACAGGAGAAAAAGGGGAGAGCGTGCCCCCATCCACAGGTCTGTAGTGGAGTGGGTCGACAGCTTCAAGTTCCTTGGAGTCCACAGCCCTAAGGACTTAACATGGTCCACACACACCCGCACAGTTGTGAAGAGGGCACGACAGCGCCTCTTCCCCCTCAGGAGGCTGAAAAGATTTGGCATGAGCCCTTGGATCTTCATTGGCTCAACTTACCCCATGGCCATGGTTCAACTTACCCCATGGCAAACATTTTAACGAAACTCAGCAAAAAAAAAATGTTCTCTCACTGTCAACTGTGTTTATTTTCAGCAAACTTAACATGTGTAAATATTTGTATGAACATAACAAGATTCAACAACTGAGACATAAACTGAACAAGTTCCACAGTCAGTATCCTGGTATGGCCACCAGCTGCATTAAGTACTGCAGTGTATCTCCTCCTCATGGTCTGCACCAGATTTGGCAGTTCTTGCTGTGAGATGTTACCCCACTCTTCTACCAAGGCACCTGCAAGTTCCCGGACATTTCTGGGGGGAATGGCCCTAGCCCTCACCCTCCGATCCAACAGGTCCCAGAAGTGCTCAATGGGATTTAGATCCGGGCTCTTTGCTGTCCATGGCAGAAACGGACATTCCTGTCTTGCAGGAAATCACAAACAGAATGAGCAGTATGGCTGGTGACATTGTCATGCTGGAGGGTCATGTCAGGATGAGCCTGCAGGAAGAATACCACATGAGGGAGAAGGATGTCTTCCCTGTAACGCACAGCGTTGAGATTGCCTGCAATGACAACAAGCTCAGTCCGATGATGCTGTGATATACCGCCCCAGACCATGACGGACCCTCCACCTCCAAATCGATCCCGCTCCAGAGTACAGGCCTCGGTGTAACGCTCATTCCTTCGACGATAAATACGAATCTAACCATCACCCCTGGTGAGACAAAACCACAGCACGTCAGTGAAGAGCACTTTTTGCCAGTCTTGTCTGGTCCAGCGATGGTGGGTTTGTGCCCATAAGCGACGTTGTTGCCGGTGATGTCTGGTGAGGACCTGCCTTGCAACAGGCCTACGAGCCCTCAGTCCAGCCTCTCTCAGCCTATTGCGGACAGTCTGAACACTGATGGAGGGATTGTGTGTTCCTGGTGTAACTCGGGCAGTTGATGTTGCCATCCTGTACCTGTCCCGCAGATGTGATGTTCGGATGTACCAATCCTGTGCAGGTGTTGTTACACGTGGTCTGCCACTGCGAGGACGATCAGCTGTACGTCCTGTCTCCCTGTAGCTCTGTCTTAGGCCACATCTGCAGTCCTCATGCCTCCTTGCAGCATGCATTAGGCACGTTCACACAGATGGGCAGGGACCCTGGGCATCTTTCTTTTGGTGTTTTTCAGAGTCAGTAGAAAGGCCTCTTTAGTGTCCTAAGTTTTCATAACTGTGACCTTAATTGCCTACCGTCTGTAAGCTGTTAGTGTCTTAACAACCGTTCCACAGGTGTATGTTCATTAATTGTTTATGGTTTATTGAACAAGCATGGGAAACAGTGTTTAAACACTTTACAATGAAAATCTGTGAAGTTATTTGGATTTTACGAATTATCTTTGAAAGACAGGGTCCTGAAAAAGGGACGTTTCTTTTTTTTTGCTGAGTTTATATTAGCTCACACAGCTACAAGGATGCACTTTCATGCTAGGTTTAGGGCCTCACATTGAAGCTTATACTGTGTAGAACAATCTTAAAATGATCTACTTTGGTAGATACAAGCATCATGAAACTTCTAACACAATAAATTAATTTGACTTGTTAAAAATAATTTTTTTGGACTTAGCTTGCTTACCACTTTTTCCAAGTGTTTCCTTCCTTCACTGACTCCATGTTATTATGACCTCTTCCTAAAGATTTGGTTAAATGATTCATTTTGTGTGTGGTTTCCTAGAAACAAGGGTGGCTCAAGTTACACCTTTGACTCAACTTACCCCACTTTCCTCTTCTAGTAAATGCAGTAAACTCAACTCTGATGCACATGACAAGTAAGATTTCTGAATCTGAATAAGTAGCTTATTCTCTGCTTCAGTAAAAATGGCTGCAGGGCCTTCCCATAAATCTATTCTGTGAAACCTGGAATCCAACTCCAAAATGGCTGGTTGGCATTCCCTCTAAAGGCTGTGAATTCCAGTGGAACGCTCGCTGACTACATCATGCAAATGGTTGTGTAACTAATCTATAGGACGCAGCTGCTGCACCAGTATGCGTGGATGGACTGCATATCCACGTGTTTTGAAGTGGTTACTGGATCTGTACCTAGATTGGACGGCCAGCTTTATTTTTAATGACAGTAGTCTGACAGGCCAAGCATATATCAAACACCATTGCAGCGTGTATACCCGCTTTGGCACTCTCTATCTAAAGTGAACAGATACCCTTCAATTTATCGTAAAATACTTATTGGCCTTTAACACAGAAGCTAAAACCACTTTTATGGATTTTTGACACCAAAGGTCAAATGGCAAAAAAATATCACAGAGCGCCTTGATCCACTTTAATGTTATAAAGGTTGATTGGTGTCCCTGTTGAGACACTTGCATCTTGCTCTGTTTAGGACAGCATTTGATCCTTTACTTCAAGCAAGCCCTTATTCTTACACGTGTGTCACATCTCCAGGGCTGATGAGCCCCTTCCCTGTGCCAGCTCTGTTCTCTGCCGGGCTTGCTGCAGGATCAATACAGGCTCAATTTATTCTCCCCTTAGTCGCACAGATCTAGCTTCCCTTGTTTTCCTTGCTGCTATGAGAGTAAGCGCTCCTCTGGTGCCATGATTCCCTTGGAGTGATTCAGTGCACTCTTTCTTACATCTTCCCAGGCCTGCTGAGTTGGCCTGCATTCAACCCCTGAAACATGATCAGCCTCTGAGTGCTATGTTCACTGTAAAGAGTTTATTAAAGCATAATTTCTGGTGGCACATTTTTCCCAGCAATTCTCAATTTCCTAAATGTCTTATGTATCATTTGTGTCTATAAATAATTTTAAATATTTTTATTTATTTGTGAATTCCATTTTATTTTGGCTTCTTGTACCAATAAGAGTTTTGCAAAGAATTTGCGTCACAGAGAAAAGATTCCTGAACGTACTTTAAACTTTGTTTCGCTCCATTTTAACTCAACAAAAAACAATGATAGCACAGCCAGACATTCTCTTCTCTGTCAATTTAGGTATGCAAGGGTCATTTCGGAGTGGCCTTGAACTGTGATGATGTAGCTCTCACCTTTTGTGCAGTATTAATGATGGTGGTACAGGGGCTGATATGGTTAGTCCTATCTGTGGTGCTCATCCATTCTCCCCTTCCTGTCACTGGGCTGTGTGGAGAATGCATGAAATGAATAATAGACCAGAGGACTAACAGCAGGGTAATTACAGGATAATGAATGCACCTGCGTTTTGCCCACAATGTCAGCAAAAAAAAACTGGCAGTATGTTGAAAATCACTGCTTCTCCTCCCAAGAGTGCACTCACTCTCTAGAAAAAAATACATTGACAGAAGCCAGTAGAGTATAGAGCAGCAATGGAGAGAGAGGTCTGGAGTGTCTTTATAGATTCATCTGGACTGTTAGCTGTCAAAACAAACCACTTCAACGTGTTACAGTACCACTGGCATAATTGTGAAACATTATGTTAGATGATTACGTTTATAGTAAACCTGGTGAATTTTGGTGCAAAGTACTGGACTGATCATTGCCTTCACATGCTTATTGGTAGTCAATATTAATACAAATATTGGTAGAGAATCAACATTTTTGGAATATTGAAATATTGTTTAGATGCTCTTTGCCATGTACTAGTAATCCTCGCAGTAGTTCAGATGACTGCAAGGGTTGCCTGTTTTTGACAATACATGTATCACTGGCCTTGGTGCAAATGGGTTTAACACTTGGAGAGTTAATGTGGCATTGAGGAATGTTGACTGGAGAGATAGGGCGAGACACACATTGATTGAGGCAGGATGAATGATGCCATCAACTAGGATCATTCATCCCCCATCAGCTCCAATGTCTTCACTGGATTTCAACAGGTGTGACAAAATCACAGTTCAAATAATTTACAGCAAATACAGGAAATACATTCACTGGCAAAATATATTTTGTGTCACTTAGACAGCATTTTTTAAGAAGGAAAAAGGAAACCATTACTGGCTACAACACTTTAGGCATGGTTTGCAAGTCAAACTGTAGGTTCAGCACCATGGACAGCGTCATCCAGAGGGGGAGGCTTCAGGCAAGGAGCAAAGAAAAACTATGTAGAAAGTAGCACAATAGAACCTTGTTTACATGACTTTTTAACCCTTGTATTTCCTTCCTTTCCAAAGTGTACTGTTCATTTTCAAAATAACATTGGAATAACATTGTTACCATATGAACAGAAAATACCACATAATACCACAGAAATTATTTCTGGGATCAAATACTGTATGTATCTTACTTACCGTTTCTTTCATTCACTATCCTTTTAGTTTCCTAGCAACTGACACACAAATATGTGAAACAAGAATACCATAACAAGCCTAAACGTTTCTACCATCCTTCACCGTTAAAATATCTTGAGTAAGGGAATTTTAGTTAGTTAACCCCATTCTAAACTTGGACCGCATCAGCACCACTTCTATGCAGATATGTTTGCTGTGAGGGTCATCAGGAAGGGAGGAAGGCATGAAAACTAGCTTAGGGCCTATGCATACCTGTATACCGTTCCTTAACAATTGTTTGACTGATAGCTAATAAAGATTAAAAAAAATAAAAATTGCCCAGAACCTGAATGTAATTTTATCATTTTGATTATGGAAAACAATAATTGTTGTCATTAATCAATTTCATTTGAGTCAATATATTGGTAACACTTTCCAGGTTACCAAGACACTGTATGGCTAACCTCCTCAATCATTTTCTTCGTATTCTGCTATTGAACATGCGAGAGGCAACTTTTCATACTACGTAAAACAAAATTCTGTCCTTTATTCTGTCCTTTATAAGGAGTGGGCTTGTCCTTCATGAGTTTGTCTTGTATAAAGCTCATCTACCGTGAACATTACATGCAATAAATCTTCAAAGATATAATTTGCCAACTAAAGTCTTACAAAGGTCACCTATGCTTTACCTGTGAAAATGACGAGCTGTCATACAGAGGTCATTATAAACAAAGCATAACACACCATGCCAATTTGTGCTGCGTTATTAAAGGATAGAAAGTGGCGGCCACCATCATCATAAGACAATAATGGAGCCAGGCCTAATAACTTATAATGAGGTAGCCTATTAAATGTGACTTCATCTTCCCCTCAGCCTTTTAGTGATTAGATATTACAGCTATTTCTCAATGTTGAGTTAATTAAAACATTAAGGTTTCAATGAGTCTCGACAAATGCTCAAGCAATTGGGCTATTTGTTCCCCCTTTCCACAGGTATAAAGGATTATCGGCGAGTTCCGCACAGAGAACTGGTTTGTTTGTTACAGTAAGATAATGTTGGGTTGGTATATGGAAAGAGGCTGGACCAGGTGTTGGATCATTTCAGCATTATTAGTTCATTTAAGCTTCATGTGATGGCCGTGAGATAAGCTTGAAGCGACTAGGACACAGTGACTGAGAGGTCTGACCTTGGTCAGGACAATCCCTCAACGTTATTGAGTCTGGATGGTAATGACAGCTGAGAAATGTTCAGGTGGATGAGGGATGATATATCATTGGCTAAATTCTCTTCATATTGACCTCCTTGAAAAGGATGGACTCACTCTCACTGAGGTTTGAGTTCAGGTAGGTTCCTGGGACTTTAGGTACTTTGGGACAGTGACGTACGGGACTGTGTGTGTGTGTGTGTGTGTGTGTGTGTGTGTGTGTGTGTGTGTGTGTGTGTGTGTGTGTGTGTGTGTGTGTGTGTGTGTGTGTGTGTGTGTGTGTGTGTGTGTGTGTGTGTGTGTGTGTGTGTGTGTGTGTGTGTGTGTGTGTGTGTGTGTGTGCATGCGTACAGGGGGGTGTAGCATGTGGTTTGATTGTGGTTGTTAGACTTATTTATTTGTTACCTATTTTGAAGATAAATTGGTCTATGTATCTTTAGACTAGAAATAAGACTAGCCAAAGATAATTTCTTCACCAGCAATGAGACATGCAAGACTTTATGAACACATCTCACGGCCATCACATGAAGCTTAAATGAACTAATAATGCTGAAATGATCCAATGCTGGGACTTTTTAAAGTTCCTGTAAACATATACGTATGTATTCAGGACCCTTTGCTCTGTTTACGCCTGTTATTAAAATGCGTCCAATGATAGGATCTGTGTTCACGTCCAGTAAGATCCAATCACAATGGCAAGGTGTGAACACTTTGGGACAAATTGTAATCTGGTGAAACCATCTCCCAAGGTGGACAAGGTTGTATTCTGACCGTGAACGAGGACAAGTCCTTTTCCTTTCTCACTCCAGGCCTTCAGAAAACCCTTCCTGTACATTTCAGGGCTTCTCAAACTGTTGGGACATTTAAAGCATCCCTTAAGACTGATCTTTACCGACTGGCCTACCAAATGAAGAACAATAGTAAACGTTGCAACGACCATGTTTACACCCGGTTTACATCCAGATGTGGGTGTTAATATGTGGTCAAACCAAATGAGCCTCATCCTAACTATGACACCTCACATGGGAGGAGAGGAGAAGGTTCTCCTGATATTGCTCAGCCGACACAACCTTTGTTTTCCTTCTTCTATCTGTTTACCTCCACCCCTTGGTGCAAGGTGCTATCTGCAGTCATTGTTACTTTTCTATTCCTGGGGGAAAAGTTCAGTACTAAATAAAAGATCATAGAGCATAATATTATAGTGGGTTATGGTTACAATAGATGGTTGTGGGACTCCATAGCTGTATACATAATCAGGAGGCAATTACTGAGGCTGAAAAATGAATGAATTTTGAACTGAGGAACAGTCAGTTGGGATGGAGGCTATTACCCTTTTAACAGTAATTAAATATCTCTTGATCACACATGTTTTACAATTGATTGAAGTTGGAAACTAAGCAAGGAGCAATAAAAAAATTATGATCAGTGAAATACAGTGGAGATTACTGGTGTGAATATGTATAGTTTGCATGCCATGATGTGAAGTGTTGGTTGACATTTGTAATCAACAGCATACAGCTAAAGTCACAGAGCCAAGAGTGTCATATTGAACAGATAGAGAAAACATGTAAGCATCCATGGTGTTGCTATGTTACCATGCTGAAATGCAGTTTCTGACACTAATCTGGAATCAAGCTTCATTTTAGACAATCTTAGCTAGCATTTAATGTTAATCCACAATAGCATAATTGAAGCTGACAATGGGAATTGCTCAAGAAAGCTATGTCTGAGCTAGCCTCGTACGAGCCAACCTGATATTGAGAGCAGGAGTCAGACAAATACGCCCTCCCCGAGTCACTAGTGTGTTACTCTAACAGCTTGAAATAACATGTTTGTTGATTAAGACTCAAGAAGAGGATAATTAGCCTGGCAGAATAAACACTCACCGGGTAACCTTTGATGTTTACTGATTGTCTGTTTTACATTCCTATTTCTCTGTTTGTACCTGTGCATATGCAATAATTGATTTGGGGTTTCCGAGTTAGCTATACTGTATCTATCAACACAACACACAACCCTCTTCGTGGGTCATCTGCAAATGATTTCCTGAAAACGTTAAAAATTCATGGACAACTCAAAGGGAGGAAAGAGAGAAAATAAAATTGCTCCGAATTTTCTAATCTCCACATCATACAGTATAATCACATCCGAACAGCTCGTTAATATTCAAGGTAATGAGTAGCAAAAATGTTGCTGTCTTTAGGGAGAGTATGTTTTCTTTCAACCTTATCTATACAAATTAAGAAAGGGACTTCTCACTTTATATGCTTCATTTGTGGACCCACTGCACACAAGAAAACTGTATATTGCAAGCAAGGTCCTGCTGCTGATGCTTTAAAAGTGTTGGTGTAGAGGAGGTTCTGTATTCCTCCCTGCAACTGCTCCTACCCCCTTTCCCAATGAATGGCATCAGCCTCTCGGTTTGTTGCATTGACAGCTACTCTAATTGCCTCAGGGCAGCAGATTCCCTGGCAGAGGCCTAGGGGATTTGAAGGAAGGGGAAAAATGAAACCACATGTGAGCATTATAGCATTGATAGGTCCTGCCTTTTGCACTGTCAAAGGCCTTTTCAGATGCAAGGTCATGATCCAGGGTAGATCTTGAAATTCCTGAGTCTTTGGTCTACAGAATGTTGAGTGGCAATAGTAGTGTTGGTACAAGCTCATTTTTTTTCAATATCCCTTCATTGTGTTAGGACTTGCCAAGGTACTGAGGTTTTTGGATTCATTAAGTACTTCCCTTGTATAAAGAAGGTGTACTGTAAAATAAAGATATGCCTTGAATAATGTATATCTGCAGTAAGACAGTGTATGCATACTTCAGGTATCTTGCACATGTTACGGATATCATATTTTTGTAGAATGACAGCTCTTTGAAGCACAAATGCTGACTGATTCAGATTGTTATTGTAATAACTGCAAATGTAAAGGAATTTGCGGTGTTATTTGAGGAACTAATGCATGACATTGTTGTAATAATCCTGTCAAAACTCTCAGCAGTTCTTACTAGAGACTTACATTACTCAGTGACACACTTCCTTTTGCCCACATGGTAATGATGCCTTATTTGCGTCACTCTCCACACTCTTTTTTCCGTGCTCTGGGTCGTTGGTTGACAGTCAGTGACATGTCAAATGACTGGTGTCTACTCCAATGCAAGACAATGTCAGATTTACAAGGCCTTTTGTCAAGAAACTTCCTCTTTTACAGTATGAGTTGAGACAAGTAAAGGATTGCGACTATCAGATTGCATGCATGGTTTTTCCACTGTATGCCTCCCACATTGAGGAGACACCTGCCTTGGGTTGTGTTCATCCCCAGTGGAATACGCCTAACCATACTGTACAATGAAGAGGGAATATAGTCCAATACAACATCATAAATTCATGGTGTAAATTCATGGTACGATTTGAATGAAATATCACATAATAAAGGGGAATGTAAATGACTGGATGAAGATGTCCTGTATGTACACAGCAGATACATTATGAGGTGTGAGTTATCTTCAACTGAGTGTCTATAAGATGTCATGTTTTTTACTCTGAAAGTTGAGTAGATGAAATATGATTTTAATATCTCTTGCCGCTCTGCTCAGGATTTGAACAGCTATGGCATATTTATAGCATCATTTGGCTAAGTGACACCCGTTTATAGCAAATGTATTATCTTTAAGCACATGCATCAGCAAGAATTACAGGATGACTTCACCCCTGGATGCTATGAATCTTCTCAGGGATAACATAATGCATGGCTGTAAATTGTTTAAATTGAATCCGGTCATTTCTAATTCATGTAATTGGGTATGACTCGAGAACCTTTACAATCAAGAAAATACAGTATGTTAATAAATTCATCAGATCAAAACTCTTTCGATACCACTTTATTTGGGTATCTAGTTTTGCAAATGAAGATTTGAGATGATATAACATCACACACTCAAATGCAATCAACATTGTTATGTGTTCAGAAGCCACCCAAGCCCCCCAAGACTGTCAAGGTTTATAGTATGGTTGTAGGGGAGCTGTCCACCAGATGTATGGTGCTGAATCTGTCTGAAAGCATTATGTTGTTGATGTAGAACAAATCTCTGTGAGGAGACACATACCCACCATCTATTAGCTTGAAAGCATAACCTATCCAAATTTCAAACAATCTCTCTATGTCTCTTTCTCACTCTCAGTTTGTGTCATGCTACTTATGTCTGCCTAGCTTATGTAGCTAGGGCACTCAATGGAAACTCAACCATTCTACTCTTTATATAAAAAATTTCCTTTTTACATTTGAGCGATTTAGCAGACACTCTTATCCAGAGCGACTTATAGGAGCAATTAGGGTTAAGTGCCTTGCTCAAGGACACATAGAGAGATTATTTACCTAGCTGGCTCGGGGACTCAAACCAGCGACCTTTCGTTTACCAGCCCGTTTACCATCCCAACACTCTTTAACCACTAGGCTACCTGCCGCCTCTCTAAGTATTGTCTACATGGTGATAATACTGAAATGCCTTTGATTATTAACTCTCGATTACTGTACAGGGAACCACAATTAATTGTTCACACTTAACTAAGTTTTCCCTAACCCTGATAGTGGTCTGATTTTCTAACTATCCCATTATTCTCCAATAATTGTTTGGCCTCACATTTACCATTAGCATAGAAAAGTAACAAGATGGCACAACCAAAACATGTAAACACACTTTCCAACATGGATCAGTTTGGCCCGTGCCAGGACAGGACTTCCAATTTGAATGCCCAGCAGTCAGAGAGTAACGATATTTATTTCCATCTTGCCAGCCACACACACAAACGAGAGAGTAAAGAGGAGATCCGGACAGCTTTCAAATAGAAGCCTTCACAAAGTGTCAGTGTGGGGTGGGTGGTGGGAGAGGCTTGATAAGGACAAGTTAAATTTGAGCTGTAGCTGTGATCAGTGAAGCAGGAAGGGGTGTTCAATTAAATATTTCACATCAGCTTGTGCTGTAGAAATGTAGTCCCAGGGCTGTCATCCATCTCGCAGCAACATTCCTCTGCAAAACGAGGAGATATTTTTAATGAGAAGAAAAATGATATGGTTTTTGCTTATCATTGCCATTACCCTTGATGTGACAACTGGATATTTCATCTTTAAATCTTAATCCTTATCTAATAAGAAATGTGGGCTCTTTTTCTGAGAAGGTGGACAATGTTACTAATTTGATAATATGCCATTAATAATAAACAGTTTTTTCTTCTTCAGTTGCAACAAAGGCACTCGCAAGGACTAATTACTCAGTCTGCCTTTGTTATCTGGCACACTTCAATTTATTTCATCAGGACATGTCAAATTTGATCTCATCAAATAAATATTTCACTGTTTTGCCGTATACAAGCAAGTCTATATAGTGTAATAGAGTAAAAGAAAGCTGAACATATGAGTATCAAAACATGAGGCATATGAGTCCTAACCAGACTGGAATGATAATACATCTCCAACCAAGTTCCATCCAGTTAAAGAGTTAAAAGACAAATCACACAATACCATAGTTTATTGGACAAGATATCATATCGCCTACCCTCTCAGCTAAACATAGGACAGGACATTGGCATTCAGCTCTTGGTTGAGCATTTGTATTATGCAAATAAGGTCCATGTAAATACATAAACATGCCATGCATTGTCATGTCAGTCTGACTTATTCACACAATGGCCTTAGAGGCTGTGATGTTTTGAAGGTCTGAAGGCTTTGGGTGACTTTTTATCATGGTGCCATTATATTACTGCCTCTGTTTTTCTCCTGTGAAAGAAACCATTCATTACACCTTTTATCTTTTATTCCTTTCATAGTATATTTCCGGAGTGACAATAGTGTTTTCTCATTGGAGGCGAACATTGTGAACTATTCGGCGCAAACACTGTTAGTACAGAGCACTAGTGATTTCACAAATAGACTGTCTCCAATTGCAATTTTAATTTACATCAACTAGGCGGTTATTCTGGAGAAAAAATTATGATTACCAAGAAACAAATTGGAAATACACCCCAACGAATTGAAAGTACAACGTCAATGAAAATATGTGTATGGCTGTAGATATTCAGTGTCATAAAGCTATGCTTTCACAGTATGTCACACATATTGAAAACAATATTAGACTAGGGTCTTGCTGGGCTCAACATGGAGCAAAAAAATGAGCAAAGTATGTGAGAATGCTGTTCATCAATTACAGCTCAGCATTCAACATCATAGTACCCTCCAAACTCGTCATTAAGGTCTCGACCCCACCCTGTGCAACTGGGTCCTGGACTTTCTGACGGGCCGCCCCCAGGTGGTGAGGGTAGGAAACATCTCCCCCCCGCTGGTCCTCAACACTGGGGCCCCACAAGGGTACGATCTCAGCCCTCTCCTGTACTCCCTGTTTACCCATAACTGCGTGGCCATGCACACCTCCAACTCAATCATCAAGTTTGCAGACGACACTACAGTAGTAGGCTTTATTACCAACAACAACGAGACGGCCTACATGGAGAAGGTGAGGGCCCTCGGAGTGTGGTGTCAGGACAATAACCTCACACTCAACGTCAACAAAACAAAGGAGATGATTGTGGACTCCAGGAAAGTGCAGAGGGAGCACCCCCCTATCCACATTGACGGGACATGAGTGGAGAAGGTGGAAAGTTTTAAGTTCCTCGGCGTACACATCACGGACAAACTGAAATGGTCCACCCACACAGACAGCGTGGTGAAAAAGGCGCAACAGCGGAGGAGGCTGAAGAAATTTGGCTTGTCACCAAAAACACACAAACTTTTACAGATGCAAATCGAGAGCATCCTGTCGGGCTGTATCACAGCCTGGTACCGCAACTGCTTCGCCCACAACCGCAAGGCTCTCCAGAGGATAGTGAAGTCTGCACAACGCATCACCAGGGACAAACTACTTGCCCTCCATGACACCACCCGATGTCACAGGAAGGCCAAAAAGATCAAGGACAACAACCACCCGAGCCACTGCCTGTTCACCCCGCTATCATCTAGAAGGCGAGGTCAGTACATGTGCATCAAAGCTGGGACCGAGAGACTGAAAAACAGCTTCTATCTCAAGGCCATCAGACTGTTAAACAGCCATCACTAACATTGAGTGGCTGCTGCTAACATACAGACTCATATCTAGCCACTTTAATAATTGGATGTAATAAATGTACTCACTAGTCACTTAAACAATGCCACTTTATATAATGTTTACATACCCTACATTACTCATCTCATATGTGTATATACTGTACTCTATACCATCTACTGCATCTTGCCTATGCCGTTCAGCCATCGTTCATCCATATATTTATATACATATACATATTCTTAATCATTCCTTTACACTTGTGTGTGTATAAGGTAGTTGTTGTGAAATTGTTAGATATTACTGCACGGTCGGAACTAGAAGTACAAGCATTTCACTACACTCGCATTAACATCTGCTAACCATGTGTATGTGACCAATAAAATTTGATAACCACCTGAGGAACATTGCCAAGGTGCAGACGTTTGACTACTGTTTTTGTGGGCTATACTCGGCCTTGTCTCAGGATGGTAAGTTGGTGGTTGAAGATATCCCTCTAGTGGTGTGGGGGCTGTGCTTTGGCAAAGGGGGTGGGGTTATATCCTTCCTGTTTGGCCCTGTCCGGGGGTATCATCGGTTGGGGCCACAGTGTCTCCTGACCCCTCCTGTCTCAGCCTCCAGTATTTATGCTGCAGTAGTTTATGTGTCGGGGGGCTAGGGTCAGTTTGTTATATCTGGAGTACTTCTCCTGTCTTATCCGGTGTCCTGTGTGAATTTAAGTATGCTCTCTCTAATTCTCTCTTTCTCTCTTTCTTTCTCTCTCTCCTGAGCCCTAGGACCATGCCTCAGGACTACCTGGCATGATGACTCCTTGCTGTCCCCAGTCCACCTGGCCGTGCTGCTGCTCCAGTTTCAACTGTTCTGCCTGTGGCTATGGAACCCTGACCTGTTCACCGGACGTGCTACCTGTCCTAGACCTGCTGTTTTCAACTCTCTAGAGACAGCAGGAGCGGTAGAGATACTCTTAATGATCGGCAATGAAAAGCCAACTGACATTTACTCCTGAGTTGCTGACTTGCTGCACCCTCGACAACTACTGTGATTATTATTATTTGACCATGCTGGTCATTTATGAACGTTTGAACATCTTGGCCATGATCTGTTATAATCTCCACCCGGCACAGCCAGAAGAGGACTGGCCACCCCTCATAGCCTGGTTCCTCTCTAGGTTTCTTCCTAGGTTTTGGCCTTTCTAGGGAGTTTTTCCTAGCCACCGTGCTTCTACACCTGCATTGCTTGCTGTTTGGTGTTTTAGGCTGAGTTTCTGTACAGCACTTTGAGATATCAGCTGATGTAAGAAGGGCTATATAAATACATTTGATTTGATTTGATTACTGTAATTCTCTGTCTGGTCTACCCAAGAAAGTCATTGGTCAACTTCAAAATATGCAGAATGCTGCAGCATGGGTACCGACCAAGACTATATGGAGAGCACACATTACACAGTGTTTAAGGTCTCTGTACTGGCTACCTGTGAGTTTTATAATTTTAAGATCCTTCCAGTTTTTAATCAATCTTTCACCCCCTGACCATAGAGCACTTTTATGTCTCTATTTTGGTTTGGTCAGGGTGTGATTTGGGTGAGCATTCTATGTTATTTGTTCTATGTTTTGTATTTCTTTGTTTTGGCCGGGTATGGTTCTCAATTAGGGACAGCTGACTATCGTTGTCTCTGATTGGGAACCATACTTAGGTAGCTTTTCCCCACCGATGCTTTGTGGGTAGTTATTTTCTGTTTAGTGTTTTCTGCACCTGACAGGACTGTTTCGGTTTCGTTTATCACTTTGTTGTTTTTGTTATAATGTTCAGTTTAAATAAAAAGCATGAACACTTACCACGCTGCGCTTTGGTCCGATTATTCCTCATCCGACGACGACACCCGTTACACAATCCAACAGTTTGCACCCCAATACATTTCAGACATGCTGTTAGGTTACAGTATGTACCCAGTAGGTCCCCCAAGTCCTCTGGCCTTTTAAGTATCTTAAAGCCATGGACTAAGAGGTATGGAGAGGCAGCTTTTAGTTATTATGCCCCCAGCCTCTGGAATAGCCTGCCATAGAACCTGAGAGGGGCTGAAACTGTGGATATTTACAAGTGTAATGATGGGTCAGGTGCAGGTGAAATGTTTTAACCTGTTATGGCTGCAAGGGGCAGTATTGAGTAGCCAGTTAAATCGTGCCCATTTCAAACGGCCTCGTACTCAATTCTTGCTCGTACAATATGCATATTATTATTACTATTGGATAGAAAACACTCTCTAGTTTCTAAAACCGTTTGAATTATTTCTCTGAGTGAAACAGAAGTCATTCTGCAGCACACTTCCTGACCAGGAAGTGGAATGTCAGAAATCGATGCTCTGTTCAACTTCATGCCTATACATGGGCGTGATACGTAAGAGTCTACATACACTTCATACACCTTCCCCTGGTTGTCAAGATGCGGTGAGAGAAGACATTTCGTGTCTATCTTGGTCTGAGGTGGAATAAAAGCTCTTTGTTTGACGTGACCGTCCATATCCTGTTTCTGGAGCGCGCGAAAGAGGACATGGATATGCCTTCTGTTTAGCTGTCGTTATGAACGACTAACATCTCCGTCTTAGATTTTATTTGATACATGTGACCATATCATCGTAACGTATGTTTTTTCAATATAGTTTAATCAGATTATTGAAATTTTTTAGGGAGTTTTGCCGTGTTCCGTTCTCTGACTTTGTTGACGTTGGAGTGATCCATGCCACTTGGCAAGTGCCCATGCTAAATGAAGAGGGATATTTGCCGTTCCAGATCAAAACAACGACTGTTCTGGACAAAGGACACCTTGTCCAACATTCTGACGGAAGATCACCAAAAGTAAGAAACATTTTATGATGCTATTTCTAATATCTGTCGTGCATGTGAACTGGTCGTGGGCGCCCAAGTGTTTCTGGCTATTGTGGCTACGCTAATATAACGCTACATTTTGTTTGCGCTGTAAAACATTTAATAAATCGGAAATATTGTCTGGAATCACAAGATGCCTGTCTTTCAATTGCTGTACACTATGTATTTTTCAGAAATGTTTTATGATGAGTAATTAGGTATTTGACGTTGGTGTCTGTAAATATTATGGCTGCTTTCGGTGCAATTTCTGATTGTAGCTGAAATGTAAACTATGATTTATACCTGAAATATGCAAATTTTTCGAACAAAACATATGCTATACAATAAATATGTTATCAGACTGTCATCTGATGAAGTTGTTTCTTGGTTAGTGGCTATTTATATCTTTATTTGGTCGAATTTGTGATAGCTACTGATGGAGTAAAAAACTGATGGAGTAAGAATAGTGGTGTCTTTTGCTAACGTGGTTAGCTAATAGATTTACATATTGTGTCTTCCTTGTAAAACATTTTAAAAATCGGACATGTTGGCTTGATTCACAAGATGTGTACCTTTCATCTGGTGTCTTGGACTTGTTAATGTGTGAAAGTTAAATATTTTAAAAAAATATCTTTTGAATTTCGCGCCCTGCACTTGAGCTGGATGTTGTCATAAGTGTACCGGTGTCGGGCTGCAGCCCAAACAGGTTAATAAAACAAAACCAAGAACACTACTCTAACATCAGGCAGTACGCCGATACAAGAACAATACCAACTGGTGAGTGAACATGGGAGAGTGGGGGAGGAAATGGAGTCCAGGTGCGAATCATGATTCACGTAATGATGAATCCTAGGACCGGAGGTTAGTATTCTGGCGATGTCGTACACTGAGGGGAGGAGCAGATGTGACAGTATCCCCCCCCTGATGTGCGGCTCCAGCCGCAGGACGATGCCGACCAGGGGGACGACACTGAGGAGCGGGTCAGTCCGGGTGGCGAAGGTGGAAATCACAGATGATCTGGGTCCAGAATGTCCTCCACCGGAACCCAACACCGCTACTCTGGGCCATACCCTTCCCAGTCCACCAGATACTGGAGCCGACCCCCACGACGTCGGGATTCCAGTAGGGATCTGACAGTGTACGCTGGGCCCCCCCTCGATGTCCAGTAGGGGGTGTTGTGGGGGACGGCATCAGCTAGGGGACCAGGAATCATTGGCCTGAGAAGGGAGACATGAAAAGAAGGTGAGATACGGTAGTGACTGGGTAATTGTAACCCGTGTCACCTCATTGACCCTCCGAAGAACCTTGAACGGCCCCACAAACCGGGGGCTCAGTTTCTTGCAGGGCAGGCAGAGTGAGAGGTTCCTGGTAGAGAGCCAGACGTGATCCACATGATGGAACACAGGGGTCTCACTGTGGTGACGATCTGCCTGCTCCTTCTGACGATGGAACTACTCATCTACCGCAGGAGCCGTGTTCTGGCCCGGGGTCCGAGGGGCCAGGGCCAGCTGGAAACCAAAAACACACTGGAAGGGGGTTCAACCCAGTGGAGGAGTGACATAGAGTGGGTGTACTTTGCCCAAGGAAGGAAACGTGCCCACTCACCCTGCTGGTCCTGACAGTGACTCCTCAGAAACCTCCCCAGCTCCTGATTTATTCTCTCCACCTGCCTGTTAGACTGAGGCCGATACCTGGATGTGAGGCTAACCGTGACCCCGAGCTTCTCCAAGAAGGCCCTCCCTCCATACTCAGGATGTGAATTGGGGGCCACGGTCCGAGACGACGTCCTCCAGAAGGCCATGATGCCGGAAGATCTGCTGGAAGAGTGCCTCAGCGACCTGGAGAGCAGTGGGAAGACCAGGAAGAGGGATTAATCAACATGACTTGGAGAATCTATCCACTACCACCAGAATGGTGGTGAAACCATCAGACGGGGGAAGATCAGTAACAAAGTCAATGGATAGATGGGACCAAGTTCGCTGAGGCACGGGAAGCGTCGGGAGCTTCCCTGCTGGAGCATTCCAGAGGGGACTTGGTTTGAGCACACATGAAACAGGAGTTGACATAAGGTGTAACATCCTGCACCAAGGTGGGCCACCAGTATTTCTCAGTGATGGAATGGATGGTGCGAGAAATACCTGAATGTCCAGCGATGACAGCTGTGTGTGCCCAGGTCAGCAGCCGATCCCTTATCCCTGTGGGAACATAGATGCGTGCGGGAGGACAATTCCGGGGTGCGGGCTCCCTCTCTAGAGCCTGGCGGATTTCCACATCTACGTCCCAAACCACTGGACCCAAGACTCAGGAGGATGGGATTATGGGTACCCTCTGGACAGGAGCCTCTCTCGAATCGTAGATACGGGACAAGGCATTGGCCTTGATGTTCTTAGAAACTGGGCAATAGGTCCACGTGAAGTTGAACTTGGTGAAGAAGAGGGCCCACCTGGCTTGGCTTCAGTCTCTTCACTGTCCGTATGTACTCAAGGTTCCGATGGTCAGTGAGGATGACAATTGGTTCCTTGGCACCCTCCAGCCAGTGTCTCCACTCCTCTAATGCCAACTTCACCGCCAAGAGCTCCCGATCGCTGACGTCGTAAGTCCTCTGCGGGGGACAGTTTCTTGAAGAAAGCACAAGATTCCATGTCAGTAGGTCCCCCTGTCTGTGTGACAAAACTGCCCCTACACCCACCTCCGATGCATCTACATCAACCACAAAAGGTAGCGTGGGATCTGGGTGTTTTGCAAGGGAACAGAGGTGAAATGCCCATTGAGGAGACGAAAGGCCTCATTGGCTGCTGGAGGCCAAACCAACCTACGAGGCCCACCCTTGAGGAGGGAGGTGAGAGGGGCATCGACGGCGCTGAAGTTCCTGATGAAGCAGCAGTAAAGGTGCCAAATCCCAAAAACCGTTGTAACCCCTTGGTGGTTGGGACTGGCCATGACCTTACCGCATCTACCTTCTTGTCCTCCATCCTCACTCCCTGCGGGCTGATTTGGTAGCCCAAAAAGAAGACAGTCCTGTGGTGGAATTGGCACTTCTCTGCCTTGACGAGGCAGGTGGTTAGCCAAGAGGAGTTCAAGGACTGCTCAAACGTAACTGATGTGATCTTCAAGGTTGGTCGAGAAGATCAGGATGTCATCGATGTACACAATCACCTGATGTCCGAGCATGTCCCTGAACACCTCGTTGACGAATGCCTGGAACACTGACGGAGCATTGGCTAAGCCAAAAGCCATAACCGAATACTCGTAGTGACCAGACATCTTCCACTCATCCCCCTCCCGAATGCGAATGAGATTGTAGGCACTCCGCAGGTCCAGTTTGGTGAAGAACCATGCCCTGCGGAGCTATTCGATGGCTGACTGCACCAGCAGGAGAGGGTACCAATACTTTGTGGTGATGTATCGATTACCGTGGACTCAATGACAAGGGCGTAATCCTCCCTCCTTCTTGGCCACAAAGAAGAAACCAGCCGACGCAGGGGACGTGAACCTGCAGATTAAACCCTGTTGGAGCGCCTCTTGAATGTAGTCCTCCATGGCCTGGGTCTCAGCCACCGACAGAGGGTAGATGCATCTGCGTGGAGGTGTAGCACCGGAAAACAGGTCAATGGCACAGTCCCAGGGGCGATGAGGAGGGAAACAGGTAGCGCGGGTCTTGGAGAATACCTCCCTTAAATCCTGATATTCCTCTGGGATGTTGGGCTGGAGGGAAACCACAGGACTCTCAACCAATGTGGAACCACAGCGGACAGGAAAGCAGGTCTTCCGGCATTCAGGTGACCAGTCGATGATTCTCATCCTCGACCATGTGAGGGTAGGGTTATGGCGCTGAAGCCAAGGTAGGCCGAGGATGATCTTGTGAACTGGTGCACTGGTGATGAAGGGGATGTTTTCCTGGTGATTGGGCTCCACTGTGAGGGTGAGTGGTTGGGTGATGTGTGTGATGGTTCCGGATCCTAGAAGCCGACAGTTGAGACCTTGAACCGGAAAAGGAGCGGGGGTAGGTAATAATATTGAGAGAGGAGGCAAGGGTCTGATCCATAAAGTTCCTCACAGCGCCGGAATCCACTAAATCTGTAGACAGGGCATGAGGAACAGTTAGCCAGAGTGATGGGTACTAAAAAGAGTCTAACAGGAAGAGCAGTAGATCATCCTTCTGCTCTAGTGGATCCCGGATTCTGAAGTAACGGACACCGCTGGCGCTTGTGCCCTCTCTGGCCACAGTACAGACAGAGCCCCAGCTGTATCCGTCTGCGTCGTTCCGCCGCGGGAAGGCGTGTGAACCCTACCTCTATGGGTTCAGGCTCTGATCCCGAACACTCGCCGAAGGAGGAAGAGAAGCGATGGAGATGCCGACGCTCCCGGAGGAGGTTATCCAGACGGCTGGCCAACGCAATGAGTGCCTCCAGGGTGAGGTTGTCATCTTGGCAGGCCAGTTCCGTCTGGACCTCCTCGCGCAGACCTCTTCTAAATAACGTGCTGAGCCCCGGCTCATTCCAGCCACTAGAAGCTGCTACTGTCCGGAAGGTAAGCGTATACTCAGCAGCCATCTGATTCCCCTGCTGGAGCTGAAGCGAACATTCACCTCTCTGCCCTCTGCAGGATGATCGAAAATACATTTAAACAGAGCCATGAACCCCTCATAAGACTCAAGCTCCTCCTCTCTCCCAGACGGCCATAGCCCATTCCAATGCCCGCCCAGTCAGCAGAGAAATAACCTTTGGCAACCTTAGACCTCTCAGCGGTGGGAGCTCCCATCTGATGTGTGAAATAGAGGGAGCACTGAAGGAGGAAGCCACGGTATTTGGATGGTGTTCCGTCATATTTCTCCTGGAGGGATAGACGCTGACCTGAGTGGGTTGCTGAATGGGCTGGTGTGCTGGGTAGACTCGTTGGGTAGAATGGCTCTAGAATATCCTCCGCTGTTGAGATCTTCCATTGCCATCTTCCATTGCCATCCCCAGTTGAGCCAGCTGATCATGGTGTTAACGAAGAAGGTCACCTTGTTCATTGATCGTCTGGTAGATATTCGGTTGTCCTGCTGCTTCCATATTTTGAGTTGGTATTCTGTAATGATGGGGCAGTGAGCCGGAAGCAGGTGCAACATTTTAATAAAACACCAAAACCAAGAACACGACACTAACATAAAGCAGAACGCCGATACACAAGAACAATACCAACTGGTGAGTGAACATGGGAGAGTGACATATAAAGGAGAGGAAATTATGAAGGTAATGGAGTCCAGGTGTGAATCATAATGATTCATAGGTGCGCGTAATGATTAGTGTCAGGTGTGCGTAATGATGAATCCCAGGACCGGTGGTTAGTATTCTGACAAAGTCGTACGCCGGAGGGGAGGAGAAGGAGCAGACGTGACAAAAAGAGATCTTAAAACACACATTTTTAGCTTTGTTTTTCCTTAGGGTGCTTTTTAGTTGTTCAGTTTTGATTGTTATTCTTTTGTTTTTAATCCCCTTATGTTTGTTGTGTAGTAAATATTTCAATTTTTATTTTCATTGTTTTAATTAATTGTTTTCCTGTGAAGAATATTATGTTGCATTCCATGTCTGAAATGTGCTGTATAAATAAAGCTTTATTTGATTTGAACTATGCCATCTGATTAATAATAATCTGATATCATGTCATTATGATTTTGTGTAACTGTCATTTTAGTATTTTCTGCAACCAAATAAGATCAATTTAGAATTCACAACCCCTATGGACAGTGTTGTCAATTTAGTGACTTTGTTGCTATATTTAGTGAGTTTTCAGACCTCTTATTGTGGCTCAGTTAATCAAATAATAATCCTTCTAGAGACAAACATGCTGCTCAACAACTGAATCATAAGGGAATCAAAAACATTGCATATTAGCACTGTGAAGATACAAATCACATTAAAACTTGGAAGGCTAAAGTTCTTCACCAGAACCTGTTAATTAAACACAAGGACTAATGACGTGTTGTTGGCACAATGCGGTGCTCCCAATGTAAATAATAATCAGATAACAAATGTTTTCTTGTTCTACCTTCAGCTGCTCACACTCAGAATATATTCATCCAGGTACATATGGTTCCCTACCTACACAAAAACATTTCTACATAACATTTTAACTAAATAGAAAATAGAATGTAATAATGCATTGTGTATGATACAGTGCATGGAATATAAAAGACACTTCTGGTAACAAACGTAAAGCCAACACCCAAAATGGTGCACTGTGGCATATTTTTGTCTTAAAAACACCATCAAATTAGAAGCTATATTGAGGGCTACTGACTAATCCACAAAGTGATGATCATTATAGTCCCTGTGGCAACTAATATCTACATGTTACCAAAGTTGAGAAAAGTAAAGTGTGAAGGCCAATAGAGAACAGGATGGTTATACTGAAAACAAACAGGAATTCAGAATATGTAATTAGGTTCTATAATGAACTCTCAGTTAAATAACAAATAATATAAAGCCCCATGTACTAATAATTATCCTTCGCTACCTTAAGATCCTCAAGGGGAAGCAAGCAGTGTTAATGTATGAAATACTAATGAACTATTTAATTCAAAGCCATCTAGAGAGAAAGACAAGGAGGGATGGACTATAAAAGGATTGGGGAAGCACTTAAAAGGAAATCTTCAGTGAGAGGTAAAGGAATCAGCTTTAAAATGGGAAGACTGAGGTGGTCTGAATTTCAACCTGTTGAAGAAGTCAGCTAAGACCACTAATGTCACATGTTAGCATGTTAGCAAATCAAGCAAAGTCAAATTACAGAGGCAATTGTAACCAAAAGACCTGACTTTGCACAGTGGTGTGCAAGAGCATTGGATTACGTGATGCGGTAACCACAGGAAATCCACAGAGCTCTATGTGAGCCATACATGCCAGGTAAGGACGACCTCTCTCTGTATGGTCAGGATGAATAAAGTACACTATAACTCCCACTTATGGCTAGAGAAATGCTGCCATGGTGCAATCTGGGAAAACCCACTACTCAATGTCCTGGAAGCAATTTTGCGGGGCTAATACTATTCAATAACATGTTTAGAGCTTGCACTTTCATTTGCATCGATCCTTTTTCATTATGATTAATTCAGTCCACAAAGGAACCAATCAGCTGTGTCCAAGTTACACTGCCCTTAGCGTACAGTCGGATAGCCTGCTCCGGGTTATTAAGTGATGTAGATAGGAAATTAATGCATTACACCCTTCAACAAACCATAATCTATTTTTTGTAACCTGATTTATAGAAGTGATAATGAAAGGATCTATGTACTGTAGCATGCGAAGTTGCAAATAGTGAGATAGTCAAGAAGTACAGAAAAACAGAGATGCCTTATGCCGCTCTGGGGACTTACTGTGAAGTAACTGTATCAACAATAAGCATCATACAGCTGAAAGTTCTCTAATCAACTTGAATCCTTTTTGTAGACCATTTAAAATGAGCTGAATTTACAAAGTACAAAATCCAGAGTAACAACATTTATCTAATGGATTTAGTATAGGAGAGAGAACATACTTTGACAGATCTTTCACCTTAGCCCGAACCCTACATCTGGGGACCTGCCGTTAGGAGTGCCCTGACATCAGGAAAGAATAACTAAAATATATGTTTTTTTGGGAGAGGGGAGGTATGCTTGTGGCATAATTGAAGACTCACCCCAATAGCCTTTTTGTAGTGCAATGACTCATCTCAGTTTCTTTCCATTTAAAAGAGTGGATACACATAAATGAACATGAGTAATTTCCAGACACCAAATAGACTACAACTGCACACTGTTATCTATTGTTTAGTGATATGAGCCATGCAGACTCCAAACATTTCCTTGCATAACATGACTCAAAAACCATTCTAAAAAAACTAGTGACAGGAATATTTAATCTCCCACCCTTCAAGTTTCAGTCAGTCATGGTAGTATTTAATGAATACGTTTTGAAATAATCATCCCTTACGTCAATGTTCATGAAATTACGAAATACAAGTGAAACTGTGAGCATCACTTTTCACTCCATGTTACCATCTTAAAGAGGCATAATCTCTCAACAGGTTTTCTAGACAGTTCATCAATGTTATCTCTGTCTGCACCTACTGGAAATGAACCACGAACCTACCATAGAGCGCTGTAAGATACAACTGAGCACAATACTGAAACATTGAAACGATAGTCATCTATATTACAGTAGGAGCCAGGAATGTGTTTCACAGCATTAGTCATCTATGCCCTGCAGTTTTTTCTTTCTATTCCCAGAGCCCATTGTGATGCATTTCTCTATAATCACCCTGCCATTGTTACACTGTGTTTGTGCATCAAAGAGCACGGGGGGGGTTCATAAAAACCTGGCCAGTTAGTTCCTGTCATTAAACTGGATTTTAGCCATGGCAAGAAAAAATGTCAGCCAAGTCATTTGAACACTGAGAATCTTGGATTGTAATTACCCCTTAATGCACGCAGCAAATGAGAAGTGATGGTTAGATTATATATTATCTTATTCTCTTGGATCTACTGTGTTTTACCAAAGTTCCGAACTATTTGAATTGTTTTAAGAAACGTTGTCCCACTTAAAGTACACTGAACAAAGTAATTGAATTATAATCTTGAACCATCAGTGTTACACTTTTCCATATATGGTTGAACAAGAAAATGAATAATTTACATTTGAGGTATTTTGCAGATGCTCTTATCCAGAGAAACTTACTGTAGTGAGTGGCTATACTTTCATATTTGTTTTTATTTGTTTTTACTGGCCCCCCATAGGAATTTAACCCACAACCCCAGCATTGCAAGTGCCATGCTCTACCAACTGAGCCACAGGGGTCCAATCATTTATGATTATTGAGCTCAACATTAAGTGGCAATATTTCTGACTAAAGATGTTAATGAATAAAGAGTCAGAGTAGGGCCATCCATAAGTTGAATACAGTTCAAACCTCATCGAACTTTCCATCCTACAAGCCTCAGTTTTTATGGCAAGTTGGTGAAAAAGCTGACCTCAGATACCACTGAGGCTCAGAACAAGTTGAAACGGTTCCTCACTCTGATTGATAGAACACACTGTGATTTCCCCCGAGTTCTAGATGGATGGAGACGATAGCGCTATCCACAATCATTCTATATGTGTGACTGGCCTTCAAGGATGACTACAGATATCTGGACACTGTTGGCCACACAGCCCTCTCATGCCATAAAATATAAGGAGGAGCTTCATTCGGAGATGAAACGTCTTCAAATGAATATGTCACTGAGACAACATGATCAGAAGGGCACATCACTATAATCAGGGTCATATTGAATATTTTTTCAATTTTATTTATTTTACTAGGCAAGTCAGTTAAGAACAAATTCTTATTTTCAATGACAGCCTAGGAACAGTGGGTTAACTGCTTGTTCAGGGATAGATTTGTTCCTTGTCAGCTCGGGGATTTGAACTTGCAACCTTTCGGTTACTAGTCCAACGCTAGTCCAATGCTCTAACCACTAAGCTAACCTGCCGCACCGTAAGAGTGATGCTATGTTTTTACATAAATATATGCAATATGTTCATTTAGCATATCCCTAAATCTTCAGGTGGTATTTCAGCTTCGCAATTTAATGGGGATGGCATATAATCTCTTAATCTGTCATTAATTCACAACTCCACTATGTCATAAACCCAGTTTTGGGTTGACGTGTTTCAGACAACGCCGGATGTTTCATGGACAGTTGGAGTATTTTCACTTCCCTCTTGTCCTCTGCTATATCAATTTTTTGGTCAAACTGAGCACTCCTGTACTACTTCTTCTTCAACCTGAGACACAGACCATAATCTAGAGGCAATCTTCTGTTGCAGACATCTTGGGATTTCAGTCATGAAATGGGAAAAAATTATCTGCATTAAATCTTGAAATTTTGCTTGCCATTCTTTTGTTATCTTATTGCACAGATTATAATGAAGTTCTTTATCAATTCAAGAGAAATGGCAATTAAATCTTAACAATGTTTAATCGTATACAGTATAGATAATGTAGTAGGAAATTATCTTATGAATAAAGTTGTTTGTAAGCTATGCGCAACATTACAATGGGTGAATCAACGTTTGATTTTTGATAATTAGCAGGGGTTCTCAAATCTTACCCTACGAGGTCCGTAGCCTGCTGGTGTTCTGTGCTACC
Source organism: Salvelinus namaycush (assembly GCF_016432855.1). Classification (NCBI taxonomy): domain Eukaryota; kingdom Metazoa; phylum Chordata; class Actinopteri; order Salmoniformes; family Salmonidae; genus Salvelinus; species Salvelinus namaycush. The sequence continues at coordinate 70,434,054 of NC_052309.1, read as the reverse complement.
TGATAATTAAATCATTCTCTGATTAGAGGGGAACAATGAGAAATGCAGTGTAACTGGCTTCGAGGTCCAGAGTTGAGTTTGAGGGGTATATACCCCACACCCCAGACAGAGGAGTTGGATTACAATTGGTGTTATGAGGGGCATTCATAACACCAATTGTAATCAACATCTTCTGTCTGTAAATGACTTAGTGCCTTAGAGGGAAACACAGCCCTATTAGGTTATTCAGTGTTACAGCCCTCAATGCAAAACCTTAACCTTGCCTTATAATTATGCTGGCTGACAAGAAGCCATTAACCGCCCTATGTTGAAAGATTTGTCTGGCCATTGCTTGTCTACATTGCAGCCTCACCAGAATTGCCACATAAATAAGTTGCCATGCATAATATAGTTGCTACAACCTGCCTAAGAATTGCAGAAAAAGGATGAGAGTAATAAGCATTCCAACAGTGGCATTTCACCAAAGAGAGATGCCTCATGAGCTGTGAGTTTCCTTCATTTACAGAATAAGTCAAATGAAATATCATGTAACATAAAAAGTAATACTGTTTTCCTCACATCATTTAATTCCAAGATACCACTGCATTTATTATTGAACAGCAACAAGATGTACTGCTAAAATCAAACATCTTGAATGCTCCTATTTCTAAATGTCAAAAAAAAAAAATCCTGTTATGCAGTCTGTTGTTACAGGTTTGACGACTTTAGGTTCGTTTGAAAAGTCAACACTTTCCAGTAATTCAGGTTATGTACTAATGTTTATGTCAAAGTGTTCATGTGACCCATTTCCGACGCTAGCCTACACAGTAATCAGCTGGCCTGATCATTGCTCTTAGTCTCTTTGTGGGGGCTTGATGAAGCCAACCTTTTCTTACTGTAAAGCTGGTAGTTTAGTTGGACTAATGCCATGTTTCAGAATGAAAGCTGTACGACAAAACAACAACCCCAAAGAATACCTAACTAGTTCATTTTGGGGTTTTAGCTATTGGTTATGCTGATCAAATCAAATGCCTAATATTGAAAAGCTTCAGGCATAATGTCCTAGGATGAGCTGTATCCATAACTGATGAGTTAGCTAGCAGGAACACATGCTTTGCATGTTGCAAAGATAGCTAGCCACATGAACCGCTACCAAATGCATTGGCTTGTCGATGTAGCTTGAATAACCTACCTTTTCATGGCCAGTTTGTGGTCTAGCTAGCTTGTCTGCAGATTGTAGCCCCACGTAGTCCAGTTTCATCACTAAAGGTCAAGCTCAATTTACTGGCCATTGCGATTCACGTTCTGTGTCCCACTGTTATGCCTAACTCAGTCAGTAGTACATATTCTGCAGTTTGTAGCAAGGGTCAACATTGTTTGTCAAGTTGTATGCTGCATCAAGAAGGCTATATTGAATGTTTTAAAGATTCTATGTATTTGTTGGCAGGCTTGAGATCTGAGCCCCGGTCGTCTTGAGCCCTGAATATTTCCAAGAAATAGCAAAGGCCCTGTTACATGGCCTCTTACCAGAGGTGAAATCATCCTACAGCATAACAAATATGACGCTAGCCACAGATCACATTGATCCAATCTGTTTCAACAGACCTTCAAGTACAGGATTCTAAATAAGCTACAGACCATTCTCTAATACTGTGACTCAAACCTTTAATCTAAGGCTGAGACAGAGATGTTTTCAGGCAATTTTGAATGCACAGCACACCCTCACATAATGCAAAGTGACTACACCCTCAACAGAGCCAATCTGGTATTGTCAACCGTGTACATAGCAGTCCTTACAGGACTCAGTAAACCCCATTATTTATGGTGACATGCCAAATTGATTGTGGTTGAAAGATCTTAACCAGAATAAAATGAGCTGCTCTGTTATTGCCATTCAAATAAATATCTGCTCACTGCTTGTCCTCAAGGGGACTGATGCATAACCCTGAGTTCAAGACACAGTTGTTTTCCGGATCCTTGCAAAGTGCTTAATAGGTGTTTTGCAATTTCAGTCCAATGGAAAAAGAGATCAGGGACATACAACTGGGACCTTGTCTTTGTTGCATTCACACATTGTTCAACACCACAACTCCTCTTACATTCCTCTTGTCAAAGTGCATATAGTGTGATCTTTTCATTGATTAAGTTAACATGTTTGTATGTGTGAAGCAGTGTCTTGATAAAGACATATGAACTGAAAATATATGGTATACAGTCCTTCCAAGAGTGTACAGTGCCTTCGGAAAGTATTCAGACCCCTCAGCAAACTACACATAAAACCCCAAAATGGCAAAGCAAAGACAGATTTTTAGAATTTTTTGCAAATGTATACATTTTTTAAAACAGAAATACCTTATTTACAGAAAGTAGCAGTCAAAAGTTTGGACAAACCTACTCATTCAATGGTTTTTCTTTATTTTTTACTATTTTCTACATTGTAGAATAACAACTATGAAACAACACATATGGAATTATGTGGTAACCAAAAAAAGTGTTAAACAAATCAAAATATATTTAAAATGTGTGATTCTTCAAAGTAGCCACCCTTTGCCGAGATGACAGCTTTGCACACTCTTGTCATTCTCTCACCCAGCTTCAACTGGAATGCTTTTCCAACTGTCTTGAAGGAGTTCCCACATATGCTGAGCACTTGTTGGCTGCTTTTCCTTCACTCTGCTGTCCAACTCATCCCAAACCATCTCAATTGGGTTGAGGTCGGGTGATTGTGGAGGCCTTGTCATCTGATGCAGCACTCCATCACTCTCCTTGTTCAAATAGCCCTTACACAGCTTGGGGGTGTGTTGGGTCATTGTCCTGTTGAAAAACAAATGATAATCCCACAAAGCGCAAACAAGATGGGATGGTGTATTGCTGCAGAATGCTGTGGTAGCCATGCTGGTTAAGTGTGCCTTGAATTCAAAATAAATCACAGACAGTGTCACCAGCAAAGCACCCCCACACCATTACACCTCCTCTTCCATGCTTCACGGTGGAAACCACACATGCGGAGATAATCCGTTCACCTACTCTGTGACTCACAAAGACACAGCGGTTGGAACCAATATCCATTGGTCGTGCTTCTAGGCCCAAGCAAGTCTCTTCTTCTTATTGGTGTTCTTTAGTAGTGGTTTATTTGCAGCAATTCTCCTCTAGATGTTGAGATGTGTCTGTTACTTGAACTCTGAAGCATTTATTTGGGCTGCAATTTCTGAGGCTGGTAACTCTAATGAACTTATCCTCTGCAGCAGAGATAACTCTGGGTCTTCCTTTCCTGTGGCGGTCCTCATGAGAGCCAGTTTCATCATAGCGCTTGATGGTTTTTGCGAATGCACTTAAAGAAACTTTTAAAGTTCTAGAAATTTTCTGAATTGACTGACTTTCATGTCTTAAAATAATAATGGACTGCCCTTGAGATGTTTCTACAACTTGGAGTCCCCCTGTGGTAAATTCACTTGATTGGACATTATTTGGAAAGGCAAACACCTTTTTCTGTTAAAAAAAACGAACAATTTAATACAGTACATTTAGAATAAGGCTGTAACATAACAAAATGTGGATTATATACAGTATTTATACAGTCCCTTCGGAAAGTATTCAGATCCCCTGACTTTTTCCAAATTTTGTTACGTTACAGCCTTATTCTAAAATGTTTTAAATTGGGTTTTTTCCTCATCAATCTACACACAATACCCCATAATAACAAAGCAAAACCAGGTTTCTTTGCAAATGTCTTTAAAAAGACAATGAAATATGACATTTACATAAGGATTCAGACAGTTTACTCAGTACTTTGTTGAAGCATCTTTGGCAGCAATTACAGCCTTGAGTCTTCTTGGGTATGATGCTACAAGCTTAGCACACCTGCATTTTGGGAGTTTCTACCATTCTTCTCTGCAAATCCTCTCAAGCTCTGTCAGGGTGGATGGGGAGCGTTGCTGCACAACTATTTTCAGGTCTCTCCAGAGATGTTTGATCAGGTTCAAATCCGGGCTCTGGCTGGGCAACTCAAGGACATGCGGAGACTACGGTTGTTGTCCTGTTGGAAGGTGAACCTTCGCCCCAGTCTGAGGTCCTGAGTGCTCTGGAGCAGGTTTTCATCAAGTATCTCTGTACTTTGCTCTGTTCATCTTTCCCTTGATCCTGACTAGTCTCCCAGTCCCTGCTGCTGAAAAACATCCCCACAGCATGATACTGCCACCCCCATGCTTCACCGTAGGGATGGTGCAAGGTTTCCTCCAGAAGTGACGCTTGGCATTCAGGCTAAAGCGTTCAGTCTTGGTTTCATCAGACCAGAGAATCTTGTTTCTCATGGTCTGAGAGTCTTTAGGTGCCTTTTGGCAAATTCCAAGTGGGCTGTCATGTGCCGTTTACTGAAGAGTGACTTCTGTCTGGCCACCCTACCATAAAGGCCTGATTGGTGGAGTGCTGCAGAGATGGTTGTCCTTCTGGAAAGTTATTCAATCTCCACAGAGGAACTCTAGAACTCTGTCAGAGTGACCATTAGGTTCTTGGTCACCTCAAGGACCAAGGTCCTTATACCCTGATTGCTCAGTTTGGCCAGATGGTCAGCTCTAAGAAGAGTCTTGGTGGTTCCAAACTTCTTCAATTTAAGAATGATGGAGGCCACGGTGGTCTTGGGGACATTCAATGCTGCAGAAATGTTTTGGTACCCTTCCCCAGATCTGTGCCTCGACACAATCCTGTCTCGGAGCTCTACGGACAATTCATTAGACCTCATGGCTTGGTTTTTGCTCTGGCATGCACTTTCAAATGTGGGACCTTGTATAGACTGGTGTGTACCTTCCCAAATCATGTTCAATCAATTTAATTTTCCACACGTGGAGTCCAATCAAGTTGTAGAAACATCAAGGATGATCAATGGAAACAGGATGCACTTGAGCTCCGTTGCGAGTCTCATAGCGATGGGTCTGAACACTTATAAAGTATAGGTATATCTGTTTTTGCAAAAATGTCAAAAAACCTGTTTTCACTTTATGGGGTATTGTGTGTAGATTGATAAGGAAAAACATTTCTTTAATCCAGTTTAGAATAAGCCTGTAACAAAATGCTGACAGGTGTATAAAATCGAACACAGAGCCCTGCAATGTCCATAGACAAACATTGGCAGTAGAATGGCCTTACTGAAGAGCTCAGGGACCTTCAATGTGGCACCGTCATAGGAGGCCACCGTTCCAACAAGTCAATTTGTCTAATTTCTGCCCTGCTAGAGCGGTCCTGGTCAACTCTAAGTGCTGTTATTGTGAAGTGGAAATGTCTAGGAGCAACAACAGCCTATCCGCGAAGTGGTAGGCCACACAAGCTCACAGAACAGAACACCTGAGTGCTGAAGCACGTAACACGTAAAAATCATCTGTCCTCGGTTTTAACACTCACTACTGAGTTCCAAACTGTCTTTGGAAGCGACATCAGCACAATAACTGTTCGTTGGGTGCTTCATGAAATGGTTTCCATGGCCAAGCAGCCTAAATTCACCATGAGCAATGTCAAGAGTGTTGTTAAACTTGCCACCATTGGACTCCGGAGCAGTGGAAACGCGTTCTCTGGAGTGATGAATCACTCCTCACCATCTGGTAGTCCAACAGACGAATCTGGGTTTGGCGGATGCCAGGAGAACGCTACCTGTCCCAATGCGTAGTGCCAGCTGTAAAGTTTGGTGAAGGAGGAATAATGATCTGGGGCTGTTTTTGATGGTTCGGGCTAGTCCCCTTAGTTCCAGTGAAGGGAAATCTTAATCTTACAGCAAACAAGATGATTCTTTGCTTCCAACTTTGTGGCAACAGTTTGGGGAAGGCCCTTTCCTAGTTCAGCATGACAATGCTCCCGTCCACAAAACGAAGTCCATACAGAAATGGTTTGTTGAGATCTGTGTGGAAGAACTTGACTGGCCTGCACAGCGCCCTGACCTCAACCCCATTTAACACCTTTGGGATGAATTAGAATGCCTACTGTGAGCCAGGCCTAATTGTCCAACATCAGTGCCCGACCTCAATAATTATCTTGTGGCTGAATGGAAGCAAATCCCCGCAGCAATGTTTCAACATCTAATGGAAAGCCTTCCTAGAAGAGTGGAGGCTGTTATAGCAGCAAAGGGGGGACCAACTCCATATTAATGCCCATTATGTTGGAATGAGATGTTCGACAAGCAGGTGTCCACATACTTTTGGTCATGTAGTGTATATTGGTTTCTGATATTACAAGGCTAATTCCTATGGAGGGAAGTCATTTTGAAATCATTCCATTTTGTGGAATGCTATTTGATACATTAGTTCCATGTCGAGAAATGGAAGGGGAATATAGACATAGGGTGAGTGGTTATGATGACATAGCATAACTGACATCTTTTCCATTACCACAAGTGAGCTGTGTTGTGTATATTATTCAATCAAAACAGCAGACAAATAGGTCAAATAGGAAATGATTGCATGATCATACTTTCTATTTCCATGGGAGGTCTGGCTCCATTTACGCTCCTGAGAGAGTTTGGAGAGTAAGGTTGAGGCCACCTTGGCCCACAGTGAGACCACTTCAGCTATGAGAGCAGCCACACGGTCAAGTCTGACTGAAGACAGAGCATTTGGCTGCTAATCAAATAGAAAGCAAAAAGGGTGCCATACCCACCTCTGTCTCGGAATCTATTTACCGTCTTACGGTTGAAGAGGGAGAGCTGCCCTGCTTTTCAATCACACATGTTCAACAAATGGACGGGGAAAATGAATCTGCTGATTCAAATTGATGAAAATACACACAGACAGTGTTCCATTTTGTTTTTGATTGCTTTGCATCAGGTGTTGCTGATTACCCTAGGAGATCCAGGGAATTGCCGTGGACTGATGTGTTCCCGCCCATCTCAGCTCTATCCACAAGCTGTTGGCGTGCTTACCTCTGCACAGGGTTGGCCATCAGGCTCAGCAGTCAAGGCCTCCTCTATACACCTCAGTTCCACAATATAATATCAAGACTGTCTACTCTGCAATTTACACTTTGCATCTAGATACATACAGTATTATTTTTCAACTGATTCAATTCTTCATGTTTTTTGCTTTATTTGACCTGTTTTACTTATGCAATATTATTTTAAATGTATTGTAAGTAATGTTTCATAATAATTCCACCGTAATATCTTGGTAATGAGGGTTACTGTTTGACTCAATTTATATTCTTCTTTAAATATTATCTTATACTCCATTGAGGAATGGACTGGACCGCTTTGGGGAAGGATTTATTTGTTCATTAAATATTTACCCATATTCTTTTACCAAAACGAATAATGTACTGTATTCTTAAATATTATTAATTAAATACAAGCTCAACGCTTATTAGCATATTTATTAAATTCCTTCGATGTGTGTCACCTGATATGGCGTTATTTGATTGTTGTATGTATGCAAACACCAAACTGCTTATGATTGATATGTTGTGCGCTTCTGTAAAATTCTCTACAGGAGAGTGTCTGATTATATCAATTAGATGCATGGCTGTTGTCATAGAGCTCACCCAGAGCTGCTGTCTGGGGGGAAGTGACTAGGCACATTTTACCATCACACTCTATCACAGTTTCTGAGACAGAGCTTTAATTTATATGCTTATTATGTTTCTTTCTTCAGCTTGTCCTTGTTGTGCCTCAAAACAAGCATACTAAATACCCCTAATGTTTCGTTACAACAAAGCCCACTTAACTTGTGCTAACATGATTTTCCAACAAGGACTATCTTCAAACCTCAAGGCTGGGCTCATGGGTGAGCTTAATCATTTTTTGGTTTGGTTTGTAATATGACCTTCCTTGAATATATTTCATTATGTGTAAATGTTTTCAGAGAATTTGCATAAACTATACAATGCACTTCTGTTTACAGGTTACTCAAGATGAAGGGATTTTATTGTGGCAGGTTCCTACAGGTCCATAAAATTAACAAAGTTACATAATGACAAATTGGTTAACATGCACATTTCCAACCGTTGTTCAATGGTTTCAGATCACTGAACTCATGGAGGCACAGAGTCGTCATGCCCATGGGGGCACAGGGGCACGTGCCCCATCAGATTTGTCATGTAAAAAAAAGGTTTTTATATATACAGTGCCTTTGGAAAGTATTCAGACCCTTTGACTTCTTCCACAATTTATTATGTTACACCCTTATTCTAAAATGTATATTAAAAAAATCTCAGCAATCTACACACAATACCCCATAATGACGAAGCGAAAACAAGTAAAAATGTTTTGCTAATTTATTAAAAATAAAAACCGAAATACCTTATTTACATAAGTATCCAGACCCTTTGATATGACACTTGATATTGAGCTCAGGTGCATCCTGTTTCCATTGATCATCCTTGAGATGTTTCTACAACTTGATTGCAGTGCACATGTGCTAAATTCAATTAATTGGACATGATTTGGAAAGACACACACCTGTCTATATAAGGTCTCACAGTTGACAGTGCATGTCAGAGCAAACACCAAGCCATGAGATTGAAGGAATTGTCCGTAGAGCTCTGAGACTGGATTGTGTTGAGGCACAGATCTGGGGGAGGGTACCAAAAAATATCTGCAACATTGAAGTTCCCCAAGAACACAGTGGCCTCCATCATTCTTAAATGGAAGACGTTTGGAACCACCAAGACTCTACCTAGAGCTGGCTGCCCAGCCAAACTGAGCAATGGGGGAGAAGGGCCTTGGTCTGGGAGGTGACCAAGACCCGAAGGTCACTGACAGAGCTCTAGAGTTCCTCTGTGGAGATGAGAACCTTCCAGAAGGACAACCATCTCTGCAGCACTCCACCAATCAGGCCTTTATGGTAGAGTGGCCAGACAGAAGCCACTCCTTAATGAAAGGCACATGACAGCACATGTGGAGTTTGCCAAAAGGCACCTAGAGACTCTCAGACCATGAGAAACAAGATTATCTGGTCTGATAAAACGAAGATTTAACTATTTTGCCTGAATGCCAAGCGTCACTTCTGGAGGAAACCTGGCACCATCCCTATGGTGAAGCATGGTGGTGGCAGCATCATGTTGTGAGGATGTTTTTCAGCGGCAGGGACTTGGAGACTAGTCATGATCGAGGGAAAGATGAACGAGCAAAGAACAGAGAGATCGTTGATGAAAACCTGCTCCAGAGCCCTCAGGACCTCAGACTGGGGCGAAGGTTCACCTTCCAACAGGACAACAACCCGAAGCACACAGCAAAGACAACTCAGGAGTGACTTCGGGACAAGTCTCTGAATGTCCTTGAGTGGCCCAGCGAGAGCCAAGACTTGAACCCGATCAAACATCTCTGTAGAGACCTGAAAATAGTTGTTCAGCAATGCTCCTCATCCAAACTGACAGAGCTTGAGAGGATCTATAGAGAAGAATGGGAGAAACTCTCAAAATACAGGTGTGCCAATCTTGTAGCATCATACCCAAGAAGACTCAAGGCTGTAATCGCTGCCAAAGGTGCTTCAACAAAGTACTGAGTAAAGGGTCTGAATACTTATGTAAATGTCATATTTCAGGTCTTTATGTTTTATAAATGAACAAAAAAATATAAATGTCTAAAACCAGTTTTTGCTTCGTCATTACGGGGTACTGTATATAGATTGATAAGGAAAAAACCCAATTTAATCAATTATAGAATTGGGCTGTAACGTAGCAAAATGTTAGAAAGGTATTTGTGTCTGAATACTTTCCGAATGCACTAATATATATATATATATATACACACACAGTACCAGTCAAAACTTTGGACACACCTACTCATTCAAAGGTTTTTCTTAATTTTTACAATTTTCTACATTGTAGAATAATAGTGAAGACATCACAAATATGAAATACCAAATATGAAATCATGTAGTAACCAAAAAAGGGTTAAACAAAGTAGCCACCCTTTGCCTAGGTGACAGGTTTTTACACTCTTGGCATTCTCTCAACCAGCTTCACGAGGTAGTCACCTGGAATGCAATTTCAATTAAGAGTTTGCCTTGTTAAAAGTTAGTTTGTGGAATTTCTTTCCTTCTTAATGCGTTTGAGCCAATCAGTTGTGATCTGACAAGGTAGGGTTGGTAAACAGAAGGTAGCCCTATTTGGTAAAAGACTAAGTCCATGTTATGGCAAGAACAGCTCAAATAAGCAAAGAGAAACAACAGTCCATCATTACTTGAAGACATGAAGGTCAGACAAACTGGAAGATTTAAAGAACCTTGAAAGTTTCTTCAAGTGCAGTCGCAAAAACCATCAAGCTCTATGATGAAACTGACTCTCATGAGGACCAACACAGGAAAGGAAGACCCAGAGTTACCTCTGCTGCAGAGGATAAGTTCATTAGAGGTACCAGCCTCAGAAACTGCAGCCCAAATAAATGCTTCATAGAGTTCAAGAACAGACACATCTCAACATCAACTGTTCAGAGGAGACTGCATGAATCAGGCCTTCATGATCGAATTACTGCAAAGAAACCACTACTAAAGGACATCAATAAGAAGAAGAGATTTGCTTGGGCAAAAAAACACGAGCAATCGACATCAGACCAGTGGAAATCTGCCCTTTGGTCTGATGAGCACATATTTGAGATTTTTGGTTCCAACCGCTGTGTCTTTGTGAGACTCCGAGTGGGTGAAAAGATGATTTCCTCATGTGTGGTTCCCACTGTGAAGCATGGAGGAGGTGTGATGGTGTGGGGGTGCTTTGCTGTTGACACTGTCTGTGATTTATTTCGAATTCAAGGCGCACTTAACCAGCATGTATACCACAGCATTCTGCATCAATACGGCATCCCATCTGGTTTGCGCTTAGTAAGACTATCATTTGTTTTTCAACAGGACAATGACCCAAAACACACCTTCAGGCTGTGTAAGGGCTATTTGACCAAGGAGAGTGATGGAGTGCTGCATCAGATGACCTGGCCTCCACAATCATCTGACCTCAACCCAACTGCGATGGTTTGAAATGAGTTGGACCGCAGAGTGAAGGAAAAGCAGCCAACAGGTGCTTAGCATATGTGGGAACTCCTTCAAGACTGTTGGATAATCATTCCAGGTGAAGATGGTTGACAGAATGCCAAGAGTGTGCAACGCTATCATCAAGGCAAAGGGTGGCTACTTTGATTTGTGTCCAAACGTTTGACTGGTTCTGTGTATATATATATATATATATATATATATATATATATATATATATATATATATATATATATACACAGTTGAAGTCGGTAGTTTACATATACCTTAGTCAAATACATTTAAACTCAGTTTCACAATTCCAAACATTTAATCCTAGTAAAAAATTCCCTGTCTTAGGTCAGTTAGGATAACCACTTTATTTTAAGAATGTGAAATGTCAGAATAATAGTGGAGAGAATTATTTATTTCAGCTTTTATTTCTTTCAGCACATTCCCAGTGGGTCAGAAGTTTACATACACTCAATTAGTATTTGGTAGCTTTGCCTTTAAATTGCTTAACTTGGGTCAAACGTTTCAGGTAGCCTTCCACAAGCTTCCCACAATAAGTTGGGTCAATTTTGGCCCATTCCTCCTGACAGAGCTGGTGTAACTGAATCAGGTTTGTAGGCCTCCTTGCTCGCACACGCTTTAGCAGTTCTGGAAGACCATTTGCGACCAAGCTTTAACTTTCTGACTGATGTCTTGAGATGTTGCTTCAATATATCCACATCATTTTCCTCCCTCATGATGCCATCTATTTTGTGAAGTGCACCAGTCCCTCCTGCAGCAAAGCACCCCCACAACATGATGCTGCCACCAGGTGCTTTACGGTTGGGATGGTGTTCTTCGGCTTGCAAGCCTTCCCCTTTTTCCTCCATACATAACGATGGTCATTATAGCCAAACAGTTCTATTTTTGTTTCATCAGACCAGAGGACATTTCTCCAAAAAAATACAATCTTTGTCCCCATGTGCAGTTGCAAACCGTAGTCTGGCTTTTTTATGGCGGTTTTGGAGCAGTGGCTTCTTCCTTGCTGAGCGGCCTTTCAGGTTATGTCGATATAGGACTCGTTTTACTGTGGATATAGATACTTTTGTACCTGTTTCCTCCTGCATCTTCACAAGGTCCTTTGCTGTTGTTCTGGGATTGATTTGTACTTTTCGCACCAAAGTACATTCATCTCTAGGAGACAGATCGCGTCTTCTTCCTGAGTGGTTGCGTGGTCCCATGGTGTTTATACTTGCATACTATTGTTTGTACAGATGAACATGGTACCTTCATGCATTTGGAAATCGCTCCCAAGGATGAACCAGACTTGTGGAGGTCTTCAATTGTTTTTCTGAGGTCTTGGCTGATTTCTTTTGATTTTCCCATGATGTCAAGCAAAGAGGCACTGAGTTTGAAGGTAGGCCTTGTAATGCATCCACAGGTACACCTCCAATTGACTCAAATGTTGTCAATTAGCCTATTAGAAGCTTCAAAAGCCATGACATAATTTTCTGTAATTTTCCAAGCTGTTTAAAGGCATAATCAACTTAGTGTATATGTAAACTGCTGACCCGCTGGAATTGTGATACAGTGAATTATAAGTGAAATAATCTGTCTGTAAACAATTGTTGGAAAAATTACTTGTGTCATGCACAAAGTAGATGTCCTAACCGACTTGCCAAAACTACAGTTTGTTAACAAGAAATGCGTGGAGTGGTTGAAAAACGAGTTTTAATGACTCCAACCTAAGTGTATGTAAACTTCCGACTTGAACTGTATATATATATATATATATATATATATATATATATATATATATATATATATATATATATATACACAGTATATATATTCTCTGTCATACTACTTAGCAATTTTATGAAGTTGGCTTTAGCTAACCAAGAGAGGTTCCCAATCTCCCAACCTCATAACTAGCTACCAAGAAGCAATTTCAGGCTGTTAATCAAGTTAGAGTAGCTAGCTTGTCTAACTATCTTCGCTGGAATGTGTCATGACTGTCCTTTGAGGATCAAAATGAGTAAGATCAGACTGGTTCGGGGGTGACAGTTACCAGGCCTCTCTCACTCCCACAGAGGGGAGAGTGGGCGCTGCTGGATGGTCCCCCGTTCACACCCTGTTGTAAATTACAAGAGAGGGAGACTTTTTCTCTTCACCCTCCAGTATTGGCTTAAGCAATGTCCTTTCTCTCCAGAGAGTTTTGTCCATCCAAAACTCTAAGTGGATAATGGAACAATAATTCTAACAAAGAATGTGGAGAATGGTCAGTGGGGAGATGTAGAAAACTAATGTCATATGGTTTTTCATTTTGTGATGTCAGTAAAAGCTGTATGGACAAAATACTGTCACTTGGAAAGGATACCCCCTTTATCTGTCAAGTTTCCATCCAATATGTTGTGCATATGGTATGAAAAACTATGAAAATAGTTTTGTTAAGATATGAATGTGATTTTAGGAGGCATAAGAGATCACTTCTAATCATATCCTTTGCACATTAAGTAGCCATGCCCCAAGTGAGGTCAGATGACCATGTCAGTGTGATGGAACCATCCTTTTCAACCAGTGTGCTTAAAAGGGCTGGCTAAGAATTAACATATCAGACCAGAACATTGCCAGACTGCTGCTATGCGTGTAAAGTACTCTGAATCTTGAACCCTGAATAATTAACATGAGGTGTAGGCTAGAAGCTCACCTCCCAGACAATCACTGGTAAGGCTGATAATCTCAATTAAGACAGCTATCGAGGAAAGCAAATCTAAGAGGGACCATCCCATCCTACTACGAGTCTCAGATCACCGTATGCTCCTAATCTCATCACTGAGGGGGAACCGTCGACACGGCTAGTTAACCATCACCCTAGGAGCATCGTCCAGAGTGAACAGACATGAAAAGATGGAAAAGGAGGGACCCCCCCCACCCCTTTTGGACAATCAGAGCCTTACAAGCGTGCCGCTGAAAGGTCAAACCAACATTCTTCCGAAGGAGGGCTAGTTCCGACAGAGAAATGGCAAACGGCATTCACACATAAATACATTCATGATTTCTCATTCCAAATGGGCGGCGGTTCGTGTGCAAAGCATATGATTAATGTGAGAATAGTCCTAAAAAGTATCCACGAGAAGTGTCCCATTTTCTCAATCTCTCTCTTTTCCCCCCTCTCCATCTCTGTGTAATTAATAAGCCGTCATATGGTAATAGGGACTTTCTTCTCATGTGTATGTTATCCTGTTTTCTCATTTTAGATAGCTAGTAAATAAGTAATTAAACCAATTGATGAAATACTGAATCATGAGTAAGGTTGGAGTTTTTGCAGATGTATGAGGTTACGACTGTTCAGAATGATGATATGATAAGAGGTAATGATTAATAAGATGACCGTTTTTAACCGTTATTAAATATGACCGTTTGACCGTTATTTGATATATATATATATATATATATATATATCTTGAAGAGTTTAATTCGGGCGATGATAACTCTTTAAACACCCTTTTCCGTGGTGCCCCAAATTCCTAATGAGTTAATTGTTACATGATCAATTGAATTGGGTAACAATTAAACATAGTTAGTGAATTAAATAAATAACAGTCATCAGATTAATGAAAGTAAAGTCACGACACATGCCTGCTGGCAAGGTTGGTAGACTTTAGAAAAGCAAGCAGTAACTACATGTAAATATACTGAATAAGACTCACATTCCTTTCAATCTTTTACCCAGATGTTAGCAGAGATGCAGAAAAGCATATCTCTTGTAATAAAATAAATGTCTACATTAACATTATTATTATTATTGATAGAATGTGTTTGTTTTTTATGACCGTGCTTTTCTTTCTGCTTGCATTTTGTATTTATATTTATGTGTGTTACGGCTGTCCTCGCTGACAGAAGGTGGGGACCAAAACGCAGAGTGGTTAGTGTTCATTCTTTTAATGAAAATCAACAAAACACTTCAAAATACAAAAAACAACCAACGTGACAAAACCGAAACCGTCCTGTGTGGCAACAAAACCTCCACAGGAACAAACACCCACAAAACACAAGTGAAACCCAGGCTGCCTTAGTATGATTCTCAATCAGGGACAACGATTGACACCTATCTCTGATTGAGAATCATACCAGGCCGAACACAAAATCCCAACATAGAAAATCAAACCTAGACCAACCCACCCAACTCACGCCCTGACCAACTAAAACAAATACATGACAAAGGAAAACAGGTCAGGAACGTGACAGAACCCCCCCCTTAAGGTGCGAACTCCGGGCGCACCAGCACAAAGTCTAGGGGAGGGTCTGGGTGGGCGTCTGTCCACGGTGGCGGCTCTGGCGCTGGTCGTGGTCCCCACCCCACCATAGTCAACCCCCGCTTCCGTGGCCTCCTCCCAATATTCACCCTCCATGTCAATCCCACTATTTCAAAGGGCAGTAACAGACTGAGGGGTAGCACCTGACTGAGGGGTAGCACCTGACTGAGGGGTAGCACCTGACTGAGGGGTAGCACCTGACTGAGGGGTAGCACCTGACTGAGGGGTAGCACCTGACTGAGGGGTAGCACCTGACTGAGGGGCGGATCCTGGCTGGCTGGCTCTGGCGGATCCTGGCTGGCGGAAGGCTCTGGCGGATCCTGGCTGGCGGAAGGCTCTGGCGGATCCTGGCTGGCGGAAGGCTCTGGCGGATCCTGGCTGGCGGAAGGCTCTGGCGGATCCTGGCTGGCGGAAGGCTCTGGCGGATCCTGGCTGGACGGCTCTGGCTGGTCCTGGCTGGACGGCTCTGGCTGGTCCTGGCTGGACGGCTCTGGCTGGTCCTGGCTGGACGGCTCTGGCTGGTCCTGGCTGGACGGCTCTGAAGGCTCGGGACAGACGGGCAGCGCTGGGCAGGCAGACAGTTCAGACCACGCTGGGCAGGCAGACAGTTCAGGCAGCGCTGAGCAGGCAA
The DNA here is from genome assembly GCF_016432855.1 of Salvelinus namaycush. Taxonomy (NCBI): domain Eukaryota; kingdom Metazoa; phylum Chordata; class Actinopteri; order Salmoniformes; family Salmonidae; genus Salvelinus; species Salvelinus namaycush. Next base: position 70,418,200 of record NC_052309.1, on the reverse strand, counting down.
GCAGCGCAGGCGGCGTTGGGCAGACGGCCGACTCTGACCTGCTGAGGCGCACAGTAGGCCTGGTGCGTGGTGCCGGAACTGGAGGCACTGGGCTGGAGACACGCACCACAGGGAGAGTGCGTGGAGGAGGAACAGGGCTCTGGAAACGCACTGGAAGCCTGGTGCGTGGTGTTGGCACTGATGGTACTGGGCTGGGGTGGGAAGGTGGCGCCGGATATACCGGACCGTGAAGGAGGACACGCGCTCTTGAGCACCGAGCCTCCCCAACCCTACCAGGTTGAATGGTCCCCGTAGCCCTGCCAGTGCGGCGAGGTGGAATAGCCCGCACTGGGCTATGCAGGCGAACCGGGGGCACCACCTGTAAGGCTGGTGCCATGTACGCCGGCCCGAGGAGACGTACTGGAGGCCAGATATGTTGGGCCGGCTTCATGGCACCCGGCTCGATGCCCAACCTAGCCCTCCCAGTGCGGCAAGGTGGAATAGCCCGCACTGGGCTAAGCACGCGTACTGGGGACACCGTGCGCTCCACCGCATAACACGGTGTCTGACCAGTACGACGCCCTCTCACTCCACGGTAAGCCCGGGGAGTTGGCTCAGGTATCCAACCCGGCGTCGCCACACTCCCCTTTAGCCCCCCCCCCCCAAGAAATTTTTGGGTGAGCCTCTCGGGCTTCCGTGCTAGCCGCGTACCCTCATACCTCCGGTTCCTCTCTCCGGTTGCCTCTGCTCTCCTCGCTGCCTCCAGCTGTTCCCATGGGAGGCGATCCTTTCCAGCCAGGATCTCCTCCCATGTGTAGCAACCCTTGCCGTTCAAGACCTCTTCCCATGTCCATTCCTCTGTCTGTCTCTGCTGCTGTCGCTGCCCTTCTCCACTCCGCTTGGTCCTCTTGTGGTGGGTGTTTCTGTTACGGCTGTCCTCGCTGACAGAAGGTGGGGACCAAAACGCAGAGTGTTTAGTGTTCATTCTTTTAATGAAAATCAACAAAACACTTCAAAATACAAAAAACAACCAACGTGACAAAACCGAAACCGTCCTGTGTGGCAACAAAACCTCCACAGGAACAAACACCCACAAAACACAAGTGAAACCCAGGCTGCCTTAGTATGATTCTCAATCAGGGACAACGATTGACACCTGTCTCTGATTGAGAATCATACCAGGCCGAACACAAAATCCCAACATAGAAAATCAAACCTAGACCAACCCACCCAACTCACGCCCTGACCAACTAAAACAAATACATGACAAAGGAAAACAGGTCAGGAACGTGACAATGTGTGTATTTTCTGTACTTTATGTAATTCAGGGCTCATCTGTAAAAGAAACCTTGGTCTTAGTATGACTCCCTGATAAAATAAAGGTTACATAAGTACAAAATAAAATATAGTTCTTCAAAGGGTTCACCTATGGAGACAGCCGAATAACCCTTTTATAGGTTCTAGATAGCACCTTTTTTTCTAAGAGAAACTACATTTATGTTCCATTTTTCAGTATAATCAGGACCAACCTATTGTATATTGTTTTAAACCTGTACAACATGTGTAGGTGTCTGAGAGTGCATGTAATGAGTTGTTCAATGACATGAAATTCAGTTCCATTTAATTTATTATAATGCAGTTGCTAATAACTAACCCCAGGTGACCCTTCCTTCAAACACCATACATACAAGACCAGGAATCTATTTATTGATGTTAGGTTCTGGTCTTATTTGATTTCAGAAACATTGTATGTTTAATTTACTGGTGCAGTGTCCTCGTTAATTAAGCTCTCAAAGCAGTCTAGATGCACTGAGTAATGAGTGACTTGTTATTTTTTTTATAAAACATCATTATGCAAGAGTGGTTTCATCAGTTTTATACTCATGCTTTGCTTAAGACTTAATTTGTATGCAGCCTCTTACTAGGCTTGTCTCTTACAGAGCAAAGGTCTACATACTGGGTAATGCCAAAGCTCTGCTTTGAATATTGTTTTCCTCTTCAAAGACCGGGTGCAGCACAACTTCAAGAAAATGAATCAATGCTTTAATCAATGCTTTGGTTATTTCACAAAGGAAATAAGTTCAAAGGAGAAACTTGTTAGCCGACCACACGTGGGAGATGCAGTATCATCTTTAGGTTCTCTGTATCTGTTTGGAGGAGTCTGTGCTTCAGGTATTGACATTTTTATGGAGAGTCCTCTGCATTGATTGGTGTACAATGCTAGAGCCCTAATTGCAGGTGACTCCGGGATGCTGGCCTTCTAGGCAGAGTTCCTCTGTCCAGTGTCTGTGTTCTTTTGCCATCTTAATCTTTTCTTTTTATTGACCAGTCTGAGATATGGTTTTTTCTTTGCAACTCTGCCTAGAAGGCCAGCATCCCGGAGTCGCCTCTTCACTGTTGACGTTGAGACTGGTGTTTTGCCGCTACTATTTAATGAAGCTGCCAGTTGAGGACTTGTGAGGCGTCTGTTTCTCAAACTAGACACTCTAATGTACATGTCCTCTTGCTCAGTTGTGCACCGGGGCCTCCCACTCCTCTTTCTATTTTGGTTAGAGCCAGTTTGAGCTGTTCTGTGAAAGAAATAGTACACAGCATTGTACAAGATCTTCAGTTTCTAGGGTTTTCTAAAGATCAATTAGCCTTTTAAAATGATAAACTTGGATGAGCTAACACAATGTGCCATTGGTACACAGAAGTGATGGTTGCTGTTAATGGGCCTCATTACGCCTAGGTAGATATTCCATTCAAAGAAATCAGCCGTTTCCAGCTACAATAGTCATTTACAACATTAACAATGTCTACACTGTATTTCTGATCAATTTGATGTTATTTTAATGGACAACAAATGTGTGTTTCTTTCAAAAACAAGGCCATTTCTAAGTGACCCCAAACTTTTGAACGGTAGTGTACAATAGGTTGTCATAAGGGTTTTCTCTGGAACTTGATGATTTTCTCTTGCTCCCCAAGCCTGCATTTCTAAATTTAAGTTTAAAGGTGCATTCTCCGTTTAGTATAAAAAAATGACTTTCACTTTATGAAAACCTTCCTGGCATTACCATTTTGAAAACTACAAGACAGATACATTCAGACTAGATTCATCTGACAATAGCAAGAAAATGTTTCTCATTGGCAGAGAGTATAACTAAATACCAATGCAAACTAATATTAGAAGATATTTGCTTGGAGGAGGCTAAAAAGCTTGAGAAAGAGATGTCTTGTTGTCATACTTTAAGATGGAGGTGATGGATGGTGAATTAGCCCATAGAGGGTGATTTGAGGGTGTGTGTGGAGAATTAGAGTTGATATGGATTTGAGAGGAGCTTTCCACTGCATGGATCTTCATTTCTCGACTGACATTTCTGTTTCAGCAGGTGAATTTCTCAGCCTCACTATCTGTAAATGAAAGGTTTCAGATCCTTACTCTAAGGCAAATTTCATTTTGATTGATTTTATTGTGCTTACTTTTTCATTCATCAAAGTCACCATGCTTTTTTGCATTACCTTGGTAACATTATAATAGAGTCCATTAACCTTAAGTGGCTCAGAGCTTAAGGGAAATGTATGCCCACGTTAATATTTTTATTCAATACACTTTCGGAAAGAAGTTGAAAGCAAACTAAGAAAATACTTAAGTGTACAAACTGCAGAGGTTTCTTTCAAAAGTACAATTAAATGTGAAAAGGTTTAATATCAATTTAGTGTTAAATTATTATACAAACATACAGTGCATTCGGAAAGTATTCAGACCTTGACTTTTTCCACATTTTGTTGCGTTACAGCCTTATTCTAAAATTATATATTTTTTAAATCCCCTCATCATTCTACACACAATACCCCATAATGACAAAGCAAAAACAGGTTTTTAGATTTTTGTGTAAAAATATAAAATGTAAAAAACTGAAATACCTTAATTACATAAGTATTCAGACCGCTTGTAATGAGACTCAAAATTGAGCTCAGGTGCATCCTGTTTCCATTGATCATCCTTGAGATGTTTCTACAACTTGATTGGAGTCCACATGTGGTAAATGCAATTGATTGGACATGATTTGGAAAGGCACAAACCTGTCTATATAAGGTCCCACAGTTGACAGTGCATGTCAGAGCAAAAACCAAGCCATGAGGTCGAAGGAATTGTCCGTAGAGCTCTGAGACAGGATTGTGTCAAGGCACAGATCTGGGGAAGGATAACAAAACATTTCTGCAGCTTTGAAGGTCCCCCAAAATACAGTGGCCTCCATCATTCTTAAATGGAAGAAGTTTGGAACCACCAAAAACTGTGCAATCGGGGGACAAGGACCTTGGTCAGGGAGGTGACCAAAAACCCGATGGTCACTCTGACAGAGCTCCAGAGTTCATCTGTGGAGATGGGAAAACCTTCCAGAAGGACAACCATCTCTGCAGCACTCCACCAATCAGGCCTTTATGGTACAGTGGCCAGATGGAAGCCACTTCTCAGTAAAAGGCACATGACAGCCTGCTTGGAGTTTGCCAAAAGGCATCTAAAGACTCTCAAACCATGAAAACAAGATTCTCTGGTCTGTTGAAACCAAGACTGAACTCTTTGGCCTGAATGACAAGTGTTATTTCTGGAGGAAACCTGGCACCATTCCTGTGGTGAAGCATGGTTGTGGCAGTATCATGCTGTGGGGATGTTTTTCAGTAGCAGGGACTGGGAGACTGTCACGCCCTGACCTTAGAGATCCTTTTAATTCTCTATTTGGTTAGGTCAGGGTGTGACTAGGGTGGGCAATCTATGTTTTCTATTTCTTTGTTGGCCTGGTATGGTTCCCAATCAGAGGCAGCTGTCTATCGTTGTCTCTGATTGGGGATCATATTTAGGCAGTCTTTTCCCACCTGTTGTTTGTGGGATCTTGTTTTTGTGTAGCTGCCTGTGAGCAGCCCAGAACGTCACGTTTCGTTTTCTTCTGTATTGTTTTTGGTGAGTTTCATATTTATTAAACTTGTGGAACTCTAAGTACGCTGCGCCTTGGTCCATTAATTCAACCAACGAGCGTGACAGAGACTAGACAGGATCGAGGGAAAGATGAACGGAACAATGTACAGAGAGATCCTTAATGGAAACCTGCTCCAGAGCACTCAGGACCTCAGACTGGGGTGAAGGTTCACCTTCCAACAGGACGACTACCCTAAGCACACAGCCAAAACAACTCAGGAGTGGCTTTGGGACAAGTCTCTGCATGTCTTTGAACCCGAGACTTGAACCTGATCGAACATCTCTGGAGAGACCTGAAAATAGCTGTGCAGCAACGCTCCTCATCCAATCTGGCAGAGCTTGAGAGGATCTGCAGAGAAGAATGGGAGAAACTCCTCAAATACAGGTGTGCCAAGCTTGTAGCATCATACCCAAGATGACTTGAGGCTGTAATCACTGCCAAAGGTACTTCAACAAAGTACTGAGTAAAGGGTCTGAATACTTATATAAATTTAATATTTAATTGTTTCATATTTAATACATTTGCAAAATTTTGTTAAAACCTGTTTTTGCTTCGTCATTATATGTTATTATGTGTAGATTGATGAGGGGAAAAAACTATTTAATCAAATTTAGAGTAAGTCTGTAACGTAACAAAATGTGGAAAAAGTCAAGGTGTCTCAATACTTTCCAAATGCACTGTATGGGGCAATGTTTTTTATAATAATGAGGTTACACAGGTCAATGATTTAGGAACCATGTTTTTTTTTTACTGTGTGTTTGCTCTCCCTGTATGTTCGTATGATACAGATAAATTGGGATATAGTGCCACTTTGAGCAATGTAAAATATACAGATGTGTCACAAGCCTGCAGCCCTTATTTGTAAACAATTCAAACCAATACATCTCTCCATCAAAACATTTTAAAAAGGACACCAAATGCATTTGTTGATGAAATGAGAAAACCATGAATTGAAGTCATTTTAATGGGTCTGACGGATTCAAAACGTACTGCACTCAGCAACAAGCTTGTGGAGCACCTAGGGTGTAGAGTCAGTTTTAGTACTCTCAACACGTCATCCTGGAGCACAACAGGGCAGCCGAGCCTGAATGCTTAATTTGTGGCCAGTGGGATGCGTCATCCACAGATATAACCAAGTGCAGGCACTATTGCATGCACACTCACGTGGGGGAAGCACGGTCTGAATTGTTGAACAGAGTGTGGAACTCCCCTGTTAACCCCCGGAGCCAGAATCCGAGCTTACATTCAAAAACGACTCCAAACCTTGAAAATCCGAGTTGTGCATGGGAAATTGAAATCAAAACGGCAAGGATATGGACAGAGCTGTCTGCATGTACTTTCTCATAATCTGTGTCTTCCCCTGCCAGTTCCCTAGTGTATTTGTGGGGACATACAGCAGTTGACTTACTGTGACTAAGGACAACATATACCTCCTATACTAAATGTGTCCTGTACTCCTAGTTAGCAGAAATAAAACATCAGAAAAGCACCTAAATAGAAGGTTTATGTAGCTGAAGGATGTCATGTAATGTATTCTGAATTTTAAATCTGGCCAGATTGGCACGCCTGCTACCGTTGATCAATAGCCAGCATTCAGAGCAGTTTTGAGGCTGCAAGGACATATGTTTCACTGAATTGTACCGCATATCGTAGTTTCTAGCACTGAAAGCCTTCTTTAGCAGACAATATTTTCCTGCCCTCCTCAGGAGGTCATTTACAACCCCCGCCCGATATTTCACATAAAAGCCCAAAATGAATAGTACGATGACAAAACTGTCTCTAAGACAGCTTCCAGACTGAGAAAGCACTCAGGCCAGAGCATTTTCAGTCTGAAAGGAAAGCCATGGTTGATCATATGAGTCAGCGTATCCAAAACTCCAGTGCACTTTCAACTCCTTGTTACTCTTTGACATTATTTTATTGCATAATGAATATCAGTTATCTCCAGGTTCCAGATCTAAATTACCTGTTGTCAATTTGCAATCCCATTTCTGTGAAGAGCAAGGCACCATTTCTGTAACAGTGTTTTTGTGAAGGTGCAACAGTGAATAAAACTGATTGATGTATTTGTTCTAAAGCTAATATTAGAAGTGTTGTTGTGTGATCCTGAGGCAGCTGCCACTGCTCTCGTGCGGTCTCCTGGCGTTAGCCCCAGTCTGACAGCATGTAAAATATCTGTTTACATGTTGGGTTGACAACAGTGTGCTGACACCCCCCTTTCCCCAGTGACCACATGAAATAACCCTGTCAAGAAAAATAGATTTAAATCCATACTTATGGCGTTTTACTGTCCTCAGTCTAACAAAGTCATTGAGGTGACTTACACAATGACAGTCAACTTTTGCATGCAATGTCTCAGTCTACATTACCAGTCACATACTTCAAAACAGGGTTTAGGTACCATTCATGATTTTCTATTTAAGTGGGACATTTGATGTGTTTTGTGATCAAGACCTGAACATGAACGTATATGGAACATGGAATTTCGGCAAGAACAAATATGTCTAAACTGCTATGGCATTAAAGTGCTAGGAAATGACAATTGTACAATTGTGATACATTTTATAAATCTAACTCTACCTTTGTATTCTAGATAACAGATTGTTTGTTTAAACCAACTGTTGCATGCGTCTAACTATCATATTTAATCATCAGCCATTTTGTCCTAAGAAAATGTCAGCTCTGAGTCTGTGTACTACACTTAACACTAGCTTGTCTCCACACCTTGTAGATGCCTCAAGAAGAAGACTGCATTGGGTATACAGGGAGGAAAGGCTGAAGTTGTGATTATTTATGAAATCTTTCTTGGAGCCTTATCTTCACACTAAATCTCCTTGGGGTAGATGGAGTGTGTAAGGCAAGCACTTCCACCCGCTAACTCCTAATATGTAACCAGACATTGCTTTTAGGTGCCAGCTGTGTCACGATCGTTGTCCTACTCATCTGAGGAGGAATAGTAAGAAGTGTCGGAGGACCAAGATGCAGCGTGGTGAGTATTCATTTTAATAGAATACTTAAACAAAACCAAAACAATAAACCAACAAACAAACGACGACGAAACAGTCCCGTAACGTGAACACAAGAACACATAAAACAGGAACAATAACCCACAACCCACAATACAAAACAGGCTACCTAAATATGGCTCCCAATCAGAGACAACGACAAACACCTGCCTCTGATTGAGAACCATATCAGGCCAAACACATAGAAACAGAAAAACTAGACATACAACATAGAATGCCCACTCATATCACACCCTGACCAAATAAAACATAGAAACATACAACTCAAACTATGGTCAGGGCGTGACAGTACTCCCCACCTCCCCCAAGGTGCGGACACCGGCCGCAAAACCAAAACCTATCGGGGAGGGTCTGGGTGGGCATCTGTCCGCGGTGGCGGCTCTGGCGCGGGACGTGGACCCCACTCCACCATAGTCATTGCCCTCTTCATTGGCCTCTTTAGAGCGGCAGCCCTCGCCTCCGACCTTGGACCGAGGACCCTAATAAAAGGCCCCACTGGACTGAGGAGCGCCTCTGGACTGAGGAGCGCCTCTGGACTGAGGGACGCCTCTGGACTGAGGGGCAGCTCCGGACTGAGGGGCAGCTCCGGACTGAAGGGCAGCTCCGGACTGAAGGGCAGCTCCGGACTGAAGGGCATCTCCGGACTGAGGGGCAGCTCCGGACTGAGGGGCAGCTCCGGACTGACGGGCAGCTCCGGACTGGCGGGCGGTTCTGGCGGCTCCGGACTGGCGGGCGGCTCTGGCGGCTCCGGAATTGCGGGCGGCTCTGGCGGCTCCGGACTGATGGGCGGCTCAGGCGGCGCTGGACAGACGGGCGGCTCAGGCGGCGCTGGACAGACGGGCGGCTCAGGCGGCGCTGGACAGACGGGCGGCTCAGGCGGCGCTGGACAGACGGGCGGCTCAGGCGGCGCTGGATAGACGGACGGCTCAGGCGACGCTGGACAGACGGACGGCTCAGGCGGCGCTGGACAGATGGGCGGCTCAGGTGGAGCCGCTGGACAGACGGGCGGCTCAGGCGGCGCTGGACAGACGGACGGCTCAGGCGGCGCTAGACAGACGGACGGCTCAGGTGGCGCTGGACAGACGGACGGCTCAGGCGGCGCTGGACAGACGGACGGCTCAGGCGGCGCTGGACAGACGGACGGCTCAGGCGGCGCTGGACAGGAGGGAGACTCAGGCGGTCCTGGACAGACGGGCGGCCCAGGCGGCGCTGGACAGACGGGCGGCTCAGGCGGCGCTGGACAGAAGGGAGACACAGGCGGCACTGGACAGGAGGCAGACTCAGGCGGCGCTGGACAGGAGGCAGACTCTGACAGTGCTGGACAGACGGGAGCACTTGGAGTAAGGAAACGGAGAGACAGCCTGGTGCGTGGGGCTGCCACCGGAGGTCTGGTACGTGGAGGAGGCACCGGATAGACCGGACCGTGGAGGCTCACAGGAGGTCTCGAGCACCGAGCCTGCCCAACCCTACCTGGCTGAATGCTCCCCGTAGCCAGGCCAATGCGGTGAGGCGGAATAGCCCGCACTGGGCTGTGCTGGTGAACCGGGGACACCATGCGTAGGGCTCGTGCCATGTACGCCGGCCCGAGGAGACGCACTGGAGACCAGATGCGCTGAGCCAGCTTCATGGCACCTGGCACGATGCCCACTCTAGCCCGGCCGATACGAGGCGCTGCTATGTACCGCACCGGGCTCTGCCTGCGCACCGGGGACACCATGCGCCTCACGGCATATACTGTCTGGCGGGCGGCTCTGGCTGCTCCTGTCTGGCGGACGGCTCTGGCTGCTCCTGTCTGGCGGGCGGCTCTGGCTGCTCCTGTCTGGCGGGCGGCTCTGGCTGCTCCTGTCTGGCGGGCGGCTCTGGCTGCTCCTGTCTGGCGGGCGGCTCTGGCTGCTCCTGTCTGGCGGGCGGCTCTGGCTGCTCCTGTCTGGCGGACGGCTCTGGCTGCTCCTGTCTGGCGGACGGCTCTGGCTGCTCCTGTCTGGCGGACGGCTCTGGCTGCTCCTGTCTGGCGGACGGCTCTGGCTGCTCCTGTCTGGCGGACGGCTCTAGCGGCTCCTGACTGACGGATGGCTCTAGCGGCTCCTGACAGACGGGCGGCTCTAGCGGCTCAGGACAGACGGGCGGCTTTGAAGGCTCAGGACAGACGGGCGGCTTTGAAGGCTCAGGACAGACGGGCAGTTCAGGCGGCTCTGGGCAGACGGGCAGCGCAGGCGGCGCTTGGCAGACGGACAGCTCAGACGGCGTTGGGCAGGCGGGCAGTGCAGGCGACGCTGGGCAGACGGACAGCGCAGACGGCTCTGGGCAGGCAGGCAGCTCAAATAGCGCTGGGCAGACGGCAGACTCTGGCCGGCTGAGGCGCACAGTAGGCCTGGTGCGTGGTACCGGAACTGGAGGTACCGGGATAAGGACACGCACCTCAAGGCTAGTGCGGGGAGCAGCAACAGGACGCACAGGACTCTGGAGACGCATAGGACGCTTGGTGCGTGGTGCCGGAACTGGTGGTACCGGGCTGGAGACGCGCACCATAGGGCGAGTGCGTGGAGGAGGAACAGGGCTCTGGAGACACACTGGAAGCCTGGTGCGTGGTGTTGGCACTGGTGGTACTGGGCTGGGGCGGGGAGGTGGCGCCGGATATACCGGACCGTGCAGGCATACTGGCTCCCTTGAGCACTGAGCCTGCCCAACCTTACCTGGTTGAATGCTCCCCGTCGCCCGACCAGTGCGGGGAGGTGGAATAACCCGCACTGGGCTGTGTTGGCGAACCGGGGACACCATGCGTAAGGCTGGTGCCATGTATGCCGGCCCGAGGAGACGCACTGGAGACCAGACGCGTTGAGTCGGCTTCATGGCACCTGACTCAATGCTCAATCTAGCCCTGCCAGTGCGGGGAGGTGGAATAACCCGCACCGGGCTATGCACACATACAGGAGACACCATGCGCTCTACCGCATAACACGGTGTCTGCCCGTACTCTCGCTTCCCACGGTAAGCACGGAGAGTTGGCGCAGGTCTCCTACCTGACTTCGCCACACTCCGTTGTAGCCCCCCCCCAATACATTTTTTGGGCTGACTCACAGGCTTCCTACCGCATCGTCGTGCTGCCTCCATTCGCCGGTATCCCTCCTCACACCTCGCCAGAGAATCCCAGGCGGGCTCCGGCATTCTCCCTGGGTCGATCGCCCACCTGTCGATCTCCTCCCACGTAGTGTAGTCCAGATTTTGCTCCCATTGCCATTCCTCCTTGCGCTGCTCCTGCTGCCGCTTATCACGCTGCTTGGTCCCGTTATGGTGGGTAATTCTGTCACGATCGTCTTGATGTGGAAGAGAGGACCAAGGCGCAGCGTGATATAAATACATCCTCTTTTTATTTACGAAGAAGATGAACACGAAACGAAACACTTTAAAAACTAACAAAACAACAAACGACGGTGAAGCTACAAAACGAAAGTGCACACACAAGCTACTAACGTTTAGACATAGACAATTACCCACAACAGCCTAATGCCTATGGCTGCTTTAAATATGGCTCCCAATCAGAGACAACAATAAACAGCTGTCTCTGATTGAGAACCAAACCAGGCAACCATAGACTTTCCTAAACACCATCACTGAACACAACCCCATACACTCTACAAAGCCCCCTATACAATACAACCACCCAAGACGAGACAAATACACACAAACATCCCCCATGTCACACCCTGACCTAAGTAAAATAATACAGAAAACAAAGATAACTAAGGCCAGGGCGTGACAATCATACAGTATTTTACTGCACTTATTATTGATGATCATCAATCTTGCAGTTTAATCTATGGTTGACTGAATTATATTGCAGGTTGTTTTACCGTTCTGTGATATGCTTCTATTAATGTTTTTTAGTTCATTACAGAGTTCAAATATACATAGCACCTTTAGTATTTTCTCATTCAAATACTCTGAAAGGACTTGTTGAGGCAGAGGCCTAAGTGTTGTTTTACAGATCAATTTACCCAAAGGCCATTGAGTAGATGATGGCTGAGGTTATACAATTCATAATGCTATGTTAATTGTATGAGTACACAACTTAAGTCAGAAGAAGGCGTCATTTGGTCCATGAGAAGAAGATTTTTGAAATATTTTCAGACATGGGTCCCATTATACCTGGCAAAAATCAAACACTGCGTTCCACAGTAAGAACATTTTACCAACGGTCAAGCATGGTGGTGGTAGTGTGATGGTTTGGGGGTGCTTTGCTGCCTCAGGACCTGGACGACTTGTCTTAATGGAAAGAACCATGAATTATGCTCTGTATCAGATAATTCTACAGGAGAATGTGAGGCCATCCGCCTGTGAGCTGAAGCTGAAGCGCAGCAAGACAATGATCCAAAACACACAATCAAGTCTATATGAAAATGACTAAAAAGAAACAAATTTAAAGTTTTGGAATGGCGTAGTCAAAGTCCAGACCTAATCCCAATTGAGATGTTGTGGCAGGATTTGAAACAAGCAGTTCATGCTTGAAACCCCACAAATGTTGCTGAGTTAAAGCAGTTCTGCATGCAAGAGTAGGCAAACATTTCTCCACAGCGATGTGAGAGATTGATCAACAACTACAGGAAGCATTTGGTTGGAGTCATTACCCTAAAGGTAGTTATTGAGTGTAAAGGTGCATTTACTTTTTCACACAGGGGAATTGGGTGTTGCATATCTTTGTTAATTAAATAAATCAAATATCATTTGTTTTTGTTATTTGTAAACTCAGGTTCCCTTTATCTAATAATACGTTTTGGTTGAAGATCTGATAACATTCAGTAAAATATGTAAAAATAGAGAAAATCAGAAAGGTGGCAAATACCTTTCCACAACACTATATGTGGTAAAATTTCACAACTCTAAAAACAGATGATCAAAAAGGCTGTTTTTCTAAACTTTAAGCACATTTTCAATTGACTAAGTACGACACACAAAATCACGCAGTCTCTTTTTTACCAAACCTAATCAGTGTTTCATCCAGAAATACCTTTCGTATGAAGTAATTGCCTTTCCCAATGCAATGCTCACAATAATTCTCATATGATTCTCTACTAATTTGTTTAAATACATTTGACCATCACTTAATCCAACTGCGCTTAATGGTTAATCACTTAACAGTTTGGTAAACCTACAGTAGACAAACCATTTCAAAATCTATCTGTGGATTTTGAGAACTACAAAAAAAGTGTGTTTGTAAAGTATAAACATCTAAATGACATGTATGATACATGATAACCATACATAATAACTATGGGTTATTGCTAATTGATTTCGCATAGTGGTAACCACAATTGGTCACCATTTAAAAGGGTGTATGTGAACACTTGCAATTTCTATCAACATGGAGCAGGATAGACAGCAAGATTAAGAGAGGAAGGAAGAAATCAGAGAGAGAGGAAGAAATCAAGAGCTCGTGGACAAGGGGCCCGTCAGAGACTGCAGACTGCAGTGAACTGTTGTGTCTAATAAAGTCCAGGCCATCGTCATTGACCATGTGGTACACAGAGGCCTTATCATGGCAGAGGCTGCCAGATTAGTTCACCCCAATCTGAAAAGATCAGCTGTCAATTCAATCATGAGAACATTTTGCCAAGAAAACCGGGGTCGCCTGCAGAATATGCACTATACTTTACCGTTACATTTACAGTAAATCGCATATTGTAATGCATGTAAATTCACAAAACATGTTACAGTATTCTTATAGCATGATCTGTTGACAGTATACTCTGTTCTACCCTCAGAATTGACAGAAGACCCCATGGTTGTGGCCATGGCCGTGTGGTGACCAACCAGCCGGAGTTGGCCGTGGTGGAAATGGTGAGGGCCAGGAATGACATACAGCTTTCCGAAATAAAGCAGGCCATTGAGGAGAACGATGACACCTTTGCCAATGTGGCATTCATCAGCATGCCAACAATTGCCCGCCTTTTGAAGAGGCACCAGGTATCTATGAAACACATTTACCTGGTGACTTTTGAGAGAAACAACAACCGGGTGAAACAACTGCGGGCCGAGTGTTCAGGTACAGCAGTATATACTGTATTACTGTTACTATTTGATGCACATGCTACTTCACAATATCCTATTGGAACTATATTGTAAAAATAACTAACCAAAATATATTTTTAGAGGGTGATGGTTCTTGATGCTGCTGTGAACCATGACAAGTATATCTTTATTGAAGAAGCGAGCTTCAATCTGGCCAAAAATCGGCGTCCTGGGCAGAATATCATCGGCCAACGGGCGACCATCCATGTGCCTGGACAACGTGGGGAAACATCTCCATGTGCGCAGCTATCTATGAAGAGGGTGTGGTAGGACGTAGGCTGTTACTTGGATCCTACAACGCTGCACACCTCATTGTGTTTCTCAATTAAATTGAGCAGGCCTGTCAAGGTGAAGGGGACACCTATGTCATTGTCTGAAACAATATCAGGTTCCACCATTCAGAGGTGATTCGGACATGTTTTCGGGCCCATCCCAGCCCCCATACTCTCCTTTTCTCAACCCTATTGACAATTTATTTTCAGCATGGAGGTGGAAAGTGTACGATCGCCATCCTCATGAGCGTGCCATCCTCCTTGTGGCCATGGGATGAGGCATGCGACGACATCAATGCAGAACACTGTCAAGCTTGGATTCGGCATGCCAAAAGATTTTTCCCACGGTGCATGAACAACAAAGACATTCATTGTGATGTGGATGAGAATTTATGGCCAAATGCTCAAGACAGGTTTGATGCATATTAATGTGTGATAAATGTTGTGTTTGATTTTCATTACTTTGATTTGTTTCATTTAATTTCTTTACATTTGATTATAGACAGTACACCTACGTATGTTGCAATTATATCTGGGGGAAAAAAAAAAATTGCATGAACGATTGTAAAGGATGTCTTCATTGATCACACCTTTGATTAAACATTGTATAGATATTATGGAAGTTATAGATTTTCTGTCAATGTTGTTGGGTAATGTAAGTGTCTTGCCTAATGTGATTTACAGTACTGTAGCATTACATTTTCAGCACTTCTAAGGATGATTTGAAACATATCCTGCATTGTTTGCTATTTGATTGTTAGTTAAAATGACTAAATAGAACATATATAATTATGTTGTGTTTACGTGATTAAACCAATGTTCTCATTATATTTTACAAACTTTTATTTTGAATCAATGGCTGTGTGTTGAGAGATGTTTACAATCCAAATGAATGCACATTGACAGGTTTTGAATGAAAGACTGGCTGTGATACAAGTGTGACCAGTTTGGAGTTTGGTACTAAGAGTTGTAAAAATGGTCCAGATACTTGTGAAAATAGTACCAAAGCAATTTTTAAAAAATGTAAAGATACCCAAAATTATTTAGTCCAATCAACGAAAGCTAAGTGTGTGTGTGTGTGTGTGTGTGTGTGCGCGCACAAAAGTAGAAAAAGCATGTTGACTCACCTTACTTATAGAGAAACAACATATGCCATCCTCCTCTCATGTTGACACAATACATGACAGTACATGAGTCACACCCTCATCTGTTTCACCTGTCTATGTGCTTGTCTCCACCCCCCACCAGGTGTTTCCCATCTCTCCTCATTATCACCTGTGTATTTATACCTGCGTTTTCTGTTTGTCTGTTGCCAGTTCGTCTTGTTCCGTTAAGTCCCTCCAGTGTGTTGCCGTGTTTCCTGTGATCTAGTTTTTCCTAGTCTTCCCAGTTCTGACCTTTCTGCCTGTCCTGACCCTGATCCTTTCTACTGTCCTGTTCCTGCCTGACTCTGATTTGGATGATGACTCTTTGCCTGCCTTGACCTACCTTTTGCCTGCCCCTTGTACTATAATAAACTCTGAGACTCATACCATCTGCCTCCTGTGTCTGCATCTGGGTCTTAGCCTGAGCCTTGATAACACGCTTTTGGTTTTTGCTGTCCTAGGCTACCTGGCTAAAATGCTTGCTAGACTAACTTCCTTGCACGGGTAACAATGAACCATATAGTTAACGCTAGCCTTAAGCCTACTACATCTATATTGAACTTACAACCTCTCAGGCCAGAGGCACAATGTATGAATTTATGGTTGGCTCAGAATCGCTGTTATAATCATATAAAAACAGCAAAGTCCAAATTCCAATCTCCATCCATGGCTAATTTAAGAAGGGGACGATTTTAGCTAGCTAGCCACGGGAGGAAAATGACACGACACATTTTTTTTGTCAATTACATTTTACTGTTAATGTGATGTGATTGTTGTGAAGCCAAATCCAAAGTGGCTTCCCTTGACACTTTCATTTGGTGCACCAGGACCATTCACAGTTGAGCTCACTCAGTTTAGTTCAACTTGGAATGCTTGCTGGCTTCTCTTGCTATTGACTTCAATGCTGCTGTTGGCAACAATGTCATACTCTTTTTGGCCAGACAGTATCAGATACATCACATACTGAGACAGAGGTTCGCCTTTTTGCTCGCTCGGATGCTATCTCCGGTGAGATAGATTCAGCCATTTGTGAATTGAGGGGAAATTATGAAACACAGAGAGACAAAAGATAAATTATTTTGTACTTTTTTAATTTGTCAAATATTTGGGGAAGCTTGGCTTCCCTTGGCATCCATGAATACAGAGCACGGGTGCAGGCCCCTATTGATGTGTTAACAATTGCTATAAGCCATCATTTGTACGACCGTGTAAGCATTTGAAATAAGATCATGATCAAACGAGCAGGATCAAAAATGTTAGCTAGGCAGTCCAACATTTTCCCCAACATGCAACCATCCCAGAGGCAGGGGAGAAGGTATGGTGGTCCTGCTGCTGCCGTCAGCCAGCCACAAACCAAGTAGTTGCACCTGATTTGTCCTTGTAAAAATACAGAATAATAATACATTTTGTCAACATCAATGACAGTTTTGGAAAGTGGAGGTAGGCTGTCTCCCTACTACGTTGACTTCGGTTTGCAGTATGAAAAAGTCACTCACAAATATCTTTGATACAGATGCTATTAGAAACTTCTGGGGTAGCTAGCTCGGGTCCTAGCTAGTTAACACCAATGCATCCAGCCTGAAAATAATGACCAGAAATTGCAGTCATTCTCAATATTCTTAGCAATGATTTAGGATTCCATGTGACTATTATAGGCAGCCACTTGTTGCTGTCCTATTGAAATCAAATTTCAGTTCACGAAAATAACTAGCTAGCTAGATAGATAGCGAACTAACGTTAAGCAACCTAGTCAGTTAGCTATATAGCCCTACTGTCCCAAGCTAGCAGCTAGCTGTCTAGCTTCATACTCTGACCACATACTGTTTTTGAAAATGTTATTATGAACTTTTATTTATTCAGGGTAGCAGAATTGAGACCAGGGTGCCCTGAGTACCGGCTCTGACCATCAATCAAATACGAAAAACTGTTTTATGAAATCGGGGTATTCAGATGATGACACTTAGCTAGTTAGCAAACTAACCTTGTAAAAATACAGAATAATAATACATTTTGTCAACATCAATGACAGTAGCAAACTAACAAGCTAGGCAATACTGAAAAAGATCATGTAAATTTGCTATGTTTTTGACCAATTTTTTTTTGTGGGAGACTATTGTTTGCATCCATCAATAATGCGCTTTTCTTTGTTTCTGACTAGGAGTCCGAGAGCTTGGGAAAGTGGGTCTGCTTTGTGCAGCAGGTGCACAAGACAAAACTTTACCAGCATCATAGCATACGTACCAGTGAATCACTGTAACATATTTATATACATAAAACACATTTATGTACAGTAGCAGTAAAATGTTTGGACACCTACTCATTCAAGGGTTTTCTTTATTTTTTACTATTTTCTACATTGCTCAGCATAAACAAGTGCTCAGCATATGTGGGAACTCTTTCAACACTGTTGGAAAAGCATTCCAGGGGAAGCTGGTTGAGAGAATGCCAAAGCTGTCATCAAGGCATAGAGTGGCTATTTCGAAAAATCTCAAATTGTTTAACACTTTTTTGGTTACTACATGATTCCATATGTGTTATTTCAAAGTTTTGATTTCTTAACTATTATTCTACAATGTAGAAAATAGTAAAAATATAGATTAATTATTAAAGGGCAACTTCGCCACTTTTTAACCTCATATTCATTATCTGGTGCTCCCGAGTGGCGCAGCGGTCTAAGGCACTGCATCTCAGTGCTAGCGGCATCACTACATCACTACTGGTTCAATTCCAGGCTGTATCACAACCGGCCATGATTGGGAGTCCAATAGGGCGGTGCACAATTGGCCCAGTGCTGTTAGGGTTTGGCCGGGGTAAGCCGTCATTGTAAATAAGTATTTGTTCTTAACTGACTTGCCTAGTTAAATAAAATAAAAAATCTCCATCGCCAAACCTGTGTCTACATTATTTGAAAACAGCACGTTTCTATGATCTGTTGTTAAAAAGATAAGAAGAAAAGTCCCCCCAAAAAATGTATCTGTGACATCACACAGTAGCATTCAAAATAAGAAAAACTTTGATTTTCAAAACCTGCAAAAAGTTACTAGCCAGAGGAAGGGTATTTTCTTGCTAAAATCTTTTAACTTTTGGTGATGTCATCTGGTAGAACCTTTAATTGTTATATTTGTTCTACAAAATGTAGAAAAGCGCCGTTTTCGTGTACAGTATGTAGACACTGGTTTGGTACTGGAGATAATAAATATGAGGTTGAAACGTGGCAGAGTTGCCCTTTAAGTGAAGTGCAGTCATATTCAAGTCTTGATTGGTCAATAAGCTTGTTTGACTTATTTTGACCATTTGGGTCAGTAATCATGTGACGCGTCAAATAAGACGCGTCACATGATTACTGACCCAAATGGTGTTTGATAGAAACAGACACTTACGTTCACCGCACACTACCTTCTCAGACTATTAGCTAACGTTAGTAAATGTTTGCGGCTAACACAAAACAAAAGGAAACATTTTTTGTTAACGTTCGCCAATAATTTCCCTTGTTAAATGCACCTCAGAACTTGAACGTATACTGAACATGGAACATTGGCAAGAACTTTATAAGTCTAAACTGCTATGGTGTTAGAGTGCTATGAAATGACAGCTGTACAATTGTGATACATTTTATAAATCTAACTATACCTTTGTATTCCAGATTACAGATTGTTTGTGCTGTCAAAGATTGTTTGTTTAAACCAACTATTGTATGAGTCCAACTATATTTAATCATCAGCCTGATAAATGTTTTCAAAAAATATTTTGTCCAAAGACAATGTCGAACTTTGTGAGCTCTGAGTCTCTGTGTATTACACTTAACACTAGCTTGTCTCCACACCTTGTAGATGCCTCAAGAAGAAGACTGCATTGGGTATACAGGGAGGAGAGGCTGAAGTTGTGATTATTTATGACATCTTTCTTGGCGCATTATCTTCACACTAAATCTCCTTGGGGTAGATGGAGTGTGTAGGGCAATCACTTCCATCCGCTAACTCCTAACATGTAACCAGACATTGCTTTTAGGGGCCGGCTGTTAACAGGGTTGACAATACTCTTTTATGGCCTTCAGATTGAATAATCCCAGTGTCCGCCTCAGCGCAGGCCATGTCATTACAACTGATGGCTCCAGTATCCTCTGGGATAGAGAGGCACAAGTATTTTTTTATTTTTTATTTTTCCCTGTATTTTATGGCTCTGGCTTTCACTAAAAGTATTGTCCTTGTGACACAAAGGCTGATGCTGTTTAACAAATGCTTTTCATATGTAGGCAGTACTGTGCTTAAAACCTCTTAAGGATATTTTCATTTTTTCAAATGACATACCCAAATCTAACTGCCTGTAGCTCAGGACCTAAAGCAGGATATGCATTTGAAAGGAAACACTTTGAAGTTTGTGGAAATGTGAAATGAATGTAGGAGAATATAACACATTAGATCTGGTAAAAGATAATACAAACAAAAACACATGCGTTTTCCCCAAAAAATCTAGTCTGCCAGGTGTTTTTTCCAAATGAGCCGAATTGGTCAATTGATACATTTTCAAGTACATAACTATAGAGAAGTTTGCCAACTTCAAAGATAGTCATGCACGATGGATAATTAGCTTCCCTACAGAAAGACATTAACCTTCACACATCTAAACTTAGCAAAAAAAGAAAAGTCCCTTTTTCAGGACCCTGTCTTTCAAAGATAATTCATAAAAATCCAAATAACTTCACAGATCTTCATTGTAAAGTGTTTAAACACTGTTTATCATGCTTGTTCAATGAATCATAAACAATTAATGAACAAGCACCTGTGGAACGGTCGTTAAGACACTAACAGCTTACAGACGGCAGGCAATTAAGGTCACAGTTATGAAAACTTAGGACACTAAAGAGGCCTTTCTACTGACTCTGAAAAACACAAAAATAAAAATGCCCAGGGTCCCTGCTCATCTGCTTGAACGTGCCTTAGGCATGCTGCAAAGAGGCATGAGGACTGCAGATGTGGCCAGGGCAATAAATTGCAATGTCCGTACTGTGAGATGCCTAAGACAGCACTACAGGGTGACAGGACGGACAGCTGATTGTCCTCGCAGTGGCAGACCACGTGTAACAACACCTGCACAGGATCGGTACATCCGAACATCACACCTGCGGGACAGGCACAGGATGACAACAACAACTGCCCGAGTTACCCCAGGAATGCAGGGGTTCAAACTGTAGAACCCAGTTCCTACATTTGAATATAAAAATGGATTTGGTCAAACAAAACTATGCTACCTTTTATCTCTGGG
Organism: Salvelinus namaycush; assembly: GCF_016432855.1. NCBI lineage: Eukaryota > Metazoa > Chordata > Actinopteri > Salmoniformes > Salmonidae > Salvelinus > Salvelinus namaycush. The sequence goes on along the minus strand of NC_052309.1, from coordinate 70,397,492 downwards.
ACCCTCAGAATGACAAATCAGAGCAAGATTACTGAATGTAAGTACATTATTTACCTTCAGAAGTGAATGTATCAAACCAGTTGCCGTGATAAAAGTGTTTTGTTCTTGTGCACTCTCCTGAAACAATTGCATGGTATTTGTTTCACTGTAATAGCTACTGTAAATCGGACAGTGTAGTTAGATTAACAAGAATTTAAGCTTTCTGCCCATATAAGACATGTCTATATCCTGGAAAGTTGGCTGTTATTTACAACGTCATGCTAGTCACATTAGCGCACGTTAGCAACAGCTGTTTAGGCACACCAATCCCGAAGTTAAACACAGGATATCTATGTTGACACAGAATTAGCCACTGCCACCACTTAACAGCTGTACTAAAGTTTTTGTGAAGATTCTGAGAAATGTATTCACGTTTCATCAGAAAGTACGTAAACAAAAGCATTTCCTTTGGATAGGTAGTTAAACGGTGCTTAAGCATATGAACGGTTTCATTTTTATACGCTTGGAGGAAAAATACTTTGTGAATGTCTGTTTTATGTAAATACCTTACAAAAATAGAAAAAACATGTTTTTTAATGAAAATGAAAAATTCAATTTACACTTCCAATTACAATAGTCTTCTTATAGATTCTTATTGTAACATAAGCACAATGTGTATAACACATTTAGTCAATTTAAACCCACTCACCAGTAATTGTACCATACATTATTTTACTGTACTTATTATTCATCATCAACAATCTTGCAGTCAATGTTGAGTTCATGACATAGTCCTGCTACTTATACATTCCTACTACTTTTCCCATTCTAGTGGTCTGAAAGGAATATGGGTGTTTCTTTCTATCTTAACGTAGCAAACGTAAGAATTACAATTGAGTGGCTGATGGCTGAGGCCATACAATTCATAATAGTATGCCAACTTTATGAGTACACAGAAAGTTCATGTGAACAATTGCAACATATTATTATATATTGAACGAGGGTATTGAACCCCCTAGAGTTGATTGATGCACTTGTGAGTAAAACAAACAAATCCCCATAAAAAAAATCAGTCTGTTAAAGCTAAAGATATCTGTTTTTTGTATGGGCTTCACTCGATCCACCACATCCGCCTATGTCGGCCTTCCACATCTGCGGACTGCGGTGGAAAGTGGCAGAGCTACAATGCTATTTATCAGATGAGGAGACATCCCAAAAATCGGTCTTCTCATGAAAACATCTGTAGCGTCCAAACGGTGTGGCCTACAAACTAATATGACCACTCTATGGAAAGATGAGACTCTCACAAACATGGTGGTGTTCTCCTTGTCACGGAACTTACCTGAAGGTAAACCGGTACCGGTTTTAAAAAATGAATGGATGTATGTATGTATAGCCAGTCTCAGACTTGTCCTTCATTGCTATAAAGGTTTTATAAATAAGGTCCGATATGTGCATTTTCATGAAGTGAGCAAAACAGATCAATTTGAAATCTGACAGTTTGAAGAATAGCAGTAGGCAGTGACCTTAAAATAGCTCATGTTCAGCTCCTCTATTGATTCCAGGTTATCTGCACAGAATGTTTAATTGGCTTATCACATTCTATACACAGTCTTTGTTGTATCAAGTACTGAGAAATAGACTATTTACTAGTATCACTAAACAGCTACAACTTTAGTAGGTTTGCATATTTTGTATCTGTGGAGGAAGCATCATGTTGACAGTTTTTTGACAGTTTAATATGTTTGTCATTGTGTGCTGCTTTCTACTGTAACTGACACTATTTGTTTTCTCAGAGGAAGATTTCTCGTTCCAATATTCAAATCTTAGGTAGTGCAAATAAACATGAAGTTTAAATTCATTAATTTATTATACTGTATACAGTAGGTATAACTATGTTGATTTTTGACTATCAAGTGACTATCAATCTGGCGATTCTGTTCAGTGTACAGGCAACCATCTTGCCGACATTCAAAAGCTGATATTGCTTAGATTTTCTGGACCTGAAGCAGACAGAATTTGTAGGCTAATGTATTTAGGCTAATTTGAGTTAATTACACAATCAAGTGTTTATTTAGGGAATAATTCAAAACAAACAAGTCTGGGGAGGCAGAGTTATGATGATTTTGGAGAGAGATGAAGCTTCTATTGCTCATGGCAATGACACACACTTTATAACGGCAGCCAGGGTCATACTAGTCATACTAGCCAAAATACAGGTTAACATTGTCACGCCTGCTCCCGCTCCAACTCCCTGGCACTCGAAGGCGCCAAGCTCCCCAGCATTACGCACTCCTGCCACCATCAGTACGCACACCTGCCTTCCCCTGTCACGACGCGCATCGGCGATTATTGGACTCACCTGGACTCAATCACCTGTGTCATTACCTCCCCTATATCTGTCTGTTCCCAAGCTCTGTTCCCTGCTTCAGGATTAATGTTTGTTTGACTTTGCATACCCTGTTCATACCCTGTCCTGTTTGATTTGTGTTCCATTTTAAATGTTAAACATATTAAACTCCCCGTGCCTGATTCTCTTCTCCAGTGTTGGTCATTACAAACATATGGAATTGTTTTAAGATGGTCATGCCATGGATCCTTTAGCTATGTGATTTAGAATTTTGAAAAAATATTGCATTTGGTCATTACTGCTATTGCCCATAGAAAAGCATTGAATAATATAAGGTTTTGTAGTGTCTGTCCTTGTCACGCCCTGACCATAGAGAGCTTTATATTCTCTATGTTGGTTAGGTCGGGGTGTGACTAGGGTGGGTCATCTAGGTATTTATATGTCTATGTTGGCCTGTTATGGTTCCCAATCAGAGGCAGCTGTTTATCGTTGTCTCTGATTGGGGATCATATTTAGGCAGCCATTTCCCCTTTGTGCTTTGTGGGATCTTGTCTATGTCTAGTTGTCTGCGAGCACTACATAGCTTCACGTTTCGTTGCTCTTTGTTATTTTTGTTTGTGAGTTTCATCGGAATAAAACATGTGGAACTCTGCATGCTGCGCCTTGGTCTACTCATTCCAACAACGTATGTGACAGAAGATCCCACCACAAACGGACCAAGCAGCATGGCCAGGAGGAGCAGATATCCTGGACATGGGAGGAGATCCTGGACGGTAAGGGATCCTGGACATGGGAGGAGATCCTGGCTGGAAAGGATCGCCTTCCATGGGAGAAGATGGAGGCAGCAAGGGAGGAACAACAACGACACCGGGGTTCGCAGCCAAGACGCAAGCATGAGAGGCAGCCCAAATTTTCTTTGGGAGGGGGCACACGGGGTGGTTGGCGGAGCCAGGTTTCAGACCAGAGCCAACTCCTCGCACTTGCTTTAAGGAGCGTGTGACCGTTCAGGCACCATGTTATGCGGTGATACGCAATGTGTCTCCAGTGCGCATTCACAGCCCGGTACGCTCGGTGTCAGCTCTCTTCGCACTTGCCGTGCGAAAAATGAGCATCCAGCCAGGATGGGTTGTGCTGGCTCAGCGCTCCTGGTCTCCAGTACGCCTCCTCGGACCAGGATATCCTGCGCCGGTTCTACGCGCTGTATCTCCAGTAAGCCTCCACAGTCCAGTACGTCCTGTGCCTCCTCTCCGCACTCACCCTGAGGTGTGTGTCATCAGCCCGGTGCCACCTGTACCGGTCCCACACATCAGGCCTCCAGTGCGCCTCCACAGTCCAGTACGTCCTGTGCCTCCTCCCCGCACTCGCCCTGAGATGCGTGTCATCAACCCGGTGCCACCTGTACCGGTCCCACGCATCAGGCCTCCAGTGCGCCTACACAGTCCAGTACGTCCTGTGCCTCCTCCCCGCACTCGCCCTGAGGTGCGTGTCATCAGCCCGGTGCCACCTGTACCGGTCTCACGCATCAAGCTTCCAGTGCGCCTCCACAGTCCAGAGCTTCCGGCGACAGTTCCCAGTCCAGAGCTTCCGGCGACAGTTCCCAGTCCAGAGCTTCCGGCGACAGTTCCCAGTCCTGAACCTCCAACGACGGTCCACAGTCCGGAACCTCCAACGACGGTCCACAGTCCGGAACCTCCTACGACGGTCCACCGTCCGGAACCTCCTGAGACGGTCCGCGGTCTGGAACCTCCTGAGACGGTCCGCGGTCCGGAACCTCCTGAGACGGTCTGCGGTCCAGAACCTCCTGAGACGGTCCGCGGTCCAGAGCCTCCAGCGGGCGTTCTCAGTCCGGAGCCTCCTGCGAGGGTTCCCAGTCCGGAGCCCCCGAAATACCAGAATAGAAAGAGGAGTGGGAGGCCCTGGTGCACAACGGAGCAAGAAGACAAGTACATTAGACTGTCTAGTTTGAGAAACAGACCCCTCAACTGGCAGCTTCATTAAATAGTACCCGCAAAACACCAGTCTCAGCATCAACAATGAAGAGGCGACTCCGGGATGCTGGCCTCCTAGGCAGAGTTCCTCTGTCTAATATCTGTGTTCTTTTGCCCATCTTAATATTTTATTTTTTGGGGCCAGTCTGAGATATGGCTTTTTCTTTGCAACTCTGCCTAGAAGGCCATTATCCCGGAGTTAATGAGTTAATGTATACCTGTCAGAACTCATCTTCTTTCTAGCCTATCTTCTCTGCTATTTTCCCACTCCTGCTGCCAAGACTTGGCCAAACTATGGACTCAAACAGTAAGCGCCGCAAATGTCTCATGGGGGGATATTGTGTGTGCATACTGTTTCATTTACATATAGCTAGCTTAGCAAGAGCGATAAGGAGCCTGGTTGATTTGAGTTTGAGTCACACCCATATCTATCAGGCTTTTGATTGATGGGCCCTGGAGGAGAGAGAGAAAAGAGAGGAGGGAGGGACAGGTTATTGGGGACATTGTTCTTGTACTGTTGCATTGCGGTGAGTGTCTTCACAAGCTTCTATTAAAAATCCATACAGTATGGCAAGCCCTTTCTCTTCAAGGTTAATGAAAATAAATTGATTGGTCATAGATAGGCAAGGTTGTAGAACAACATACTGTTAAAAGATGTACGTATGCAAGATTTCAGGATGTCATCTATGGCATGTTTAAGTCTGTCTTGTTTTTCCTGTGAATTTCACTAGGAGGGAATTAGGATGTATAGCAATATTCCATGCGATCACTGAGAAGGGGTGCCATACTTGAGGAAATGAGGAGGCTATAATTGTAGCTGATGCCAAGTGCTCTCCTGTGTACTCTCCAGGAGTATACTGTGAAAGCTTTTTAATAGGATACTTTACAAGAATCATTACATGTATTAATTGGTTAGTTAAAAGAACAAATTAGAAAGATAAGATAATTAAAACTAGCTGTGTTAATTTCCCCATAGATAATATAACTTTACATTTACACAATCTTGTTAAATTTCTATTTCTAATTACTTGAAAATAAGATCAGTATGCTTTTACTACTATCATTTGTCAAACTATTCAGTCAAACCCGTTCAGTATGACTAGTCATTTGTAGAAGACAAACTGAAAACTTCAGCAGAGATACAGGTACAATAGCACATTCCAGTTCATATCAAACCAACATACACTATTCCTTATGCAACCATGAGTGCATTTTAACCCAAGGAGAATATAAGAGAGCAGGGCCCGGTTTCCCAAAAGCATCTTAAGGCTCAGTTCATAGGATACTATTCTGAACGATGAACTTACCCTTAAGATGTTTTTGGGAAACCGAGCCCAGGATTCCATTTCTCAGCTAAGCTATATTCTTTACAGGTACATCTGTTTTGGTTTCGACAAGCAGAAAAGCCCTAACGAACACAACAGAGATCCAACGCATAACCTCTGTTTGTATACTCTCATTGAGCGGACCGCTCGGGATAACATGGCACTGAATTATTGACCACACATGTCAGGAAACCACTTGATATGAAATAATCTTCAGCAGTATTCCGTAGACATCCATAAATAATAAACAGTATTGATTTGATACGTGCCAGAACCAAGAGGGGGAACAAAGAGACAGTGTACTGTAGGCTACAATGCACTTTTTCGAATCAAATTATGGTACCGAGAATGTTTTGAAATGCACAAGAATGGGGGGTTGTGGGATAAGCATAAGAGAAAAGCTGAAACAAGCTGAGTACTTCAACCCCTCTGCTGCCCCTAGGTTGTATGTGCCGTAGCCTTAGCAGACGTTTTTGGAAAGGGCCGATTAAAAGCTATGCAGACGTGATCTGCCCCCGGACTAGACAAAGCAGTGCTCACCATACCACAATCTTGATGATTTGCATTTGTGGCCCAGCAACAATTGTCACACTTAGCATCACTAATGTGTTTATGGTTATCCACTGATGTTCTTTCTTACTGGCTCCTTGGTCATTTATTTACAGGAATGAGGGCCACTGTTTATGACACGATGCTGTTTCTGCCACAAGTTCAAACAAGCCCATGTATAACTAATGCAATATGCCAAACTGAAGCCCCTGAGAGACCCCTACGATGTGATTCCTGGAAAGAAAAAGTAATTAATGTCCCTTTCTTTATGTAGATTTGGCCAATCAACACTGCATTAACGTCACTCACAACCTATTTGCTTATATTTAGAACATGTTATTTTAATTGCCATTTTTTTCCACCACCAGTGTTTTTCCCCATATCTTGCATTCTCACAACATACCATTTGGTGATTGTCACGCCCTGGCCTTAGTATTCTTTGTTTTCTTTATTATTTTAGTTAGGTCAGGGTGTGACATGGGGAATGTATGTGTTTTTTGTAGTGTCTAGGGTGGTTGTAAGGTTTAGGGGGTTTATTAGAGTAGTTGGGTTTATGTTTAGTATAGAAGTCTAGCTGTGTCTATGGTTGAGTGTATGTTTCTAGGTATGTCTATGGTTGCCTGAGTGGCTCTCAATCAGAGACAGATGTCTTTCATTTGTCTCTGATTGGGAGCCATATTTAAGGCAGCCATGGGCATCATGCATTTGTGGGTAATTGTCTATGTTATACGTCTGTAGCCTGTGTGTGCACTACGTTCATAGCTTCACGGTCGTTTGTTTGTTTTGTTAGTTTTTTTGTAAGAGTGTTTCTTTTCGTGTTACGTCTTCGTCATCAATATTAAAAGGAAGATGTATTTCTCACACGCTGCGCCTTGGTCCAATCTCTCTCATCAAGACGATCGTGACAGAATTACCCACCAATCCAGGACCAAGCGGCGTGTCAAGCGGCAACAGGACCCACCTACACAGGATTCATGGACATGGGAGGAGATACTGGATGGTAAGGGACCTTGGGCACAACCGGGAGAATATCGCCTCCCTCGTGAAGAGCTGGAGGCAGCTAAAGCCGAGAGGAGGCGATATGAGGAGGCAGCACGGAAGCAAGGCTGGAAGCCCGTGAGTACAACCCAAAAATTTCTTGGGGGGGGCCTTAAAGGGAGTGTGGCGAAGTCAGGTAGGAGACCTGCGCCTACTCCCTGTACTTACCGTGGAGAGCGAGAGTACGGGCAGACACCGTGTTACGCAGTAGAGCGCATGGTGTCTCCTGTACGCGTGCATAGCCCGGTTCGGTACATTCCAGCTCCACGTATCGGCCGGGCTAGATTGAGCGTTGAGCCGGATGTCATGAAGCCGGCCCAACGCATCTGGTCACCAGTGCGTCTCCTCGGGCCGGCTTACATGGCACCAGCCTTACGCATGGTGTCCCCGGTTCGCCTACATAGCCCGGTGCGGGTTATTCCACCTCCCCGCACTGGTCGGGCGACGGGGAGCATACAACCAGGTAAGGTTGGGCAGGCTCAGTGCTCAAGGGAGCCAGTACGCCTGCACGGTCCGGTATTTCCGGCGCCACCTCCCCGCCCCAACCCAGTACCACCAGTGCCTCCTCCACGCACTAGCCCTATGGTGCGTGTCTCCAGCCCTTTACCACCAGTGCCTAAACCACGCACCAAGCCTCCTGTGTGTCCCCAGAGTCCTGTGCGTCCTGTTGCTGCTCCCCGCACTAGCCCTGAGATGCGTGTCCCCAGCCCGGTACCACCAGTTCCGGCACCACGCACTAGGCCTAATGTGCGTCCCCAGGGTCCAGTATGCCCTGTTCCTTCTCCCCGCACTAGCCTGAAGGTGCGTGTCCCCAGCCCGGTAACACCAGTTCCGGCACCACGCACCAGGCCTACAGTGCGCCTCAGCCGGCCAGAGTCTGCCGTCTGCACAGCGGTGCCTGAACTGCCCGTCTGCCAAGCGCCATCTGAGCCATCAGTCTACCCAGCGCCATCTGAGCCATCCGTCTGCCCAGCGCCATCTGAGCCATCCGTCTACCCAGCGCCATCTGAGCCATCCGTCTACCCAGCGCCATCTGAGCCATCCGTCTGCCCCGAGCCGTCAGAGCCGCCCGTCTGTCCCGAGCCGTCAGAGCCGTTCGTCAGTCAGGAGCCGCTAGAGCCATTCGTCAGACAGGATCTGCCAGAGCCGCCAACCAGACAGGATCTGCCAGAGCCGCCAACCAGACAGGATCAGCCAGAGCCGCCAACCAGACAGGATCAGCCAGAGCCGCCAACCAGACAGGATCAGCCAGAGCCGCCAACCAGACAGGAGCAGCCAGATCCGTCAGCCAGCCATGAGCAGCCAGATCCGTCAGCCAGCCATGAGCAGCCAGATCCGTCAGCCAGCCATGAGCAGCCAGATCCGTCAGCCAGCCATGAGCAGCCAGATCCGTCAGCCAGCCATGAGCAGCCAGATCCGTCAGCCAGCCATGAGCAGCCAGATCCGTCAGCCAGCCATGAGCAGCCAGATCCGTCAGCCAGCCATGAGCAGCCAGATCCGTCAGCCAGCCATGAGCAGCCAGATCCGTCAGTCAGCCATGAGCAGCCAGATCCGTCAGTCAGCCATGAGCAGCCAGATCCGTCAGCCAGCCATGAGCAGCCAGATCCGTCAGCCAACCATGAGCCGTCCAGCCAGGATCCGCCAGAGCCGTCCAGCCAGGATCCGCCAGAGCCGTCATCCAGCCAGGATCCGTCCCTCAGTCCGGAGCTGCCGTCCCTCAGTCCGGAGCTGCCCCTTATCCTGGTGCTGCCCCTTAGTCCGGAGCTGCCCCTTAGTCCGGAGCTGCCCCTTAGTCCGGTGCTGCCCCTTAGTCCGGTGCTGCCCCTTAGTCCGGTGCTGCCCCTTAGTCCGGTGCTGCCCCTTAATCCAGTGGGGTTAATGTGGAGGGTGGCCATTTGGAGGAGGCTACGGAGGCGGGTAGTGACTGTGGTGGGGTGGGGACCACGACCAGTGCCGGAGCCGCCGCCGTGGACGGACGCCCACCCAGACCCTCCCCTAGACTTTGTGCTGGTGCGCCCGGAGTTCGCACCTTAAGGGGGGGGTTATGTCACGCCCTGGCCTTAGTATTCTTTGTTTTCTTTATTATTTTAGTTAGGTCATGGTGTGACATGGGGAATGTATGTGTTTTTTGTAGTGTCTAGGGTGGTTGTAAGGTTTAGGGGGTTTATTAGAGTAGTTGGGTTTATGTTTAGTATAGAAGTCTAGCTGTGTCTATGGTTGAGTGTATGTTTCTAGGTATGTCTATGGTTGCCTGAGTGGCTCTCAATCAGAGACAGATGTCTTTCATTTGTCTCTGATTGGGAGCCATATTTAAGGCAGCCATGGGCATCATGCATTTGTGGGTAATTGTCTATGTTATACGTCTGTAGCCTGTGTGTGCACTACGTTCATAGCTTCACGGTCGTTTGTTTGTTTTGTTAGTTTTTTTGTAAGAGTGTTTCTTTTCGTGTTACGTCTTCGTCATCAATATTAAAAGGAAGATGTATTTCTCACACGCTGCGCCTTGGTCCAATCTCTCTCATCAAGACGATCGTGACAGTGATTCATTTTAAGTGGCAGCTCACTCTGGTCAATAGCCCAATGGCCAGATGTACAGTGTTTTTTTCAGTTGCGTATAAATATACCTTTAACTATTGTCATTGACCTTTTAAAAAAATATATGTTTTATCTTACGTTATTCAAGACGTGTTAGTGGATAACCTGACAGACTGTAAAAGTATATATGTAATAAATAATTACTGCAAAATGATGCTGTTATCAAAATCCAATAAAAATGTGAATTTTTTTTTTTTTAGACATATCATACCTAACGTGCAGTGAACCTCATTTTACACTACACATCCATAATACCACATTTAACGTTCATGAACCTCACTCTGTGATTTTGTCTTCTTATTGCTATAGTAATATAATATATCCTCTACGGGATCGGTGTCCCCCCCACGGGACGGTTGAGCTAACGTGCGCTAATGTGATTAGCATGACATTGTAAGTAACAAGAACATTTCCCAGAACATAGACCTGTATAACCTCTCTCAAAAACCATGAAACCAACATGGGTAATAATTTGACAAATAGCACCCATTGTTTTCTCTACACTGTTGTACAATGGAATTCAATAAAGAGGTTCCCTCACATACATGTTACCTTGACGGTAAGTGATAAAAAGATTGCCAGGTTGGTTTCTTTGTCACACTTGTATACATACTGTACATATGGAACAATGTGGTGGAGAGAGGCTTCAGAAAGTATAATAAAGGCCTACAATGACATTTCAGTACATACAATACCAGTGGAGACAATTTTAAACCCTGAGTCAAGTAGGTGTCTGCCATTGTGAAACACTTTGTTTTCAGTACATACCATGTCAATCATACCATATTAACGACAGGAATCTATTTTAGAATTTCACTGTTTAATCATAGAACATAAGTATTATGCTTCCCACACCTTTGGTATTAAAATTGTATTTTCAAATGCCATCCTCAGACACTTTACCGCTGGGGGTAACGGAGGAATGAGACCATTTTGGAAGCGGATGCTGTTTTTGGTTGCCACTGGTGGAATCTGAACACTGAATTCTTTACAAGCAGCACAGAAATTCAGTGCTTGAAGCAAAGTGAATGTCATCCAAGCAATGAGTGCACAATTTTCAACATACACTAGATTACAGGACATGTATTAATCTTGAGTGCCTCTATTTCGACAAACCACACCTGTCAAACTCAACACAAAACAACAGTGGAAGCGTGTTACTGTATTGGGGAGTTTAAGAATCGTGTTTCATGTGCAGTGTTGCAGTACATGACCGTGGAAGTATTGTAAAATAAATAAACAAAGAAATATTGTATTGTACATTGTGGAAGGAAACATTTACATTACACGGACTGGCCGGACCCAGCTAACACATTTGGTTCCTTGGAAGTTGTGGGAACGTAAGGTTTCCCTTTGGTTCTGGGAATGAAGCCATACATTTCCTGACTGGTAAAACTTTCTGAGAACGGACGTGAAAATGTAGCCTGCTCTGGGAACGTACATTTAACTTTTACTGTGGTTCCTTTAAAGTTTTCCTGGGAGGTTTTATTAATTTATGCAGTAGGCTATTTGGAGGTTTTTAAATGACTTCCTCAATAAGAGTTTTAACACTGCTTGCTTATTTGAAGTATATTATACTTTTGTGAACTCCAATCACATAGGACAGATGGAAATGTGTTTCCTTAGGCATTAATCATGCAAACACATTTCTTTTTTTTATTGTAACACAGAGGTTTGAACATGTAATCTTCTGTTCTCTATCCATGGAGTTCGTCCACTGCGTCACCTGGACGGAGCTACAGTAGCATGCCCTGTTTTTATACTCATACAATGCAGTTGATTTTAGGCTATTCAAACAGACCCAATTTCAAAGGAAACAAGCACTCATTGAGTGCTCAGCTGAGGCTTACACTTAACAAGATGAAGAGAGTTTGTATATGTTGTTTATGTATATGTTGTATATGTATATTTTAAGAATGTTTTTAAATAACATTCTTAAAACGTTCTATGAACGTTACTAATGTTTTCTTGTGTTTTTTGTGGAAAGTTTTCTTAGCGTTCTCGGAACAATTTGAGAACATGACTTTAAATAGAACCATGAGGAAACCTGTAGGAAACGTTATGCTGAAGTACTGAAATTCTCACAGAAGAGTGTTGTTTCTTAACATTCTTGGAACAATTTTAGAACATGGCTTTAAATAGAACCATGAGCAAACATGTAGGAAACGTTATGCTAAAGTACTGAAATACCAGAAAATATTTTTGGGGGTCAAGTTCCTTAGTTGTGCTGAGAATGTTCCCAGAACGCTGTGGGAAAGTTGTTTGCAAAATAACCATAGGACAACCATGCTCTCGCCAAGCTCTAAGAAACATATGGTTCTCAGAACATTATGTGCTAGCTGGGGAGCCCATATTCCTTCATGTCAATGTGCATCATGGTCTCAATGGAAGAGAAGAAAATAAAATGACAAGTGCTGGTAGCTTTAATCAATGGCTTGGGACACAAATACGATGTAGCTTCCATTCACTAGAGGTAGAAGAAGGAGGCGATTAATTTGTTTTCCCGCAGTAAATGTTTCACCAGTGGAATTAGGTGGAGGGTGCAAAACCAATAGCCAGAGCTGTTTGTCAGCGTTGGTTTGTACTCCGTGTGATATGGAGACATTGCAGGAAAACAGCAGTCCATCAAAAATGTATCTTGTCAATCCCCTGTGTATTTTCATATCATGCTGAAACGGAAGCCTTCTTTGTATGCAGGTGTTGAATGGGATTAGGCCTGCGCAGGTATTCGTCTCCTCTCCAGCAGGGCCGGGGGAATGGAGAAGTGAAGCACTGAGTTGCCATGGTTTCCAGCTCAGCGCTGCCTCTCTAACCAGCACTGTTCTATGGGACTTGTATATCAGCACATCCTGAGCAAGAGACCTGAGGATATCGGAAAATATTTGTTGATACCATGAGGTGAAATGGTGTCGCAAAACATATTTTTACTCATCGATCATGACAGATGCGGTCTTTAATGACAACATAATACTGATCATTCCTTCGTATGGCCTTTCTTTTGAACTCTGAATTAGCTAACAGCCTCCCATCAAGACACCACCTGTTATCTGATGTGTTAAGAAGACGGGGTGAGGAGGGGAAAAGAACAACATTCTCTCCTCTCTAGAGAGAGAGTCAATATATTTCAAATGCAACCTTTTGGCTGTAAGTCAGCAAAGATTTGTGCATAATAATAGCATCAAATCAAATGAGAAGCTCTGGGAAATGACTACTCTCATGATGCATAGTTTTATCCCTGTGCCTGTGCTTGGATTCACAAGAGCATCTTAATGTGAATATTAACATTTGAACCCTCTGGGTCATAAAACGATTCTGTGCAGTATAAAGTCATCAAGACATTAAACACTAGTGAGAACCCTGGCTATGCTTACATTATTGCAGTTATCTCCAGAATGTTGTCCGAAAGGAGGTCAGAATGTAGGAGGTCAGAATTCTGATAGAGGGGCAGTTTGTTCATAATGAGAGGATGGTACCACGAAAAAAAGATGGATTTAGAGACCGTTTTAACAATGCAATAACTCCAAGCTTTGCTATGTCTCACAATTTGCCTCTCATTTCCCTTGTGGTTTTTCGCAAATACATTCCGTCTTGTATCATGTTCAGTCGCCAATACAGCAATATGCAGACAAGATGAGCCTTACCGTCTATCAACTCAATGAAGGGAGGAACATAAATGCATAACAATAATATGCTTTACCTTGTCATCATTTTGAAAAGCAAGATCATTAAGTTTGATCATACGCACATGAACAGCATACATCAACTCTTCAGCTTTGAGCAAGAAACAGATATCATATTCATAATTGCTGTGTTTTTACAAAAAACAGCCTAGTTTTTGACTAAAATTATCATAACTCAAATAGAGGCAGCATTGACCTAACAATGTTCCTCTCATTTCCCCTCACAGTTGATTTCTAATTTGCTGAATGTAAATTGATTCAGAGAACATTACTTAACATTCTACTGTGATTGTTCTCATTGATTTCCTGCGAGACTTCTTTTTTTTTGGACCAAATGTTTTTTGGTTTTGTTATTTTTTGTTGGGGGGGGTACATACAGAGTTTAAGTAATAATAAATACAATATAAACAGAAGAAGAAAAAAAAAGAAGAAGTGGGCCTCCACCCCACCCTCACCCCTAACCTCACTTCCCTTTTCCCAACCCCACCCAGACATAAATAAAGACGGGCTTGACTTAAGAGGAGCTCTGTTGATAGTCTCCAGAGGAGCTACAGGAAACATGTCTTAAACTGTGAGTAGAATTGCCTTCCCGTGTCCTCAGTGGCCCTTGTGGAGTTCTTTCTGTTCTCCACTCGCAGGATAAATAAAACGTGTAACATTTTCACTGTTGAGTACACAAGGACGGGACAGATTTTGTTCCTCAACAAAAGCAAACAATCTTTAAAATAAAGCGTAGCTCCTTTATATTTTTCCTTAACATTGGCTGGTTTGTCTTGTCATATCTCAGATATGAAGACATTTGGTTTTCCCATGACTCACTTCTAACTTGAGATAAGACAAGGATTGTGCAAATTTCTCCCAAATGTTTTCTCCATATCTAACAATCTTCTGGCAACATTCCCAGAATTAATACACTTTTATTTTGTTGATGCGTTAAGCAATGTCATACCAACCCTGCATTTGCAATAAGATGAGTAACCCATCAGTAAAGATATATTTGAGATTGTCATTTATTCATTACAGAGTTCATTCATTTCCACCATCATTTCAAGTGTTCTGTTTTGGACTCCTTGAACAGTGCGTGACACCATACAGACCAAAATAGTGCCACATAAAGTAGAAAGACACACAGGAGACATGCCTCCGTCCACTTCTGAGCCTCTGTATCACATGGAGGGGAAGGACATGAAACCTCTAGCTGATGGAGAGGCCACGGTTGGGTTGAGGAGCCGGGCTAAGTGTTTGTGTCCCTGCCGTAGCCGAGACGGCAGGGGGAGGCACTAAAGCTTTCTGTTTGTTAGTATGGTCTCAAGATGGTTTACAGGGAAGCACATCCCACCAGTAATGGAATGAATAAAATGATTTATTTAGTACGTGCTTCCAGGATATTTGATATGCTTGGCTACGTTTAGCCCATAGACTCATCATAATGAAACAGCAAGCAGTCAGACTTGCAGCAGAGGCATTTCACTGGAAGAGGAGAGAAACTCTGTGCCCCAGGCTCTGTTAAATGATGCTCCTCGTCCACAGTCACTCCCTCATTTCTCTTCTTGTCAATACCCTTCTGAACGCTTGGTCGGATCTTTGTCTGTTCTCGTTCCTCTGTACAGACAAGGCAATGGCAATGATAAATTAGATTTAGGTATATATTGGATATTTGGGTATAAATGCATTTGTGTGTCTCCCCTCCACAACAGTATTCATAGTTTTGGGAAATACGCAGCGACTGACTGTCATAAGAATATATTGTATTGTTATTGTTGCCCCGGTGACTTGTTGTAGATACACCTGTAAACCATAGAATGAAATTGTCAAAGCTTGACCTTCTGTCTCCTAACATTTTTTTGTATTCACTGATGCAGTGCAGATTATTGTTGAGATGTGTAGATGCTGCAACAGGATAAAAGAAGGTCTAGGGCTGTTTTTCAGATATACCTTGGCAAATCTCCAGGCTTATTCTTCCCTTGTAAAACATGAATAAATTGGGTCTGTTAGCTGAAACGAATCTATAAGGCGTAATTATGGCAATGTTTTAATTAACTGTAATTACTAGCACCGTGTTGAGTTAGTTCTCCATGTGCTAACAGAACTGGACAAGGTCGCTGTTCAATTAAGGAAGGAAATGCTCAGCTAAATAATTAAGGATGAAAATAAGGACACATTCCCCTTGAGCAATAGTGAACTTTCTCTGTCTTCATACTGTGTTTCTTTCAAACAAGAGTCCCCAAATGCATGTGATGAGGGGTTTATGTAACATCTAGTAGGAACACATCAATTGCAATGTTTCTACCATTACATTGCTTTCCTTTATTGGCCTTGACCTCAAGACAGTGGGAATGGCCTTATTTGAAGTGGCTCTCCATTAGTTGTGTTTTTTCCACGGTAATGTAGGAACAAATAACCATTTCGTTGTTTATCATTGTGTTTATGTTTGTGACATTTTAATCTTTCAAGTTTAGTTCAATATTTCTCTGCCACTATAAAAAGTTGTAGTGAATATGAAATGTGCTTTCCTTTGGTTTCGGTTATATATTATACATGAAGAAAAATATCTGTATCTGAGAGCAAACTAAGACATTATACATGCTTAGATCAAATATTTGTTTTCTGCCCTGATGGTTTGGCAATAATATGTTGTGTTCTCTTTAAATTAAATGTTGTATTCTCTTTGCACATTACCCACTGGGCACAGACGTCAACTCAACGTCTATTCCAAGTTGGTTCAACCTAATTTCATTGAAATTACATGGAAACAACATTGTTTCAACCAGTGTGTGTGCCCAGTGGGTAGCTGCAGTGATATATACTGTACTTTACATGGGTCACGGGGTGGGGGTTTGTTACTATGCCAATAAATGAGAATATCCATCCGGACCTTTGCCTCCTAGAAAATTTAAATGACTGGACATTCTCAAATTGTATTTGAGTACCACCTGCTGTAACAGTAGACCTACTTGAGTGAATGGACTCACGAACAGCCACTGTTAAGTCATCATACCAGATTTTCTGGTATGGGTGGGTAGTGGGTAGTGGGGTAGTGGGACATAATAGAGCTGTGGGTACCTCACAGACAGCCAGTTCCATTTCACAGGGTTCACAGAATTCATTTTCAAAGTCATGGCTTTTATTTACTCCATACGGTGGTTGTAAGGTGGTCAGTAGGTCAGTTGCCCTGTGTGTACATGTATATGTGAGACAAATAGTACTACAGAGAGGGAGAGGGGTGAAAAGTTGATTTAAGAGGCACAAATGTGCCTTTTCATCACACATTATTTGTTACTTTTATCTCAGGCACAGGTGGAAGTATAAGCAAATGCTCTTTATTAAAGCAATTTTGTAACGTCCTGACCAGAGTTATTATGTGTTTTGCTTGTTTAGTGTTGGTCAGGACGTGAGCTGGGTGGGAATTCTATGTTGTGTGTCTAGTTTGTCTGTTTCTATGTCCAGCCTAATATGGTTCTCAATCAGAGGCAGATGGTAATCGTTGTCCCTGATTGAGAATCATATATAGGAGGCTTGTTTTGTGTTGGGATTTTGTGGGTGTTTGTTTCCTGTCTCTGTGGTTGTCTGCACCAGATAGGTCTGTCTCGGTTTTTGCACATTTTGTTATTTTGTATGTTGTTTGTAGTATTTCACTTGTTCTTTTATTAAACATGTTGAACACTAGCCGCGCTGCACTTTGGTCCTCTCCTTCACCTATGGAAGAAAGCCGTTACAGAAACACCCACCTAACCCGGACCAAGCAGCGTGGCAACGGGCAACAGCAGCAGCGGTACCAGGAGGAATGGTCATGGGAGGAAATCATGAACGGAAAAGGACCCTGGGCAAAAGTTGGAGAGAATCGCCGCTCTCGGGAGGAGAAGGAGGCAGCCACAGCCCAGGAGCGGTGGATTGAGGAGGCAGCACGTAAGAGAGGCTGGAAGCCCGAGAGGCTCACCCAAAAATTTATTGGGGGGGGGGGGGGGGCTAAAGGGGAGTGTGGCGAAGCCGGGTTGGATACCTGAGCCAACTCCCCGGGCTTACCGTGGAGTGAGAGGGCGTCGTACTGGTCAGACACCGTGTTATGCGGTAAAGCGCACGGTGTCCCCAGTACGCGTGCTTAGCCCAGTGCGGGCTATTCCACCTTGCCGCACTGGTAGGGCTAGGTTGGGCATCGAGCCGGGTGCCATGAAGCCGGCCCAACATATCTGGCCTCCAGTACGTCTCCTCGGGCCGGCGTACATGGCACCAGCCTTACAGGTGGTGTCCCCGGTTCGCCTGCATAGCCCAGTGCGGGCTATTCCACCTCGCCGCACTGGCAGGGCTACGGGGACCATTCAACCTGGTAAGGTTGGAGAGGCTCGGTGCTCAAGAGCGCGTGTCCTCCTTCACGGTCCGGTATATCCGGCGCCACCTTTCCGCCCCAGCCCAGTACCACCAGTGCCTACACCATGCACCAGGCTTCCAGTGCATCTCCAGAGCCCTGATCCTCCTCCCCGCACTCGCCCTGAGGTGCGTGCCCTCAGCCCGGTACCTCCAGTTCCGGCACCACGCATCAGGCCTATAGTGCGTCTCAGCCGGCCAGAGTCTGCCGTCTGCCCAGTGGTGCCTGAACTGCCCGTCTGCCCAGCGGTGCCTGAACTGCCCATCTGCCCAGCGGCGCCTGAACTGCCCGTCTGCCCAACGCCGTCAGAGCTGGCCGTCTGCCCAACGCCGTCAGAGCTGGCCGTCTGCCAAGCGCCAGCGGAGCCATCCGTCTCCCCAGCGCCATCTGAGCCATCCGTCTCCCCAGCGCCATCTGAGCCATCCGTCTCCCCAGCGCCATCTGAGCCATCCGTCTCCCCAGCGCCATCTGAGCCATCCGTCTCCCCAGCGCCGTCTGAGCCATCCGCCTGTCCCGAGCCGTTAGAGCCGCCCGTCTGTCCCGAGCCGTCAGAGCCGTTCGTCAGTCAGGAGCCGCTAGAGCCATTCGTCAGTCAGGATCTGCCAGGGCCGCCAACCAGACAGGATCTGCCAGAGCCGCCAACCAGACAGGATCTGCCAGAGCCGCCAACCAGACAGGATCTGCCAGAGCCGCCAACCAGACAGGATCTGCCGGAGCCGTCAGTCAGCCATGAGCGTCCAGAGCCGTCAGCCAGTCATGAGCTGCCCTACAGTCATGAGCTGCCCTACGGTCATGAGCTGCCCTACGGTCATGAGCTGCCCTACGGTCATGAGCTGCCCTACGGTCATGAGCTGCCCTACGGTCATGAGCTGTCCTACAGTCATGAGCTGTCCTACAGTCATGAGCTGCCCTACAGTCATGAGCTGCCCTACAGTCATGAGCTGCCACTCAGTCATGAGCTGCCACTCAGTCCGGAGCTGCCACTCAGTCCGGAGCTGCCACTCAGTCCGGAGCTGCCACTCAGTCCGGAGCTGCCACTAGTCCGGAGTTGCCCCTCTGTCCTGAGCTACCTCTCTGTCCTGAGCTACCTCTCTGTCCTGAGCTACCTCTCTGTCCTGAGCTACCTCCAAAATCATGTGGGGACCTTGGGGAGGATTCTTAGGCTAAGGTCGTGGGCGAGGGTCGCCACTCAAAGGACGCTAAGGAGGGGGACAAAGACAGTGGTGGAGTGGTGTCCTCGTCCACCGCCGGAGCCGCCACCGCGGACAGATGCCCACCCAGACCCTCCTCTTGAGTTGTAGGGGTGCGTTCGGAGTCCGCACCTCAGGAGGGGGGTACTGTAACGTCCTGACCAGAGTTATTATGTGTTTTGCTTGTTTAGTGTTGGTCAGGACATGAGCTGGGTGGGAATTCTATGTTGTGTGTCTAGTTTGTCTGTTTCTATGTCCAGCCTAATATGGTTCTCAATCAGAGGCAGATGGTAATCGTTGTCCCTGATTGAGAATCATATATAGGAGGCTTGTTTTGTGTTGGGATTTTGTGGGTGTTTGTTTCCTGTCTCTGTGGTTGTCTGCACCAGATAGGTCTGTCTCGGTTTTTGCACATTTTGTTATTTTGTATGTTGTTTGTAGTGTTTCACTTGTTCTTTTATTAAACATGTTGAACACTAGCCGCGCTGCACTTTGGTCCTCTCCTTCACCTATGGAAGAAAGCCGTTACAAATTTGACATATTTCCAAAAATATATCATATGCAGTGGTTTTCAATAGAAATATGCTAATAAGGGGTGTGAGTTCCAGTACACTAGTATTATTGGCTCAACATGTTAGTATGATCAGTACCTAGATAACATACTGGAGTAGGTAATAGCTGTTCTTGGTGGGAGTGCAAAGCTTGTGATTCCTCTGTTCATTAGGAAAGAAAAACAGAATATACATCAACTTGACACAAACAGAAGTCTTGCTTTCTGGCATAATGAATCACTCTCTGACATAGTTTCACATTTAATGAGAAATCTAAAATTGGTAACAGCTTATCATGAACATGCATTTTAAATATACATTTTGCATAAGTGTATCATGAATGTCACATTTGTATAAACTTTTTCAACTCCTGATAAGTAAAATATTTACCTTGCAGTTGTACAGACAATGTGAATAAACCTCAGGAAAAAGCTATAAAAACAATTGTAAGTATTGTAAATAATGTGGGAAATATTAACGTTACAGTGCAAGAGGAGGTGGGGGCACAGGATTGTGAATGAATGGTTGTATATGAATGGTATAATTGGTTAGATAAAGTGTTATTCCAGAAGAGGTAGCAGAAGTTAGCAGGTGGAACAACATATGAAAACATTTAAATAGTACTATCGAAAACTATAACTTCAGCAATGACAGACAGTAATTGTCTATGTTATGAGTGCTTCTACACCTGCATTGCTTGCTGTTTGGGGTTTTAGGCTGGGCTTCTGTACAGCACTTTGAGATATCAGCTGATGTAAGAAGAGCTTTATAAATAAATTTGACTTGGTTGGATTTGATGAGAAAGGCTATTAACACTCCTGCTGTGTTCCGGTCGAATTGGACCGATTTACAAGTTTTCTCTCTGAAAAATGTAGTTCATTTAATCTGATTTTCATAAGATTCCATGACTTTGTCCACACAGGGCATCTGAACACACAAAATATATTTTGATGATTTTCATTCAATTGTGGGTGTTTTGTTTAACTTTTGTACACCTGTGGTGTTCCCGGTCAAAAATGACCGGTCATTAGAAATGAATGGGTGAGACTACAATTAGTGTAATAAATTGAGCTCAGGCACATGCCCATTCATCAGATGGACACACTTCCTCTCCCAGACCCCCACATGCATGTGTGTTTGAGCACACACACACACACACCTCACTCCCCTTCTTGGCTTCCATGGAAACCCCCACGGGAACCTTTCCTCAATTGAATATTTCCCCCACGGGAGCCACACTTGTTGGCATTCTCACAAACAATCACAACATTGTTTCAATAATATATAGAACTTTTCTCGCAGCTCTGGTATATAAAGCTTTTTTGAGGCCTTGCTCACAATTCATTCTGTGGCAGCACAATGACCAAACGATATACTGTATGTGGCGCTCTTGATCATATCTTTGATCATGACACTGGTGAGGAGGAGAGAGTCCTTGTTAAACTTTGACACAAATTAGTCTGTGATAAATAGCACAATATGTTTCATCTGAGTATTTGTTATAGTCAAAATAATCCATACATTATGCTTTCTTTACTCAAAAATGAGTTCTATGAGCTCAGATCAATGATGCCTACGTCAATGATGCCTACAGGCCATAAATATCAAATTGAAGTTCAAAACGTGTAATGTTCACAAGAACTGAAGTTGATAAAAAGATCTAACACAACATTAGGGGATAATATATGTATTATTATGGATTTATAATCAGCTATAATGGGGCGGTCATTTTGGACCGGGAACACAGAATGAATTACCATGAAACGAACACAACAGGAGGGTTAAGAGTGCCTGTGCTCAGAGGCCGAAACTCTTCACAATGTAACGGCAGATTTCCTCCTCTTCGTCTGAAGAGGAGGTGTAGCAGGGATCGGACCAAAGCGCAGCGTGGTTAGTGTTCAACATGTTTAATAACGACATAAACGTGAACACTACAAAATACAAAAACAACAAATGTGAAAAACCGAAACAGTCGTATCTGGTGCATAGACACAAAGACAGAAGACAACCACCCACAAAACCCAACACAAAACAGGCTACCTAAATATGGTTCCCAATCAGAGACAATGACTAACACCTGCCCCTGATTGAGAACCATATCAGGCCAAACATAGAAATGTGAAAACTAGACACACAACATAGAATGCCCACTCAGCTCACGTCCTGACCAACACTAAAACAACGAAAACACAAAAGAACTATGGTCAGAACGTGACACACAAATTAAGTAATTTCAATATTTATACTGGTTTCAATATCAAGTTTCAGTTGATGCCTCTATATTAACATTTCAAAGAGCAGACCAGATATACTGTAACTGATACTATAATTGTATTTTGTTCAATTAAACATTAACACCAAGAAAGAAAAAAAAAATGTATATATACTGTATATATATCATAGCAGGTCTTTGACTTTCAGAATAGGACATAATACGTGTCGGGAAATGTATCTAAATGACTTACAATTAAGAGTCCTAACAAGACAATATCTTGGCCATGAGCTACTGATTTGTTGCAAAACGTATTTGGTCCACATTTGTCAGGCATTTCAAGGTGTGAAAATACAGTATGACAGATTCCACTGAATGTCAGTGAGTTCTCTGTCTAATTCTTTTTGGCTACTCAAATACCAAAATTGAAGAAAAAAAATAAAATAACAATGACAAGTTGGTGAAATGAGGGACTCAAAACGATGGTCTCAAAGTCATGATGCTTCAGGCGTAAATGGCAAACTCATGATACTATGATTGACATATCTCGAGAGGATTCCCTAGGAGCAACCTGCTGAAATACTGTCTGTTACATTCAGAAAAGGCAGGCAGTAGTCATTGCAGTTGATTGACTGCTGAGTCATACGGCCAAATAAGAAACCTGTCTAGGCAAGTAACATACAGTCACACAATCTCATGGTCTTGTCTAGCAGCTCTGGGTGTAGTTAGTGTAGGGGCAGGGCACCTCTAAAGATGCAACATAGATCCCTTTTCAACAAATTGTATAGATGTCTCTCTCTTAGGTAAAAGGAACCATAATATTGTAGTTACAGGACAGGCGTCTTATAAGAAAGGATCCCTATCAGATGAGATGTTAAAGAAAATGTCCTGGTGCATTGTGATCATTGATAATCCAATTCCACATAGGAGGTATCTGAGCCCATGAAGAAAGTCCACCCTTGGTATTATTAGCTGAATAAATCATTGCTGCTGCCAAGCGTGCGAAGCAACCAGCCGTGTAGGAGTTTTCTAATGCAAAAGTGTGTCTGAATTTACTATTTTTTTTATTTTTTTTTATTTCACCTTTATTTAACCAGGTAGGCTAGTTGAGAACAAGTTCTCATTTGCAACTGCGACCTGGCCAAGATAAAGCATAGCAGTGTGAACAGACAACAACACAGAGTTACACATGGAGTAAACAATAAACAAGTCAATAACATGGTAGAAAAAAAAGAGAATCTATATACAATCTATATACAATGTGTGCAGAAGGCATGAGGTAGGCAATAAATCGAGTAATTACAATTTAGCAGAGATACTGGTGTGCAAAAGAGCAGAAAAGTAAATAAATAAAAGCAGTATGGGGGTGAGGTAGGTAAATTGGGTGGGTAGTTTACAGATGGACTATGTACAGCTGCAGCGATCGGTTAGCTGCTCGGATAGCAGATTTTTAAAGTTGTTGAGGGAGATAAAAGTCTCCAACTTCAGAGATTTTTGCAATTCGTTCCAGTCGCAGGCAGCAGAGAACTGGAAGGAAAGGCGTCCAAATGAGGTTTTGGCTTTAGGGATGATCAGTGAGATACACCTGCTGGAGCGCGTGCTACGGGTGGGTGTAGCCATCGTGACCAGTGAACTGAGATAAGGCGGCACTTTACCTAGCATAGCCTTGTAGATGACCTGGAGCCAGTGGGTCTGACGACGAACATGTAGCGAGGGCCAGCCGACTAGGGCATACAGGTCGCAGTGGTGGGTCGTATAAGGTGCTTTAGTAACAAAACGGATGGCACTGTGATAAACTGCATCCAGTTTGCTGAGTAGAGTATTGGAAGCTATTTTGTAGATGACATCGCCGAAGTCGAGGATCGGTAGGATAGTCAGTTTTACTAGGGTAAGTTTGGCGGCGTGAGTGAAGGAGGCTTTGTTGCGGAATAGAAAGCCGACTCTAGATTTGATTTTGGATTGGAGATGTTTGATATGAGTCTGGAAGGAGAGTTTGCAGTCTAGCCAGACACCTAGGTACTTATAGATGTCCACATATTCTAGGTCGGAACCGTCCAGGGTGGTGATGCTAGTCGGGCGTGCGGGTGCAGGCAGCGAACGGTTGAAAAGCATGCATTTGGTTTTACTAGCGTTTAAGAGCAGTTGGAGGCCACGGAAGGAGTGTTGTATGGCATTGAAGCTCGTTTGGAGGTTAGATAGCACAGTGTCCAAGGAAGGGCCAGAAGTATACAGAATGGTGTCGTCTGCATAGAGGTGGATCAGGGAATCGCCCGCAGCAAGAGCAACATCATTGATATATACAGAGAAAAGAGTCGGCCCGAGAATTGAACCCTGTGGTACCCCCATAGAGACTGCCAGAGGACCGGACAACATGCCCTCCGATTTGACACACTGAACTCTGTCTGCAAAGTAGTTGGTGAACCAGGCAAGGCAGTCATTAGAAAAACCGAGGCTACTGAGTCTGCCGATAAGAATATGGTGATTGACAGAGTCGAAAGCCTTGGCCAGGTCGATGAAGACGGCTGCACAGTAATGTCTTTTATCGATGGCGGTTATGACATCGTTTAGTACCTTGAGCGTGGCTGAGGTGCACCCGTGACCGGCTCGGAAACCGGATTGCACAGCGGAGAAGGTACGGTGGGATTCGAGATGGTCAGTGATCTGTTTGTTGACTTGGCTTTCGAAGACCTTAGATAGGCAGGGCAGGATGGATATAGGTCTGTAACAGTTTGGGTCCAGGGTGTCTCCCCCTTTGAAGAGGGGGATGACCGCGGCAGCTTTCCAATCCTTGGGGATCTCAGATGATACGAAGGAGAGGTTGAACAGGCTGGTAATAGGGGGTGCGACAATGGCGGCGGACAGTTTCAGAAATAGGGGGTCCAGATTGTCAAGCCCAGCTGATTTGTATGGGTCCAGGTTTTCCAGCTCTTTCAGAACATCTGCTATCTGGATATGGGTAAAGGAGAAGCTGGGGAGGCTTGGGCGAGTAGCAGCGGGGGGGGCGGGGCTGTTGGCCAAGGTTGGAGTCGCCAGGAGGGAGGCATGGCCAGCCATTGAGAAATGTTTGTTGAAGTTTTCGATTATCATGGACTTATCAGTGGTGACCGTGTTACCTAGCCTCAGTGAAGTGGGCAGCTGGGAGGAGGTGCTCTTGTTTTCCATGGACTTTACAGTATCCCAGAACTTTTTGGAGTTAGAGCTACAGGATGCAAATTTCTGCTTGAAAAAGCTGGCCTTTGCTTTCCTGACTGACTGCGTGTATTGGTTCCTGACTTCCCGGAACAGTTGCATATCGCGGGGGCTCTTCGATGCTATTGCAGTTCGCCACAGGAAGTTTTTGTGCTGGTCGAGGGCAGTCAGGTCTGGAGTGAACCAAGGGCTATATCTGTTCTTGGTTCTGCATTTTTTGAACGGAGCATGCTTGTCTAATATGGTGAGGAAGTAACTTTTAAAGAATGACCAGGCATCCTCAACTGACGGGATGAGGTCAATATCCTTCCAGGGTACCCGGGCCAGGTCGATTAGAAAGGCCTGCTCGCAGAAGTGTTTTAGGGAGCGTTTGACAGTGATGAGGGGTGGTCGTTTGGCCGCGGACCCGTGGCGGATACAGGCAATGAGGCAGTGATCGCTGAGATCTTGATTGAAGACAGCAGAGGTGTATTTGGAGGGCAAGTTGGTTAGGATAATGTCTATTAGGGTGCCCATGTTTACGGATTTAGGGTTGTACCTGGTGGGTTCCTTGATGATTTGTGTGAGATTGAGGGCATCAAGCTTAGATTGTAGGACTGCCGGGGTGTTAAGCATATCCCAGTTTAGGTCACCTAACAGAACAAACTCTGAAGCTAGATGGGGAGCAATCAATTCACAGATGGTGTCCAGGGCACAGCTGGGAGCTGAGGGGGGTCGGTAGCAGGCGGCAACAGTGAGAGACTTATTTCTGGAGAGATTAATTTTTAAAATTAGAAGTTCGAACTGTTTGGGCATAGACCTGGAAAGTATGACAGAACTTTGCAGGCTATCTCTGCAGTAGATTGCAACTCCTCCCCCTTTGGCAGTTCTATCTTGACGGAAAGTGTTATAGTTGGGTATGGAAATCTCAGAATTTTTGGTGGCCTTCCTAAGCCAGGATTCGGACACGGCAATGACATCAGGGTTGGCAGAGTGTGCTAAAGCGGTGAGTAAGGCAAACTTAGGGAGGAGGCTTCTGATGTTGACATGCATGAGGCCAAGGCTTTTTCGATCACAGAAGTCAACAAATGAGGGTGACTGGGGACATGCAGGGCCTGGGTTTACCTCCACATCACCCGAGGAACAGAGGAGTAGTAGGATGAGGGTGCGGCTAAAGGCTATCAAAACTGGTCGCCTAGAGCGTTGGGGACAAGGAATAAAAGGAGCAGATTTATGGGCGTGGTAGAATAGATTCTGGGCATAATGTGCAGACCAGGGTATGGTGGGGCACGGGTACAGCGGAGGCAAGCCCAGGCACTGGGTGATGATAAGAGAGGTTGTATCTCTGGACATGCTGGTCTCAATGGGTGAGGTCACCGCATGTGTGGGGGGTGGGACAAAGGAGGTATCAGAGATACGGAGAGTGGAACTACGGGGTCCATTGTAAACCAAAACAATGATAACTAGCCTGAACAACAGTATGCAAGGCATATTGATATTTGAGGGAGACATACAATAAGGCATAAAGTGATTGCAGGTCTTGATTGGGAGAGCTAGCTAAAACAACAGGTGAGATAACAGCAGCTAGTCTGCTAACACAGCAACAGCAGGTAAAAATGGCGACGGCTAGGCAGAGAGGGTCGGATTAACTACACACAGATCCTGAGTTAAAGCACAGAGCCGACAGATAAAACACAAATAAACGGAATGGAGTACCATGAAATAATGGACAGTCAAGCAGGCATCAGCTATGTAGCCAAGTGATCATAGTGTCCAGGGGGCAGCCGTAGATGGAGCAGTGAGGCCTCCACTAAGCTAGCCCGCGGCGTTTAAAGTTAGTAGCCCGGGGGGTGGTCTGCTCAGACGGAGGGGGTCTGCTCAGACGGAGGCCGGTTGAGGGCACAGCGGATGGGGTAATCGTCTGCAGACCAGACGTGGTCGTGTCGACAGAGAATCCAAGCCGGATGGCGAAAGAGAGGTTGTGAATTGTAGAATAGTGTTTGCTAACTGGTGCTAGCTTCGTGATTCAGACAGCTAGTCATGGGTAGCAAGCTAGCAGAAGATGGAGGTCTGTTTTTAGCCACGCCGTGCATTTCCGTCGGTAGATTAGTGGGGTTCCGTGTGGTAGAGGGGACCAATCCAATTGTCAAAATAGTTATAGTGGCCTAAGAAGATTGTTCGATAGACCTGTTCAGATAGCAGCCGATATGCTCAGGACAGCTAACGATTAGCGGGCCGCAGTTAGCATATGGGCGTTCAGGTTACGTCGCGATGGAGGGGCCAGTTGAATAACTCCCTCGGGCAGATAACGTCGGTATCCCAGTCGTGAAGGCCCGGTGGGGCTCCGCATCGGCAGTAAAACGGGTCCGGATAGGTGATTGTAGCCCGGGAGTGGCTGATGGAACTCTTCAGCTGGCTAGCTCCGGGATAATTGGTGTTTGCTCCGGAATTGATGTTAGCCAATAGTCACTCGGATAGCAGCTAGTTAGCTGCAAGATCCCGGTGTAAATGTCCAGAGCTTGCGGTAAAAATCCGGGGATATGGAGAGAAAATAGGTCTGGTATGCTCTGGTCTGAGTCGCGTTGTACGAAACTGGCAATAGTTTTCCGAGCTAAAGGATAGCTCTTGAGCGCTAGCTGTGGTTAGCTGAACTACTCACGTTAGCTTGTGAGCTGGCTAACTTCTGGCTAGCTTCTGTTGTAGATTTCGGATACGAGGTGAATAATACCTTTGAGGAAAAAAAACAGATCCGCACCACATTTGGTGAGGTGGGTTGCCGGAGAGTGTTTTGAAGTTGAGTTTTTAAGAAGAAAAAAATATATATATAAAAAGAAATGCGAAGAAAAATATATAAAATATATATACACGGGACAGGACGAGGACAAAGGACATCTGACTGCTACGCCATCTTGGAGGACTATGCTTACCTTGTTTACTATACAGGCTCTAGGATTTCACTATGCTAAAATGGGTTGCGAATTAGAATAAAGATATTGTAATATGAAATAATCCATCTGAACAGCAAAACAACGGCTGTCAAACTTCCGGGTTTCTGTCAAATATTTTTCTACACGGTTGAGACACACAGTGTTTGTGCTTGGCCACATGTATGGAGAATTTTTGCCGGGGAAATTCAAGTTGCTTGTGTGCCAATGGGGCAAATACTGTAGTTCCCAAGAGCATTGGGCCAGTAACCCAAAAAATCTTTGTTCTGCCCTTGAGCAAGGCAGTTAAAACCTCTAACGAGTCACAAACCCGGATCCGGGACCCCCCCCATCAAAAAAGCTGACTAGCATAGCCTAGCCTAAAGCCACAGGGATATCATATAATAAAATGTTCATGAAATCACAAGTCCAAGACACCAAATGAAAGATACACATCTTGTGAATCCAGACATCATTTCTGATTTTTAAAATGTTTTACAGGGAAGACACAATATGTAAATCTATTAGCTAACCACGTTAGCAAAAGACACCACTTTTTTTACTCCACCCTTTTCTTACTGCATCAGTAGCTATCACAAATTCGACCAAATAAAGATATAAATAGCCACTAACCAAGAAACACTTTCATCAGATGACAGTCTGATAACATATGCTATACAATAAATATGTTTTGTTAGAAAAATGTGCATATTTCAGGTATAAATCATAGTTTACCATTGCAGCCACCATCACAACTCTCACCAAAGCAACTAGAATAACTACAGAGACCATCGTGTATTAGCTAATTACTCATCATAAAACATTTCTTAAAAATACACAGCGTACAGCAAATGAAAGACACAGATCTTGTGAATCCAGCCAATATTTCAGATTTTCGAAGTGTTTTACAGCGAAAACACAATATAGCGTTATATTAGCTTACCACAATAGCAAACATCACAACAGCATTGATTCAAGCCAAAATAGCGATAACGTATAAACCACCAAAATATATAAATTTTTTCACTAACCTTCTCAGAATTCTTCAGATGACAGTCCTATAACATCATATTACACAATGCATATAGAGTTTGTTCGAAAATGTGCATATTTAGCGCCACAAATCGTGGTTATACAATGAAAAAAGTAGCAGAGCTGCCCAGAAAATGTCAGGAGAAATCTTTGAAGAGGCACCTATTCTAATCAGTAACTATTCCAAAACTTGACTAAAAAATACAGGTTGGACAGCAATTGAAAGACAAATTAGTTCTTAATGCAATCGCTGGGTTACATTTTTAAAATTAACGTTACTTCAAAATACAGCGTGCGATAAAGCGAGGCTGCACTGCAATTAATGGCGGCTTATGCATTTGACATTTTTCAACAGAACAACGAATTATCAGCATAAATAGTTCTTACTTTTTGATGAACTCTCATCAGAATCTTGGGAAAGGTGTCCTTTGTCCAAAAGAATCGTTGCTAGGTTGTATAACGTCCTCTTCCACGTTGCAATTAGCAGTAAACATTAGCCATGAGAGAGAGATACCCAACCCCCTAGAACGCCAGGAAATTAAATACCCGAAAATCGCAATATACTGACATAAACTGATATAATTCGGTGTAAAATAACAAGATTATGATGTCTTTAAAGCCTATATCGAATAAAAAACACAGCCGGAAATGTCTAAGATCTATAACCGATGGTTCTAGTACAATATGCCAAGGTCCTCAGTGCGTCAGAGCGAAGATGGAAAAGAACAGACACGTCTTTGCCAAGTGATTTATAACCTTTGAGATCTACGTAGAGACTCCATTTCAAGTCTCCCTATTCGCTAACATCCAGGGGAAGGCGTATGCAGTGCATCTCAACCAATAGAAGACAGGCAGATTTATACACAGGTCTCAGAGCAGCGTGGAAAATTTGGCATTCTCACATACACATAGGAAAATTGCTCTAAGTCCAGTTCTGTTTCACTCACAGATATAATTCAAACGGTTTTAGAAACTAGAGAGTGTTTTCTATCCAATAGTAATAATAATATGCATATTGTACGAGCAAGAATTGAGTACGAGGCAGTTTAATTTGGGAAGCCATTATTACAAAGTGCTAACAGCTCCCCCTATTGACAAGAAGTTATTAAACAACAACTGATCCCCGGGCGCCGATTATGTTAATTAAGGCAGCCCCCCGCACTCCTCTGATTCAGAGGGGTTGGGTTAAATGCGGAAAGACACATTTTGGTTGAATGCATTCAGTTGTGCAACTGACTAGGTATCCACTTTGCACTTGAAGTTCACCTTAAATGGAAAGTTTGGGATTTTGTCAATGAAGCCCTTTACAGTGCCTACTTCCCCAGAGTCAGATGAACTTGTGGATACCATTTGTATGTCTCTGTGTCTAGTATGAAGGAAGGTATCCACAAGTTTATCTGCCTCTGGGGAAGTGGATTTAATTGCCAAAAGCCCCAACTATCCATGTTGAAATTAACACAACAGAAAACACAGGGAAATATTAATTAGCATGTACCAGTTATTTCGGGAAATGAATGAATATGCCTGACTGAAGTAGTTTTCAATGAGTCACCTTCCTAACCTGGTGGAGGAATGCATTCAGAAAGAAAACATGTATAACGCACAAACACAAAATAAGACGAACAGAGCAAGAGAGACATTGTAATTGTTCATGCATGACACTCGACTTCTGCTGCTCTATCAAAGCCGTCGTCTGCTATATACATTTTGTTTTGTCTACATTTTTAAACTGTGGTTGCCTTACTTTCATATTGGTGTTTTGTCAATTGATGTCAGAGAAGACCTCTTGTCTGAAAATAAGTTATGCAGATAAGAGACGACCACACATTGGTACAGGGACACTACAGTTGAAGCAGTAAAGCACCAGTGACAAATAGATGGATCAATTTCTACCGGCTTGTTGCGCTCGGCTGACATTCAGTAGCACGAGGCCTTGATGGAAGGGAGAATTAGAGCAAATTATCACGCACTGACTCTTGTTTCTCCCCTAAAGATGGTAATCTACTGTAAATCAATAGGCCCCATACCACCTGCATGCCTGCCCGCTGACACGGCTTAATTACCAGCCAGTCTGTGCCTTAAATCACACCAATGAGATCAAATAAATAATGACCAGTTAAAGTGCCACTGTACAAGGGCTTCCGTCAAAATCGGCAAGTGCAAATAAACTGCAAATTTATTATGGAAATGCGACAGGCTCAGGAGGAATGTCCTGCGTTTTGGGTGACAAATTGAAAGAGAGGGAATGCCCAGGAACCTTCTGCCTCACTGCCAAGTGAGACAGTTAATATCTATAGAGTCCTGGGTCGCTTAATTCTAACTGAAATGCCGGCCACTTCTCTCCCTCTTTCTCCTTCCTTTCTTCTCCCACCTACCTCTGTTTTTTAGTTTCATTTGGAGTACCTTGATGGTAGCAATTATGACAGAACATTATTTGCTATTCCTCTGCAGGCTGGTAGCTTACAGTCCTCAGGCAAGGAAAGGAATTGGTATGAAAGGGGGGATATTTGCTCTGTTACATAGATGCCTTAATATCATAGAGTCCTGGCTATGAACAAGTCTAAATAGAGAGATAACGACCTCTACATCATACAGAATAGTGATGAGTAGATTTCCGCTTCTTCCTCCTCCTCCTCCTCCTCCTCCTACATAGTCTGGTGTGTGTTTGTGGTGATTAGACTGCATTTACTGCAAAACTCCAAGATCAGCACATTTGCTGCTCTTGAGAACCAGTTGACAACATGATTTAGCTTAGTTGGTGCAATGGATCTTGAGCTTGAAGTTTGTCAACCGGGCTGCAAACTCAATTTGCAGAACTACATTGATTTTTTTTCTCCCTCCTTTCACACGTTGCAAAATGATTTGTGGGAACTTCCATCCCTTTTAAAAGTGGGTCAGATATTGTTCTTCAAGAAGTTGCTGCAGCATGTTTCTGCAACTGACAGGTTTATTGGGTCATAGTGGTATTTTACGCTAAACTCTCCTGTGCTGGTTTGCGCAATACGTGTTCTGCCGAGGTAGGTACTGCTCCTGTAATAAAACATTGTTTTGCCTTGTCTTGCGGACTGCCAGTTGCAAACATGACACACTGCAGCTGGCTCTGACCTAGCCTCAGCAATCCACATGATTTACTAAACACTACTAATCCATTAAGGTCAAGAAATACATACAATGGTGTAAAGTGCTTAAGTAAAATACTTGAAAGTTCTACTTAAGTAGTATAAGGAATATAAGTAAATAACATTCGCTGTTTACTTTTACTCAAGTATGACAATCAAGTTATTTTTCCACCACTGTACTTAAGTACATTTAAAACTAGAGATTTTTAGATTTTTACTCAAGTAGTATTTTATTCGGTGACTTTTACTTTTACTTTAGTAATTTTCACATTTTTCACCCTAATTTAAATATACCGGTAACTGCCAAAATAAAGGAAACACTTGAGTAGATGAGGGATACAAAGTATATTGAAAGCAGGTGCTTCCACACAGATGTGGTTGTTGAGTTAAATAAGCAATTAACATCCCATGATGCTTAGGGCCATGCATCAAAATGCCCAGTTGACCATTAATTTGGTTACCAGGCCAAAGAAAAAAATGCAGGAACATTGAAATAGGGGTCTCATAGCAGCATATGGTGGGTGGGTGGTTGTGTGCTTGTATGTGAGCTATCATGTCAACACATTTAGTCATTGATCAGCTCCCATCAGTGTTGGGGATTAGTGAACTACATGTAGGCCAACTAGTAATTTAACTACATTTTGCAGTAGCTTGGTGGTAGTTGAACTACATTGAAATCTAATTAGGGTTTTCAGTAGTTAATTACTTTTTTTGCCATGTGGAAGCTAACTACTGGAACTACACACTACTTCTTTGCAAAAAGAAAAGAATATGTGTGAAGTAAGCATTCATTTTTTTGTCATCCCACTGCCTAATTCTCACATGAAACATTGTTTTTGTTTTTAATAGGCTAAATTATACATTCTGTTAACATATATGACCCCAACGTTTTTGCCATTTGTAGATTTACATGTGATCATTTTACACTAAGTAGTTTGGATGTAGTGAACTACTTTTTCAAAGTAACTTTAGTTAAATCAAGTATATTAGGGTAAACTTGGTCAACTATATTTTCAGAGTAGCTTCACCAACACTGGCTTCCATACTCATTTGCGTAGACTACCTAAATAACATTGCATTACCCCTCATACCAGTAGGAGTCACAGCCAGGAATCGTTGAATCATTATATTTAAATATACTACCTTTATTTAGGTTGATGGCATGACGTTGAAACTAGGACGTTGATTCAAACATTCCATTTTACTATCAGCATTGAAACAAGATCAAATGAAATATGCCTATTCAAATAGGAAATTCATCATTATTTCAACCACCAATATACAGTATATTGAATATAGGATGAAAAACTTTTAACGTTTCTTAGTATAATTTTTTATACAATTTCAATATATACATAGTTCTGGTGTATATGTTGAAATTAAACTGATGTAACAATCTTTTAGTCAGGTTAAGTCATTGTATTTAAGTTGAAGTTTTACCCTCATTTCAATGTTTACAACTCTGTTTGAAATTAGATGAAAACAGTACTGGTCGATTACTTTTTGAAAATCCAAATGTGTTTTCCACGTAGATTCCACGTCGCAATCGGTTGACAAATGACGTTGAAACAACGTTGATTAAACCATTGTTTGCCCAGTGGGATGTTACTCTAAGAATCATTAAGAATAAATTCTCAAAACATCTGGGCTGGGGAAATTATTTCTGGAACCCAAAGTGACAGAATAAACATGTTGAGGTGCTCATCCATCTTCCTCATAAAGACAGAAGGCGCGAACAGCTGTTTCCTCTCAGGAAAGCCTGAGTAACAAGCCACAGACCTCAGTGTGTTGGGTATAAAAGAGACACAAAGGTTTTCTGTAGACTCTAAGGCTCTAATCACGTTGCCACAGGATCCAGCAATCAACTGGTCCCGGACAAATGGCCATGACTGTGGAGAGGTGCAATTACACATGACGCCACATCATTTTTACATCGTTGACCGTAATTGAATGTGTCTGCAGTGCTTCTGTGACTCCCTATGCTTCCCTATGACTGCTCTCATGAGCCAAGCCACACAATGCACATTAGAGGGCCACACAGTGAGACAGTGCTATGTTGACTATTATCCAGTGGTAACAAAAGAAAGTGGAGAGCAGAAGCACCCTTTCATCTGCCCTGTGGGTCATTAAAAGCACCCTAGGAATTGCCTCTGCCGTGCCCTCATTTATCCATTAATCCCCTGTAATTAATGATCTTTCATTTACCTTGGTTAGAAGAAATCAATACCACAGGTTTCACTTAATTTGACAAATGTTCTTTCTCTTAAATCCCTTGGTGACTTATAGGATTTGTGAGAGTTTGAGTGTGTGCTTTTTTAAAGTGTTCCATGCTTAATGACTTAGGCCATCAATGTAACAGGCCACAAAATCCCTACATCTACCTTTTTTGGATGCTGTGGATCATATTTTGTGCAAGACCTAACTGCTGACCCCTCCTATTGTGTACTCCCTTAAAAGAGTGGGCAGTATGGGTAGCATAATTTCCATTGCAAAAGGAATGATTCATCGTACCGCACTGTGCCACTGTGTGAGGCACTCTGTCATTTGCCTGCGTTTGCCAAGTCCTGGCTGCTGCCTCAAAGTTCCTTATTGCACTGGATGAACACATTTTACCTTCAGAACTTTGAGAGAACTGTCACGATGAGAGTAACTGAAGCGTCTTCCTAAAGCTAATTAGTAATCCATATCATGTTTTCCAAATTATGGCATTCATGGAAGAGAATATTTAACACATGAAACATTGAATAGTTAGTTATGTTGTGCTGTGCAATGTTAAAAATACATAACACATAATAAAGATTAAAACAGTACTAAAGATACTCTTATGTATACCTCTCATTGGTGAACAAAAGACAGAATCCAGCCATATCCAATAAGAAGTGAAAAGTATTGTTTCTGATAGTTGGTATATTCCTGACAGAGGAAGGGGAGAGGTTGTAAAGTATTGTTTCTGATAGTTGGTATATTCCTGACAGGGGAAGGGGAGAAGTTGTAAACTATTGTTTCTGATAGTTGGTATATTCCTGAGAGGGGAAGGGGAGAGGTTGTAAAGTATTGTTTCTGA
This sequence comes from Salvelinus namaycush, assembly GCF_016432855.1. NCBI lineage: Eukaryota > Metazoa > Chordata > Actinopteri > Salmoniformes > Salmonidae > Salvelinus > Salvelinus namaycush. The sequence continues at coordinate 70,362,365 of NC_052309.1, read as the reverse complement.
TAGTTGGTATATTCCTGACAGGGGAAGGGGAGAGGTTGTAAAGTATTGTTTCTGATAGTTGGTATATTCCTGACAAGGGAAGGGGAGAGGTTGTAAAGTATTGTTTCTGATAGTTGGTATATTCCTGACAGGAGAAGGGGAGAGGTTGTAAAGTATTGTTTCTGATAGTTGGTATATTCCTGAGAGGGGAAGGGGAGAAGTTGTAAACTATTGTTTCTGATAGTTGGTATATTCCTGAGAGGGGAAGGGGAGAGGTTGTAAAGTATTGTTTCTGATAGTTGGTATATTCCTGACAAGGGAAGGGGAGAAGTTGTAAACTATTGTTTCTGATAGTTGGTATATTCCTGACAGGGGAAGGGGAGAGGTTGTAAAGTATTGTTTCTGATAGTTGGTATATTCCTGAGAGGGGAAGGGGAGAGGTTGAAAAGTATTGTTTCTGATAGTTGGTATATTCCTGACAAGGGAAGGGGAGAGGTTGTAAAGTATTGTTTCTGATAGTTGGTATATTCCTGACAAGGGAAGGGGAGAGGTTGTAAAGTATTGTTTCTGATAGTTGGTATATTCCTGACAAGGGAAGGGGAGAGGTTGTAAAGTATTGTTTCTGATAGTTGGTATATTCCTGTTTGGGGAAGGGGAGAGGTTGTAAAGTATTGTTTCTGATAGTTGGTATATTCCTGACAGGGGAAGGGGAGAAGTTGTCTCTTGGCCTCCTCTGCTACACTGGTTTCAACCAGGAAGATGGACTCTGATCTTTTGAGCTCTTTCCTAGCATTTACATGCTTTTTCTCAAAGCTCAAAAAGTCAGTCCCAAAGGTTTCAATTAGAAAAATCTGAAGCATTGTAGTGTATTCACTTTAATAGTAGAGACTGATCTCCTGAGTGTTGTGGAAGGGTATTGCTAGAAGTGTTGCTCTGCCTTTAACTAATTGGCGTCCTTTCAGCTTTAGCCAAAAAGAGCACAGAGGAAAAGGAAGAATCCTCTTATTGTGGGTTGGAATTGTTAGCCAAGTGTGGAATTTAAATGTATATTTTGTCAGTTCAGGATACAAGCCTCTAATATTCCACAAACGGTGGAAATAGTGTCACATACTTAACTCTGGGAAGGGAGCAGGGCTTTTGAAAAGCTCTCTGACCTCTTCTGACTTCATTATTTCTCTGTGTATGTAGACAGGAGAGACTGCTAAGCCATGCATAGATCCCTTGGGAGTTTGTTGAAGTTTTGTAACCAAGGAAAGGAAAGCATTTCTAAAAGTTGCCACAGTGAGATGAAAAGGGCTGTTCTCCTGTGTTTCAAGGAAACTATTGGTGAATAACATAACCTCAGAGGGCCTGGACACATCGATATGTCAATCATCTATCCCACTCCAGAGAACCTCTATTGTCAACAAGACAATACTACAGAGATGTGCTGTAAGTGTATCCCCAACTGATCTACAACTACAGTGATGTTTCTCAGACTGCACAGCACAGGCAGTCCAGGAGAATAGCAATGTGGGGGAAACTTTTCCTATTTCACCTCTGATGTAAATCACATTCAATTTTAGTCAAGCATATGACAATTTGAATGTATCATCATCATAGCTCGAGTGACAACAAATTGAATACTTTAACAACAGGCCCAACAATCAGGAAATGTTAGGAAAAATATCAAATGACAGACTATTCCATTCAGATTAATACAATGTTGTATTACAGTACGTCTTCATGTTAAATTTTGTTTTAAGAGTGCCTTCAGAAAGTATTCACACCCCTTGACTTTTTCCACATTTTGTTGTGTTACAAAGTGAGACTAAATTGGATTTAACTGACATTTTTTTGTCAACGATCTACACAAAATACTCTGTAATGTCAAAGTGGAAGAAAAATTTGAACATTTGTAAAATAAAGTCATGAAAAATAAAACACAAATATATCTTGATTAGATAAGTATTCAACCCCCTGAGTCAACACATGTTAGAATCCCCTTTGGCAGCGATTACAGCTGTGAGCCTTTCCGAGTGAGACCCCAAGAGCTTTGCACACCTGGATTGTGCAACATTTGCCAATTATTATTTTCTAAATTCTTCAAGTTCTGTCAAATTGATTGTTGATCATTGTTAGACAACCATTTGCAGGTCTTGCCATAGATTTTCAAGCAGATTTAAGCCAAAACTGTAACTCGGCCACTCGAGAACATTCACTGGTATGCTACTCCAGTGTAGATTTGGCCTTGTGTTTTAGGTTACTGTCCTGCTGAAAGGTGGATTCATCTCCCAGTGTCTGGTGGAAAGCAGACAGAACCAGGTTTTCCTCTAGGATTTTGCCTGTGTTTAGCTCTTTTTTATCCTTGAAAACTACCCAGTCCTTAACGATTACAAGCATACCCATAGCATAATGCATCCACCACTATGCTTGAAAATATGGAGAGTGGTACTCAGTAATGTGTTGTACTTGATTTGCCCCAAAAATAACACTTTAAATTCAGGACAAAATGTTAATTGCTTTGCCACATTTTTTGCTAAATTACATTAGTGCATTGTTGCAAACATGATGCATGTTTTGGAATATTTTTATTCTGTACAGGCTTCCTTCTTTTCACTCTGTCAGTTAGGTTAGTATTGTGGAGTAACTGCAATGTTGTTGATCCATCCTCAGTTTTCTCCTATCACAGCCATTAAACTCTGTAAATGTCACAATTGGCCTCATGGTGAAATCCCTGAGCGATTTCCTTCCTCTCCGGCAACTGAGTTAGGAAGGTTGCCTATATCTTTGTAGTGACTGCGTGTATTGATACACCATCCAAAGTGTAATTAATGACTTCACCATTCTCAAAGGGATAGTCAATGTCTGCTTTTTTATCCCTGGTCTTTCTGGTTGAATCTGTGTTTGAAATTCACTGCTCGACTGAGGGACCTTACAGATAATTGTATGTGTGGGGTACAGGGATGAGGTAGCCATTAAAAAAATCATGTTAAACACTATTATTGCACACATGCAACTTATGATGTGACTTGTTAAGCAAATATTTACTCCTGAACTTATTTAGGCTTGCCATGACAAAGGGGTTGAATACTGATTGACTCAAGACATTTCAGCTTTTCATTTTTAATTAATTTGTAAAAATGTCGAAAAACATAATTCGACTTTGACAGTATGGGGTATTGTGTGTAGGCCAGTGAAAAAAAAATCTAAACGTTGATTACGTTTTAAATTCAGGCTGTCAAACAACAAAATGTGGAAAAGTAAAGGGGTGTGAATACTTTCTGAAGGCACAAAAGTTCCCGAAAGACAATTAATTACTTTTCCTGTGCTGACAGTATTCATTTATCTTAGTAATTAAATGGATGACCATTTAAGTGGATCATACTGAGATTATTTTAGTTATACAGTTGCTTTAATCATTTCATGCATTGTAATGCAATGACTTCCATGGCCAAAATGTAAATGTAAATATTGAACTGACTGCATTATTGAACTTGAAGTTACCCACCAAAATGAGCAGGATGTTTTGTGAGTCTGGTTCAACCATAAAGGATAGGGTCATGTTGAGGAGCATCCACAGCTGCATGATGTAAGGTGTTAATATCCAGTATGGTGGAAAAGGAATATGTTTATTTAAAAGAAATACTTCACAATGGGGAAATCAGTAAACCTCTCACAAGAGATCCTCTGTTAAATAGGGGGATCAGCTTGCTGTGGACTTCAATTGATGGGGACTGCATTGGTTTTAAATTGCTATATGCAGCACATGATAGAGGCTATTAGACTGGTAAATAGGACTCACACTAACGTTCAATCAGAAATCCCCCCATGGAAGTCTATTCAACCTCCATCCCCCTCTCAGCATCTGCCTTCAATCAATATATGTGGAATAATACATTTAATGGAACTGGAACTGTTATAAGCACATCTACACAGCAGAAATTATGGATTCCATTCAAAGGCTTGCTAATTACAGGAATGTACAGCATTCCTCATGAAACATCAGTGGCAAAATAGAGAATGGAGCGGCAGTGCCAGAGACTTCCCATGGAGCAATAAAACCACATGGGCAGAACTGAAGACTGATGATAAAAAATGAATCGGTGGGAGGGACTTCACATGTTTTCCGCTATCCTATTGACATATTATTTCATGGCTCGCAGCATACAAACTGTGGCTCGCTTACCCAGAGCCTAGAATTACTGGAACTTCCCATTCTTTAATATGTTCTTTTGATTAGTATGAGGCTGAGGCTGTTAAAGGTTTTCGTCAGGAAGTGGGGGTATGGGGATGCTCCAGTCTGACTTAGTGCAAGTGCCAAAAGTAGGCAGGCAGAGAGGGAGAGGCACATAATCTAAGTCATTATCAGACATAAATGGACAGAATGTGCAACCATCTCAAACGAACAAAGTGATTTCACAGATCGCTGATGCCCTTTTTTGAAGATGGCAAATGAATGGCTACACTATATATTTTTTCCTCCTCGGATGTGTAAGTTCTCCTGAGTGCAGTTATAGAGGAGTGCAATGACCTCCAATCATGGTGTTGGAATTGTTGCGTGCCCTGAAAATAGAGTGATCGTAATCTAGATGGAGAAATTAATTTGCATCAGCTGATGTTGAGGGATATTGGTCAGGAAATTAATTAAATCAATAGTAATGTGTCATTAATTAAACTGGTCAAAGCAAATATGGTCATCGGTCTTGAATTGGATGAATGTGCATACTGTCTGTGTATTCCAGTGAAGAGAGAAGTCTTCAACAACAAAATACTGCTAAAACAAGTCGTAATATGTTAATTTTGTATTCTCTTCAATTTTGACAAAACTTTGTAAGAGAGAAATCTTCCACAACAAAATGCCAGGTCCATCATCGCCTGGTCGCTGACCTGCTTGTCTAATTCAGGCCTGGTTTACTCAGCCAACCAAATGAGAATGAAGAAACAAAACATCAACACCAGTCTGCATTATATTAATACATGATGTACATAGTTTCTCAATCTCCTCTCTCACACTTCCCAATACAATGGCAAGTTCTTATCCATATGATTATGTAATTGCATATATGCATGCCAATAACTACAAATCTAATTTACTTCTATATCACATCGAATCTGATTAACCAGATTAGAATATGAAATTAGCAGAGAGCTGCAACCCAGGGAAGTTAAATCGTAACTGAATTTGGTAAAAGTACAGATGTGTCACCTTGTTTTTCAAGTAACAAAAAGTTTTCCTGATCATCACTAAATAGGGTCAGTGGATGGCATCTTGACCTTGCATGTTTTAATATGCATACTTCAAAGGATGTTTGCTATGGCAACTGATGTTTGACAGTCAGTTACCATAGCTTCATTCAATTGATAAATGTTTATACTTTGTAAAATATGTTTGCAGTTGCTCTGTTAATTCTAAGATCTGAACTGATACTTAGAGCCTCATTTGTCTTAGATCTTGAATGTGTCTCACTGCCTTTCTGTCAAATTGTCAGATACTTTGAACTCTTTGCTGGATGAAGTGGACTTCAGCTTCATCTGTTGCCTTAATGATGGATGAAAAGTTGAAGCGCCACAATGATGCCATTTCGGGTTTACCGAATAAGAAAATCTAACTATATATGGCTATTCTATTGTAATTCAACTCAATGAAAATACATAATAGCCCATGCCGAGCTCATATCCATGTAGTTAGAAGGTAATGAAGACTTAACAAAGGCAATGGAAAACATTTCACATTTGAATGAAATAGACAAGGTGATAAGAGTTGGTATTTTTTAAGGGGAAAATGGTCCCTCCCTTTACAGAGAATCTTCTGTGTATTTTGGCAGAATGCTGATTCATTCTGTAAAATACCTTGTTGTGAAGAGATCAGACTCCAAGGATGAAAAACAACTCTAATCATCTTTCTTCACTTCCTTTGAGAAACAAAACAAAGATGTGATCTTCTTAATCGGCAGAGACCCCAGAGTCCAGTGAATATGGTGACCTTTTTATGACAACTAGATACACCTCTACTCACTAGACAGCAATACATAGACCACTTCCTGTTGTTGAATCACCATAAAGACAAAGAATTGTCACCCTGCCTCAAATAACTTCTTAGAGGTAAGAAATTGTCTCTTTGTCTTGTGACAGGTGGTGTCACTCCTATGCCGCACTCACTAGTCCTTAGACTGATGGGGTCATACTATCTGAGTAACACAATGCATACAACAACTTGGATTGTCTACTCAACCTCGTGAGAAGAGTTTAGAGACTATACTGTACATGAGACATGAGCATATTCCATCCTCATTTATCAAATGAATGTTGTCACATCGACTGAGAGGGCAAATGTGATATGCATTTCCAACAAAAGAAGCTAGAAATGTATGCAAATGTTTTTGAGCAAATTATGACAAACGTTTAACTCTTTCATACAAGGGTGACACATTATTAAATTAAAGACATCAAACATTTTCCTTTAGCTATTTTTCCACAACATGTGAAGTCCTCCTTCTCGGGTTTAGTGTCTTTCTCAGATCCCCAATTTCTACACCCTTTACTGGAAATGATTGGATTAGCCTTACACATTTCATCATCAGCATGCTCAAATTCCACCACAATTATTCATGTTGAACAGACAGGGGGGAAACTTAAGCCACCATGCCACAGTCATCGAAGACGCCCATATCACCCCATTCACACCAGTTACAGCTACAGAGTTGGGGGTCCTTCTAAGCTTCAGACAAACGGAAGACAAAAAAGTTTTAGCTGTCATGACAATTAGAAGGAGACTGAGCTGAGTTGGGCTTAGTTAATAGCTAACGGTAATTAAGTTTGCATTATTCTCTCCCGGCACCAATATGGCTTCCTCTGTCCTCTGTCACTGCAGACAGGGTGTATAGTACTCTGGCTGCCAGAGCTGCAAGGGAGCTGACCCTTTTCTTCCTGGGATATGTTGAGGAACAATGTGTCAGAGAGGAGGGTCTGAATGAGATTATGATTTAGAAGCAGGAAATGAAGGACGATGATGAGGAAAAAACTTCAACTTCAAATTCTAAGAAATGTTCAAGTTTAAGGTGGTGAAGAATATGAAAAGCTTAACTTAAGTTCACAGCCTGCACTTGTGACATGCCAAACTATGTTGCAATGCAGGGCAGGCTAGAGTGATACGTGGTGAACAAATTTGTTTCCTATTGTCATGTACCTTCAATCAAATTACGGATGATGTGTGTATATAATTTTGTGCATGTGCGTGTGTTTTGTTTAAACCATTGTGTACGCAATTCACAAATTCTTATTTACAATGATGGCCTAACCAAAAGGCAAAAAGCCTCCTGCGGGGACGAAAGGCTGGGATAAATACAATTCAAATTCAAATAGAAATATAGGACAAAACACACATCACGACAAGAGAGACAACACAACACTACATAAAGAGAGACATAAGACAACAACATAGCAAGGCAGCAACACATGACAACACAGCATGGTAGCAACACAACATGAAAACAACATGGTAGCAACATAACATGGCAGCAGCACAACATGGTAGCAGCACAAAACATGGTACAAACATTATTGGGCACAGACAACAGCACAAAGGGCAAGAAGGTAGAGACAACAATACATCACGCAAAGCAGCCACAACTGTCAGTAAGAGTGTCCATGATTGAGTTTTTGAATGAAGAGATTGAGATAAAACTGTCCAGTTTGAGTGTTTGTTGCAGCGAAATGAAAAGACGAGCGACCCAGGGACGTGTGTGCTTTGTGGACCTTTAACAGAATGTGACTGGTAGTATGGTACAATAGAGGAAATAAGAGCTTTGATGTGCAACCTACAAATAACATAGAACATATTGGAATATGTGAAACTACAGCAGTTTGGTATTCAGCTTCATATGTTTTCCAAATAAGTATATAAAATTGCAATGAAAACTTGGGGAAAACATGGCAATCACAAACTCACATGGCATTATCAAATGTAATCTGCTTATTTTCATCGTGTTCCATTCTTTGTGTTTTTCCTGGTATTGTTGCTATGACTGTTCTCTCCCATCCCGAATCACTTAAAACAAAAGCAGTGCATCATGTTCTCAAGGACATTGGGTTTCTGAGAAGCAGCACTTGTCTGCGGGCTTCATTACATCAGGCATCTCCAAGGTCTCTCCTCCTCCCCCCAAGCAGCTGCTTACATAGGTTGGAAAGAGTACTCCGTGCTCTTACAATCTGAAGACACACAGGGACTCAGGCTGGAGAGGCTTACCAATCACTGGGAGATGACAGCCTCAGGTAGAGCAGAGCAGAGCTGTGCAGTTGAAGAGCAGTGGGACGCAGTGCCCAGAACATACTAATGCAATGCTCTGCTATGTCTGCCTCTCCATTAGACACAAAGGTGGCATGTCAATATCATTTGACAGCAGTATGTGAGATTTATGATGCATTCATTATGTTTGTAAAAATGACTTTTTCCACTCATGAACATTAATGCGATGGGATTATTGGTAATACCTGTCTGGTAATACCTTTCTGGTCATTTATGTACATTATAGGTGTAGTCAGGGAGTATATGCTGTTGTGTTAAAATGATTTACATACGACTGAGTGAGTGACAGCTTTTTATATTGCACAATTTGAATACATGTGTATCTAATGAATGCACGTACAGTTGTGTACTGTAATTTGGATTTGCTTAGTGACCCTCGCCATAACTCCAGTGTTAATCACAGACTAATGTGAAGCTTTGAAGTCTCCCAGATGGTGTTCTGTGTCATTATTCATGTTGACTGTTAGGGCTCTGTGACCTGTAGCTAATGCTCCAACCTGGGCTGGCCTGAATGTCAATAATAATAAACATGTGGGCATCATTGCTTTTGAAACTTGAAAGGGTATCACAGTTTCAGAGCACAAAGCTGACTGACACCCCCTCCCAAAATAATGAACTTTAATTTCTCTGCCTCTCACTTTAATATAATAATGACACCAAACGTACAAGCATGGTATATGTTTGTATTTGGGGTTGTTATGCTTTTGCTTTACAACAATATCGATAAAATCTGCCTGGAATAAGTTCATATTAAAACGTGAAGCATCAATGTTATTGTTCCTTTGTCCTTGTGAAACAAGGGTAGCATAAACGACAGACTGTTCCCGGGGAGGTTTAAGTCACGGTGGTTCTGTTACGGGTTTTATACTGCAGTAATTAGAAAGTGCTCTGATGCACTTTGGAGACTCTCCTGTGTCCAACCCTCCTAATGCACTCTGGGTAGGCCCTGCAGCTGTAAGAAGAAGACACCATTGGGTCAAGGACCATACTTGAAGACATAAATCCAGCTGCAGCCTCCCTTGGAAGATTCTTCCAATTTAAAAGGGACATTTTTCATTGCTTCTGACTGTGGTTTATCTGCCGTTCACATGCTGTTCCTATTGTTTTGAATAGTTTCTCAGCTCCAGTCCGAGGCATAATAGCTTTCCCCTAGCAATTGTGACACTGGCAAGCCCTGCTTATAGAGGTCTGACACAGAATAAATTCCACTTCACTGACACACATTGACTAGGGAAAATCAACCCCTCATTGGTGGAAACTCCAAACAGCACACAAATATACGCTTATACACGCACACATACCCACACACAGTAAAGTGAAGGTGACAGTGAGGGCCAGTCCCTTAATCTCTGCCTAGCTAATGCATAATGTTCTGAGAACCATTTGTTTCTTAGAGCTTGCTGCGAGTGTGGTTGTCCTATGGTTATTTGTATACAACCATCACTCAACTTTCTGGGAATGGTGCAGGATAGTTGCTTGGCTTTGGAACATTCTCAGCACATTTAAGGAAATGTTTTTTTCTTGGTATTTCATTACTTTAATAGAACATTTCCTAAAAGTTCTAACATGGTTAAATTTCATTTGAATTTTGGTAATGTTCTAGGAAGGTTCTCTAACTGGTTTGACATTGGGAATGTCCTCAAATAGTTAATAGAGCATAAGAAAACAGCATTCTTCTGTGGGAATTTCAGTACTTCAGCATAACATTTCCAAAAGGTTCCCACATGGTTCTATTTAAAGTCATGTTCAACAGTGAAGAGGCAACTCCGGGATGCTGGCTTTCTAGGCAGAGTTGCAAAGAAAAATACATATTTCAGACTGGCCAATAAAAATAAAAGATTAAGATGGGCAAAAGAACACCGACACTAGACAGAGGAACTCTGCCTAGGTTTAAAGATGGCGCCGAAGAACATGGCTGACGTTTTACATTCTCCCAGCCAATTGTGCTATTATGTTATTTTTTTTGCATTTAGTGTAACTTATTTTTTTACTTATTGTGTATGTAATGTTGCTGCTACTGTCTCTTATGACCGAAAACAACGTCTGGACATCAGAAAAGCGATTAATCACCACGGACTGGAAGGATATCCTGCTTTCACTGGAACAGGCCCAGATCCACGCCTCACCTTTTGCGAGTAAACTCCCTCTGCCTTCCGTTCTTCTCGCTAACGTGCAATCATTGGACAATAAAATGGATGACCTACGATTAAGATTATCCTACCAACGGAACATTAAAAACTGTAACATCTTATGTTTCACCGAGACGGGGCTGAACGAAGATACGGACAATATAGAGCTAGCGGGATTTTCCATGCACCGGCAGAACAGAGACGCTACCTCTGGTAAGACGAGGGGTGGGGTGTGTGTCTTTTTGTCAATAACACCTAGTGCGCGATGTCTAATATTAAAGAAGTCTCAAGGAATTGCTCGCCTGAGATAGAGTAATTTATAATAAGCTATAGACCGCACTATCTACCAAGAGAGTTCTCATCTGTATTATTCGTAGCCGTCTATTTACCACCACAAAACGAAGCTGGCACTAAGACCACTCTCAACCAACTCTATAAGGCCATAAGCAAAGAAGAAAATGCTCAGCCAGAAGCGGCCCTCCACGTGGCCGGGGACTTTAACGCAGGCAAACTTAAATCAGTTTTACCAAATTATTACTAGCATGTCACATATGCAACCAGGGGGAAAAAAATATGAGACCACCTTTACTCCACACACAGAGATGCATATAAAGCTCTCCCCCGCCCTCCATTTGGCAAATCGGACCATAATTCTATCCTCCTGATTCCTGCTTACAAGTAAAAACTAAAGCAGGAAGTACCAGTGACTCGCTCAATACAGAATTGGTCAGATGACGTGGATGCTACACTACAGGACTGTTTTGCTAGCACAGACTGGAACAAGTTCCGGGATTCATCCAATGGCATTTAGGAATACACCACCTCAGTCATCGGCTTCATCAATAAATACATTGATGACGTCATCCCCACAGTGTATGTACATATCCCAACCAGAAGCCATGGATTACGGGCAACATCCGCATCGAGCTAAAGGCTAGAGCTGCTGCTTTCAAGGAGCGGGAGACTAATCCAGACGCTTATAAGAAATCCTGCTATGCCCTCAGACGAACCATCAAACAAGCAAAGCGTCAATACAGGATTAAGAATGAATCCTACTACACCGGCTCTGACACTCGTCGGATGTGGCAGGGCTTGAAAACTATTACGGACTACAAAGGGAAACCCAGACGCGAGCTGCATGGTGACGCGAGCCTACCAGACGAGCTAAATGCCTTTAATGCTCGCTTCGAGGCAAGCAACACTGAAGCATGCACGAGAGCACCAACTGTTCTGGATGACTGTGTGATAACGCTCTCTGTAGCCGATGTGAACAAAACCTTTAAACAGGTCAACATTCACAAAGCCGCTGGGCCAGACGGATTACCAGGACGTGTACTCAAAACATGCACGGACCAACTGGCAAGTGTCTTCACTGACATTTTCAACCTCTGCCTGACCGAGTCTGTAATACCTACATGTTTCAAGCAGACCCCCATAGTCCCTGTACCCAAGGAAGTGAAGGTAACCTGCCTAAATGATTACCGCCCCGTGGCACTCACGTCGGTAGCCATGAAGTGCTTTGAAAGGCTGGTCATGGCTCACATCAACAGCATCCTCCTGGACACCCTAGACCCACGCCTATGTGAGAATGCTGTTCATTGACTACAGCTCAGCGTTCAACACCATAGTGCCCACGAAGCTCATCACTAAGCTAAGGACTCTGGAACTAAACACCTCCCTCTGCAACTGGATCCTGGACTTCCTGACAGGCCGCCCCCAGGTGGTAAGAGTAGGTAACAACACGTCTGCCAAGCCAATCCTTAACACTGGGGCCCCTCGGGGGTGTGTACTTAGTCCCCACCTGTATTCCCTGTTCATCCACGACTGCGTGGCCAAACACGACTCCAACACCATCATTAAATTTGCTGACGACACAACAGCCTGATCACCGACAACGATGAGACGGCCTCTAGGGAGGAGGTCAGAGAACTGGCAGTGGGGTGCCATGAAAACAACCTCTCCCTCAATGTGAGTAAGACAAAGGAGTTGATCGTGGACTACAGGAAAAGGCGGGCCGAACAGGCACCCATTAACATCGACGGGGCTGTAGTGGAGCGAGTCGAGAGTTTCAAGTTCCTTGGTGTCCACATCACCAACAAACTATCATGGTCCAAACATACCAAGACAGTCGTGAAGAGGGCACGACAAAACCTTTTCCCCCTCAGGAGACTGAAATGATTTGGCATGGGTACCGGAGCGCCAAGTCTAGGACCAAAAGGGTCCTCAACAGCTTCTACCTCCAAGCCATAAGACTGCTGAACAATTCATAAAATCGCCACTGGACAATTTACATTGACCCCCCCCCCCCCCCCCCCCCGCCTTTTGTACACTCCCTGTTTGTTTGTTACCTATGCATTGTCACTTCGCCTCCACCTACATGTACAGATTACCTCAAATAACCACACTGACTAGATACTGGTTCCCCCTGTATACAGCTTCGTTATTGTTATTCTTATTGTGCTACTTTTAATTATAGTCTACTTGGTAAATATTTTCTTCTTCTTGAACTGCACTGTTGGTTGAGGGCTTATCAGTAAGCATTTCATGGTAAAGTCTACACTTGTTGTATTCTGCGCATGTGACAAATAAAATTTGATTTGATTTGATTTCATAGAAGCCCAGCATAGGGAGTCGCCTCTTCACTGTTGACGTTGAGACTGGTGTCGCCTCTTCACTGTTGACGTTGAGACTGGTGTTTTGCGAGTACTATTTAATGAAGCTAACAGTTGAGGACTTGTGAGGCATCTGGTTCTCAAACTAGACACTCTAATGTACTTGTCCTCTTGCTCAGTTGGGCACCCGTGCCTCCCACTCCTCTTTCTATTCTGGTTAAAGCCAGTTTGCGCTGTTCTTTAAAGGGAGTAGTACACAGCATTGTACGAGATCTTCAGTTTCTTGGCAACTTCTCACATGGAATAGCCTTCATTTCTCAGAACAACAATAGACTGATGAGTTTCAGAACAAAGTTATTTGTTTCTGGCCATTTTGAGCCTGTAATCGAACCAACAAATGCTGATGCTCCAGATACTCAACTAGTCTAAAGAAGGCCAGTTTAATTGCTTCTCTAATCAGAACAACAGTTTTCAGCTGTGCTAACATAATTGCAAAGGGGTTTTCTAATGATCAATTAGCCTTTTAAAATGATAAACTTGGATTAGCTAACACAACATGCCATTGGAACACAGGCGTGATGGTTGCTGATAATGGGCCTCTGTACGCCTATGTAGATATTCCAGAAAAAATCTGCTGTTTCCAGCTACAATAGTCATTTACAACATTAACAATGTCTACACTGTATTTCTGATCAATTTGATGTTATTTTAATGGACAAAAAATGTGCTTTTCTTTCAAAAACAAGGACATTTCTAAGTGACCCCAAATTTTTGAACGGTAGTGTATGTGTCCTACAGTATCTGTACTTGGAGTTTAAAAAAAGTTAACCCAAAATATTCTAGCAGTGTTATTAAAAGCCTTTATGAAACATTATGTGAAAGTGTTAAAGAAGTTATTAAAAAACCTCCAAATAAGCTTCAATTTTTGTCCTCAGAGCGTTAATAAAACCTCCCGTGGAAACTTTCAAGGAACCAGAGTAAAACATTCTCAGACCTCCCTATAGAACCTAAAAATAAACATTCACAGAACAGGCTAAATTTGTGCATCTGTTTTACCGGGCAGGAAACGTATGGCTTCGTTCTCACAAGCAATGTGAAACCAAAAACATGCATTCCCACAACGTCCAAGGAACCAAATGTGCTCGCTGGGTGCTTCCCCTTGACGGTGGGGAACATTTTGTTAACGCTAATGAAACGGTGATCTGGAGGGTCACGTTGGGTGAACCAATCACCTCCACTCCGCTGCAATGTGTCACGTTTTATAAGGGAATGTCATAACTTATTGTGCTGCATCAACCATTGTCTTATGATAACTGGAAATGGTTATATCTTGGCTAAAGCCGATGAGTAATACCTTTTCCCTTTTCAGAAGTTATCTGGGGGAAAGGTTAAATATCCAATTTCATTTAGTTGGTTATTCTGGCAGAAGGTGATTTTGCTGAGTGAAATTCATCTGGACATAAAACTGTGTGTGCTGCAGAAAATATCGTTGTTTCAGTTGAACAAAGAATTTAGGGCAGCGATATTCATGTTCTCTAAAACATCGAATGAACTCCGTGACATTTTTGATGATGGGCTAGCTACTATTTATCCTTTCACTGCTATCAGATAATGAATGATACTGATGCACCAGTAAATTATTTTGAAACATATACATTATAATACAGTATTCATGGCCCTTTTGTTGAATGGGGGTATTGTTGTATTTTAGAGACAGGACCATGTTTGCACAGCAGGGTGAAACAAGCTCTATGATTTGAAAAGTGATTGATATCAGTGAATGTACACTACATACATACTGATAAATTTGGGCATTGGCACTTATGTTCTCAGATGAGATAGATTATAAAACACAAATACTCATCTCTTCATCCTCATCTCTTCACGACTGCCACTTCCTTCGTGTATCATAATTGATGACAGCTCAGCCCTCTATGGATCAGGGAATTTCATTAATATCACAAAGGAGTCAATCTGCCGACTCCACTTCTCCACTGTTGTCTCCAGATATCTCTGCCAATAGTCATGGCTTAAGACAACAATGGTCTGCTCCCACTCTCCTCCCCTTCTACAGCTGAGATTCAAATCTGTCTATGTGTCCTTTCTTTTTACAGCCCTTGTCATTCACGATACACGTGAGGGATGAATATTTCAGTACATTACATTAATATGATTGCTCTTTGACTGATCTGAGGATAAATTGTAATATTGAACCACACAAAATAAGGAATCGTCAACTCCTGTAACCTGACAAGGAAGACTGTAACTTCCAATTCTCACATTACTTTGAATAGTTTTGCAAAAAGTAGACAACAAAGATTAGAGGCCATCTCGGACACCTCACATCCTTACAATGTACTGCTCTAATAAAAAGGTTATATTTCCTGCATTACTCTCCCGAATTGGTCTAAGAAACAGGCAATAGTGCATAATGAATTCAAATGAGAATACAACAATGTAGCAATTTTAACAATCTAACCAATTGCTTGGCATAAAACCCAAACTCTTACAGCCCTCTAAGGAGACAAAGGTGTTTATCCTACTCTCAGTCTTGGTAATTCTCCAGGACATTAGGGGAGGGTTTTTCTCTACAGGGTGCACTAGATAAGTAGCCTTGCCATAGCTTCTTGTCATGGGGGTAAGTGTGAGTGATGACCAGTGAAGCATACCTCTTTGGTACATCTCCTTCACCCCTGCCACTGTCCTTAATGCTGCTTAGCGCTGCCTGCCACAGAGAGCTGTGCCCTACTTGTTTTTTTGCACAGTGCCACATTGTCCTGGTAGCACATAGCCAGTCATAGCACTCCCTACATTTGCTCAGTAGTTGCATGTCTGTAATCTATATTGACGCACTGTACCACTGCATCACAACTCTTCAGTAGCTCTGGAGGTCCTATTACAAGATATGGGAAATATCTAAATAATTACTGACTATGTCATTTGATCCAATTAAATGGATTTGATGAGGCGCTGTCCTCCCGCTGTCATTGATGGTGGGATATAGGGCATAGATTTCTGTTCATTCGTTGCTCATGGTAATTCTGGGTGAATATTATGATGGCCTTGTCTTTGAGGTAGTAAAGTCTGGGTAAATAGCATTTACCACAAATTGCAGTGAAGTCCCTTCAGAGAGACAAATAACAATCGAAGACCTTAAATAGACAGATGGATTTTTTCACAACATGAGCACACCTCTTTTCAGCGGTCCACTTCAAACGAGACCCACAACACTAATCCCTCCCTCTGAGGACGTGACTCCTCCAACAAAGCATGTCTAATTTGGAGAAGGAAAAAGGAAGAAAAAAGGGTTTCAATGAGCCAGAAAATGTCATGCATCTGCCCTAGACACTTTGATGGGAAACCATCCACTTTGATATTAATGTGAGGATTTAAGTGGCTATTTATGTATGCTGATTTCCAGTTGAGAGAGCATGGCCCTGCTCTATTACATGGGTTAAGACTCCTGTAGAGATCACCTGAGACCTGTTTCAGACTCCCCCCTCCTCTTTCTCTCTCACACGTTGTCACTCTACTGCTGGACTGAGTGCCTGTCAAGCGTGTGACAGTAAAATCAAACATATAAGACTAATGTAAATCACCCAGGCTTAGAAATGGCTGATGTAGGTTATGACTCATTATCCTCTTAGGACATCTCCTGCTTTAAGACTTTACTCTAGATAATAAAGACCAGACCAACAGTTTGGACTATATTTCTCTTAGCTATTAGATTAAATGTGCAATAGAATTTGGGGGAAATCTTTCAACATAGCGTAATAATGTGACAGCTATTCAAAAGTGAGATCAGTGAGTTCTATAGTCAGTAAATCCAGGATATTAAATATTATAACATGTCAGCACAATATGGTCGTAATTTAACCTTACTGGGCTTTTCATAAAAAGACTGATGTAATTGTAGCAAAGCAAAAATGCAAATCTACTGTTTATTTGAAATCGTGTCAAGTTAGATGTTTCACACACGCTGTCCTCCTGAGTCGAGATGATAGATGGTATTGTCATATACTGTAAGTCTTATTTGCGGAATGATTAACACCTTCTACACTGCACTTGTTGTCTACGAGAAAAGGCTATCAACAACATCACAAATCATTGACCAATATCAAGTCCATATTACAAAAGCATATCTGAAAGTAATGTGATGCAGTCAGTAACACTAATACACAGGTACATTTAAATGCTAGGTGCTCACTGTAAATTACAGTAAAACTAGGAGGGGGAGAGAGCACAGAGATGGTGTCAGCTCAAATATCTCTCAATAAGAGAAGCAGACAATCTTCTGGAAGTGTTGGTAAGTGAAGATGTCAACGTGCGACCAACCAGGTACAGCAGGGAGCATGTGGTGCCGAAGCAGCGGTTGGAGCCTCCTCGGACAACAGGTCTGACACCACACTGTCTGCTAATGGATCTGGGGGAAACAGAGGACATCTTGCATGGGGTTAGGACTCCAAACACATAAACAGCCCTGGAAGCCCCAGCAGTTCCAGGATGAGGGAACAGATTGCTCCAATTACAGCAAGCCTCACGCACTAGAGTCCCCCCTGACGCATGCATTGGTGTTCTTGGAGTGGGCTCCGGAAAGCTGCATGCTGCTGCGGAGCACTGGGGCCAAACACACATCCTCATACCAATCAGTATTCAGCTTGAACGAAGGAGAGACATCTCCTTTTAGCCCCCTCCGCTTCCGTTTCAAATTCTGTTCAGAAACCTGGTATCTATAGTTGCCAATTCAAGTGATTGGCACCCACTCTCTGAATTTATAAAAAAAAATCAATTCTCCAACAGCATTCCTGAGCACATCAGAGAGAGATGCTTTCCCAACCACCACCTTCACAGGCACTGCATGATTTCAGATGAATCCCTTGACAAAGCAACCCCATATCGGATCCGAGTCCTAGTGGCTACCTGATCCTTTCATTGGCAGCATCAAGTATTGCACAACATGTTAGGACCTAGCAGCATTGGGAATCGTATGTGTTAATTGTGGGCCACAGTTGAACAATTGACTAATTGATTAAGACCTTTACAAAGGTAGATAATTCATGACGGCAACACCAGGAGGGAGGAGCCTTGTCATTGATGATTCATGTGTCTCTTGGAGGAGAGCCGGTCTCCGTTGGCTCTTTTGTTCAGCGGGCTTGGTGTGAAGGGTTGTATCATCAGCACCTCCGCCCAACTCCTCACTTCTCCCTCTAAATCAGAATTAAAAAGGTGAGCCCAGTGTTAATAGGTTGCCACAAATGATACAGTGTGTATGTCTGTGTGCTCCCCTGGATGGAGGCTGGCTGCACTCCCTGTACACCAGCACGACACAGGGAAGATGTATGGCTGTGCTTTAATGAAGGGAACCTACACCACGGAGGAAATGTCTCTATCACACAGGTAGCACAGTAATCATGCCCTCGTGTACGTGGTAGCGAATGAAAAGTTTGACAACATTGTGAGGCCTGAGGAGGTTGTGGAGGATAGGGAGGAGAGGCTGAGGGAGACTGCTATTGCTGCTGCGTGGTGCTGTGAGCTACAGCAACCAACTCCACTGGTAGCACTGTCGCAATGGGACTACTGAACGGGAACATTTGGCTCCAGGGATCTCTTTATTAGTCGTATTAGAATAAGGTGAAGAAGACTGTGAGTTATGGTTAAGACTGTGTTACGTAAAGGTTGAGCAGTTGAACAGTCCTATTACGTGTCATTAACTGTGTAAGTAGCAGTGGCAATGGTAATGTTTAGTAGTAGTTTTTACTGGTAGGCTTGGAGATGGAGTCTTTTATCTTTCAATTTTGTCCAAAAATAATTATTTTCATCCTACTAGTCTCAATGCCTGCTCCGTAATTTTCACAGCCTTTCAAAGAGTGACTTTGCCTTTGATAAGATGATTTGACATGTTGGAGACAGAATAGAGACTTGTTTCTTGTTTCGATGTGCTGTCACTGTGGTTTAAAGACAGTGGTCTGTGGCACATACTGAGATGGGCACTGCAGATTCTTCAGATAGGGAACTGTTCAAGTCATGCACTGTAAATCGAAGTGTTGTTTTTCCCCTCTTGCCTGTGTCTGGAAGAAAAGACATTGACTGCATTGAAAAATAGCTTGAGGGGTATGACTATTTTTGTAATTTCACACAGGCTCCTTCCTGCCAGCGGCGACACGCCCATTCGGGCATTAGGGGCGGCGCCTGACTTGTGATTGTTTAAAAAAAAAAAGAATTCTAAATATTATGTAATTCATGGATTATGTTTTAAATGCTCATAAAAGTGCAGGAAATGTGTACATGTTCCTGTTTCAAAAAGATATTGTTCAAAACATGCTGATCAGTTACTTACTACTTTGCCCCCTAGTGACTGCCATGGAAGCATAGGCCATGTGAACAATGCTTGGACTGTTTTGCCAGCTATTTTATATGAGTGGGAGCTGCAGCATAAATTATAACAGCACAAAGTAAATGGACAGTCCGGGGGCACTCAAATGTGCGTCCGGTCCAAATTTCTGGGTCTGCTTTAATCTCCCTCTCCCAATGAGTCTCTCGATCACATCAGACGGCTAACTTCCACGTGAGACTAGATCTGCTCTATCAGGTACAGATGGCGCTAAAGCAAATGGCTAATTGTAATTAACGTAGGTGCTCAATCATAACAGTCATGGAAGCCTGGCACCTGATAAACTGGACAGCTATATCCAACAAGAGTCTAAGGACAGAGGGATACAGTAGCTAGAACATTCTCATCACGGATCTGGTAGGACAAAAAGCATGGGCATTTTGTTTACACCCATGGTGTTCATCTGGTTCTACTGGTGACAGGGTGACATCAAATCAAATCAAATGTTATTTGTCACATACACGTGTTTAGCAGATGTTATTGCTGGTGTACCTAAATGCTTGTGTTTCTCCAACAGTGCAGTAATATCTAACAAGTAATGTCTAACAATTTCACAACAATACACACAATACACACAAATTTAAAGTAAAGGAATGGAATTAAGAATATATAAATATTTTGGTGAGCAGTGTCAGAGCAGCATAGACTAAGATACAGTAGAGTAGGATAGAATACAGTATATACATATGAAATGAGTAATGCAAAATATGTAAACATTATTAAAGTGACTAGCGTTCCATTATTAATGTGGCCAGTGATTTCAAGCTTATGTACAGTTGAAGTCGGAAGTTTACATACACTTAGGTTGGAATCATTAAAACTCGTTTTTCAACCACTCCACACATTTCTTGTTAACAAACTATAGTTTTGACAAGTCGGTTAGGACCTCTACTTTGTGCATGACACAAGTAATTCTTCCAACAATTGTTTACAGACAGATTATTTCACTTATAACTCACTGTATCACAATTCCCTTGGGTCAGAAGTTTACACTAAGTTGACTGTGCCTTTAAACAGCTTGGAAAATTCCAGAAAAGGATGTCATGGCTTTAGAAGATTCTGATAGGCTAATTGACATCCTTTGAGTAAATTGGAGGTGTATCTGTGGATGTATTTCAAGGCCGACCTTCAAACTCAGTGCCTCTTTGCTTGACATCATGGGAAAATCAAAAGAAATCAGCCAAGACCTCAGAATAAATATTGTAGACCTCCACAAGCCTGGTTCATCCTTGGGAGCAATTTCCAAAGTCCTGAAGGTACCACGTTCATCTGTACAAACAATAGTATGCAAGTATAAACACCATTGGACCACGCAGCCGTCATACCGCTCAGGAAGGAGACGCGTTCTGTCTCCTAGAGATGAACGTACTTTGGTGCGAAAAGTGCAAATTAATCACAGAACAACAGCAAAAGACCTTGTGAAGATGCTGGAGGAAACAGGTACAAAAGTATCTATATCCACAGTAAAACAAGTCCTATATCGACATAACCTGAAAGGCCGCTCAGCAAGGAAGAAGCCACTGCTACAAAACCGCCATAAAAAAGCCAGACTACGGTTTGCAACTGCAGATGGGGACGAACATCGTACTTTTTGGAGAAATGTCCTCTGATGAAACAAGAATAGAACTGTTTGGCCATAATAACCATCGTTATGTTTGGAGGGAAAAGGGGAGGCTTGCAAGCCGAAGAACACCATCACAATCGTTAAGCACAGGGGTGGCAGCATCATGTTGTGGGGGTGCTTTGCTGCAGGAGGGACTGGGGGTGTCACGTTCGTTGAAATGAGCGGACCAAGATGCAGCGGGGTATGTTTCCATTCTTTATTTTGGAATAGAAGACTTAAAGAACAAAAACAACAAAGCGAACAAACGAAACGTGAAGCTATAAATATGCTCACAGGCAACTATACATAGACAAGATCCCACAAAGCACAATGGGAAAACGGCTACCTAAATATGATCCCCAATCAGAGACAACGATAAACAGCTGCCTCTGATTGGGAACCATACTAGGCCAACATAGAAATATAATTCACCAAGATAACCCACCCTTAATCACACCCCGACCTAACCAACATAGAGAATAAAAGCTCTCTATGGTCAGGGCGTGACAGGGTGACTTCACAAAATAGATGGCTTCATGAGGAAGGGAATTTATGTGGATATATTGAAGCAACATCTCAAGACGTCAGTCAGGAAGTTAAAGCTTGGTCGCAAATGGTTCTTCCAAATGGACAATGACCCCAAGCTTACTTCCAAAGTTGTGGAAAAATGGCTTAAGGACAACAAAGTCAAGGTATTGGAGTGGCCATCACAAAGCCCTGACCTCAATCCTTTAGAAAATGTGTGGGCAGAACTGAAAAAGCGTGTGCGAGCAAGGAGGCCTACAAACCTGACTCAGTTACACCAGCTCTGTCAGGAGGAATGGGCCAAAATTCACCTAACTTATTGTGGGAAGCTTGTGGAAGGCTACCCGAAACATTTGACCCAAGTTAAACAATTTAAAGGCAATGCTACCAAATACTAATTGAGTGTATGTAAATTTCTGACCCACTGGGAATGTGATGTAAGAAATAAAAGCTGAAATAAATCATTCTCTCTACTATTATTCTGACATTTCATATTCTTAAAATAAAGTGGTGAGCCTAACTGACCTAAGACAGGGAATTTTTACTAGGATTAAATGTCAGGAATTGTGAAAAACTGAGTTTAAATGTATTTGGCTGAGATGTATGTAAACTTCTGACTTCAACTGTATATATGGCAGTAGCCTCTAATGTCCTAGTGATGGCTATTTAACAATCTGATGGCCTTGAGATAGAAGCTGTGCGGTTGCGGGCTCTCCAGATTTTTCTATTTGTCTGTGCTGGTGAAGTTGCCGTACCAGTCTGTGATACAAATCAAATCAAATCAAATTTTATTTGTCACATACACATGGTTAGCAGATGTTAATGCGAGTGTAGCGAAATGCTTGTGCTTCTAGTTCCGACAATGCAGTAATAACCAACAAGTAATCTAACCTAACAATTCCACAACTACTACCTTATACACACAAGTGTAAAGGGATAAAGAATATGTACATAAAGATATATGAATGAGTGATGGTACAGAACGGCATAGGCAAGATGCAGTAGATGATATAGTGTACAGTCTATACATATGAGATGAGTAATGTAGGGTATGTAAACATAAAGTGGCATAGTTTAAAGTGGCTAGTGTTACATGTATTACATAAAGATGGCAAGATGCAGTAGATTTTATAGAGTACAGTATATACATATGAGATGAGTAATGTAGGGTATGTAAACATAAAGTGGCATAGTTTAAAGTGGCTAGTGATACATGTATTACATAAAGATGGCAAGATGCAGTAGATGATATAGAGTACAGTATATACATATACATATGAGATGAGTAATGTAGGGTATGTAAACATTATATTAAGTGGCATTGTTTAAAGTGGCTAATGGTACATTTTTACATAATTTCCATCAATTCCCATTATTAAAGTGGCTGGAGTTGAGTCAGTATGTTGGCAGCGGCCACTAAATGTTAGTGGTGGCTGTTTAACAGTCTGATGGCCTTGAGATAAAAGCTGTTTTTCAGTCTCTCGGTCCCTGCTTTGATGCACCTGTACTGACCTCGCCTTCTGGATGATGGCGGGGTGAACAGGCAGTGGCTTGGGTGGTTGTTGTCCTTGATGATCTTTATGGCCTTCCTGTGACATCGGGTGGTGTAGGTGTCCTGGAGGGCAGGTAGTTTGCCCCCGGTAATGCGTTGTGCAGACCTCACTACCCTCTGGAGAGCCTTACGGTTGTGGGCGGAGCAGTTGCCGTACCAGGCGGTGATACAGCCCGACAGGATGCTCTCGATTGTGCATCTGTAGAAGTTTGTGAGTGCTTTTGGTGACAAGCCGAATTTCTTCAGCCTCCTGAGGTTGAAGAGGCGCTGCTGCGCCTTCTTCACAACGCTGTCTGTGTGGGTGGACCAATTCAGTTTGTCCGTGATGTGTACACCGAGGAACTTAAAACTTTCCACCTTCTCCACTACTGTCCCGTCGATGTGGATAGGGGGGTGCTCCCTCTGCTGTTTCCTGAAGTCCACAATCATCTCCTTTGTTTTGTTGACGTTGAGTGTGAGGTTATTTTCCTGACACCACACTCCGAGGGCCCTCACCTCCTCCCTGTAGGCCGTCTCGTCGTTGTTGGTAATCAAGCCTACCACTGTAGTGTCGTCCGCACACTTGATGATTGAGTTGGAGGCGTGCATGGCCACGCAGTCGTGGGTGAACAGGGAGTACAGGAGAGGGCTCAGAACGCACCCTTGTGGGGCCCCGGTGTTGAGGATCAACGGGGTGGAGATGTTGTTACCTACCCTCACCACCTGGGGGCGGCCCGTCAGGAAGTCCAGGACCCAGTTGCACAGGGCGGGGTCGAGACCCAGGGTCTCGAGCTTGATGACGAGTTTGGAGGGTACTATGGTGTTAAATGCTGAGCTGTAGTCGATGAACAGCATTCTCACATAGGTATTCCTCTTGTCCAGATAGGTTAGGGCAGTGTGCAGTGTGGTTGCGATTGCGTCGTCTGTGGACCTATTGGGTCGGTAAGCAAATTGGAGTGGGTCTAGGGTGTCAGGTAGGGTGGAGGTGATATGGTCCTTGACTAGTCTCTCAAAGCACTTCATGATGACGGAAGTGAGTGCTACGGGGCGGTAGTCGTTTAGCTCAGTTATCTTAGCTTTCTTAGGAACAGGAACAATGGTGGCCCTCTTGAAGCATGTGGGAACAGCAGACTGGGATAAGGATTGATTGAATATGTCCTTAAACACACCAGCCAGCTGGTCTGCGCATGCTCTGAGGACGCGGCTGGGAATGCCGTCTGGGCCTTGCGCAGCCTTGCGAGGGTTAACACGTTTAAATGTTTTACTCACCTCGGCTGCAGTGAAGGAGAGCCCGCAGGTTTTGGTAGCGGGCCGTGTCAGTGGCACTGTATTGTCCTCAAAGCGAGCAAAAAAGTTATTTAGCCTGTCTGGGAGCAAGACATCCTGGTCCGCGACGGGGCTGGTTTTCTTTTTGTAATCCGTGATTAACTGTAGACCCTGCCACATACCTCTTGTGTCTGAGCTGTTGAATTGCAACTCTACTTTGTCTCTATACTGGGACTTAGCTTGTTTGATTGCCTTGCGGAGAGAATAGCTACACTGTTTGTATTCGGTCATGTTTCCGGTCACCTTGCCCTGGTTAAAAGCAGTGGTTCGCGCTTTCAGTTTCACGCGAATCCTGCCATCAATCCACGGTTTCTGGTTTGGGAATGCTTTAATCGTTGCTGTGGGTATGACATCGTCAATGCACTTTCTAATGAACTCGCTCACCAAATCAGCGTATTCGTCAATATTGTTGTTGGACGCAATGCGGAACATATCCCAGCCCGACAGGATGCTCTCAATTGTGCATCTGTAAAAGTCTGTAGGGTTTTAGGTGCCAAGACAAATTTCTTCAGCCTCCTGAGGTTGAAGAGACACTGTTGCTCATTCTTCACCACACTGTCTGTGTGACTGGACCATTTCAGTTTGTCAGTGATGTGTACGCCAAGGAACGTGAAGCTTTCCACCTTCTCCACTGCTGTCCCTTCGATGTGGATAGGGGGTTCTCCCTCTGCTGTTTCCTGAAGTCCACGATCAGCTCATTTGTTTTGTTGGGTGAGAGGTTATTTTACTGGCACCACAATCCCAGGCTCCTCACCTCCTTCCTGTAGGCTGTCTCGTCATTGTTGGCAATCAGGCCTACTACTGTTGTGTCATCTGCTTAATGATAAGCTTGGAGGGTACTATGGTGTTGAATGCTGAGCTATAGTCAATGAACAACATTCTTACATAGGTATTCCTCTTGTCCAGATGGGATAGGGCAGTGTGTAGAGCGATGGCGATTGCATCGTCTGTGGATCTATTGGGGCGGTAAGCAAATTGAAGTGGGTCTAGGGTGTCAGGTAAGGTAGAGGTGATATGATCTTTGACTAGTATTTGATTGTGAGGTATTCTAGGTCGGGTGAACAAAAGGACTTGAGTTCCTGTATGTTATCACAATCACACCATGAGTAGTTAATCATAAAACATATACCCCCACCCTTCTTCTTCCCGGAGAGATATTTATTTCTGTCTGCACGGTGAACTGAGAACCCAACTGACTGTACGGACCCAGACAGTATATCCTGAGAGAGCCATATTTCCGTGAAACAGAGTATGTTACAATCCATGATGTCTCTCTGGAAGGAAATCCTCGCCCTGAGCTCGTCAACTTTATTATCCAGAGACTGAACATTAGCGAGTAATGTACTCGGAAGCGGTGGGCGGTGTGCGCGCCTCCTGAGTTGGACTAGAAGTCCACTCCAAGTACCTCTCCTCCACCAGCTGTGTTTTGGGTCAGGCTCTGGAATCAGTTCAATTGCCCTGGGGGATACAAACAAAGGTAAAAAAAAAAAAATAGATACACTTAGGATACAAGTAAGGTTTAATGAATGACATTAATACTGTTTTGTAATCAGTACAGTGTTACATAATAACTCCTACTGCTTTATAGAACCCTTTGTGTGAGAATGAAGCTGTCTCCATTGGTGAACCAGTTACATCCCCAATGTCAAAATACAATCTCAACTAACTGTTTCAATGGACAGACAGCCTTGCCGTGTGACTGCCCGAGGCTACTCTCCATTAAAGTAGACAGAAGAAAATAATTAAATGGTTTGGGTTTTGATTTCAGAGGAAGTGTAAGAAGCTTTTGGGCAACTGCAGTTATTCAGCCAGTTCAATTATGTCTTCACCATAATTTATGACTTTGCCTCTTTTTCCAGAGACTGTCTAAGATTTGCACAATATTTGTTGCAGAATTAGCCATGTATGCTAATATGACAAAGCATGTTCTTTAATCTCCACTTTTTTATAATGGACTGATTGTTTATATGGACTGGTAAACATATGGTCTTGCAGATAGATCAAGGAGGGAGAGGAACATCCAATGTTTTGTCGTTTTTGGTAAAAAGTAGGGGGAAAGAAAGCAAAAGCAGGAAGTTCTTAGTCTGACTGATTCATTATTACTGTCCAAATGCCATTTTTCATAACAGGAAATGATCATAATCTACAATATGGAAGACTAGATTTAAAACAATTTTCATAACACCTTCAGTTTCCAAGGTTACCACAGAGGCAGCTCTATTATTTAGAGTCCTGTGGGGACACCATTTGTGTTACAGAGGACAATCCACACATATGGTGTAAGAGAATTTGTGCATTTTTACATGTTGGTCGTTACTTTAAAAACATTATTTGCTTCGTCATTTGTTTGTATCGTGTTAAGATGGAGTCGTCCAGAACGCAATATTCAAAGAACAAGTGAAAACAGAGGATAATCAAAGGATCCTCATGCCAACATCTGACTGTAATGTGAAGATCAAAGGTCTCATGAAGTCAGAGGGCCTGAGCAAAATCTTTTATGTTCAATGCCATCTCAGTCCCATATGAGCACTCACTGATCAAGGAAGTATGGGGGAGAGAGATTAAAGAAATGTGAAATAAATGACTACTCTGTTTTGTCCAATGCACGTTAAAGCACCTCTCTCTGCCAAAGAAAAATAACAAAAGGTGCTTTTATGCAAATTATTTTAATAATGATCTAGTGGCATGACAAGTGTATGGTAATGATTTATTGTAATGGCAATAAAATGGATTCAAATGATGTTCTTAAAGTCGGGAAGCGTCACTGTCAAACAGGCTTAAAAGTGAGCAGAGTGGCAATGAGGGGGAGGCTCATTGCTAAGCAAGGATAGAGTAGAAATCATCTCCTAAATCAATAGCAAGCGATGGCATACACTTGTCGGGGTTCAGCACAGCCTTGAATGATTGAAGTCCAGCACCTACAGTAACGCACACGGTTCCAACTGAAAGCTAGACTCTCTTCTGCCACTATGTGTCCTCCTCTTTCCCCTCTGAAATGACCTGGCAGTTGGTGGTGGCAGAAACAGAGGCAGGTCACAGGTGCCAGAGAAATTATCAATCTCCTGCTCCCACAGAAAACAAGTGTGAACGTTTACCCTCCCACGAGTGCAGAGAGGACTGTGCGGATGCATCCACCCAGGGCATTAGATTGTACTGGTACTGGAGCGAAGACTCCTCTTCACAAGCAAAGGTGACTGCTGACCTAGTTTGAGACTAGGCCCAAGTCTCAAGGTCACACTTCTTCCCACACATCCTGAAGGTTTTGTTTGTACAGAAGCTGCCCAAAGCCATTCCTATACTCAGGTGAACACAAGGAAGTGTGTTTTTCTATACACACTAGGATCATTCTATATAGATAAAAGCAACACCTACAGACTACTTTGGATTTCTGTTGCGGTAGTCATCTTGAGAAGAATGTACTGCAGTCAAAAGAAGCTCCCAGAATTTAAAAGGGAGCTTCTATTTGTCTGTGCTGATTGATATCTTATCACCTCAAATAATCAGTTAAATTCTGAATGGACCCCAGGACAATTAGCTTTCCGACCTCGTATTCAAAATTGAATAAATCCTCTTATCAATGTGAACATTCACTTTGTGTTGCTTTCAAAACAGCTGTTTCCAGCTGCTCAGAGTCCTTCAAGGAACCAAGATCAGTATCCTTTTGATGCCAAATATTGTCACAACAATGTGCTGGGAACTTATATAAAGAGCATGTTTCTCCATATAGCATGTGACATAGTCAATAAACACAAAAAAAGCGATCTAAACATGATTTTAAAAACGTTATTTTTCCTTACTAATGCGCTTAGCAGTAATAGTACAGTAGACACACATGGGATGACTAGCAGTTTGCTGCCACACTACTGCCCTCTACTGGAAAAGAAGCCTCATAGAGTGTGAAATACCATTTGGAAATGGTGGGCAATTACTTGAAAGAATTTGTCTAAAAAAATGCTGGTACTGAGAATTTTGAGATAAAACCTTGAGGTTCCTTTGAAACAAACTGACAGAATAACACTCAAGATGCACAGTGTGCCTTATTCCATCTTGTGTATGGGGTATTCTATATCCAGATGATCAACTATACAAATGCCTTATCATCCCAACACACCAACACAACGGTGGGGAGGGAATCTGAACATGTGTCAACATAATCCTCACACAGGAGGTCTCCACCATTCTGAGGTCTATAAAACAAGAGGCTCCTCATTTCAATGAAAGTGTCTCCACGAACGGGAGTCAATTTGTATCCCTGGTTGAGTGCACGTTCCATAATCGAATCATTACTTCATTAATTAAGATATATTAAAGAATATCTAATTGTAACTGCTATCCACAGTCCATTATTCTGATATATGATGAGAGAGAGACCATCTCATCAATGTCATCAACTTTATTAGAATTTTTACTGTCGGCTGGATCTAGGTCTCGATTTCATTGTCCTTTTGTTTCGATTTTAGGGTTTTTGGTTGTCTCTTTCCAGAGGAACGATGGCTAAAGAGTGCACTGGTGAACCACTTTGTATTTACAAAAACAGAACTAAATACATTCCACATGATAAATTTTTTTGTTTGCACACATATGTCACATTCTCTTTTTTATCTCTGTCTGATAAACCAAAGAAAATCAGAATGCTAGATGGAGCCCACTCTTCATATATACTATGCCTATTATATGAGTAACATCAAAGCCAGCTTAAACTTTCCCTACCACTCACCACTAACTGTCCCTTGTGGATATGTCCTGCTGTCAGAATGAGTAGGTGAATCCTGCCACTACTTCCATTTCCCTCCCTTCAGGCCTCGCTAGCCAATTGCCAGGAGGGCCATGCCCACTTTTCCCCCACACAGACAGCTGTCTAAAAAACATTCATCATATCCAGTAAGACAAGCAGCCACAAAAACATCATGTTCTATCTCTCTATACGTCCTTGTTAGAAAGAGAAATACATTTCTCTTTGGCAAAAATATTGAATACACTGAATAATCCTATTGACAAGGACTAACCTGCAATACTGCCCCATTGGCTTTCGTGTCATTGGCTCATTGGCTTTTTGCTTCTCTAACACCATCAGCGACATACAGATGCCACCTATATTTGATCATTCAAACCACTGATTCAGGCTATAGCGAGACATGGGACGATTGCCCCCTATGTCTACCCTGAAACAGCTGTTTTAGGTCTAATTAAAGGGAAGTAGCAGGTGTCACCTGAGCCCCTACTGTGGGGCCACACCTGGTTGCATTAAGTTGATCCAAAGTGGTTTAGACGGACTGCCTGCACTGTGGCGTCTCACATTAGGCCACGGGAACTGAGCACCTGCTTGGATTGAGCTGAGCAACACCACTACAGCTCTGCTCTACAGTGTGGAGGCATGCCAAACTGGCGGAAGTGTGTCTTCTCAATGACCCCAGGGACGGTTCAGTCATTTCTGCCACCGCAGCTGAGAAGTGGCAGCATCTGTAAATGAACAAGCGTTTGATGCAGTCCTGTGGTCACTTTGAGATAAGGGCTGACTGTACGCAAGATAATTTCCTCGTGTTCGGAAAGCGACTGAGGCTGAAATACCTGCTTGTTGTAGGCCTTCTTATGATTTCACAGGACATTTAACTTTATACCTCTCATTTGTTACATGTTCAAGGCATTTACAAATGTCCATTAAAGGTATCCATGAAGCGTAGGAGGAACCCTTAACCTCAAACGGCTTGATGCATGCATAAATTGTCTTTGTGATGCTTAGAGATACTGCAGTGGTCAGTAGTTATGTTGACATGGCAGCTAGGGAGTAGAACACAGCCCCCTGGGGAGTTGCTTCCCTGAGCCAATACATTTTTGTACTGCATCTGCACTGTGCCTAAAGAAATATAAACTACAAACTAGCCCACAGTTTTCAATTTTGCCAGGAACAGACTTATCAACGCTATATTGTGTTGTCTGTTTGACAGCCCAATCGGCAACGTACAATTTGACATTTACATCATCCAGGTATGCTCCCATGTCAGTTTGATTGGCTGCTGCCTGAGGTAACACTGTGCTTTCTGTTGTGCCCATTTTTTTTTAGCAAAACAATACATTAATTTCATGAGTCAACAGGCTAAGACTGGCAGCTTGTTTAGAGCTAAACAGTGTTTAATTGGATTCTGATCCACGGCAACACCACCGCAGGGTTTATTCATTCCCTTATTTTTTTCAGAGAACCAGCAGTGTAATGGGGGGTGATTTCATCCCTACGATGGGGCCTTGGTGGTTTAGTGTTGCAGGCCTCTGGGAATGTTCTGTTGACAGTCACGCTCCACGCTGCCCTGATGCCCTGGCTGGCTGGGGTCCTGGCATCCCTCATAATGTCACCAGCAGCGCTTATGCTGCTAATGCTGCTGCTGCAATGGAGAGACAAGCCTAGTGTTGCAGGGATTAACCTACACTGAGTCCAGCAATTGTCTGTTATACTTTCCGGCTCTATGGGGGCAGCTAACACGCTAAAGGGACTGTTCATTACAAAGTCAATGTATGGGATTTGAAATGGGGTGCTATAGTGCTAGTAGCAAGGTCACTTGGTTGACTGTAATCTTGAGGATTATGATGATAATAATCTATGACAAGATTATGTAAATGTAATTACAGTTGGGTTTTTCTGGGGGGTCTTTTTCTACCCCAAGTTGTTTTCCACAGCTGGTAGAGAGACACTAGAGGAAACTATAAATTATGGTTTTACACTACTTCGGAGTGTCCTAACTGCCACTAAATGTTTGAGAAATATTCTGTCCAACCCAAGTTAGTCCAAGAGAGCCAATAGTCAATCCCACCAATAGATTCAAAGGAAAATCACCACAACAAAAGGACACCCTGAAACACATTGCAACTTTCATTTACTGTCAGTGTCAGTGCTATTGGTCAGGGTTCAAACAAATATTGCATTGGAGCTCGGGGGTTGTTTATCAAAAAGTGTTGATCCAGAATAGATAAGCAGTGTATGTTGTTGAGTGACACCAGCTAACGAGTCCCTGGGCATAACAGACACGTTGAGATCTCTCAGCCCTCTCTCTACTGCATGAACCAGGAAAAGGTCAGAGACCCCTGCCGAAAAGGACGTGGCAAAACGGCCAGCAGGTGATGTCAGCATTGACAGCCCAGGGAGAAATAGCGTTGCTGGGCCTCTGGCATTCACTGCACTCACCCCCCCCCCCCCCCCCCCCCCCCCCCTTCCCACACATACAGTACACACCCCTCACCCCCACAGAGTGAGACACATCTGAATAATACATCGCTCTCTCCTGCAGGGACACCCCCACCTCGGACAGACCCAGAGATAAACAAACATGGCATCTACATCACAGTGTGAGCCATGTCTCTCCCACAGCACCTCATGCAAGAATACACACACACACTCTCACTGCATGCCCAGCTGAGGCCAAATGTATGTTTCCTCATCATGTTCCAATGATGCAGGGACTCACACAGGGACTTTGACCGTGCTACCCCAGCCCATTATCAGCCTGAAAACATCATGGCACGTTTTTGCAAAAAAGTGAAATGTCACCGTAGCTGACGTTTTTCTCAATAAATTGCAGTCAATTGGGAAAAAACGAGTGTCAGAGGGTTGACGTTTATCTCAATACATTGGGTTCAATGGGAAAAGATGAGTGTCAACCAATTGAATCGTATGTCAATAAATTGCAGTCAATGGGAAAAGAGGAGTGTCACAGTGTTGACGCTTATGTCAATAAGAAAAGATGATTGTCACAGTGTTGATGACTAATTTAATACATTGCATTCAATGGGAAAAGATGATTGTCACAGTGTTGATGACTAATTTAATACATTGCATTCAATGGGGCAAGATTAGTATCACAATATGGACGAATAAAGAAATGCATCAGAGATGACACCCTCCTCTCTCTTTTTCTCCCTCCCTCCCTCCCTCACTCCCTCCCTCCTCTCTCTTCCTCCCCCTCCTTCACCTCCATCCCTCCTTCACAGAAAATAAGAGCCTTGTTATGAATTCTTGAATGAATTTTGAAGAGGATGTTGGTCCCCCAAAAATGTATTGACTTGAAACTTGAAACTGCCTGTCTGCCTGTATGCCTGCCTAATTGCATGCCTGTCTGTGTCTGCCTGTATGTCTGTCTGTTTACAGGAAATTACTTAATTGGGGGTCATAGGGGTGGTTTCGGAGAGTAAAAAAGGTTTAATCTTCCAACATTTTACATATTTGTGACCGGGGGACTGTCATGATCCGACATATAAAATTTGAAGTCAATCGACCCAAAAGCTTTTTTTTTAAAGCAGTTAGAGAAACTAAGAGCCTTGTTATGAATTATTGAATGAATTCTAAAGAGGATATTTGTCACATTTTATTTTTGATTTACTTGAAATGTTGAAACTGTCTGTGTCTGCCTGCCTGTCTGTCTTCCTGTCTGCTTGCCTCACTGCCTGCCTGTCTGTCTGTGTCTGTCTGTCTGTGTCTGCCTGTCTGTCTGTCGGCCTGTCTGTAGGAGAGAGGAGGGAGAGGGAGAGAGAGAGATGAGAAGAGACGAGAAGAGAAGAGAAGGGGGGAGGCAGGGAAAGAAGGAGGGACAGAAAATGGAGGGGGAGGGGAGAAAGAAAAGGGAGAGTGAGAGAAGGGAGGGGAAGGAGAGAGAGAGGTTGTAAGTGGAGGGAGGGAAAGAAGGAGGGAGAGAGAATGAGGGGGTGAGAGCGAGAGAAAGGGGGTCGTAAGGGAGGGCGAGAGAGGGGACAGACAGAGGGAGAGGGTGAAGAGGGGAGAGAGAGAGAGGAGGAAGGGAAGAAAGTCAACAGACAGACAGAGGTGGAAGAGAGGAGGAAGAAGAGAAGAGCGGGAGGGAGGGAAATAAGAAGGGAGAGAGAATGGAGGGGGAAGGATGAGATAAAAGGAGGGAGGGAGGGAGGGAGGGAGGGAGGGAGGGAGGGAGGGAGGGAGGGAGGGAGGGAGGGAGGGAGGGAGGGAGGGAGGGAGGGAGGGAGGGAGGGAGGGAGGGAGGGAGGGAGGGAGGGTAGATAAAAAAAGAAAAGCGTCAACCCTGTGACACTCATCTTTTCCCATTGACTGCAATGTACTGAGAAAAACGTCACCTACTGTGACATATTACCTTTTTTTTTTTTTACGTGCCAGTAGGACATTTTCCTATGATATCATGTTGGCTACCCAGCAGCTGATAGCAGCTAATATTTGAGATCAGACTTTCACATCTTTGGAAATAAAAGGTGGGAAATGTGGAATAGGGTATGGGAAATATGCTATCCTTGATTTGTTGAGAATAAAATGTAGCCTATAACTCAGAAGAAGTCATTATTTTATGGAATCATTTCCAAACAAACCTGTGGTGCATTGGAATGCCCCCACAAAACCTGGAGGGTGGGGAAACACAGAGAGCAGAAAGCATTTATGGGGTACTAAAATCTTGCTTCCACTCCAGTAGGTGAACAATGGAGTGAGCTCCCAGAATTCAGGCTGTTTACATAGCGAGCTAGTGAATAGAAATGCGTGAAACATTTTACAGTCCCTTGTGATTCTTAGAAGAACTGGCTGCCTTGTTTTCCATCTGCTTTACATACGGGAACAGCTCCACGGTTTGCTCTGAGATTATTTGAATTTCATGGGGTGTCTGACAGGTAACAATAGCGCTGTGTCTATAGATTATTTTGAGGTCTGTGACAGGAGATTTCCTCTTGTGTTTGTGCAGGTTTCCCCAAAACCATATTATAATGGGATCTGAGAACTCAAATATCCTCGGATCAGATCAAAGAGACATGCCTATAATTATTGTATTATATATATTATAATAAATATATTATTATATTATTACTATAATTACAAAGACATGCCGAACACATACAAAGATACCAATCAAATATCAATCTGACTCAGCTACTGTACACTACATGACCAAATGTATGTGGATGCCTGCTTGTCGAACATCTCATTCTAAAATCAGGGTATAATTATGGAGTTGGTCACCCCTTTGCTGCTATAACAGCCTCCCCTCTTCATGGAAGGCTTTCCATCAGCATTAGTGAGGTCGGGCACCGATGTTGGGCGATTAGGCCTGGCTCACATTTGGCATTCCAATTCATCCCAAAGGTGTTCGATGGGGTTGAGATCAGGGCGCTGTGCAGGACAGTCAAGTTCTTCCATACCGACATCTGTATGGATCTCGTTTTGTACACAGGGGCAATGTCATGCTGAAACAGGAAAGCACCTTCCCCAAACTGCACAGAATCTCCTAGAATGTCATTGTATGCTGTAGCGTTAAAATGTACCTTCACTGGAACTAAGGGGCCTAGCCCGAACCATGAAAAACAGCCCCAGACCATTATTCCTTCTCCACCAAACTTTATAGTTGGCACTATGCATTCGGGCAGCTAGTTTTCTCCTGGCATCCGCCAAACCCAGATTAGTTCGTCAGACTGCCAGATGGTGAGGCGTGATTCATCACTCCAGAGAACCCATTTCCACTGCTCCAGAGTCCAATGGCTGCGAGCTATACACCACTCCAGCCGACGCTTGGCATTGCGCATGGTGATCTTAGGCTTGTGTGCGGCTGCTCCTCCATGGAAACCCATTTCATGAAGCTCCAGACAAACAGTTACTGTGCTGACGTTGCTTCCAGAGGCAGTTTGGAACTCAGTAGTGAGTGTTGAAACCGAGGACAGATGATTTTTACTCGCTACGCGCCTCAGCACTCGGTGGTCCTGTTCTGTGAACTTGTGTAGCCTACCACTTTGAGGCTGAGCCGTTGTTGCTCTTAGAAGTTGCCCCTTCACAATAACAGCCCTTACAGTTGACCGGGGCAGCTCTAGCAGAGCAGAAATTTGATGAACTGACTTGTTGGAAAGGTGGCATCCTATGACGGCGCCACATTGAAAGTCAGTGAGCTCTTCAGTAAGGCCATTCTACTGCCAATGTTTGTCTATGGAGATTGCATGGCTGTGTGCTCAATATTATAAACCTGTCAGTAACAGGTGTGGCTGAAATAGCCAAATTCACTAATTTGAAAGGGTGCACTTACTTTTGTATATATAGTGTAAATTTAATGTTGGAACACCTGCTGGGATGATCCCCCATTTGGTATAATACCTTGTGTTGTTCTCTACCATGAATTATTTTATACATATTATAATAATCAGAGCATGAAAGAAATCATGTCTGAAGAAAATTGATGCAAAAATATGCATTGCTATTGCATCCAAATAGGTATTGTTGTGTTTATCTTCAGCCCATGTTTAGCAAGCAATTGTGATGAAAGAGTGATAGAGGGATTTGAAAACAAATTGTTCAGCATTTCACGTACTAATGACTTCACCATCAATTCCCATGTGTGAGACTTTCATCCAGCATGTCAAACCAACGAGATGATTCTGTGGATGAAATCACGCTGTGCAACACACACCCTGAAGCACAAGCTTTCTCTTTCAAAGACACACAGCACCATGGAGAAGGACTTTTAACACACAGGTTGAAAGTGTTCTGTATCTCCACAAGGATTCTGCCTACAGCTACAGGTCCCATAGAATTACAAGGATAGAGCTTACAGCTACAGGCCCCATACAGTTGCCAGGATAGAGCCTACAGCTACAGGCCCCATAGAGTTGCCAGGATAGATCTTACAGCTACAGGCCCCATAGAGTTTCCAGGATAGATCTTACAGCTACAGGCCCCATAGAGTTTCCAGGATAGAGCTTACAGCTACAGGCCCCATAGTGTTTTTTATTTATTTATTTATTTAACCTTTATTTAACCAGGTAGGCTAGTTGAGAACAAGTTCTCATTTACAACTGTGACCTGGCCAAGAATAAAGCAGAGCAGTTCGACACATTCAACAACACAGAGTTACACATGGAATAAACAAACATGCAAATGAGGTAAGATAAGGGAGGTAAGGCAATAAATAGGCCATGGTGAAGAAGTAATTACAATATACCAATTAAACACTGGAGTGATTGATGTGCAGAAGATGAATTTGCAAGTAGAGATACTGGGGTGCAAAGGAGCAAGATAAATAAATAAATACAGTATGGGGATGAGGTAGTTGGATGGGCTATATTACAGATGGGCTTTGTACAGGTGCAGTGATCTGTGAGCTGCTCTGACAGCTGGTGCTTAAATCTGGTGAGGGAGATATGAGTCTCCAGCTTCAGTGATTTTTGCAGTTCGTTCCAGTCATTGGCAGCAGAGAACTGGAAGGAAAGGCGGCCAAAGGAGGAATTGGCTTTGGGGGTGACAAGTGAGATATACCTGCTGGAGCGCGTGCTATGGGTGGGTGCTGCTGTAGCCTACAGCTACAGGCCCCATAGAGTTGCCAAGATAGAGCTCACAGCTACAGGCCACATAGAGTTGCCAGGATAGAGCTTACAGCTACAGGCCCCATAGAGTTGCCAGGATAGAGCTTACAGCTACAGGCCCCATAGAGTTGCCAGGATAGAGCCTACAGCTAAAGGCCCCATACAGTTGCCAAGATAGAGCTCACAGCTACAGGCCACATAGAGTTGCCAGGATAGAGCTTACAGCTACAGGCCCCATAGAGTTGCCAGGATAGAGCTTACAGCTACAGGCCCCATAGAGTTGCCAGGATAGAGCCTACAGCTAAAGGCCCCATACAGTTGCCAGGATAGAGCCTACAGCTACAGGCCCCATAGAGTTGCCAGGATAGAGCTTACAGCTACAGGCTCCATGGACTTGCCGGAATAGAGCTGTATGTTCTGTTTGTCAGTGTGTCCAAAATTCTTGATGGAGTGTCTTGTCCTTTCAATATTGTTAACATGTTTATCATTATGATTGACTCAATCGCTGTGCTTTTGAAACGACAGGACTTTGGCACATATGTAGATCAAGGTCGTCTCAGCAGGTGTGTTGAAGTTCAGCTTGAGGATACAGGGGGAGGGGGAAGCTCTCTGACACACTTATTTTCTACAATGTGCATCACTACATTAGAGCTTTTACTCTACTAATATTAGATTGTTTGAGTTTCTTGTCATCTGGTGCCCTTTCCACCATAATGAGACCCCACTCTCATTTAGCATGTCTATTCAATAGAGCTATGAAACTATCCTCCTGGCCTCCTCATAAACACACAATCCTTCACAGATCATCTAACTGCATTCCCATCGCCAGTCTCAGGCAGCTGGCCCATTTCCATCTAATAGTCAGACTAATCGCCAAGGGAGGAATTACCACTAAATTAAGGACTAAACAAATGTTCTAGTTTATTGAAGGCTGTAAATGGATGAGCCAAGCTGAGGCTATCCTCCCTATTGTGTTGTCAATATTTGTTGAATTTTGTGCTGCTCCATACCACTTAAATGAGACTTTATGGGCATTGATCGAGGGAGTTTGATGAAATAGCATATTCTGAGGAAATACACTGTGCTTAAAGTCGTCCTCCATTCTAATTTTCACCTCATTTAAAACCTGATTTCCTTAACAAAAGGTTGTCCAAGTATGACATAACACAGCGGGGGTCCTCTTTTGTTCTCTATCGCTTCCCTACTGGTCCTTAAGGAAGGGGTGAGGCCGACGACATCACATCTGACCATCAAACCAACTCTTTGAATGCCCTACTCCCTGAAGGTTGCAGTTGTGTCTAAAAAAACACATTGTTTTTACCCTTCAGTGTGTGTACTTTACTGTATACTTGGGACATCGCTTTTCAACAGAAAAAGTTCAAAATTCGCTGGAGGACATCTTTAAGCATGGGTCTGTTGACTCAGTCTCTGATGTTAATTGAAAAATAATAGCAGTGGGGTAGAGGGGAATTGATCTAATCTGCATCATATTTTTCTGTGTTGTCTTATCATGTACTTTGTACTTGAAGCATTTATGCACATCATTAGATCAAAACAATATTGTGTATTTGTCTCACACTTCCCTTGTGAATAGAGTATGACATCAAAATGTATCTAATCTGCAGATCATTAGCCATCACAAACAATGAAGACATGAACCACACAAAGTTCTATTCATTTCACTTTTGGAAATTGTATAGTAATTTCCGGGTGCAGTAAAGTAAAGCATGTATTAAATAAACACTGACAGTGGTTCTATTTTAGTAGCAGGTCATATAACCTGGGCACAGGAGGTTGGTGGCACCTTAATTGGGGAGGACAGGGTCGTGGTAATGGCTGGAGCGGAAGAGGTGTAATGGTATCAAATACATGGTTTCCATGTGTTTGATGCCATTTCATTAGCTCCATTCCAGCCATTATTATGTTCAGTCTTCCCTTCAGCAGCCTCCTGTGAACGTGGGCAATGCCATGACTGGCGTTTCCCCTAAATCAGTCACCCATGCAATGTTGGGCTATTCATTTCCTAAACAGTCTGGTAAAACCAGACAATGTATAATCAATTATCTAACAAAAGTGTTTACGGTGTTAAACTATTTTCAATTTGCTTCAGTCCACTGAGCATGCTGCAGTTTGTGCAGGTTATCCAGCCAAATCAAGCCTGGCTGCAACAGTCCAAATAAAATCAATGCGACATTGATAGATTGATCTTGTGAGGCTAGAGCTCTGGGAGGTCGTGAGCAGATGTGACTGGGTAAGAGAGCCATGGGTTGACTGGGTTTACACAGTGTGGGTGTACTGTGACAAGATGTCACCAACAGGACATTTCTTTCATGAAGTTCAGTTTTGTAAAGGGAAAACCTTCCATTTTTCACTGTCATCCATGCTTTTATTTGCAAACTATGACACTTGAAATTAAGGATTATTAATATACAATTACATTACTATAGCATGGAATTAAATGGCATGTAAAATAATGTTAAACTAATTCAATTTAAAATCCCAAATGAAATCCCATGCACGGCTGCTCCTCGTCTTCAGAAATGACCATCAAAAAAGCAAACAAATAACTATACAATGATGGTGAAATTTGGAGAAAGTTTGTGATTAAGTGCGTTAAAACCTTCCTAG
The DNA here is from genome assembly GCF_016432855.1 of Salvelinus namaycush. Taxonomy (NCBI): domain Eukaryota; kingdom Metazoa; phylum Chordata; class Actinopteri; order Salmoniformes; family Salmonidae; genus Salvelinus; species Salvelinus namaycush. The sequence goes on along the minus strand of NC_052309.1, from coordinate 70,323,054 downwards.
AAGTAATTCGCTGAAGGAGGGATGTGTCAGAATGCTGCATTTTGGCACTTTAGCAAGCCTTTATTCATATAAAAAATGTAATATATCATGCTTTTAAAATTATATATTGGTGCACGATTTCTACTTAAAATATCAAAGGGACACAAAAGGCACTCTTTTTGTGGAACGACCCTACTTACTTTTGAAAAACGTAATCATTTTCGTTCCTATGTAGAATATAAGGCTTTCACAAGAGCCTATCTGCCTTTTTGGGGGATGGTTTTCCATGACATGCCACAGTCCTTCATCTCCTTCTCCACAGGTCATTGCCAGAATTCCTTTTGCTTCAGAATAAGAATATGATTTCAACCTACAGTTGAAGTCAGAAGTTTACATAAACCTTAGCCAAATACGTTTAAACTCAGTTTTTCACAATTCCTGACATTTAATCCTAAGTAAAGAATCCCTGTTTTAGGTCAGTTAGGATTACCACTTCATTTTAAGAATGTGAAATGTCAGAATAATAGAAGAGAGAATGATGTATTTCAGATTTTACTTCTTTCATCGCATTCCCAGTGGGTCAGAAGTTTACATACATTCAATTAGTATTTGGTAGCATTGCCTTGGGTCAAACGTTTCGGGTAGCCTTCCACAAGCTTCCCACAATACGTTTTTGGCACATTCCTCCTGACACAGCTGGTGTAACTGAGTCAGGTTTGTAGGCCTCCTTGCTCACACACACTTTTTCACTTCTCCCCACAAATGTTCTATGGGATTGAGGTCAGGGCTTTGCGATGGCCAATCCAATACCTTGACTTTGTTGTCCTTAAGCCATTTTGCCACAACTTTGGAAGTATGCTTGGGGTCATTGTCCATGTAGAAGACCCAATTGAAACCAAGCATTAACTTCCTGATGATGTCTTGAGATGTTGCTTCAATATATCCACATAAGTTTCCTACCTCATGATGCCATCTATTTTGTGAAGTGCACGAGTCCCTCTTGTAGCAAAGCACCCCCACAACATGATGCTGCCACCCCGTGCTTCATGGTTGGGATGGTGTTCCTCGGCTTGCAAGCCTCCTCCTTTTTCCTCCAAGAAAAATGATGGTCATTATGGCCAAATCAAATCAAATCAAATGTATTTATATAGCCCTTCTTACATCAGCTGATATCTCAAAGTGCTGTACAGAAACTCAGCCTAAAACCCCAAACAGCAAGCAATGCAGGTGTAGCAGCACGGTGGCTAGGAAAAACTCCCTAGAAAGGCCAAAACCTAGGAAGAAACCTAGAGAGGAACCAGGCTATGAGGGGTGGCCAGTCCTCTTCTGGCTGTGCCGGGTGGAGATTATAACAGAACATGGCCAAGATGTTCAAATGTTCATAAATGACCAGCATGGTCAAATAATAATAATCACAGTAGTTGTCGTGGGTGCAGCAAGTCAGGAGTAAATGTCAGTTGGCTTTTCATAGCCGATCATTAAGAGTATCTCTACCGCTCCTGCTGTCTCTAGAGAGTTGAAAACAGCAGGTCTGGGACAGGTAGCACGTCCGGTGAACAGGTCAGGGTTCCATAGCCACAGGCAGAACAGGTCTATTGTTGTTTAATCAGACCAGAGGACATTTCTCCAAAAAATACGATCTTTGTCCCCATGTGCAGATGCAAACCGAAGTCTGGCTTTTTTATGGCGGTTTTGGAGCAGTGGCTTCTTCCTTGCTGAGTGGCCTTTCAGGTTATGTCGATAAAGGACTTGTTTTACTGTGGATATAGATACTTTTGTACCCATTTCTTCCAGCATCCAGCATCCAGCATCCAGCATCTACAAACGGTCCTTTGCTGTTGTTCTGGGATTGGTTTGCACTTTTCGCACCAAAGTACGTTCATCTCTAGGAGACAGAACGCGTCTCCTTCCTGAGCGGTGTGACGGCTGCGTGGTCCCATGGTGTTCATACTTGCGTACTATTGTTTGTACAGATGAAAGTGGTACCTTCAGGATTTTGGAAATTGCTCCCAAGGATGAACCAGACCTTTGGATGTCTACAATTTTTCTTCTGAGGTCTTGGCTGATTTCTTTTGATTTTCCCATAATGTCAAGCAAAGAGGCACTGAGTTTGAAGGTATGCCTTGAAATTCATCCACAGGTACACCTCCAATTGACTCAAATGATGTCAATTAGCCTTTCAGAAGCTTCTAAAGCCATGACATCATTTTCTGGAATTTTCCAAACTGTTTAAAGGCACAGTCAACTTAGTGTATGTAAACTTCTGACCCACTGGAATCGTGATACAGTGAATTTTAAGTTAAATTATCTGTCTGTAAACAATTGTTGGAAAAATTACTTGTGTCATGCACAAAGTATATGTCCTAACCGACTTGCCAAAACTATAGTTTGTTAACAAGAAATTTGTGGAGTGGTTAAAAAACTAGTTTTAATGACTCCAACCTAAGTGTATGTAAACTTCTGACTTCAACTGTACATCATATAGTCATCAATGAAATTGCCTAAATATTCAGAGTTTTAATACTCATTAAATACTCAGAGATGCTGATGCTGTTGGTTGGGGTGACAAGATAAAGAATCAAGATGCCTTCTGACATGTCACTAGTCCTGCTGCTTCCAGAAGGTGCTATAATTCCTTGCGTCTTTTGGCATTTACCTATGGCCACTCTCCGCTGGGCGTAAAAATCTAATGTTTCTGGGTTTAAGTGATTAGTGATGTACAGGTCAGCTGTTTGTTCACCCGTAATTGCTAATAACCCACCTGCAAATGCCTGACTAAATGTGATAAAGAGAAAGTCTGAAGCCCGCACCCGACCCAAACCCGCAAATATAAAAATGCTCTGTAGCTTACAGTCAGAGATTTTAGAACAATTTTTTGACAAGCGGGTGTGTGGGGTAAACAGAGCTGTAAAGTACTTTAAAGTACTACTTACTTAGTTTTTTGCAGTATCTGTACTTTACTTTGCGATTTATTACTTTTACTTCACTATATTCCTAAAAAAATTATGTACTTTTTACTCCATACATTTTCCCTGACGCCCAAAAGTACTTGTTACATTTTGACAGGAAAATGGTCCAATTCACGCACTTATCAAGAGATCATCTCTGGTCATCCCTACTGCCTCTGATCTGGCGGACTACCTAAACACAAATGCTTCATTTGTAAATTCATGTCTGAGTGTTGGAGTGTGCCCCTGGCTATCCGTAAATAAAAAAATATTAACAAATTGTGCCATCTGGTTTGCATAATATAAGGAATTTGAAATTATTCATACTTTTACTTTTGATACTTAAGTATATTTTGCAATTCCATGTACTTTTGATAATAGAGTATATTTAAAACCAAACACTTTAATACTTTTATTCTAGTATTTTACTGGATGACTTTCACTTTTACCTGAGTCATTTTCTATTAAGGTATCTTTACTTTTACTCAAGTATGACATTTGACTACTTTTTCCACCACTGGGGATAAATATATACACAGTTCCAGTCAACATTTTGGACACACCTACTCATTCAAGGGTTTTTCTTTATTTTTACTATTTTCTACATTGTAGAACAATAGTGAAGATATCAAAACTATGAAATAACACATATGGAATCATGTAGTAACCAAAAAACCTTGTCACAACACAACTGATTGGCTCAAATGCATTAAGAAGGAAAGAAATTCCACAAATTAATGTTTAACAAGGCACACCTGTTAATTGAAATGCATTCCAGATGACTACTTCATGTAGCTGGTTGAGAGAATGCCAAGAGTGTGCAAAGCTGTCATCAAGGGTGGCTACTTTGAAGAATCTCAAATAAAATATATATTTTGATTTGTTTAACACTTTTTCGATTACTAGATATGTGTTGTTTCATAGTTTTGATGTCTTCACTATTATTCTTCAATGTAGAAAATAGTCAAAATTAAAGAAAACCCCTTGAAAACTTTTGACTGGTACTGTATTTTTATTAAGTAATTTATACTGAACAAACATATAAATGCAACATGTAAAGTAATGGTGGCATGTTTCATGAGCTGAAATAAAAGATCCCAGAAATGGTCCATATGTACAAAAAGGTTTAGTGCACAATTGTGTTACATCCCTATTAGTGAGCAATTCTCCTTTGCCAAGATAATCCATCCACCTGACAGGTGCGGCATATCAAGAAGCTGATTAAACGGCATGATCATTACACAGGTGCACTTTGTGCTGGGGACAGTAAAATGCTATTCTAAAATGTGTAGTTTTGTCACACAACACAATGCCACAAATGTCTGAAGTTTTGAGGGAGCATGCAATTGTCATGCTTACTGCAGGAATGTCCACCGGAGCTGTTGCCAGAGAATTTAATGTTAATTTCTCTACCATAAAACACCTCCAACGTCATATGAGATACGTTGTTTTAGAATTTTGGAAATATGTCCAATTGGCCTCACAACCGCAGACCACATCATTTTGGTAGGCTATTTGTTAATAAACTTGTCTCTAATTAAATGCAGCTTCTCTTCTGTCATTACTTATTGCCCTAGAAGACTAAATAAACCCTTGCTCATCAGATACTATGTTATAGCCTAGCCCACATCGATAGAATGAAAAAGGGGGCATATAATACGAACGTCTAGCAACCCAAAGGTTTCGAGTTCGAATCTCGTCAACGCGAACCCAATGGTTTCAAGTTCCAATCTCATCACAGACAACTTTAGCTAATTAGCAACTTTGCAACTACTTAAAACTTTTTAGCTACTTTGCAACTACTTAGCATGTTAGCTAACCCTTCCCCTAATGCGAACATCTAGAAACTCAAAGGTTGCAAGTTCCAATCTCATCACTGACAACTTGAGCATTTTAGCAACTTTGCAACTACTTACTACTTTTTAGCTGCTTTGCAAATTTGTAACATATAATACAAATTGTAATTCTTAAGAGGATAACATATCATATGAATTGGATGATGGACATCCACAAATGAATACATACAATACGAAACGTAACATGTCATACTATTTGGAGTATGTCAGATTTACGTACAGAATGATACGAAATAATCTGAGACATGGTTGCTTGTGACTGTTGAATTTGTATAGTGCCTCACACACGCCCGTCTCTTTATTTTCAACTCTTCATTTTGTAGCATTTCTCTTATTGATTTAAACTCCGACATTGTCCTTTTTGTCTCATTGGATGGACGTTAACTATTTGTGCCCAAGTTCCCAAAAGCATTTGGCAATTGCTGTGTATTTGGCGATTGCCTACAGCTATGCCCTAAAGCTTGAGCTTAAGCACTAATGCCAGATAAAAAATAAAGGAGAAGAAAATGAAGGCCCTACACCTGAAATGCACAAGAATGATACATTTATGGATTTTTTTATGCATTGTTTTCTCTTTATTCAACCCGCATGTGCATCACCACCAGGGATACAGTCAAAACCCAGAGGTGCCTTATTGCTATTATAAACTGGTTACCAACGTAATTAGAGCAGTAAAAATAAATGTTTTGTCATACCCGTGGTATACGGTCTGATATACCACAGTTGTCAGCCAATCAGCATTCAGGGCTCGAACCACCCAGTTTATAATTATAACTAAACATTGTTCTATCGTGATGGAGAATCTGGGGTAAATTACAGTACAGTATTTTCAACCTAAATTTAGTTTCCCCGTAAAAACGAATGTGGGGACACCCCGCTCAGGCGTCTTTTTAGATATTTTCTAAACCTGCTAAATTAGGTTAGCCAATAGCAAATTACAAAATACATAAAGAATAATAGCGCTATGTGGCGGCTGCAGGGCTCTATGTCACTAGCCGCTACTGGAGCTAGACGTTAGCACAGCTGGAGGCTAGATCAAACTGTCCACTCTTCAGACTGGAGCAAGAGGAGCTAGCAGGATAGATGTATTTTGCTTAATAACGTTGTTGTTTTTTTACGAAAAATGTACTTCGTGCAAAATAATGTGATATTACTGTTTGCATGATCGAACCCTATCATCACGTCGACAAGGAACATAAATAATGTATTCGTTTTCTACACGGAGCTCTTTTATTTCAACACTAGAGTCTATATATGTCAATAACGGTAACTGGAAGTGTTTTGGGCATTATGCAAATTATTCGAGTGTTTACTATTTATTTGTCCACATGTCATTGTTGGGGTATTAAAGAGAACATGTGCCCAGTGATTATACGTTTGCTTGTGGAAAAGCCATACAGTATTTCATTAGATATCTGATCCATTCTAACAATATTTGGGGATAGTTTTTTTTTATCAGACTCGAGGTTCAGGGGTCTCGCTCCCTAAAAATCTCTGTCTCTTCAAATTTAATTCAGTGACATGTCACACGTGAGGAAGTATATGGAAAATGGTGGTTTTAATAGAAGTCTTGTGTATTCATTAGAGTTAACAAGGTAGCAAAGGTTTTGCAGGTAGGCAGCCCCCAGCTAGCTAAGTGTATGGTTATAACATTTGTGGTTTTCAGACCAGATTGATTGTGCACTGTACCTTTTGATTGGGTCTAACAATTCTCTCTATTCCACAGCACTAGTCTATGGCAGAACTGTAGTCAGCTATCTCTGCTGCTTTGCCTGTGACGGAAGCAGAATTTCCGCTTGACTTCAGTGAAAAAGTTGAGCCCAGTGTGGTGGATGTGCTGAAACGTTGCAGGCAGCAGCTGTACACCGGGAGCGGTCGATGGAGGCAAAACGCTCAGATCATCTTGGACTTTTCCTGGGAGAAGCTCAACACAGGAACAGGGGTGATGTGGACAAGGAGTGGAGGTGTTTGTATTCATATGGCTGCCTGTTCAAAGTAGCTGCCCTATGCAGTGATGATGCCTCACCAGCTACAGTGCAGGAGGCCATACGGACATGTGACTTGGGCCTGCTCATGGGGGCAGCCATCATGGACAATATTTTATAAACCTTTGTAAGGATCCTGTAAAATGAAATCGGGAAGAGGCACTCCAATGAGGAGAATCCTAGTGAAGTAGTTAGTGCCAAGGTGGATTTCATATCTTATACTGTGTATGTTGTGGCCTGTTGCTTTCTAACCAGTCTGTGAGCCTGTGTCATATCCCTTTTGTTCTTTCTCATAATTTTCTTAAAGGCTATTTTATTTTGCTTTGCATATTGCTTGTTCTTCAGTCAAACTGTGTCTGTTTATGCTATGTTAAATTCTCTTTTCTTCTCAACAGAAAATTAAGGTTGACTGTGTTAGTGCCTGTGGTCAAGCAGGTTCTGGCAGTATCAAGGAGACACTGTCCATCATTGGAGAGCTTCAAGAAAGATTACTTGGATCCCCAAAAGCCAGTCATATTAGAGGGTATCATAGATCACTGGCCAGCCTTCAAAAACCACCCTTGGAGGTACCTTTTTCTATATTTTGTGTCCTTCTCTAGTCCCTTGCCCTTACCTTCTCATAGTCCCCTAGACACCTGTGTTGATTTTGTTTCCTCCCTTTGCAAAGCATAGAATACCTGCAAACTGTTGCTGGTTGTCGGACTGTACCTGTTGAAGTGGGATCAAGATATACCGATGAGGAATGGTCACAGACACTCCTAACAGTCAATGAATTCATCGATCGCTATATTATTGTGAAAGTAAGTACTTCCTCGTGAAAAATATTACCCCAAGAATAAGCCAAGGATAGATGCTTTTCACTCAATGCCTATTCCCGCTCTCTCTCACTCACATTAGGACGCATCAAGTTTGGGATATCTTGCTCAGCACCAGCTATTTGATCAGGTTGGTCATTGCCCTGTCCTGTTTTTTACATAACAAATTTGGGTGAGGATGTCAGTGTTGATATATACTGAACAAAAATATAAACACAACATGTAAAGCGATGGTTTCATGAGCTGAAATAAATTTCAGCAATTTGTTTACATCCCTCTTAGTGAGCATTTCTAATTTGCCAAGATAATCCATCCACCTGACAGATGTGGCATATCAAGAAGCTGATTAAACAGCATGATCATTACACAGGTGCACCTTGTGCTGGGGACAAAGGGTCACTCTAAAATGTGCAGTTTTGTCACACAACACAATACCACAGATGTCTCAAGTTTTGAGGGAATGTGCAATTGGCATGCTGAATGCAGTTATGTCCACCAGAGCTGTTGCCAGAGAATTGAATGTTAATTTCTGTACCATTAGCCGCCTCCAACGTTGTTTCAGGCATTGTGATACCGGCCACCAGGACAGCTGATGAAACTGAGGAGTATTTCTGTCTGTAATAAAGCCCTTTAGTGGGAAAAACTCATTCTGATTAGCTGGGCCTTGCTCCCCAGTGGGTGGGCCTATGCCCTCCCAGGCCCACCCATGGCTGCGCCCATGCCAGTTGTGAAATCCATAGATTAGGGCCTAATTAATTTTTCAATTGACTGATTTCCTTATATATGTAACTTAGTAAAATCGTTGAAATTGTTGCGGTTATTTTTGTTCACTATAAGACTAAAATACAACATAAATGTATATTTTACTGGAAATGTAGGATATAGGCTTCTATAATCCTTGCCTCCATTTTGGTATTGTACAAATTACATTTAAAGCATACAAGTTTTTCAGTTACAAAAACAGTATTTTGTTCAATGTACTCTTCTCCAAGGTCCCCGAGCTGAAAGACGACATCCGTATCCCTGACTACTGTTGTCTTGGAGAGGAAGATGACATCACGATCAATGCTTGGTTTGGGCCAGGAGGTACAGTGTCCCCCCTTCATCAAGATCCTCAACAGAACTTCCTGGCTCAGGTGAGTCCAACACATCCAGCGAGTAGGATCACTCACACTAATTTGGACCCTGCCAGAGATGTGTGTGATACTGTATTTTGGCAATCATAATTTGGTGACTGCATGGTTTCCCTATTATGTAACAGGTGGTTGGGAGAAAGTATATTCATCTGTATTCCCCTGAGGACACAGAGAAACTCTACCCTCACCAATTGCAGCTCCTACACAACACTAGTCAGGTTAAAATTCAATTTTAAATCTCTTCATGTACCAGATCTATGATCTTAAAAACAATCTAGCATTTAAGTGATCTACCTAAACTGTTAGTGCTGCATACTTTGAATGGGAGAAATTAGTAAAGTGTTTGCCATTTAAACACAAAGCTTTCTTTAATGCAGGTGGAGGTGGAGAGTCCAGACGTGGAGCGATTCCCAGAGTTTGTGAAGGCTCCCTACCTAGAGTGTGTGTTGCAGCCTGGGGAGGTCTTGTTCATCCCAGTCAAGCACTGGCATTACGTGCGTTCTTTGGAGCTCAGCTTTTCTGTTAGCTTCTGGTGGTCATGACCCATGATGAGGGATCCAGATTCAGGTTGTTTTTAGTCAGAATTTTGGTTATTGCAGTGGTCTTGTAAAATGCAAGTCTTGTGCTCACGTATGTTGTGACTTAGGTCTGAATGTTATTTTCTTAATCAATAACATGTCTGTCCTTTCATTGCTTCAGCCCTCTAAGCCTCGCCCACCAAATAGCTTTAAAAACACCTGATTCTATAAACAAATTCATGGTTAAGTGTCAATGGTAATTTAAAAAGGATTAAGGTTGGAAACAAGTCTCAATTTACATAGTTCACAACTTACAACGGCGATTCATATTGAAGAATTATGGGAAATTTGCTCAACTCAACTTTAGTAGAGGAAAATAGCCTATCACATAATTAAAAGTATCCCACCTCATATCCATGACAAAGGAAAGCCAGTTGTGTTCAATCTATCAACACTTGAATGTGATTATGGCACACATTGAATGCCAAGCTACCTGCATGATTGGCGCTTGCTTCCACTCATTACTAAATTAAATGAAGGAGCAGTTAGTGTATGCTCATTTCCTACTGCATATAAAATATGGAGTTGTTACCCATTTAGTTTGATAGGGTATGCTTTTTCAAATTAGCATATTTAATTGTTGCCAAATTATTCCTGCAGATACTCAAAGATGAGGTGATGTCCATAATTTATTCAAATAAGGCAGTACTATTCTAATTTAACAACCTAATGAACCACAGGCACAAATTATGTAAACACCACTTTCCATTTAAACTGCCTGAAAGAATGATTGAAGTAGTTGCCACACTTCCCAGAATTGCTCCCCTAGAAAGTAACTTAATAAAATTAAGATAATCAAGTTAAAAGTGGAGCTCACGGGAGACCATTGACGATTCAAGGAAAGTTAGATGTTCTCCTGAAAGAATCTAACATTTAATATATAATTATAAAAACTTTTTTTCAACATTCAAACTTAACTCAATTTATCTTTACATTTGAATGAAGGCAAAACATTGTACTGAAGGTTCTGACAGCTATACATGCATCCGTGAGGTTATGACCTCCTGGTCCTCCGGGTCTGAGCTGTAGACCGAGGAGTGGGGGCGGGGGCCGTGTTCTCTTTGGCTGCTGACTGAGTCTCGCTCTGAGAGGACGGAGGTCTATACACATCTATAGGGAAGAGAAGGGAAAATTAAATGATATGAATGACTAGATAAGATAGGTAAATATATTTTTTCTTCGTCTGGGTCGAAAACAGATGAAAGTGATATGTATACACAGACCTTTATACAAACTATGATAGATTGTATAGACTATCATGGTACCACTTGTGTTGCAATTCTTTGATCAGCGCAACATTATTACCTGGGATCTCATGTGGCCAGAAGTCCTCACAGGCAGGGCATCGTGGATCAGTCCTTCCTTTGAAGTATCTGGCGACACAAGGGGTGTGGATTTTGATGCCACATGTAGGATTTTCACACGTCTGGCACTGAGAGGTAAAAAGACCAGATTATTACAAAAATGAAGCATGAAACCAAATGCATTGCCTAGAAAGCCAGGCTATATCAGTGGTGTCAATCCCATTTTAAATTCAGTCAACATATTTTGAGTAGCAACTACACCATTCATGAGAAGCATATCCAACAAAACATTAGACATGCAACATTAAACATTCATGTCTACCTTCTAGCAAGTTTGAACAGAGAGCAGGGGACTGAGAAAAGTGAGTTTGGGAATCTGACAAAAAGCAGATGTTACACCAACTTGGATTTGACATGGGGTCCAATTTAGCTAGCAGGAGGAATACATTAGATGCAACTTATTTACTGTAATTTAAATTGAAGTTGTATCACTTTACCTGCAAGGCCACATTGTGACAGATATGGCAGACCTTGACCTGGTCTTGATACAACATCCGAATATATGGCTCCAGCTCCATTATACATCGAGTGGAGAGAGAGTAGTCACCATTTTTCTGAAGGAAAGACAAACACAGATTGCAAGTCAATCAGTGGCACAAGATAGTGAGTGTGCACAAGAAGCAATAACTGCATGCATAGAATGTGTCTTCAGAGACAGCACCTCATTCAGCCACTTATCCTGAACAAGCCTGTTCAGTACATGTTCCGTTTCTCTTTTCTTTAGCTTTTTTGTCTGGAGGCTGTCGGCACAGTTAAGAATGTCCGTGGAAGAGGCGGTTCCATTGTCAGAGTCCACAATTAGGTCCATCTAAAAAACAAATACAAAAATAAGAACATGCCAGTTGTTACAAAGATATTCAAATGTTATTTAATTCTTAAGTCTTATTGTTAGTCATTTACCATTTACTAAAAACAGCATACTCACTGTTTTTCGGAATAATTCCAACTCATTGTCTGCATAATCAGTTGACATCCTGGTCACATCAGTTTCAGCCATGTTCACCTGAACAGGAGAAGATGTCAGCAGGAAAAATAAGAGCAGTTCATGATGACGGTAGTAGTAGTAAAAGAGCTTTGTGAATGAATTTGATTAGTGTCACTGACCAAAGCATGATACTGAAGACCATCCTCCTCAGACATCCCTTTTCTGATCTGCATGAACATGGGCTGCAGCTGGGCATTAATAACCTCGATGAAGTCATCGAGTTTATCATGAGCATAGTGTGCTGTATAAAAAGGGGTACATGCGAGTAGCCCTCAACAAAAACATTTTTGGACAGTTTCTCAGACCTAGATTAAGCCTATTCCTGGACCTAAAGGCACTTTCAATAGAGAATCTCTATTGTGTCTAGAAAACTGGACCTTTGAGTTTAAGGGTTTACCATACAGACACTTGCCTGACAAAAAATAAACAGTAGAGAACCAGGGGCAAAATAGTATGCAGCTATGCTGTTCTTACCACCGTGAGCCTCACAGCAATGCCGGTGGAGAGCCCTTGCCTTGGCACCATCAATGATCCCATTGACCATCATGGTTTGCAGGAACCTTTTATGGCTTTCTCCCAGTGGTCGAGCCATAGTGCAAGGAAAGCCCTAGAAAAAACATTCAACAACGATTTTGAATAAGCAGCATTTGAGGGTGTGAGATTCCATTGGACCCCACACAATGTGGTTGACCAATAATTGCTAGTGCTTCGATAAGCCAATTTGCCTCTTTGCATTATAGGCTGACGTTAGCTCACAGATGAAAGTGGTTAGCTACACTGAACAAAAATATAAACGCAACATGCAAAGTGTTGGTCCCATGTTTCATGAGCTGAAATAAAAGATCCCAGAAATGTTCCATACGCACAAAGCTTATTTCTCTCAAATGTTGTACCGAAACTTGTTTACATCCCTGTTAGTGAGCATTCCTCCTTTGCCAAGACAATCCAACTGACAACTGTGACATATCAAGAAGCGGATTAAACAGCATGATCATTACACAGGTGCACCTTGTGCTGGGGACAATAAAATACTATTCTAAAATATGTAGTTTTGTCACAACACAATGCCACAGATGTCTCAAGTTCTGAGGGAGCGTGCAATTGGCATGCTGACTGCCGGAATGTCCATCTGAGCTTTTGCCAGAGAATTTAATGTTAATTCCTGTACCATAAGCCACTTCCAATGTCGTTTTAGAGAACTTGGCAGTACGTCCAACCGGCCTGACAACTGCAGACCACGTGTACGGCATCGTGTGGGCGAGCTGTCAACGTTGTGAACAGAGTGCTCCATGGTGGGTTATGGTATGTGCAGGCATAAGCTACTGACACACACAATTGCATTTTTATCGATGACAATTTGAATGCACAGAGATACAGTGATGAGATCCTGAGGCCCATTGTTGTGCCATTCAGCCATTGCCTCATGTTTCAGCATGATAACGCACGGCCCCATGTCGCAAGGATCTGTACACAGTTCCTGGAAGCTGAAAATGTCTCAGTTCATCCATGGCCTGCATACTCACCAGACATGTCACCTGTTGAGCATGTTTTGGATGCTCTGGATCGACATCTACAACAGTGTGTTCCAGTTCCCGCCAATATCCAACAACTTCGCACAGCCATTGAAGAGTGGGACAACATTCCACAGGCCACAATCAACAGCCTGATCAACTCTATGCGAAGATGTGTCACGCTGCATGAGGCAAATGGTGGTCACACCAGATACTGACCGGTTTTCTGATCCACGCGCCAACAGATGCACGTCTATTCATGTGAAAGTCATGTGAAATCCATAGATTAGGGCCTAATGAATATATTTCAATTGACTGATTTCCTTATATGAACTGTAATACAGTAAAATCTTTGAAATTGTTGTGTGTTGCATTTATATTTGTGTTCAGTATAGTTATCTCTAGCTGTCAAACAGTAATGTTAGCTAGCTCGCTCAGGGTGCGTGTGTAGCTCTCCGGTAGTAATAGACAACGCAACTCACACACAAAGACCTCATACACACGCAGACTCCTGTACTCACACTGACTGTATACACACGCAGACTGTACAAAATATTAGGAACACCTAATCTTTTGTCTTACCCATTCACCCTCTGAATGGCACACATACACAATCCATGTCTCAATTGTCTCAGGGCTTAAAAATCCTCCCCTTCATCTACACTGAAGTGGATTTAACAAGGGATCATAGCTTTCACCTGGATTCACCTGGTCAGTCTATGTCATGGAAAGAGCAGGTGTTCCTAATGTTTTGTACACTCAGTTTTTGTGTATTTAGATCTCTCACACACACACGCCGATACTCACAAACACATCCAACGTTGTGAGAAGGAGGTAGCCGGAACCCAATATGGTGACCGGAGTATGGGCGAGTGGGTGTGTCAAAAGGAAAGGAGTGGGTGTGTGGAAAGCACTCTGCTATAGGTTACACCAAAGACAGAAGAGTATGGTTTAGAAATTCTGTCAGACGGTTTTAATTGAGCAGTGTTGTTTATTTATTTTTTGTTTCTTACCACGCCGCTACCGTACATTTGAGCTACAGTACCGTGAGAGTTTGGACTTTTGTTTTGAAGCCAGAGGATGAGTCTTGAGTCGGATTTCACTGTTATAAACAAATAATTTTACATTCAGTTTATTTTTTATAAAAATGATTGATGATGGGTGTACTGTTGCTTTATGGGTTGTATGCGTGTGCTTACTGTGACTATCACTCTGATATTGGCTACTAGGTAGCTACTTCCCACGCCGTTGCCGGACAGTAGTGCTTGTCAAGCAGGAGCGAAGGGCACTGTGTCCCGGTGTCGTTCATGCCCTTCCTATTGAGTAGTAGACTATGTATGTATCAAGGTGACATCTAGATGGCTATCAATATTAGTTATTTCTTGTGTAGGCTGCTATCAAATATATGTATAACTAACAAATGATACTTCATCTGTGTCGTTTACAGTGGGAGGAAATTAAGAATAGTGGGCAGAACAAGTAAGGAGGTGGGCAAAGCCAAGTACAAGCTAGTGAGATCCTATTGGCGCGTTGTAGCATGTATTTGCATATTTCTGTTAGGGAATGCATCCTCTGGGAAGTGTCTTTGTGCACAAACTCAATTCGACCATGCACTCCTAAACTGATTGGTCAACAAGCTTATTTGACACGTCAAAAGACCCAAATGGCGTTCCATAGAAATCCTGTTTGAGAATGAAACGACTGAACAAATGAACAAAGAAACAGCACAGCAAGTAAGTGAAAGAAATAGGTTTTGATTATGTTTTACTGGTAATGGGGACATACATAAATGCCAACAAAATAACCTTTTGGTCAGTGTGGTGTGTGTGTGTAACCTTTATTTAAAAAGGCAAGTCAGTTAAGAACAAATTCTTATTTACACTGAGATGCAGTGCCTTAGACCGCTGCATCCATATGTGTGTGTTAACTATTTAACTGTAATAGAATGCTTAAAAGGCCGCTAAAATTTTAAATATCGGTTATCGGTATCGTTTTTTTTTTGTGAAGGAAGATATCGGTATCGTCCAAAAATGTCATATCGGTGCAAACATATGTTTTCATACCCTACATTACTCATCTCATATGTATATACTGTACTCTATACCATCTACTGCATCTTGCCTTGCCTATTCGGGCATCACTCATTCATATAGTTTTATGTACATATTCGTATTCATTCCTTTACACTTGTGTGTATAAGGTAGTTGTGAAATTGTTAGGTTATATTACTTGTTAGATATTACTGCATGGTCGGAAACTAGAAGCACAAGAATTTCGCTCCACTCGCATTAACATCTGCTAACCATGTGTATGTGACAAATAAATTTGACTTGATTTCGATCATTAACGTAAACTCGTACATCGCCTTGGTCTGTACAATTGCCCTTATTTTAGCGCCCCAAAAACGTAATACTTCCAGATCAACTGTAATGTCAATACCATTGTAAAGCACAATTTCTCCCCTTTCCAACATTATCAATTACATGACCTAAACGCTGCCCGTTTCTGCATAATTGAAGCAGGCAATGAGCCCCGTCGGGTCTTTTTAAAAATGGCGGGTGGGGAAGCGAAACTAATGCGTGATGGTGAGAAGGAGAGATGTGTGGGAGAATTGCTTTTTTTCACTCAATCTGTCCAACTTATCACCTTATCGCCTCTAAAATGTAAATAAAACACTATAAAGAGTTTATATAATGTGTCATTACATACCTATTTGAATGTTTGTGTCGAATTTGAAATCGGGTTTTTAAGGCGGTGCTAAAGTGATATTAGAAGTAAACAGCGGCTTTGAGAATGATGATCGCATGCAATGATGATGCAAAAAATTATTAGGTATCCCCCCTTACCCCCGTCACTGTCCATTTCTTGTTTTTAAACGATGAGAAAAGTGCTACACCTGGTGGAGAGAGATTGTAAGACAGAAATAGTTGCTTTATGCGTGCTGTACGTTACGACATGACACGATGTAACTGATGGTCCGTTTTTTCAACTTTTCTCCAATACTATAGAGCCATTACCATGTCGATCAACGCTTGAATAGAAAACTAGTTCACACCCCCGATTTTGAAGTCAACACAGTCCCATTAGTTTTCTTTGTAGCCTCGTTTGAATGTTGCGCACATTTGTACGGAATGGGGTGAGTTTCTGAAATTAGTGATTTCTTGTTTTTTATTATTTGTGTAGCGGTTTGACATTTTTGCTTGACGATTATGCGCTAGTAACACAAGCATTTCGCTACATCCACGATAACATCTGCTACTGTGTAAGGCAACGCGACCAATAAACTTTGATTGGGCTAGTCAGTTATTGTTAGCCAACCAGCAGTAACAACATGTCAGCAAATGTTCCGAACAAAATAGACCAGCACAGCGTATAGCAAAAACAATATATATATAATATACAACACATATATTAAATTTCAAACAACAGCATCCCCACTCACCAGGCAAGTCAGTCGTTGCTCTGTTTTGTTAATGCTGGTTCCTTTTACTTCTGTCAAAAGTTAGCTAGCTAGCTTTCTTTACGCGGGTTGAACGTGAGACTTGCACGGGCCTACCTCTTCCTCTGTAGTTACGTTTACTGTGTTTCTGGAAAACTATCTTGAAGCCAAGGTGCTACCGCCCCCAGGCGGACTGGTAGACCAAAAGCGTCTCAAGCAAAAAGGCAAACATAGTGCAGTAGCTATTGTTTAGATTGGAAACTATGTGGCTCGGTGTTCCATGTATTTATCTGAAACTAGACTTCCAATAGATCAAGTTGCAAAAACATTGCAATATTATTAAGACGTCATTGATGGAATTCGAAGTTGGTAATCAATCATAAAACTAAAACAAAGCGTACATGCGTGCGATATGGTCATACAAGGAAGAGGGCGAACTTCCCATGAAAGGTGTGTCCTATTGGATCTGTAATTTCCAGTAAGCAATTCGTAGTTGTCAAAACAGCAGCTCTTTCTATTTGTGTAAAGTGACAAATGATTGTTACCACTGTAGATCGTATGAAGACTATATACTTATACTGTATTATAGATTCATTGTTTTTTGTTTGTTCTTTTAAAGGAATGAGTACTTCCTCAAAATTATAATTTATCATTGTGTGGGTGAGTGACTTTCGATTTCCTATATCTCTATGTAATCAAGGGAATGTAGTGGGAAAGTTAGGTCTATTAACAAAAGCAACAACTGCAGACCCACAAAAACCGTATTACTGTATTAATAGTCACTTCTTCACATTTAGCCTTCATGTAGCCTATTTTAATGTGCAGGAATTTAAACACTAACATGAAACATTTTCTCTTTCTGATTTCAGATTGAATTATACTGTGTGGTTTACTCTAAAGTATTCAGCAACAATGTTTCTATTGATTATTATAGTCACAAACTTTGGGACTTTGATAGCTGATGATGGTAAGCAGTCTTTTGTATATAGCCTATAAACATGTAAGTAGATTTAACCACAGTATTTTTGCCTGATCATGATTAACATTTGACAAGCTTTTTGTTTGTTAATTACTTGTAGCAATGAGTGACAGAAATCTTCAATGCTTCAACGATTATGACAAAAGTATGGTTTGTCATTTTACAACTGACAAGTCTAAGTGTGCTGAATACAACATGACATTGAAATTATTGGGCTCACAAAATATGTAAGTATATGATTGTTTAAGTTTTTCTATTGTCGATGTTAATCTCACCAAGAAGTCATATTTCATTTCAAAACTGCATTATAATTCAACTTATTTCCCAGAGGCCAGAATGATTGTACTTTCAAGGAAAAGGAGAGGTCCAATGATGTTTCCAAATGTGGATGCTCTATTGATCCAATGGTCCTTATTATTGGGGAGGAGTTTAATGCAACACTTTGGAATTCTGGGAAGCGCCTAAATTCCAAAGTCCTCTGTATCAAATGCAGCAGTGAGTTGCATCTACATATGCAGATTGCTATTTGGAAATGAATTACTGTTATAAAGAATATTGCATGAAATTAAACCATTCTTTAATTGATTGATATGTCAAACCATCCCTATCATTGTCCTATACAGTAAAACCCAAAACCCCCACCGTTCAAATGGTGAAACCAACAGGAAATGGGAATTTCCTGGTCAAATGGAAGACAAACTACCCTGATGATGCACCATTTTCTAAGGACTTGATTGCCGAATTGAGCTACAGAAAGAAAGGAGAAACAGATGAGGTAAAGGAGGGTGATATACAGCATTCCCCCGTTTGCTGTCACATCACAAAGACAACATTTCTTCTAGCCCTTTCCTTTCTTCTTACAGGTGTCCAAAAATGACTCAACAACTTCCCATGAATTACTTGGCAGAGACTTGGAGCCAAACACCATTTATGCTCTGAAGGTCAGAACCTATACTGACATGAGCGGCCGTTTCAGTGACTGGAGTGAAGAGTTGGACTTCACCAACCGTAAGTGATTAAATGAGATTTATCATCCATGGGTTTTCAAACCTTAATTTCACTTTCACCTTGTAGCTCATTGTATATTCTTCTCTGCTCCACAGCTGCATCATCTCGGAAAGTACTCCAGATTGTCATTGTTTTCAGTTCCATTGCTGTTATCATCATTACAAGTGCTTTGTTTTGGTGCTGTGTTAGGTAAGTTGTCCTGACATGTCTGTAGGTGACAGTATGTCTGTTTCCACAAACATTTGTTATCATACAGCTTCATATTGGCCCTATAGGCTTTCAAATCCTCCTATTTCCCCCCTCTGCAGACTCAAAACCAAGTTGTGGGATAATATTCCTAAATGTTCAAACCCAGACCTTTTGTATATGGTTCCAGGAGTACCTAAGGTGAGGCTCTATCTCCAATTATAAACTGGGTGGTTTGAGCCCTGAATGCTGATTGTCTGAAAGCCGTTGTATATCAGACTGTATACCATGGTTATGACAATTAAAAAAAAAAAATACATTCGTAACTAGTTTAGAATAGCAATAAGGCACCTCAGTGGTTTGTGCTATATGGCCAATATACCACAGCTAAGGGTTTTGTCCAGGCACTCTGCGTTGCGTTGTGCAGAAGAACAGCCCTTAGCCGTGGTATATTGGCCATTTACCAAACCTCCTCATGCATTATTGCTTAAATATTCTATGTTTAAATAAACTGTAAACCTTCATTACTTTCATACTGTAATTCCTTCCATTTGTGTATTTGCATTTAGTGATGTTTGTTCTCCACCACAGGTATTGTCTCCTCCCAAAATACCTTTATCCTCCATCTGTGTTGATTCTTCAAAAATGGACACTGAAGGAAAAACATGGTGAGCGTATAGATGCACTATAAACATAGCAAAATGTCTTCGGGTTCAGTCCTATTCGCATGGGCAGTCAAGTCCTTGCAATGAAAATAAGCTTTAATTCACTGTAAGTTGCCCGCTTGTCTTTTCTCTTCAGGACAAACCCCTCGATAGTAGATGGGAGCAGTGGAAGAGGTAGTGACTCAGAGCTTGACTCATCATCTTCCCTGAGTTATGCCCACACATGTTCCATGAGCCCGGAGCCTAGTAATGTGCAGATCATTAGCCATCTTCAAGAGGCCCTGAGCAAAGTCTTTCCCAGCCTTGTTCCTTTGGACGGGAATCCTCAGTCATTGCTTTTAGCCCCTCCTATGACAGATGATGGTACACAAATGAACTGCCCTGAGTCAAATAGAGACATTGGTGTGTGTTCATCTGACTACAATCCTCTTCATTTCATGAGTGAGTCTGGAGGCTCTTGTGGGTCGTCTTGTTACAACAATATTACCTACTCCCCCTCAGTGCCCCTCAACTCCATTCAAGAGTTAACAACAAGCAAGACATCCTCATTTCCTACGCAGCCTCTGCTCTTTTGTAACTCCTCCTACCATTCTGGTGAGGCTGAAGTGTTGAAAAATGCCCATCCACAGCTGTTTCTTGGTACTGGTCAACAAGATCTTAACTTGTCCACTAACTGTGCACCCCTCTTGCAAACCGACTTTTCATATCACCCGTGTGATGGCGCCCGTGATGATTCAGAGACAACCACATCAGCAGAGGACACAAGTCTGATCTACGGCTCTAATGACAGCAATGTGTCCGAACTTCACAATGTTATCAGTGTCATTCCTGGATATCAGAGCTTCAGTGAGGCGGTCGGTAAGGACAATGAGAGAGGAACTGATGCCTTCATGGATGTGCCACTGCCACTTAAGGGTTTCCAGGATGTGGACAGTAGCGAGCCACTGATTTACGATGTGAATCCATGTTACCACAGCCTGCCTGACCCTGGATGCTGCCTCCCCCCGAGTGATGTCGATTATCAGACTTTACAGAGCCTGGGACAAAATAGCCCACATCAGTGGGTTTCAGACAAACTGCTGAACAAGTGTTTGGAGACTGAGATCCCTCAAAGCTCCATGGGGAACATGCCTCTAAATGTCATACCCAACTCACAGGGAGGACAATGTCCGAAACCTGGATGTCCCTTTCTTACTGCTTTCTGTTCAGACCAAGCCATGCAAATAGACAATGACAGCTCTTATCATTGTGTGTGATTATACGGTAGACACTTTTGCACTTCACTTTACAATTTCTTTTATTTTGGGGACTTGAGCTCATATATTTTTTTTTTCTATATTATACAAACAGTTTGAATACCATTCTGCCATGAAAATGCTGTAGCCTCAAGTCCAGAAATGTTCCACATTTTGGATGTACAGCTTCTGTAAATAAACATTTGTGTGTGGGAAACTGCAACAGTTAATTTTTGAAGAGATAGAACATGTCTTGCCTTTGCCTCATCTGTCTGAAACATGTTGTTCATCATCTGGGATGGAAAAAAATAAGGATGTGTACTTCAGTTGAAATACTGAGCAATAACATCAAGATTACACATCAAGGTCGTCAAACTAGTCTCCACCCTCTAAAAGTGACTTCTCTTCTAATGGCTTCCCAAAATAGTCAGACAGTTTCATTGCATCTGATGTTTGATAGGCTAAATAGTGTTAACAGTACAAGCCTCATGCAAACATTGAGGTTGAATATCTGATGAAAAAAGTGGTTGGCCTACTTTCTTATTCTGCGCTGTTCCTTGAAACAAGTACATTGCAGCTTCCATGGAAATACACGCCCACAAAGTAGAGCCAGCCTCTGATGTCATAGATGTGTTGTGAATCAGGTTAATCAACAAAAAAATCTTTGTTTAGGGTTATTTTCTGAGGATGAAGTTCAAGTTTGTAGTGTTTCTTGTAGAAAACATAAACACTTTTTTCCCTTCAAAGCTCTTTCGCTTAACTGGTGAAGCTTGAATAAAGATTACCTGACTAGTGACACACATAGCGATGGTTTATCATGCAGACAATTGTGAGGCGTTTGCCACAGTTTAACCATCAATAATAGTATACGATTGGAATGACTGAGGCATTCAGCATAATTTCTTTCATGGTATTGTGGCGATTTTGTGACAGGCTGTTTTTGAACAAAGGCCAAGATAGAAGTGTGGAGACACCGGAGGGGATGGTGAAATGCCATTTTCACAGAGCCACAGGTCTGCTATGCCAACTTGTCATGCTTATATTGAGCAAGCATGCAGGAATGCATGGTGGCATTCACAGCTATGTCATACTTCGAATGCTTTGGACTGGCAATGCAAGTGATGGAAATGACTTTTCACGGACTTCATTGCGAAATTGAATTTTGTTGAGGATTAAAAGGCAGCTCAAAGGTTGTCTTGAAAATGTGAATTCATTGAGTTATTCTGTCATCGGCACCACTTTCTGTCATTGCCATTTAATAGCTCAAATACCTATGTACTTCTCTGTGTTGCAGGCACTTTAAGCTTTGGTCCAGTTAGTGTTAGAAATACCAGGTGAGCGCTTGTAGATTCCAATAGGTAATGTACATTTCAGGACGTATACCACACATTCTTCTTTATGTTTGTATGCAAAGGATCAAGTTGCACAATTGACTAGAAAATAGCACAAAGGAAGATCACTTTAGGATTCTGATTATAATGCAATCAATACTCAATTACCTGTGAAGTACTGTGGGACCTCTGGTGCCCTCACTGGTCCAGTGCTTCTCTAAGGTCGTCATCCACCCATGATTTATGGGCCCTGCTCTTGAACCTTGCTTGGAGAACAAATTAACTGCAGTGATGTCACATCTTCCTGCCAGTGATCAACAATAAATGTCCTTTAAAGAGGGAGAAAATATACATCACTTTTATGGAGTACTAACAATGAAATCACTTTTATCCGGTTCTTTTTAGCTTTCTATCTAAATTGTTGCAAGTGTAATAAAATGTTGGACATCGATGCATTTTAAGGGGAGCAATTGTAATGGAAAATATTTTAGGCTGAAAGTCTGCATCACCTTTAATATGTACCCAGTGGTGTAAAGTACTTAAGTAAAAATACTTTAAAGTACTACTTAAGTAGTTTTTTGAGGTATCTGTAGTTTACTATTTATATTTTTGTCAACTTTTACTCCACTACATTCCTAAAGAAAATAATGTATTTTCTACTCCATACATTTTCCC
The DNA here is from genome assembly GCF_016432855.1 of Salvelinus namaycush. NCBI lineage: Eukaryota > Metazoa > Chordata > Actinopteri > Salmoniformes > Salmonidae > Salvelinus > Salvelinus namaycush. The sequence continues at coordinate 70,300,379 of NC_052309.1, read as the reverse complement.
TGACACCCAAAAGTACTCATTACATTTTGAATGCTGAGCAGGACAGGAAATTTGTCTAATTCACGCGCTTAAAAAGAAAATCCCTGGTCATCCCTACTGCATCTGATCTGGCGGACTCACTAAACACAAATGCTTTGTTTGTAAATTATGTCTGAGTGTTGGAGTGTGCCCCTGGCTAACCGTACATTTAAAAAGCAAGAAAATCTTTCTTAATACAAGGAATTTGAAATGGTTATACTTTTATTTTGATAGCTAAATATATTTTAGAAATTACATTTACTTTTGATACTTAAGTATATTTTAAACCAAAATACTTTTCTACTTTTACTCAAGTAGGATTTTACTGGGTGACTTTCACTTGAGTCATTTTATATTAAGGAATCTACTTTTACTCAAGTATGACAATTCGGTACTTTTTCCACCAATATATGTATCACACATTGCATACTAAGTGCCTGTTAATGTTTTGGTTGCTTGTATCTGTTTATAAATAAAGCAAATGTCTATTGTAAACTTTTTTTTTAATTGGTTAAAGTAACCTACTTTATGAGTCCTCTGTGGCAACGAGAACGTACAAACACAATCTGATTTTTATTTTTATTAAACCAACAGGTGCGCTTACTTGTGCTTCTTCGGTTTGTGTCTCCCAAAGTGTTGGTAAACGTCACTGGGCAAGTGCAACACTTTCATTTTTACTGGGAATTGAAGTTCTAGATTGCACATTCAATAAATATCAGAGGTTATTGTGTGGGACAACAACGTGCAATACACATTATGCTCAGGAGATGGTGCTAAATTACAACTGTAGGCATCAATTTAGATCAGAATGAAGGTAACAGTAACGTTGATCATACAATATAAAGCACTCTAATTAAACTCCTATTTCAACTATTCCTTTCTAAAGACTGTCAGGTAGCACCTATACTGTTGCGGTTCTCCTTTTCTAATATGCAGGAAACGGATATGTTATCTCAGTCCAAGCAGAGACGTTTGCATCCTCATGATAATGCACTTCTCTTTTTTTCCCACCATGGCAATAGATTGCGTGTGCTGTTTTCTATTGCAAGTTCTTTCTGGTACTGTACGTCATATAAAGCGATTGAGTCAATCATAATGATAAACATGTTAACAATATTGAAAGGACAAGATACTCCATCAAGGATTTTGGACACACTGACAAACAGAACATACAGCTCTATCCTGGCAACTGTATGGGGCCTGTAGCTGTTAGCTCTATCCGGGCAACTCTATGGGGCCTGTAGCTGTAGGCTCTATCCTGGCAACTGTATGGGGCCTGTAGCTGTAAGCTCTATCCTGGAAACTCTATGGGGCCTGTAGCTGTAAGCTCTATCCTTGTAATTCTATGGGACCTGTAGCTGTAGGCAGAATCCTTGTGGAGATACAGAACACCTTCAACCTGTGTGTTAAAAGTCCTTCTCCATGGTGCTGTGTGTCTTTGAAAGAGAAAGCTTGTGCTTCAGGGTGTGTGTTGCACAGCGTGATTTCATCCACAGAATCATCTCGTTGGTTTGACATGCTGGATGAAAGTCTCACACATGGGAATTGATGGTGAAGTCATTAGTACGTGAAATGCTGAACAATTTGTTTTCACTTCCCTCTATCACTCTTTCATTACAATTGCTTGCTAAACATGGGCTGAAGATTAACACAACGATACCTATTTGGATGCAATAGCTATGCATATTTTTGCATAAATTTTCTTCAGACATGATTCTTTCATGCTCTGATTATTATAATATGTATAAAATAATTCATGGTAGAGAACAACACAAGGTATTATACCAAATGGGGGATCATCCCAGCAGGTGCTCCAACATTAAATTTACACTATACATACAAAGTAAGTGGACACCCCTTCAAATTAGTAAATTTGGCTAGTTCAGCCACACCCGTTGCTGACAGGTGTATAAAGTTGAGCACACAGCCATGCAATCTCCATAGACAAACATTGGCAGTAGAATGGTCTTATTGAAGAGCTCACTGACTTTCAATGTGGCACTGTCATAGGATGCCACCTTTCCAACAAGTTAGTTCGTCAAATTTCTGCCCTGCTAGAGCTGCCCCGGTCAACTGTAAGTGCTGTTATTGTGAAGTGGAAATGTATAGGAGAAACAACTGCTAAGCCGTGAAGTGGTAGGACACACAAGCTCACAGAACGTGACCGCCGAGTGCTGAAGCACGTAGTCATTAAAAATCATCTGTCCTTGCTTGCAACACTCAATACCGAGTTCCAAACTCTGGTAGCAACATCAGCACAAGAACTGAGATTCGGGAGCTTCATGAAATGGGTTTCCATGGCCGAGCAGCTGCACACAAGCCTAAGATCACCATATGCAATGCCAAGTGCCGGCTGGAGTGGTGTAAAGCTCGCTGCCATTGGACTCTGGAGCAGTGGAAATAAGTTCTCTGGAGTGATTAATCACGCGTCACCATATGACAGTCTGATGGACGAATCTGGGTTTGGCGGATGCCGGGAGAACACTACCTGCCCGAATGCATAGTGTAAAGTTTGGTGGAGGAGGAATAATGGTCTGGGGCTGTTTTTCATGTTTCTGGCTAGACCCTTTACTTGAAGAGAAATCTTAACGCTACATAATACAATGACATTCTAGACAATTATGTGCTTCCAATTTTGTGGCAGCAGTTTGGGGAAGGCACTTTCCCATTTCAGGATGACAATGCCCCGGTGCACAAAGCGAGGTCCATACAGAAATGGTTTGTTGAGATCGGTGTGGAAGAACTTGACTGGCTTGCACAGAGCCCTGACCTCAACCGCAATGAACACCTTTGGGATTAATTGGAATGCTGACTGTGAGCCAGGCCTAACTGCTCCCAAACTCACTCTTGTGGCTGAATGGAAGCAAGTCCCAGCAGCAATGTACCAACATCTAGTGGAAAGCCTTCCCAGAAGAGTGGAGGCTGTTATAGCAGCAAAGGAAGGACCAACTCCATATTAATGCCCATGATTTTAGAATGAAATGTTCGACGAGTAGGTGTCCACATACTTTTGGTCACGTAGTGTATATTTCACCTCTTTGTGGATATGCCTAATCCAATCCATAATTCTCCACATGCCTCTGGAGTCTGCTATTCTCTTATACATGCCATTAATTCCTAACACATTTGTAAATTGAGATGTACCCATTTTTTTGTTTTCGGAATAATGATTTGTAAATTGTAAGTAGATCAAATGCCATAGTAATTACACAGTATTATAAACAGTTATCAATATGGGATTGGCAGATCAAATCAAGAAGGAGCACATGACCTGGATGCATGTTAAAGAGTATTGAGTCTGTCTTGTCAGTTGCTGAGCTTTGGACAAAGGTTACCATGGTTATGATGTCTGAAATGGAGCTTGTTAATGATTTACATAAAAGGCAAATGCCGGGGTTATGTTCATTATCTCTGATCGCAAGCAAAGCAAACATTTTACAAATGGGAGAGCTAAATGAGAATTCTTAGGGCAGATGAACCGAATTGTTTGATAATGTTAGTTTGTGCCAAATAAAATAGACACATTTTCCCTGAATAGTTCCCCGATAATGCATTTTGATCAATTCAAATGTCATCAAATAGCAACCATCTTTATTCATTACATCTGCACTTCCTAATCAGCCTCTCTCACTTACTCTTTGTATCCCTTTCATCAGTGCTTTGGACAGCTCAAGGACACTTCCTTGTGGAGAACTCCGATGCTTCCACCATCAATAGGAACACAGGGATGTTTTGGGCTCTTTTACAGTGCAGGTATATTAATAGTATATATTAATGGTAGGCTACATAATAATGGCAGTCATTTCCATTATTTGGTGACCTAGAGCAGAAGGTGTAATTGTAACACAATGTTTTCTTTTTCAGCATGTTATTTGGCAATCTTTACATTTATTTTGATTGGAATGGAAGGATAGAAATATCAGGTATGTGCATGTGAAGATCATCCAATGGGAAAATATGGCACTGTGTTGGTGTCTCTGTTTTAAATGGTGGTTATTCATTCTGCTATGAATTTGAATATCACAGTATTGAAAATAAATATTGTTTGTCTTGCTAATTTGATCATTTTCCATCTTAATGTTTGGCAGGTATAAGCAAAGAGCCAACTCTGCAGTACAAGATGCAAAGTCAAAATTCAGTAAGTTAATGTAGCTTCACAGGCACATTTGTTATTATACAATCAATCATTGATCTATTCCTTTGGGTTAAAGGACACCTCCGTTACCTTGTTTATGTTGTTACACTGTTTTACTATCCTGTTAGTCATCCAAAGCAATTCCTTGTGTGTTTCCTTCTCTTCAGAGACAATCCTGCAACTGCTCAAAACCAAAACCATATTGCTCCTGAGCTGTTGCATGGCATACAGTGGTAAGTAGATTGTACTGCACAACCAAAAGTCCAGACATTTCCCTCAGAGGAATAGTGTTTTTAGCAGTGTGTTGTCTTCGTAGGTCTGGAGCTATCTTTCTACAGTGGTGTGTATGGGACATGTATCGGGGCAACAACAGAGTTTGGAGCGGCAGCTAAAGGCTTGATTGGGATCTCTGGAATTGTGGTGGGGATTGGAGAGATAGTTGGTAGGTTTGTGTTGCCCAGTGTAACTTTTACCCATCACTCTTATGTTGGTGTTACAATCTAACAAGGAACTAGTTTGACAGTAATCTGATGTGATTTGTCAGGTGGAGGCGTCTTTGGACTAGTATGTAAGAAGAACCGCTTCAGACGGACATCTGTGGTCTTCCTAGCGATGGTCGTCCATTTTGTTGCCTTTTACTTGATCTACCTCAACATCCCAGATGATGCCCCTGTGGTTTTAAAAACTAGCACACTGAACAAGCCATATCTGACACCAAGGTATTGTTTTAATATAAAACAAAACAATTAAAGCAGGGCTGTATATTGTTTTTATATTAATCAGAAATCATGTCAGTTGAAAACGACCTGTTGTAACCCCCTCACAGTTGAGCGTCTCCTATCTGTTTCCTAGTATCTCCATCGCATTGCTGTGTAGTTTCCTGCTTGGACTCGGTGACAGCTGTTTCAACACTCAACTGTACAGCATCTTGGGGCGTGTTTATGCTGAGCAAAGCGCGCCTGCTTTTGCCATCTTCAAATTCATCCAGGTAACCCCTGAGAGAGCTTGATACAGCTGATTGTTTACTCAACCATATGTACCAGCAATTGATACTGTGGTGCGCTGGGTGTAGTTCATTGCAGTATAGTTGATTAATAACTTATGGCTGTTTAGGTATGCGTAGGCCGATGTACACTACCGGTCAAAAGTTTTAGAACACCTACTCATTCAAGGTGTTATGATAGTGAATGAGGACCCAAAAGCGACGTAATAGAAACAGAGTCTTTATTCCAGTAGAAAACAAATAATGATTCTCCTGGATATAAGCAATGGTAAATCCAAAACAGGAAACTGAAATCCTCTCGTCAATAGAGAGGAACGACTGGAGCCGCGACCACAGACTGCAGGTCGCTTTAGGAAGACACAGGCCGTAGCTGACATAGACACCTGCTCACACGCAGCATCTGAAGAGGGCAAAAAACACGACAGGGCGGAACAAGGACACAGGACAGCAAACATCAAAGAATCCGACAAGGACAGAAGCGGAAAACAGAGGGAGAAATAGGGACTCTAATCAGAGGGCAAAATAGGGGACAGGTGTGAAAGAGTAAATTAGGTAGTTTAGGAGAATGAGAAACAGCTGGGAGCAGGAACGGAACGATAGAAAGAGAGAGCGAGAGAGGGAGAGAGGAAGGGGGAGAGATAGGGATAGAAAGAGGGAAAGAACCTAATAAGACCAGCAGAGGGAAGCACAGGGACAAGACATGAAGATCAAAGACAAAACATGACAGTACCCCCCCACTCACCGAGCGCCTCCTGGCGCACTCGAGGAGGAACCCTGGCGGCAACGAAGGAAATCATCAATCAACGAACGGTCCAGCACGTCCCGAGATGGAACCCAACTCCTCTCCTCAGGACCGTAACCCTCCCAATCTACTAAGTACTGGTGACCACGTCCCCGAGAACGCATGTCCATGATCTTCCGTACCTTGTAAATAGGTGCGCCCTCGACAAGGACGGGGGGGGGGGAGGGAAGACGAACGGGGGCGCGAAGAAAAGGCTTGACACAGGAGACATGGAAGACAGGGTGGACGCGACGAAGATGTCGCGGAAGAAGCAGTCGCACAGCGACAGGATTGACGACCTGAGAGACACGGAACGGACCAATGAACCGCGGAGTCAACTTGCGAGAAGCTGTCGTAAGGGGAAGGTTACGAGTGGAAAGCCACACTCTCTGACCGCGACAATACCTAGGACTCTTAATCCTACGTTTATTGGCGGCTCTCACAGTCTGCGCCCTGTAACGGCAAAGTGCAGACCTGACCCTCCTCCAGGTGCGCTCACAACGTTGGACAAAAGCCTGAGCGGAGGGAACGCTGGAGTCGGCGAGCTGGGACGAGAACAGAGGAGGCTGGTACCCAAGACTACTCTGAAACGGAGATAGCCCGGTAGCAGCCGAAGGAAGCGAGTTGTGAGCGTACTCTGCCCAGGGGAGCTGTTCTGCCCAAGACGCAGGGTTTCGAAACGAAAGGCTGCGTAATATGCGACCAATCGACTGATTGGCCCTTTCTGCTTGACCGTTAGACTGGGGATGAAACCCGGAAGAGAGACTGACAGAAGCACCAATCAAACGACAGAACTCCCTCCAAAACTGTGACGTGAATTGCGGGCCTCTGTCTGAAACGGCGTCTAACGGGAGACCATGAATTCTGAACACATTCTCAATGATGATCTGTGCCGTCTCCTTAGCGGAAGGAAGCTTAGCGAGGGGAATGAAATGTGCCGCCTTAGAGAACCTATCGATAACCGTAAGAATCACAGTCTTCCCCGCAGACGAAGGCAGACCGGTAATAAAGTCTAAGGCGATGTGAGACCATGGTCGAGAAGGAATGGGAAGCGGTCTGAGACGACCGGCAGGAGGAGAGTTACCTGACTTAGTCTGCGCGCAGTCCGAACAAGCAGCCACGAAACGGCGCGTGTCCCGCTCCTGAGTAGGCCACCAAAACCGCTGGCGAATAGAAGCAAGCGTACCCCGAACGCCGGGGTGGCCAGCTAACTTGGCAGAGTGAGCCCACTGAAGAACAGCCAGACGAGTAGAGACAGGAACGAACAGAAGGTTACTAGGACAAGCGCGCGGCGACGCAGTGTGAGTGAGTGCTTGCTTTACCTGTCTCTCAATTCCCCAGACAGTCAACCCGACAACACGCCCTTCAGGGAGAATCCCCTCGGGGTCGGTAGAAACCACAGAAGAACTAAAGAGACGGGATAAGGCATCAGGCTTCGTGTTCTTATTTCCCGGGCGATAGGAAATCACGAACTCGAAACGAGCGAAAAACAACGCCCAACGAGCTTGACGTGCATTAAGTCGTTTGGCAGAACGGATGTACTCAAGGTTCTTATGGTCAGTCCAAACGACAAAAGGGACGGTCGCCCCCTCCAACCACTGTCGCCATTCGCCTATGGCTAAGCGGATGGCGAGCAGTTCGCGGTTACCCACATCATAGTTGCGTTCCGATGGCGACAGGCGATGAGAAAAGTAAGCGCAAGGATGGACCTTATCGTCAGACTGGAAGCGCTGGGACAGAATGGCTCCCACGCCCACCTCTGAAGCGTCAACCTCGACAATGAATTGTTTAGTGACGTCAGGAGTAACAAGGATAGGGGCGGATGTAAAACGCTTCTTGAGGAGATCAAAAGCTCCCTGGGCGGAACCGGACCACTTAAAGCAAGTCTTGACAGAAGTCAGAGCTGTGAGAGGGGCAGCCACTTGACCGAAATTACGAATGAAACGCCGATAGAAATTAGCGAAACCGAGAAAGCGCTGCAACTCGACACGTGACTTAGGAACGGGCCAATCGCTGACAGCCTGGACCTTAGCGGGATCCATCTGAATGCCTTCAGCGGAAATAACAGAACCGAGAAATGTGACAGAGGAGACATGAAAGGCGCACTTCTCAGCCTTCACGTAGAGACAATTCTCTAAAAGGCGCTGGAGTACACGTCGAACGTGCTGAACATGAATCTCGAGTGACGGTGAAAAAAATCAGGATATCGTCAAGGTAAACGAAAACAAAAATGTTCAGCATGTCTCTCAGTACATCATTAACTAATGCCTGAAAGACAGCTGGAGCATTAGCGAGACCGAACGGCAGAACCCGGTATTCAAAATGCCCTAACGGAGTGTTAAACGCCGTTTTCCACTCGTCCCCCTCTCTGATGCGTACGAGATGGTAAGCGTTACGAAGGTCCAACTTAGTAAAGCACCTGGCTCCCTGCAGAATCTCGAAGGCTGACGACATAAGGGGAAGCGGATAACGATTCTTAACCGTTATGTCATTCAGCCCTCGATAATCCACGCAGGGGCGCAGAGTACCGTCCTTCTTCTTGACAAAGAAAAACCCCGCTCCGGCGGGAGAGGAAGGCACCACGGTACCGGCGTCGAGAGAAACAGACAGATAATCCTCGAGAGCCTTACGTTCGGGAGCCGACAGAGAGTATAGTCTACCCCGAGGGGGAGTCGTCCCCGGAAGGAGATCAATACAACAATCATACGACCGGTGAGGAGGAAGAGAGTTGGCTCTGGACCGACTGAAGACCGTGCGTAGATCATGATATTCCTCCGGCACTCCTGTCAAATCACCAGGTTCCTCCTGAGTAGAGGGGACAGAAGAAACAGGAGGGATAGCAGACATTAAACACTTCACATGACAAGAAACGTTCCAGGATAGGATAGAATTACTAGACCAATTAATAGAAGGATTATGACATACTAGCCAGGGATGACCCAAAACAACAGGTGTAAAAGGTGAACGAAAAATCAAAAAGGAAATGGTCTCACTGTGGTTACCAGATACTGTGAGGGTTAAAGGTAGTGTCTCACATCTGATACTGGGGAGAAGACTACCATCTAAGGCGAACATGGGCGTGGGCTTCCCTAACTGTCTGAGAGGAATGTCATGTTTCCGAGCCCATGCTTCGTCCATAAAACAACCCTCAGCCCCAGAGTCTATCAAAGCACTGCAGGAAGCAGCCGAACCGGTCCATCGTAGATGGACCGACAAGGTAGTACAGGATCTTGATGGAGAGACTTGAGTAGTAGCGCTCACCAGTAGCCCTCCGCTTACTGATGAGCTCTGGCTTTTACTGGACATGACATGACAAAATGTCCAGCAGAACCGCAATAGAGGCAAAGGCGGTTGGTGATTCTCCGTTCCCTCTCCTTAGTCGAGATGCGAATACCTCCCAGCTGCATGGGCTCAGTCTCTGAGCCGGTGGGAGGAGATGGTTGAGATGCGGAGAGGGGAAGCACCGTTAACGCGAGCTCTCTTCCACGAGCTCGGTGACGAAGATCTATCCGTCGTTCTATGCGGATGGCGAGTGCAATCAAAGAGTCCACGCTGGAAGGAACCTCCCGGGAGAGAATCTCATCCTTAACCTCAGCGTGAAGTCCCTCCAGAAAACGAGCGAGCAACGCCGGCTCGTTCCAGTCACTGGAGGCAGCAAGAGTGCGAAACTCAATAGAGTAATCCGTTATGGATCGATCACCTTGACATAGGGAAGCCAGGGCCCTGGAAGCCTCCTTCCCAAAAACTGAACGATCAAAAACCCGTATCATCTCCTCTTTAAAGTTCTGATAATCGTTAGAACACTCAGCCCTTGCCTCCCAGATAGCTGTGCCCCACTCCCGAGCCCGACCAGTAAGGAGTGATATGACGTAAGCGATCCGAGCTCTCTCTCTTGAGTACGTGTTGGGCTGGAGAGAGAACACAATATCACACTGGGTGAGAAAGGAGCGACACTCAGTGGGCTGCCCAGAGTAACATGGTGGGTTATTAACCCTAGGTTCCGGAGACTCGGAAGACCAGGAAGTAGCTGGTGGCACGAGACGAAGACTCTGAAACTGTCCTGAGAGATCGGAGACCTGAGCGGACAGGGTCTCAACGGCATGACGAGCAGCAGACAATTCCTGCTCGTGTCTGCCGAGCATTGCTCCCTGGATCTCGACGGCAGTGTTGCGAGAATCCGTAGTCGCTGGGTCCATTCTTGGTCGGATTCTTCTGTTATGATAGTGAATGAGGACCCAAAAGCGACGTAATAGAAACAGAGTCTTTATTCCAGTAGAAAACAAATAATGATTCTCCTGGATATAAGCAATGGTAAATCCAAAACAGGAAACTGAAATCCTCTCGTCAATAGAGAGGAACGACTGGAGCCGCGACCACAGACTGCAGGTCGCTTTAGGAAGACACAGGCCGTAGCTGACATAGACACCTGCTCACACGCAGCATCTGAAGAGGGCAAAAAACACGACAGGGCGGAACAAGGACACAGGACAGCAAACATCAAACAAGAATCCGACAAGGACAGAAGCGGAAAACAGAGGGAGAAATAGGGACTCTAATCAGAGGGCAAAATAGGGGACAGGTGTGAAAGAGTAAATTAGGTAGTTTAGGAGAATGAGAAACAGCTGGGAGCAGGAACGGAACGATAGAAAGAGAGAGCGAGAGAGGGAGAGAGGAAGGGGGAGAGATAGGGATAGAAAGAGGGAAAGAACCTAATAAGACCAGCAGAGGGAAGCACAGGGACAAGACATGAAGATCAAAGACAAAACATGACACAAGGTTTTTCATTTTTTTAAACTATTTTCTACATTGTAGAATAATAGAGAAGGCATCTCAACTATGAAATAATACATATGGAATCATGTAAACTCAGCAAAAAAAGAAACGTCCCTTTTTCAGGACCCTATCTTTCAAAGATAATTTGTAAAAACGCAAATAACTTCACAGAACTTCATTGTAAAGTGTTTAAACACTGTTTCCCATGCTTGTTCAATGAACTATAGACAATTAATGAACATGCACCTGTGGAGTGTTTGTTAAGACACTAACAGCTTGCAGACGGTAGGCAATTAAGGTCACAGTTATGAAAACTTAGGACACTAAAGAGGCCTTTCTACAGACTCTGAAAAACACCAAAAGAAAGATGCCCATGGTCCCTGCTCATCTGCGTGAACGTGCTTTAGGGATGCTGCAAGGAGGCATGAAGACTGCAGATGTGGCCAGGGAAATCAATTGCAATAACAGTACTGTGAGATGCCTAAGACAGCGCTACAGGGAGACAGGACGGACAGCTGATCATCCTCGCAGTGGCAGACCACCTGCGGGACAGGCACAGGATGACAACAACAACTGCCCGAGTTACACCAGGAACGCATAATCCCTCCATCAGTGCTCAGACTGTCCGCAATAGGCCGAGAGAGGCCGGACTGAGGGCTTGTAGGCCTGTTGTAAGGCAGGTCCTCACCAGACATCACCGGCAACAACGTCGCCTATGGGCACAAACCCACCATTGCTGGACCAGACAAGACTGACAAAAAGTGCTCTTCACTGACGAGTCGCGGTTTTGTCTCACCAGGGTGATGGTTGGATTCGCGTTTATCGTCGAAGGAATGAGCGTTACACCGAGGCCTGTACTCTGGAGCGAGTTCGAATTGTATATTCATCGGACTGAACTTGTCGTCATTGCAGGCAATCTCAACGCTGTGCGTTACAGGGAAGACATCCTCCTCCCTCATGTGGTACCCTTCCTGCAGGCTCATCTTGACATGACCCACCAGCATGACAATGCCACCAGCCATACTGCTCGTTCTGTGCGTGATTTCCTGCAAGACAGGAATGTCAGTTTCTGCCATGGCCAGTGAAGAGCCCGGATCTCAATCCCATTGAGCACGTCTGGGACCTGTTGGATCGAAGGTTGAGGGCTAGGGCCATTCCCCCTAGAAATGTCCGGGAACTTGCAGGTGCCTTGGTGGAAGAGTGGGGTAACATCTCACAGCAAGAACTGGCAAATCTGGTGCAGTCCATGAGGAGGAGATGCACTGCAGTACTTAATGCAGCTGGTGGCCACACCAGATACTGAATGTTACTTTTGATTTTGACCCCACCTTTGTTCAGGGACACATGATTCCATTTAGTCACATGTCTGTGGAACTTGTTCAGTTTATGTCTCAGTTGTTGAAATTTGTTATGTTCATACACATGTTTACACATGTTAAGTTTGCTGAAAATTAACACAGCTGACAGTGAGAGGACGTTTCTTTTTTGCTGAGTTTAGTAACCAAAAAAGTGTTAAACAAATCAACATAAATATTTTATATTTGAGATTCTTCAAATAGCCATCCTTTGCATTGATGACAGCTTTGCACACACTTGGCATTCTCTCAACTAGCTTCATGAGGTAGTCACCTGGAATGCATTTCAATTAACAGGTTTGCCTTGTTAAAAGTTAATTTGTGGAATTTCTTTCCTTCTTAATGTGTTTGAGCCAATCAGTTGTGTTGTGATAAGGATGATGAAACTGGCTCTCATGAGGACCGCCACAGGAACTTAAGATCCAGAGTTACCTCTGCTGCAGAGGATAAGTTCATTAGAGTTACCAGCCTCAGAAATTGCAGCCCAAATAAATGCTTCAGAGTTCAAGTAACAGACACCTCAACATCAACAGTTCGGGAGGAGACTGTGAATCAGGTCTTCATGGTCGAATTGCTGTGAAGAAAGGACACTAAAGGACACCAATAATAAGAAGAGACTTGCTTGGGCCAAGAAACATGAACAATGGACATTAGACCAGGGAGAATTTGTCCTTTGGTCTGGTCCAAATTGGAGATTTTTGGTTCCAACAGCCGTGTCTTTGTGAGACGCGGTGTGGGTGAATGGATGATCGCCGCGTGTGTATTTCCCATTGTAAAGCATGGAGGTGGAGGTGTTATGGTGTGGGGGTGCTTTGCTGGTTACACTGTCTGTGATTTATTTAGAATTCAAGGCACACTTAACCATCATGGCTACCACAGCATTCTGCAGCGGTACACCATCCCATCTGGTTTGCGCTTAGTCCAACTATCATTGGTTTTTCAACAGGACAATGACCCAACACACCTCCAGGCTGTGTAAGGGCTATTTGACCAAGAAGGAGAGTGATAAAGTGCTACATCAGATGACCTGGCCTGCACAATCCCCCGACCTCAACCCAATTGAGATGGTTTGGGATGAGTCAACCCGCAGAGTGAAGGAAAAGCAGCCAACAAGTGCTCAGCATATGTGAGAACTCCTTCAAGACTGTTGGAAAAGCATTCTAGGTGAGCTGGTTGAGAGAATGCCAAGAGTGTGCCAAGCTGTCACCAGGGAAAAGGGTGGCTATTTGAAGAATCTCAAATATAAAATATATTTTGATTTGTTTAACACTTTTTTGGTTACTACAAGATTCCATATGTGTTATTTCATAGTTTTGATGTCTTCACTATTATTCTACAATGTAGAAAATAGTTTAAAAAATGAAGAAAAACCCTTGAATGAGTAGGTGTTCTAAAACCTTTGACTGGTAGTGTATCCCTTGTGTGGTTATACTGTAAGAATAACTAGAGTGAAGGACGATTGAAGGCCTTCTTCTGGCGGTCTTTTTAGCCACACAAACATGCATTATTGTTATTTTATAGCTGTATGTACCAATTCTTTTATTACATTAGTATTCTGTAAGAACTCACAATCTAAGACACAATTCATACATTACTGTGACAGAGTAGTAACACAAAGTCAACTCTTTGTATTACTTTCAACAAGTTTTTGTTTTCTTCTTTCCTTTGCCAGTCCATTTTTGCAGCAGTTGCCTTCTTCTACAGTGGCTACTTGCTGTTGACATGGCAACTGCTCATTATGGTCATCCTGGGTTTCACTGGAACACTCTGCTTCTTCATGGTGGAAAGAATACAGAACTTCTCTGTAGACCTACAACAAGAGTATTAGGACCTGTCATTTCAACACTGGCACAGTCATGTATGTCAGACTTACATTTATAGGTTTTTTAACAGGAAAGATACTTTGCACCTTCAATGTCTTAGCTTTAACTTATCTTGCACAACACACTAATTATATATTTTTTTTTTCACTAATAATTTTTTTTTTTAACCTTTTCCAATAGGATTGTGTATGTGTAATATAAGTCGTAACCACTCACCTGATGTATTAGCTGTCTTTATGCATTGCTCTCAGGGTTGTTATTTAAGAGTCTCATTGTTGCAAATTCTGTGGTAGTGTTATAATACATCATACATTTCATAACGTGATGGAATTGTTTTTAGATGTTTGTTAGAATTTAAGATGCATACTAAACAGAAGAAATGTTAATATTGAGGCTTATATAATGATCTTACAGTTTCAGAAAATATGTTATTAGTGACAAAAACACGCTAGCTACAGTATGTACGGGAAACGATATTGATGTATACCGGCAAATTTAATGCTGTGTTGAAATGTGTATAGATAGACAAAAAAATTCAAATTTTGTCTATAACAATTCTCAACATCCACCATGCCAAAGCTTACAAGAGCTATCCAGTGATTAAAAAAAACAATATTGCCTAAACTTACTTTGTAGTATTAGAGTAGTTAAAAAATACATCTATATGCATTAACATTTTATGGTATCCCTTTACTTCAATTTCTTTTTATATATTTTACATTTTACACTTCATAATGTTGTCAGTCATGCATTTGAAACGGCAGGATTTTGGCACATACTGTATATAGATCAAGGTCGTCTCAGCAGGTGTGTTGAAGCTTGAGGATACAGGGGGAGGGGGAAGCTCTCTGATACACTTCTTTTCTTCAATGTGCATCACTACATTAGAGCTTTTACTCTACTAATATTAGATTGTTTGATTTTCTTGTCATCTGGTGCCCTTTCCACCATAATGAGACCCCACTCTCATTTAGCATGTCTATTCAATAGAGCTATGAAACTATCCTCCTGGCCTCCTCATAAACACACAATCCTTCACAGATCATCTAACTGCATTCCCATCGCCAGTCTCAGGCAGCTGGCCAATTTCCATCTAATAGTCAGACTAATCGCCAAGGGAGGAATTACCACTAAATTAAGGACTACACAAATGTTCTAGTTTATTGAAGGCTGTAAATGGATGAGCCAAGCTGAGGCTATCCTCCCTATTGTGTTGTCAATATTTGTTGAATTTTGTGCTGCTCCATACCACTTAAATGAGACTTTATGGGCATTGATTGAGGGAGTTTGATGAAATAGCATATTCTGAGGAAATACACTGTGCTTAAAGTCGTCCTCCATTCTAATTTTCACCTCATTTAAAACCTGATTTCCTTAACAAAAGGTTGTCCAAGTATGACATAACACAGCGGGGGGGGGTTCCTCTTTTGTTCTCTATCGCTTCCCTACTGGTCCTTAAGGAAGGGGTGAGGCCGAGGACATCACATCTGACCATCAAACCAACTCTTTGAATGCCCTACTCCCTGAAGGTTGCAGTTGTGTCTAAAAAAAACCATTGTTTTTACCCTTCAGTGTGTGTACTTTACTGTATACTTGGGATATCGCTTTTCAACAGAAAAAGTTCAAAATTCGCTGGAGGACATCTTTAAGCATGGGTCTGTTGACTCAGTCTCTGATGTTAATTGAAAAATAATAGCAGTGGGGTAGAGGGGAATTGTCACGCCCTGGCCTTAGTTATCTTTGTTTTCTTTATTATTTTAGTTAGGTCAGGGTGTGACATGGGGGAAGTATGTGTTTTGTATTGTCTAGGGGATTTTGTATGTTTATGGGGCAGTGTTTAGTCTAGGTGTATGTATGTCTATGGTTGCCTAGTTTGGTTCTCAATTAGAGACAGCTGTCTATCGTTGTCTCTGATTGGGAGCCATATTTAGGCAACCATAGTCATTAGGTAGTTTGTGGGTGATTGTCTATGTCTATGTGTAAATTGCCTGTGTCTGCACTTGTCATTATATAGCTTCACGGTTGTTGTTTTGTTTAGTTTGTAAGTGTTCTTCGTCTTCTTTGATTAAATATGTGTTCATTTCACGCTGCGCCTTGGTCCTCCTCTCTTTCACGTAACGACGATCGTGACAGGAATTGATCTAATCTGCATCATATTTTTCTGTGTTGTCTTATCATGTACTTTGTACTTGAAGCATTTATGCACATCATTAGATCAAAACAATATTGTGTATTTGTCTCACACTTCCCTTGTGAATAGAGTATGACATCAACATGTATCTAATCTGCAGATCATTAGCCATCACAAACAATATTCATTTCACTTTTGGAAATTGTATATTAATTTCCGGGTGCAGTAAAGTAAAGCATGTATTAAATAAACACTGACAATTGTTCTATTTTAGTAGAAAGTCATATTTATTTTACCTTTAGGGGGCAGAACGACAGATTTGTACCTAGTCAGGTCAGGGATTTGAACTTTGAACTCCAACACTCTAACCACTAGGCTACCCTGCCGCTCCAATATAACCTGGGCACAGGAGGTTGGTGGCACCTTAATTGGGGAGGACAGGGTCGTGGTAATGGCTGGAGCGGAAGAGGTGTAATGGTATCAAATACCACTTCCGGCGCCGACAGAGATGGCCGCCTCGCTTCGCGTTCCTAGGAAACTATGCAGTATTTTGTTTTTTTACGTGTTATTTCTTACATTGGTACCCCAGCTAATCTTAGGTTTCATTACACACAGTCGGGAGGAACTACTGAATATAAGAGCAATGTCAACTCACTATCATTACGACCAGGAGCGAATCCTGTGTTTTGCCTTCCACCCAGTACAATGGATCTGATCCCAGCCGGCGACCCTAAACAACGACGCCGTAAAAGGGGCAAACGAAGCGGTCTTCTGGTCAGGCTTCGGAGACGGGCACATCGCGCTCCACTCCCTAGCATACTACTCGCCAATGTCCAGTCTCTTGACAACAAGGTTGATGAAATCCGAGCAAGGGTAGCATTCCAGAGAGACATCAGAGACTGTAACGTTCTTTGCTTCACGGAAACATGGCTCACTCGAGAGACGCTAACGGAGTCGGTGCAGCCAGCTGGTTTCTTCACGCATCGCGCCGACAGAAACAAACATCTTTCTGGTAAGAAGAGGGGCGGGGGGGTATGCCTTATGATTAGCGAGACATGGTGTGATCATAACAACATACAGGAACTCAAGTCATTCTGTTCACCTGACTTAGAATTCCTCACAATCAAATGTCGACCGCATTATCTACCAAGGGAATTCTCTTCGATTATAATCACAGCCGTATATATTCCCCCCCAAGCAGACACATCGATGGCCCTGAACGAACTTTATCTGACTCTATGTAAACTGGAAACCACACACCCTGATGCTGCATTCATCGTAGCTGGGGATTTTAACAAGGCTAATCTGAAAACAAAACTCCCCAAATTCTATCAGCATATCGATTGTGCTACCAGGGCTGGTAAAACCCTGGATCATTGTTATTCTAACTTCTGCGACGCATATAAGGCCCTCCCCCGCCCTCCTTTCGGAAAAGCTGACCACGACTTCATTTTGTTGCTTCCAGCCTACAAAACAGAAACTTAAACAAGATACTCCAGCGCTCAGGTCTGTTCAACGCTGGTCCGACCAATCTGATTCCACGCTTCAAGACTGCTTCGATCACGTGGATGGGGATATGTTCCGCATTGCGTCCAACAACAACATTGACGAATACGCTGATTCGGTGAGCGAGTTCATTAGAAAGTGCATCGGCAACGTAATACCCACAGCAACGATTAAAACATTCCCAAACCAGAAACCGTGGATTGATAGCAGCATTCGCGTGAAACTGAAAGCGTGAACCACTGCTTTTAACCAGGGCAAGATGACCGGAAACATGACCGAATACAAACAGTGTAGCTATTCCCTCCGCAAGGCAATCAAACAAGCTAAGTGCCAGTATAGAGACAAAGTAGAGTCGCAATTCAACAGCTCAGACACAAGAGGTATGTGGCAGGGTCTACAGTCAATCACGGATTACAAAAAGAAAACCAGCCCCGTCGCGGACCAGGATGTCTTGCTCCCAGACAGACTAAATAACTTTTTTGCTCGCTTTGAGGACAATACAGTGCCACTGACACGGCCCGCTACCAAAACCTGCGGGCTCTCCTTCACTGCAGCCGAGGTGAGTAAAACATTTAAACGTGTTAACCCTCGCAAGGCTGCAGGCCCAGACGGCATTCCCAGCCGTGTCCTCAGAGCATGCGCAGACCAGCTGGCTGGTGTGTTTACGGACATATTCAATCAATCCTTATCCCAGTCTGCTGTTCCCACATGCTTCAAGAGGGCCACCATTGTTCCTGTTCCCAAGAAAGCTAAGGTAACTGAGCTAAACGACTACCGCCCCGTAGCACTTACTTCCGTCATCATGAAGTGCTTTGAGAGACTAGTCAAGGACCATATCACCTCCACCCTACCTGACACCCTAGACCCACTCCAATTTGCTTACCGACCCAATAGGTCCACAGACGACGCAATCGCAACCATACTGCACACTGCCCTAACCCATCTGGACAAGAGGAATACCTATGTGAGAATGCTGTTCATCGACTACAGCTCAGCATTTAACACCATAGTACCCTCCAAACTCGTCATCAAGCTCGAGACCCTGGGTCTCGACCCCGCCCTGTGCAACTGGGTACTGGACTTCCTGACGGGCCGCCCCCAGGTGGTGAGGGTAGGTAACAACATCTCCACCCCGCTGATCCTCAACACTGGGGCCCGACAAGGGTGCGTTCTGAGCCCTCCTGTACTCCCTGTTCACCCACGACTGCGTGGCCATGCACGCCTCCAACTCAATCATCAAGTTTGCGGACGACACTACAGTGGTAGGCTTGATTACCAACAACGTCGAGACGGCCTACAGGGAGGAGGTGAGGGCCCTCGGAGTGTGGTGTCAGGAAAATAACCTCACACTCAACGTCAACAAAACAAAGGAGATGATTGTGGACTTCAGGAAACAGCAAAGGGAGCACCCCCCAATCCACATCGATGGGACAGTAGTTGAGAGGGTAGTAAGTTTTAAGTTCCTCGGTGTACACATCACGGACAAACTGAATTGGTCCACCCACACAGACAGCGTTGTGAAGAAGGCGCAGCAGCGCCTCTTCAACCTCAGGAGGCTGAAGAAATTCGGCTTGTCACCAAAAGCACTCACAAACTTCTACAGATGCACAATCGAGAGCATCCTCTCGGGCTGTATCACCGCCTGGTACGGCAACTGCTCCACCCACAACCATAAGGCTCTCCAGAGGGTAGTGAGGTCTGCACAACGCATCACCGGGGACAAACTACCTGCCCTCCAGGACACCTACACCACCCGATGTCACAGGAAGGCCATAAAGATCATCAAGGACAACAACCACCCGAGCCACTGCCTGTTCACCCGCCATCATCCAGAAAGCGAGGTCAGTACAGGTGCATCAAAGCAGGGACCGAGAGACTGAAAAACAGCTTCTATCTCAAAGCCATCAGACTGTTAAACAGCCACCACTAACATTTAGTGGCCGCTGCCAACATACTGACTCAACTCCAGCCACTTTAATAATGGGAATTGATGGAAATTTATGTAAAAATGTATCACTAGCCACTTTAAACAATGCCACTTAATATAATGTTTACATACCCTACATTACTCATCTCATATGTATATGTATATACTGTACTCTATATCATCTACTGCATCTTGCCATCTTTATGTAATACATGTATCACTAGCCACTTTAAACTATGCCACTTTATGTTTATATACCCTACATTACTCATCTCATATGTATATACTGTACTCTATACCATCTACTGCATCTTGCCTATGCCGTTCTGTACCATCACTTATTCATATATCTTTATGTACATATTCTTTATCCCTTTACACTTGTGTGTATAAGGTAGTAGTTGTGGAATTGTTAGGTTAGATTACTCGTTGGTTATTACTGCATTGTCGGAACTAGAAGCACAAGCATTTCGCTACACTCGCATTAAC
The DNA here is from genome assembly GCF_016432855.1 of Salvelinus namaycush. Taxonomy (NCBI): domain Eukaryota; kingdom Metazoa; phylum Chordata; class Actinopteri; order Salmoniformes; family Salmonidae; genus Salvelinus; species Salvelinus namaycush. Next base: position 70,280,438 of record NC_052309.1, on the reverse strand, counting down.
ATCTGCTAACCATGTGTATGTGACAAATAAAATTTGATTTGAAATACATGGTTTCCATGTGTTTGATGCCATTTCATTAGCTCCATTCCAGCCATTATTATGTGCAGTCTTCCCTTCAGCAGCCTCCTGTGAACTTGGTTAATGCCATGACTGGCGTTTCCCCTAAATCAGTCACCCATGCAATGTTGGGCTATTCATTTCCTAAACAGTCTGGTAAAACCAGACAATGTATATTCAATTATCTAACAAAAGTGTTTACAGTGTTAAACTATTTTCAATTTGCTTCAGTCCACTGAGCATGCTACCGTTTGTGCAGGTTATCCAGCCAAATCAAGCCTGGCTGCAACAGTCCAAATAAAATCAATGCGACATTGATAGATGGATCTTGTGAGGCTAGAGCTCTGGGAGGTCGTGAGCAGATGTGACTGGGTAAGAGAGCCATGGGTTGGCTGGGTTTACACAGTGTGGGTGTACTGTGACAAGATGTCACCAACAGGACATTTCTTTCATGAAGTTCAGTTTTTGTAAAGGGAAAACCTTCAATTTTTCACTGTCATCCATGCTTTTATTTGCAAACTATGACACTTGAAATTAAGGATGATTAATATACAATTATATTACTATAGCATTGAACTAAATGGCATGTAAAATAATGTTAAACTATTTCAATTTAAAATCCCAAATGAAATCCCATGCACGGATGCTCCTCGTCTTCAGAAATGACTGCCAAAAAAGCAACCAAATAACCAGGGCTTTACAATGATGGTGAAATTTGGAGAAAGTTTGTGATTAAGTGCGTTAAAACCTTCCTAGAAGTAATTCGCTGAAGGAGGGATGTGTCAGAATGCTGCATTTTGGCACTTTAGCAAGCCTTTATTCATATAAAAAATGTAATATAACATGCTTTTAAAATTATATATTGGTGCACGATTTCTACTTAAAATATCAAGGGACACAAAAGGCACTCTTTTTGTTGAACGACCCTACTTACTTTTGAAAAACGTAATCCTTTTCGTTCCTATGTAGAATATAAGGCTTTCACAAGAGCCTATCTGCCTTTTGGGGGGATGGTTTTCCATGACATGCTACAGTCCTTGATTTCCTTCTCCACAGGTCATTGTCAGGTATCTTTTGCTTCAGAATAATAATATGATTTCAACCTACAGTTGAAGTCAGAAGTTTACATACACCTTAGCCAAATACGTTTAAACTCAGTTTTTCACAATTCCTGACATTTAATCCTAGTAAAAATTCCCTGTCTTAGGTCAGTTAGAATCACCACTTTATCTTAAGAATGTGAAATGTCAGAATAATAGTAGAGAGAATTATTTATTTCAGCTTTTATTTATTTGATCACATTCCCAGTGGGTCAGAAGTTTACATACATTCAATTAGTATTTGGTAGCATTGCCTTGGGTCAAACGTTTCGGGTAGCCTTCCACAAGCTTCCCACAATAAGTTTTTGGCCCATTCCTCCTGACACAGCTGGTGTAACCGAGTCAGGTTTGTAGGCCTCCTTGCTCGCACACGCTTTTTCAGTTCTGCCCACAAATTTCCTATGGGATTGAGGTCAGGGCTTTGTGATGGCCACTCCAATTCCTTGACTTTGTTGTCCTTAAGCCATTTTGCCACAACTTTGGAAGTATGCTTGGGGTCATTGTCCATGTGGAAGACCCATTTGAAACCAAGCTTTAACTTCCTGATGATGTCTTGAGATGTTGCTTCAATATATCCACATAATTTCCCAACCTCATGATGCCATCTATTTTGCACCAGTCCCTCCTGTAGCAAAGCACCCCCACAACGTGATGCTGCCACCCCCGTGCTTCACGGTTGGGATGGTGTTCTTTGCTTGCAAACCTCCCCCTTTTTCCTCCAAACAAAATGATGGTCATTATGGCCAAACAGGTCTATTTTCGTTTCATCAGACCAGAGGACATTTCTCCAAAAAGTACGATCTTTGTCGCCATCTGCATTTGCAAACAGTAGTCTGGCTTTTTTATGGCGGTTTTGGTGCAGTGGCTTCTTCCTTGCTGAGTGACCTTTCAGGTTATGTCGATAAAGGACTTGTTTTACTGTGGATATAGATACTTTTGTGCCCGTTTCCTCCACCCTCTTCACAAGGTCCTTTGCTGTTGTTCTGGGATTGATTTGCACTTTTCGGCACCAAAGTACGTTCATCTCTAGGAGACAGAACACGTCTCCTTCCTGAGAGGTATGACGGCTGCGTGGTCCTATGGTGTTTATACTTGCGCACTATTGTTTGTACAGATGAACATGGTACCTTCAGGCGTTTCGAAAATGCTCCCAAGGATGACCCAAACCTGTGGAGGTCTACAATTTCTATTCTGAGGTCTTGGCTGATTTCTTTTGATTTTCCCATGATATCAAGCAAAGAGGCGCTGAGGGAGGCCTTGAAATACATCCACAGGTACACCTCCTAACCGACTTGCCGAAACTATAATTTGTTAACAAGAAATTTGTGGAGCAGTTGAAAAACGAGTTTTAATGACTCCAACCTAAGAGTGTGTGTAAACTTCCGACTTCAACTGTACATCATATAGTCATCAGTGAAATTGCCTAAATATTCAGAGTTTTAATACTCATTAAATACTCAGAGATGCTGATGCTGTTGGTTGGGGTGACAAGATAAAGAATCAAGATGCCTTCTGACATGTCACTAGTCCTGCTGCTGCCAGAAGGTGCTATTATTCCTTGCGTCTTTTGGCATTTACCTATGGCCACTCTCCGCTGGGCGTAAAAATCTAATGTTTCCGCGTTTAAGCGATTAGTGATGTACAGGTCAGCTGTTTGTTCACCCGCAATTGCTAATAACCCACCTGCAACTGCCTGACTATATGTGATAAAGTGAAAGTCTGAAGCCCGCACCCGACCCAAACCCGCAAATATAAAAATGCTCTGTAGCTTACAGTCAGAGATTTTAGAACGATTTTTTGACAAGGGGGTGTGTGGGGTAAACAGTGGTGTAAGGTACTTTAAAGTACTACTTACTTAGTTTTTTGCAGTATCTGTACTTTACTTTGCAATTCATTATTTTTACTTCACTATATTCCCAATGAAAATAATGTACTTTTTACTCCATACATTTCCCCTTACACCCAAAAGTAGTCATTACATTTTGACAGGAAAATGGTCCAATTCCCGCACTTTTCAAGAGAACATCCCTGGTCATCCCTACTGCCTCTGATCTGGCGGACTACCTAAACACTAATGCTTCATTTGTAAATTAATGTCTGAGTGTTGGAGTGTGCCCCTGGCTATCCGTAAATAAAAAAATATTCACAAATTGTGCCATCTGGTTTGCATAATATAAGGAATTTGAAATTATTCATACTTTTACTTTTGATACTTAAGTATATTTTTGCAATTCCATGTACTTTTGATAATAGAGTATATTTAAAACCAAACACTTTTAGACTTTTCCTCTAGTATTTTACTGGATGACTTTCACTTTTACTTGAGTCATTTTCTATTAAGGTATCTTTACTTTTACTCAAGTATGACATTTGACTTCTTTTTCCACCACTGGGGATAAATATATACACAGTTCCAGTCAACATTTTGGACACACCTACTCATTCAAGGGTTTTTCTTTATTTTTACTATTTTCTACATTGTGGAATAATAGAGAAGACATCAAAACTATGAAATAACACATATGGAATCATGTAGTAACCAAAAAACCTTGTCACAACACAACTGATTGGCTCAAACGCATTAAGAAGGAAAGAAATTCCACAAATGAATGTTTAACAAGGCAAACCTGTTAATTGAAAAGCATTCCAGATGACTACCTCATGTAGCTGGTTGAGAGAATGCCAAGAGTGTGCAAAGCTGTCATCAAGGCAAATGGTGGCTGCTTGAAGAATCTCAAATAAAATATATATTTTGATTTGTTTAACACTTTTTCGGTTACTAGACATGTGTTGTTTCATAGTTTTGATGTCTTCACTATTATTCTTCAATGTCGAAAATAGTAAAAAAAATAAAAAATAAAGAAAACCCCTTGAATGAGAATCCCTTGAATGTGTCCAAACTTTTGACTGGTACTGTTTTATATTAAGTAATTTATACTGAACAAACATATAAATGCAACATGTGAAGTAATGGTGGCATGTTTCATGAGCTGAAATAAAAGATACGAAATTGTCCATACTTACAAAACACTTTTGTGCACAATGTGTTTACATCCCTATTAGTGAGCAATTCTCCTTTGCCAAGATAATCCATCCACCTGACAGGTGTGGCATATCAAGAAGCTGATTAAACGGTATGATCATTACACAGGTGCACTTTGTGCTGGGGACAGTAAAATGCTATTCTAAAATGAAGTTTTGAGTTTTGAGGGAGCATGCAATTGCCATGCTGACTGCGGGAATGTCCACCGGAGCTGTTGCCAGAGAATTTAATGTTAATTTCTCCACCATAAAACGCCTCCAACATCATATTAGATACGTTGTTTTAGAAAATTTGGAATTACGTCCAGTTGGCCTCACAACAGCAGACCACGGCATTTTGGTAGGCTATTTGTTAATAAACTTGTCTCTAATTAAATGCAGTTTCTCTTCATTACTTGTTGCCCTAGAAGACTAAATAAACCCTTGCTCATCAGATACTATGTTATAGCCTAGCCCACACCGATAGAATGAAAAAGGGGGCATATAATACGACGTCTAGCAACCCAAAGGCATTGAGTTCGAATCTCATCAACGCGAACATCTAGCAACCCAATGGTTTCAAGTTCCAATCTCATCACAGACAACTTTAGCTAATTAGCAACTTTGCAACTACTTACCTCTTTTTAACTACTTAGCATGTTAGCTAACCCTTCCCCTAATGCGAACATCTAGAAACTCAAAGGTTGCGAGCTCGAATGTCATCACTGACAACTTTAGCATTTTAGCAACTTTGCAACTAATTACTACTTTTTAGCTACTTTGCAAATTTGTAACATATAATACGAATTGTAATTCTTAAGAGGATTACATATCATACGAAATGGATGATAGACATCCACAAATGAATACATACAATACGAAACGTAACATGTCATAGTATTTGGAGTATGTCAGATTTACGTACAGAATGATACGAAATAATCTGAGACAAGGTTGCTTGTGACTGTTGAATTTGTATAGTGCCTCACAATCATCCCACATAACATTGTTCTGACACGTCCGTCTCTTTATTTTCAACTCTCCATTTTGTAGCTTCTCTCTTATTGAATTAAACTCCGACATTGTCCTTTTTGCCTCATTGGATGGACGTTAACTATTTGTGCCCAGGTTCCCAAAAGCATTTGGCAATTGCTGTGTATTTGGCGATTGCCTACAGTTAATCCCTAAAGCTTGAGTTTAAGCACTAATGCCAGATAAAAATAAAGGAGAAAAAAATGAAGGCCCTAGACATGAATTGCACAAGAATGATACATTTATGGATTTTTTAAATGCATTTTTTTTCTTTATATTCAACCCGTACGTGCATCACCACCAGGGATACAGTCAAATATATTTAAGCAATAAGGCACGAGGTTGTATATGGCCAATATACCAAGACTAAGGGCTGTTCTTAAGCACGATCTTAGCCGTGGTATATTGACCAAATACCACAAAACCCAGAGGTGCCTTATTGGTATTATAAACTGGTTACCAACGTAATTAGAGCAGTAAAAATAAATGTTTTGTTATACCCGTGGTATTCGATCTGATATACCACAGTTGTCAGCCAATCAGTATTCAGGGCTCGAACCACCTAGTTTATAATTATAACTAACCAGTGTTCTATCGGTGATGGGAGAATCTGGGGTAAATTACAGTATAGAAAAACGAATGTGGGGACACCCCGCTCAGGCGTCTTTTTAGATATTTTCTAAACCTGCTAAATTAGGTTAGCCAATAGCAAATTACAAAATACATAAAGAATAATAGCGCCATTTGTCGGCTGCAGGGCTCTATGTCACTAGCCGCTACTGGAGCTAGACGTTAGCACAGCTGGAGGCTCGATCAAACTGTCCACTCTTCAGACTGGAGCAAGGGGAGCTAGCAGGATAGATGTATTTCGCTTTAATAACGTTGTTGTTTTTTACGAAAAATGTGCTTAGTGTGCAAAATAATGTGATATTACTGTTTGCATGATCGAACCCTATCATCACGTCGACAAGGACCATAAATAATGTATTCGTTTTCTATACGGAGCTATTTTATTGCAACACCAGCGTCTACATATGTCAATAACGGTAGCTAAAAGTGTTTTGTGAATTATCTAAATTATTAGAGCGTTTACTATTTATTTGTCCAAATGTTATAATCTCATTGTCGGGGTATTAAAGATAACATGTGCCCAGTGATGATACGTTTGCTTGTGGAAGAGCCATACAGTATTTCATTAGATATCTGATCCACTCTAACAATATTTGGGGATAGGGGTCTTTTTTTCTTGCTCTTACCGGACTCGAGGTTCAGGGGTCTCGCTCCCTGAAAGTCTCTGTCTCTTCAAATTTAATTCAGTGACATGTCACACGTGAGGAAGGATATGGAAAATTATGGTATTAATAGAAGTATTGTGTATTCATTAGAGTTAACAGGTAGCAAAGGTTTTGCAGGTAGGCAGCCCCCAGCTAGCTAAGTTATAACATTAGTGGTTTTCAGACCAGATTGATTGTGCACTGTACCTTTTGATTGGGTCTAACAATTCTCTCTATTCCACAGCACTAGTCTATGGCAGAACTGTGGTCAGCTATCTCTGCTGCTTTGCCTGTGACGGAGGCAGAATTTCCACTTGACTTCAGTGAAAAAGTTGAGCCCAGTGTGGTGGATGTGCTGAAACGTTGCAGGCAGCAGCTGTACACCGGGAGCGGTCGATGGAGGCAAAACGCTCAGATCATCTTGGACTTTTCCTGGGAGAAGCTCAACACAGGAACGTGGCGTGATGTGGACAAGGAGTGGAGGTGTTTGTATTCATATGGCTGCCTGTTCAAAGTAGCTGCCCTATGCAGTGATGATGCCTCACCAGCTACAGTGCAGGAGGCCATACGGACATGTGACTTGGGCCTGCTCATGGGGGCAGCCATCATGGACAATATTTTACAAACCTTTGTAAGGATCCTACAAAATGAAATCGGGAAGAGGCACTCCAATGAGGAGAATCCTAGTGAAGTAGTTAGTGCCAAGGTGGATTTCATATCTTATACTGTGTATGTTGTGGCCTGTTGCTTTCTAACCAATCAATGTGAGCCTGTGTAATATCCCTTTTGTTCTTTCTCATAATTTTCTTAAAGGCTATTTTATTTTGCTTTGCATATTGCTTGTTCTTCAAGTCAAACTGTGTGTTAGTTTATGCTATGTTAAATTCTCTTTTAATCTCAACAGAAAATGAAGGTTGACTGTGTGTCAGTGCCTGTGGTCAAGCAGACTCTGGCAGTACCAAGGATACACTGTCCATCATTGGAGAGCTTCAAGAAAGATTTCTTGGATCCCCAAAAGCCAGTCATATTAGAGGGTATCATAGATCACTGGCCAGCCTTCAAAAACCACCCTTGGAGGTACCTTTTTCTATATTTTGTGTCCTTCTCTAGTCCCTTGCCCTTACCTTCTCATAGTCCCCTAGACACCTGTGTTGATTTTGTTTTCTCCCTTTGCAAAGCATAGAATACCTGCAAACTGTTGCTGGTTGTCGGACTGTACCTGTTGAAGTGGGATCAAGATATACCGATGAGGAATGGTCACAGACACTCCTTACAGTCAATGAATTCATCGATCGCTATATTATTGTGAAAGTAAGTACTTCCTCATGAAAAATATTACCCCAAGAATAAGCCAAGGATAGATGCTTTTCACTCAATGCCTATTCCCGCTCTCTCTTACTCACATTAGGACGCATCAAGTTTGGGATATCTTGCTCAGCACCAGCTATTTGATCAGGTTGGTCATTGCCCTGTCCTGTTTTTTACATAACAAATCTGGGTGAGGATGTTAGTGTTGATATATACTGAACAAAAATATAAACACAACATGTAAAGCGATGGTTTCATGAGCTGAAATAAATGATCCCATAAATGTTTCACATGCACAAATAACATATTTCTCTCAAATGTTGTGCAGCAATTTGTTTACATCCCTCTTAGTGAGCATTTCTACTTTGCCAAGATAATCCATCTATCAAGAAGCTGATTAAACAGCATGATCATTACACAGGTGCACCTTGTGCTGGGGGCAAAGGGTCACTCTAAAATGTGCAGTTTTGTCACACAACACAATGCCACAGATGTCTCTGAGGGAACATGCAATTGGCATGCTGAATGCAGGTATGTCCACCAGAGCTGTTGCCAGAGAATTGAATGTTAATTTCTGTACCATTAGCCGCCTCCAACTTTGTTTTAGAAGTTGTGATACCGGCCACCAGGACAGCTGATGAAACTGAGGAGTATTTATGTCTGTAATGAAGCCCTTTAGTGGGAAAAACTCATTCTGGTTAGCTGGGCCTTGCTCCCCAGTGGGTGGGCCTATGCCCTCCCAGGCCCACCCATGGCTGCGCCCCTGCCAGTCGTGAAATCCATAGATTAGGGCCTAATGAATTTTTCAATTGACTGATTTCCTTATATGATCTGTAACTTAGTAAAATCATTGAAATTGTTGCATGTTGCGGTTATTTTTGTTCACTATAAGACTAAAATACAACATAAATGTATATTTTACTGGAAATGTAGGATACAGGCTTCTATAATCCTTGCCTCCATTTTGGTATTGTACAAATTACATTTAAAGCATACAAGTTTTTCAGTTACAAAAACAGTATTTTGTTCAATGTACTCTTCTCCAAGGTCCCCGAGCTGAAAGACGACATCCGTATCCCTGACTACTGTTGTCTTGGTGAGGGAGAGGAAGATGACATCACGATCAATGCTTGGTTTGGGCCAGGAGGTACAGTGTCCCCCCTTCATCAAGACCCTCAACAGAACTTCCTGGCTCAGGTGAGTCCAACACATCCAGCGAGTAGGATCAGACTCACAGCAATTTGGACCCTGCCAGAGATATGTGTGATACTGTATTTTGGCAATCATAATTTGGTGACTGCATGGTTTCCCTATTGTGTAACAGGTGGTTGGGAGAAAGTACATTCGTCTGTATTCCCCTGAGGACACCGAGAAACTCTACCCTCACCAATTGCAGCTCCTACACAACACTAGTCAGGTTAAAATTCAATTTTAAATCTCTTCATGCACCAGGTCTATGATCTTAAAAACAATCTAGCATTTAAGTGATCTACCTAAACTGTTAGTGCTGCATACTTTGAATGGGAGAAATTAGTAAAGTGTTTGCCATTTAAACACAAAGCTTTCTTTAATGCAGGTGGAGGTGGAGAGTCCAGACGTGGAGCGATTCCCAGAGTTTGTGAAGGCTCCCTACCTAGAGTGTGTGTTGCAGCCTGGGGAGGTCTTGTTCATCCCAGTCAAGCACTGGCATTACGTGCGTTCTTTGGAGCTCAGCTTTTCTGTTAGCTTCTGGTGGTCATGACCCATGATGAAGGATTCAGGTTGTTTTTAGTCAGAATTTTGGTTATTGCAGTGGTCTTGTAAAATGCAAGTCCTGTGCTCACGTATGTTGTGACTTAGGTCTGAATGTTATTTTCTTAATCAATAACATGTCTGTCCTTTCATTGCTTCAGCCCTCTAAGCCTCGCCCACCAAATGTTTTTAAAAACACCTGATTCTATAAACAAATTCATGGTTAAGTGTCAATGGTAATTTAAAAAGGATTAAGGTTGGAAACAAGTCTCAATTTACATAGTTCACAACTTACAACGGCGATTCATATTGAAGAATTATGGGAAATTTGCTCAACTCAATTAACTTTAGTAGAGGAAAATAGCCTATCACATAATTAAAAGTATCCCACCTCATATCCATGACAAAGGAAAGCCAGTTGTGTTCAATCTATCAACACTTGAATGTGATTATGGCACACATTGAATGCCAAGCTACCTGCATGATTGGCGCTTGCTTCCACTCATTACTAAATTAAATGAAGGAGCAGTTAGTGTATGCTTTTTTCCTACTGCATATAAAATATGGAGTTGTTACCCATTTAGTTTGATAGGGTATGCTTTTTCAAATTAGCATATTTAATTGTTCCCAAATTATTCCTGCATGCATCCGTGAAGTTATGACCTCCTGGTCCTCCGGGTCTGAGCTGTAGACCGAGGAGTGGGGGTGGGGGCCGTGTTCTCTTTGGCTGCTGACTGAGTCTTGCTCTGAGAGGACGGAGGTCTATACACATCTATAGGGAAGAGAAGGGAAAATTAAATGATATGAATGACTAGATAAGATAGGTAAATATGTTTTTTCTTCGTCTGAGTCGAAAACAGATGAAAGTGATATGTATACACAGACCTTTATACAAACTATGATAGATTGTATAGACTATCATGGTACCACTTGTGTTGCAATTCTTTGATCAGCGCAACATTATTACCTGGGATCTCATGTGGCCAGAAGTCCTCACAGGCAGGGCATCGTGGATCAGTCCTTCCTTTGAAGTATCTGGCGACACAAGGGGTGTGGATTTTGATGCCACATGTAGGATTTTTACACATCTGGCACTGAGAGGTAAAAAGACCAGATTATTACAAAAAATGAAGCATGAAACCAAATGCATTGCCTAGAAAGCCAGGCTATATCAGTGGTGTCAATCCCATTTTAAATTCAGTCAACATATTTTGAGTAGCAACTACACCATTCATGAGAAGCATATCCAACAAAACATTAGACATGCAACATTAAACATTCATGTCTACCTTCTAGCAAGTTTGAACAGAGAGAAGAGGACTGAGAAAAGTGAGTTTGGGAATCTGACAAAAAGCAGATGTTACACCAATTTGGATTTGACATGGGGTCCAATTTAGCTAGCAGGAGATACATTAGATGCAGCTTATTTACTGTAATTTAAATTGAAGTTGTATCACTTTACCTGCAAGGCCACATTGTGACAATGGCAGACCTTGACCTGGTCTTGATACAACATCCGAATATATGGCTCCAGCTCCATTATACATCGAGTGGAGAGAAAGTAGTCACCATTTTTCTGAAGAAAAGACGAACACAGATTGCAAGTCAATAAGTGGCTCCAGAAGCAATTGCATGCATAGAATGTGTCTTCAGAGACAGCACCTCTTTCAGCCACTTATCCTGAACAAGCCTGTTCAGTACATGTTCCGTTTCTCTTTTCTTTAGCTTTTTTGTCTGGAGGCTGTCGGCACAGTTAAGAATGTCCGTGGAAGAGGCGGTTCCATTGTCAGAGTCCAATCAGGTCCATCTAAAAAATAAGGACATGCCGGTTATTACAGACATATTCAAATGTTATTTAATTCTTAAGTCTTATTGTCAGTCATTTACTAAAAACAGCATACTCACTGTTTTTCGGAATAATTCCAACTCATTGTCTGCATAATCAGTTGACATCCTGGTCACATCAGTTTCAGCCATGTTCACCTGAACAGGAGAAGATGTCAGCAGGAAAAATAAGAGCAGTTCATGATGACAGTAGTAGTAGTAAAAGAGCTTTGTGAATGAATTTGATTAGTGTCACTGACCAAAGCATGATACTGAAGACCATCCTCCTCAGACATCCCTTTTCTGATCTGCATGAACATGGGCTGCAGCTGGGCATTGATAACCTTGATGAATTCATCGAGTTTATCATGAGCATAGTGTGCTGTATAAAAAGGGGTACATGCGAGTGGCCCTCAACAAAAACATTTTTGGACAGTTTCTCAGACCTAGATTAAGCCTATTCCTGGACCTAAAGGCACTTTCAATAGAGAATCTCTATTGTGTCTAGAAAACTGGACTTTTGAGTTTAAGGGTTTACCATACAAAAAATAAACAGTAGAGGACCGGGGGCAAAATAGTATGCAGCTATGCTGTTCTTACCACCGTGTGTCTCACATCAATGCCGGTGGAGAGCCCTTGCCTTGGCACCATCAATGATCCCATTGACCATCATGGTTTGCAGGAACCTTTTATAGCTTTCTCCCAGTGGTCGAGCCATGGTGCAAGGAAAGCCCTAGAAAAAACATTCAACAACGATTTTGAATAAGCAGCATTTGAGGGTGTGAGATTCCATTGGACCCCACACAATGTGGTTGACCAATAATTGCTAGTGCTTGGGCACACACAAGCCAATTTGCCTCTTTGCATTATAGGCTGACATTAGCTCACAGATGAAAGTGGTTAGCTACACTGAACAAAAATATAAACGCAACATGCAAAGTGTTGGTCCCATGTTTCATGAGCTGAAATAAAAGATCCCAGAAATGTTCCATACGGACAAAGCTTATTTCTCTCAAATGTTGTGCCGAAACTTGTTTACATCCCTGTTAGTGAGCATTCCTCCTTTGCCAAGACAATCCAACTGACAAGTGTGACATATCAAGAAGCGGATTAAACAGCATGATCATTACACAGGTGCACCTTGTGCTGGGGACAATAAAATACTATTCTAAAATATGTAGTTTTGTCACAACACAATGCCACAGATGTCTCAAGTTCTGAGGGAGCGTGCAATTGGCATGCTGACTGCCGGAATGTCCATCTGAGCTTTTGCCAGAGAATTTAATGTTAATTTCTGTACCATAAGCCACTTCCAATGTCGTTTTAGAGAACTTGGCAGTACGTCCAACCGGCCTGACAACTGCAGACCACGTGTACGGCATCGTGTGGGCGAGCTGTCAACGTTGTGAACAGAGTGCTCCACGGTGGCTTATGGTATGCGCAGGCATAAGCTACTGACAACAAACACAATTGCATTTTATCGATGGCAATTTGAATGCACAGAGATACAGTGATGAGATCCTGAAGCCCATTGTCGTGCCATTCATCCATTGCCTCATGTTTCAGCATGATAATGCACGGCCCCATGTCGCAAGGATCTGTACACAGTTCCTGGAAGCTGGAAATGTCCCAGTTCATCCATGGGCTGCATACTCACCAGACATGTCACCCTTTGAGCATGTTTTGGATGCTCTGGATCGACATCTACAACAGTGTGTTCCAGTTCCCGCCAATATCAAACAACTTCGCACAGCCATTGAAGAGTGGGACAACATTCCACAGGCCACAATCAACAGCCTGATCAACTCTATGTGAAGATGTGTCACACTGCATGAGGCAAATGGTGGTCACACCAGATACTGACCGGTTTTCTGATCCACGGGGCAACAGATGCACGTCTAATCCCAGTCATGTGAAATCCATTAGATTAGGGCCTAATGAATATATTTCAACTGACTGATTTCCTTATATGAAGTGTAAATCAGTAAAATCTTTGAATTTGTTGTATGTTGCATTTATATTTTTGTTTAGTATAGTTATCTCTAGCTGTCAAACAGTAATGTTAGCTAGCTCGCTCAGGGTTCGTCTGTAGCTCTCCGGTAGTAATAGACAAAGTAACTCACACACACAAACCTCATACACACGCAGACTCATGTACTCACACTGATTGTACATAATATTAGGAACACCTTATCTTTTGTCTTACCCATTCACCCTCTGAATGGCACATATACACAATCCATGTCTCACTGATTGAAATGGATTTAACAAGGGATCATAGCTTTGAACTGGATTCACTTGGTCAGTCTATGTCATGGAAAGCGCAGGTGTTCCTAATGTTTTGTGCACTCAGTTTGTGTGTATATAGATATCTCTCTCTCTGACACACATACTCACAAACACATCCAACGTTGCGAGAAGGAGTTAGCTGCAACCCAATATTGGCGACCGAAGTGTGGGTGTGTCGAAAGGAAAGGAGTGGGTGTGTGGAAAGCACTCTGCTATAGGTTACACCAAAGACAGAAGAGTATGGTTTAGAAACTGTGTTGTCAGACGGTTTTCATTGAGCAGTGTTGTTTATTTATTTTTCGTCTCTTACCACGCCGCTACCGTACATTTGAGCTACAGTACCGTGAGAGTTTGGACTTTTGTTTTGAAGCCAGAGGATGAGTCTTGAGTCGGATTTCACTGTTATAAACAAATACTTTTACATTCAGTTTATTTTTTATAAAAATGATTGATGATGGGTGTACTGTTGCTTTATGGGTTGTATGCGTGTGCTTACTGTGACTATCACCCTGATATTGGCTACTAGGTAGCTACTTCCCACGCCGTTGCCGGACAGTAGTGCTTGTCAAGCAGGAGCGAAGGGCACTGTGTCCCGGTGTCGTTGCCGTTCATGCCCTTCCTATTGAGTAGTAGACTATGTATGTATCAAGGTGACATCTAGATGGTTATTGTAAGCGCTGCGTTAATTGAATCCGGTATCAGGATAAATAAAAAGCAAGGTCTGCTAACTTTCTTTAATTATGTTTAATTAACGCAAGCAATAAATGGCAAATGCAATTTTCGTATATACGGGTTCACTGTATCACCGCGCAGGGTTGAACAGGGAACTCTGGAATGTGCGCAAACAACAGTTATTATACTATGACAGCCGTCCGTTGGCCTATCTCAGTAGAGGCTGAGCGTGGTTTAAACTTTGCTCAGCCTATCGCTGGCACTCAGACTTGTCCCAGTCTCTTGGTGCTCTCCGGTGTCCGCATCTGGTCTTTGGGTAGATTAGATCTGTCTTGTTCCGCTCCCCAGATGCTACACTCAAACAGTTCCTAATATGGTATTGTCCAGTGTCCTACCCTCCCTGGTTGGCCTGGAGATATGCACCCCTCCCCTCTCCAGATTGACCACAGCTTTTGTAGCAAGTCACTCTATGTTGCTCAGTCTTTACACACATACACACACACACATCTGCATTGTTTGTGTGTGTGTGTGTAACAAAGCAATATTCATCTTCAAACAATATGGTAGCGGGCCATAATGCATAAACATAAATCCTAACATTATTAATATTAGTTATTTCTTGTGTAGGCTGCTATCAAAGATATGTATAACTAACACAAGATACTTCATCTGTGTCGTTTACAGTGGGAGGAAATTAAGAAGAGTGGGCAGAACAAGTAAGGAGGTGGGCAAAGCCAAGTACAAGCTAGTGAGATCCTATTGGTGCGTTGTAGCATGTATTTGCATATTTCCGTCAGGCACTTCACAAAGGAGGCATTCCCTATGTGCACAAACTCAATTCTACCTTGCACTCCTAAACAACACATTTATCTTTTACTTTGGCAAAGTGCCAAGTCTATAAAACTTAATGCACTGTGTTTGTTTTGGTAACAGAAACATGTATTGAGATCAGATGTTTCATCGATGACAACATTTGCAGAATGTCGGCCCAGTTTCACCTTGTTCCATCCTCTCCCACTACCTGCGTTTGGACTTCCTCAACACCACATGTGGTGGTGAGAAAACATTCTAAATGGATGCTTCAGCTTTATAGCCGCTGTGACGTGTCTGGGTTACCCATTCTGGCTGTGCTGCTATCTTACATTAAATAAAAAATGGCCACGTTACCTACCGCCGGCGACAAGACCGTGATACCCAGTAGGAAGCAGGCACGCCGATACAACGTCAACCAAAACGGTCTTGAGTGGCAACAAATCTGCCCACTTAGCTGATTCACTTTCCATAAACCCACTCCTTTTGACACACCCACTCGCACATACCCCGGTTGTCATATTGGGCTGCAGCTACCCATACTTGAGCGAGAAACACACTTTTCATGCCACTTCAATACCGATGTGACTTTTTCGTAGCAGATTAGGAGACTGAGGTTAAGGTTAGGAAAAGAGTTTGGGAAAATGCTCTCCTAATCTGCTTTGTATCAAAGTGGGCTGAAAAGATTGTGCCCCACACTTGAACGCTGTTGTCCCATGTACAGTTGAAGTCGGAAGTTTACATACACTTAGGTTGGAGTCATTAAAACTCGTTTTTCAACCACTCCACAAATTTCATGTTAACAAACTATAGTTTTGGCAAGTCGGTTAGGACATCTACTTTGTGCTTGACACAAGTCATTTTTCCAACAATTGTTTACAGACAGATTATTTCACTTAAAATTCACTGTATCAAAATTCCAGTGGGTCAGAAGTTTACATACACTAAGTTGACTGTGCCTTTAAAAAGCTTGGAAAATGTCAGAAAATTATGTCATGGATTTAAAAGCTTCTGATTGACATAATTTGAGTCAATTGGAGGTGTATCTGTGGATGTATTTCAAGGCCTACCTACAAACTCAGTGCCTCTTTGCTTAACATCATGGGAAAATCAAAAGAAATCAGCCAAGACCTCAGGAAAACAATTGTAGACCTCCACAAGTCTGGTTCATCCTTGGGAGCAATTTCCAAACGCCTGAAGGTACCACGTTCATCTGTACAAACAATAGTACGCAAGTATAAACACCATGGGACCACGCAGCCGTCATACCGCTCAGGAAGGAGATGCGGTCTGTCTCCTAAAGGTGAACGTACTTTGGTGCGAAAAGTACAAATCAATATCAGAACAGCAGCAAAGGACCTTGTGAAGATGATGGAGGAAACAGGTACGAAAGTATCTATATCCACAGTAAAACAAGTACTATATCGACATGACCTGAAAGGCCGCTCAGCAAGGAAGAAGCCACTGCTCCAAAACCGCCATAAAAAAGCCAGACTACATTTTGCAACTGCACATGGGGACAAAGATTGTACTTTTTGGAGAAATGTCCTCTGGTCTGATAAAACAAAAATAGAACTGTTTGGCAATAATGACCATCGTTATGTTTGGGTAAAAAAGGGGGAGGCTTGCAAGCCGAAGAACACCATTCCAACCGTGAAGCATGGGGGTGGCAGCATCATTTTGTGGGAGTGCTTTGCTGCAGGAGGGACTGGTGCACTTCACAAAATAGATGGCATCATGTGGCAGGAAAAATATGTGGATATATTGAAGCAACATCTCAAGACATCAGTCAGGAAGTTAAAGCTTGGTCGCAAATGGGTCTTCCAAATGGACAATGACCCCAAGCTTACTTCCAAAGTTGTGGCAAAATGGCTTAAGGACAACAAAGTCAAGGTATTGGAGTGGCCATCACAAAGCCCTGACCTCAACCCTATAGAAAATATGTAGGCAGAACTGAAAAAGCGTGTGCGTGCAAGGAGGCCTACAAACCTGACTCAGTTGCACCAGCTCTGTCAGGAGGAATGGGCCAAAATTCACCCAACTTATTGTGGGAAGCTTGTGGAAGGCTACCCGAAACATTTGACCCAAGTTAAACAACTTAAAGGCAATGCTACCGAATACTAATTGAGTGTATGTAAACTTATGACCCACTGGGAATGTGATGAAAGAAATAAAAGCTGTAATAAATCATTCTCTACTATTACTCTGACATTTCACATTCTTAAACAATAAAGTGGTGATCCTAACTGACCTAAGACAGGGAATTTTTACTAGGATTAAATGTCAGGAATTGTGAAACACTGAGTTTAAATGTATTTGGCTAAGGTGTATGTAAACTTCTGACTTCAACTGTTTATAAAGACATTAAACGCTGGGCCGTTTCTTTACCGTTTTTCACACTGCGTATTCATATACTGTATTCTTCACATTGCTCATTCTAATAGTTTTTATTTAACTAGGCAAGTCATTTAAGAACAAATTCCTATTTACAATGACGGCCTAACCTGGCCAAACACTAACCCGGACGATGCTGGGCCAATTGTGCGCTGCCCTATGGGACTCCCAATCACGGCCGGTTGTGATACAGCCTGGAATCGAACCTATAGTGACTGTCTGTAGTGACGCATCTAGCACTGAGCAGTGCCTTAGACTGCTGCGCCACTCGGGAGCCCCATAATATACTGTATCTACTACTGTACATTGCATTTTGTTAGCGACACTGGATTCTCGACATAGCTCACTGTAATATATCTAATGCTGTATGTTACATATCATTATTTAGAAATTTATTTTTGGTTTATATACAGTGCCTTCAGAAAGTATTCAGACCCCTTGACTTTTTCCACTTCGTTAGGTTACAGCCTTATTCCAAAATAGATTCAATCGTTTTTTCCCCCTCAATCTACACACAATACCCCATAATGACAAAGCAAAAACCGGTTTAGAAATTTTTGCTGATTTATTTTTAAAAATAAAACTGAAATATCACATTTACATAAGTATTCAGACCCTTTACTCAGTACTTTGTTGAAGCACCTTTGGCAGTGGTTACAGCATCAAATCAAATTGTATTTGTCACATGCACCGAATACAACATGTGTGACGCTTGGCATTCAGGCCAAAGAGTTCAATCTTGGTTTCATCAGCCCAGGTAATCTTGTTTCTCATGGTCTGAGTGTCTTTAGGTGCCTTTTAGCAAACTCCAAGCGGGCTGTCATGTGCCTTTTACTGAGGAGAGGCTTCCATCTGGCCACTGTACCATAAGGCCTGATTGGTGGAATGCTGCAGAGATGGTTGTCCTTCTGGAAGGTTCTCCCATCTCCACAGAGGAACTCTAGAGCTCTGTCAGAGTGCCCATTGGGTTCTTGGTCACCTAGCTGACCAATGCCCTTCTCCCCCATTGCTTAGAAACATCTCATGGATGATCAAAGGAAACAGGATGCACCTAAGCTCAATTTCTCTCATAGCAAAGGGTCTGAATATCTGTTTTTAATTTTTAATAGATTTGCTCAAATTTCTAAAAACCTGTTTTTGCTTTATCATTATAAAGTATTGTGTGTAGATTGCTGAGGATTTGTATTTATTTAATCAATTTTAGAATAAGGCTGTAACGTAACAAAATGTGGAAAAAGTCAAGGGGTCTGAATACTTTCCGAAGGCACTGAATGCATAGATTGCATATTGATTACGATGACCACGTTTACATGCGCACCTATATCCCGTTAAATACAGGATCCTCAAGTATTCTGTTTTTGAGTTGACGCATATTAACATCATATCCTGTTTTCAATAACCTGAAAAAGCTTCTATTGCAGTTATGACAAACCCTGGATAAGATGCCTAGGATAAACTTATCTTAGATGGGATTCTGTGGCATGTAAACATCTTATCCCGTTTACTGTTGTTTTTTGCAGTCGTCGCAGGCTCAGTTTTGCATATCATGGGGGTTTGGTAGGGGTTCAATTTCACGCCATATGTATTGAATTCAAAATTCAAAAAAATAAATCATGAACATGAAAAATAAAATTCAGAATGTAAACACTATATTTTTGAGGACGGGTGAAATAATGGATGTTGAAATCAAAAACCAAACAACTGAAAGCAAAATGTATAGAATTGAAGAGCCAGTGACACATCAAATCATTGATTGGGTTAAGACGAACCGTCACTCCAAAACTAGCGGACCAATGGAGACTCATTGTCTACGCCTCCCTCTAAACCCCGCCCTTCACGGAAAAATAATGCCAAAACTCGCAATTGAAAAGACTGGCAGTGAAAGCAAAGAAACGAAAGATACGAGTAGGGTAACAAAAAGGTAGTACATGCAGGCAAGAGTGTAGGCAAAATGTATTCAATAGGATTGGTTGCTGGGAAGTTTAACCGAAAAAGATTTTTGCATTTGTTTTCAAATTAAAAATATATAATTTGTCATAGAGTTTTGCTCTCGCTTTAAAATTATTTGCTTACAAGTATTGCTTTTGACGTCTTATTTTTGTTTACAATTCTATAGATTTTGCTTTCAATTGTTTGGTTTTTGATTTCAACATCCATTATTTAACCCATCCTTGAAAATATAATGTTTACATTCTCTACTTTATTTTTCATGTTCATGATTTATTTCATTTTGAATTCAATACATATGGCGTGAAATTGACCCCATAGTTTTGTGATGTTTTCATCTGATTGTCAAACAAATCACTTCAAAAAGCACCCTACCTGCGCAGTTCCATCCACCATAATAATTCATTTAGCTGACACATTGAAATACTGTCTGCTTGCATAACAATGTCAAAGATATCACATTACACATGCATTGCTATTTTCTCAAGAGATGCATCTAGAAATAAATAATTTCTCCACTCCTGTTCCCGAGACAAAATAAAAATTTGTTTTACCATTTTAAGAAATTCATAATTCTGCCTGAGTTATATTATATTAAGCTATAGTACATGTGAGAGGTTGTAGGCATACAGTCAGTGTCCATATCAGTTACTATTCCATTTAATCCTTATGAATTTAAAGGAGTAATATTCATGGTTACAGGGATACTTTTGATCGGGATATCAAAGGTGCATGTAAAGAGCTTATCCAGAATAATACTGGGATATGAGCTACTATCCATAATACTGTGCACATATAAACGTGGTTATATTGGGGTTGTTAGTAGGCATGCGCGATATATCAGTGAACATATCGGAATCGGACGATATTAGCTAAAAATGCCAACATAGGTATCGGCCTGGTTTCTAGTTCAACGCCGATGTTAAAAAAACGATGTCATACCTATATAACGTGCATACCTATATAACGTAGGTACATGACGTAATGATGCCACCTAAAATTTTGCGCTACACGTGCAACACAGCATTCCTAACCTAGCCCACAATGTCTGCTGTGTGGATCAAGCAGTCATTTGAAAGAGTAAAAACATTTCAGCGAGACAACTCAAAGGCGAAATCCATTCAATTCAAGATAATGGAATTCATTGCTCTTGACAATCAACCGTTCTCTATCGTGGGTGATGTTGGCTTTTGCCGACTGGTCGAGCACCGGTACCACACTACCAAGTGCGCTATTTTTCAGATGTTGCCCTCTCGGAGTTACACAATAATAGCATCACTGCTATTAGCTTCACAACATACAGACTATGGAATGCCGTTTGGGTCTTTGCGTGTCAAAAAAGACACAGTAGCACTGTCAAAGCTGTACAAAAAAGTCTGCAAACATGCAAACACTGGCCACGAACGATGTGTTTACAATACCGCGTTGGTAATAAAGCATCATTTGTTCGACCGAAACTTCTGGGGAAGCTAGCTTTAGCTTGGTACCTAGCTAGCACCAATACAACCAGCCTGAAAACAATGACCAGTAGAAACTGCAGTCATTTTCATTATTCTTAGCAATGATTTGGGAATCCTTGTAAGTAATAGCTAGGTTACCACTTGTTGTTCGCCTATTGAAATTGAACTTCAGTTCATGAAAATAAATAGCTAGCCAGCTACTTAATTAACCCTGTTGCCCAAAGCTAACATTATAAGCAGCCAGCTAGCTTCAATTCTGGCTAGTGAGCCTCGACCGGACCGGGTTATGTGTTGTGAAGCTACCCACAATAAGGATTAGGCACAATAGTGGAATTTAAAGTTTGCCATCAAAATAAAAGTTAATTTTTTCACGGAAAAAGCAGCTATCATCAATAGCCACAAATTTGGATATCATAGAATTACATGGATATATCTTATGTAAAATGTTGAAGTGTACTTCCTTAACTTTGTTTGGTATACAATATTTGTAAGGCCTTAACCATGCATTTTTCCAGACAATGTCAGGAATAAGCATGTTCCAGAAAAACTTTCCTCTCGGTGTAAGTTGGTTTTGTGAATGAAGAATTTGTCTTATATATTGATTACAACAAGATCTCTCAAGTAAGCCCATGCCTTCCAATCTGAGTTCTGGATAAACTTTGTGATCATTACCAAAGCTAAGATGAGTTTTCATTAGTGTAGTTAGACCACTGAGAACGGCTTTGATCACAGAAATAAACTCTCTGAAAGGTATTGGAAACTCTTTCAATGTTATACATTGTTCATATGTGAGAATATTACCCTTGTTGTTGAAAACATCAAGAACAAAGTCAATATTCCTCTCATGCTAGCTGGGGTAGAACAATGACTTATTCCTTACAGTTATGTCTGAATTATTCCACAAAAGAGCTTTATGTGGGGAAAAATTGTGCAGGAAACATATTTTCCAGGCCATTAAAGCTTGTTGGTGAAACCTAGCCAATTTAGCAGGTAATCTTTCAGGAATATAATTACATTTCAGTAAAAATTGAAGACCTCCCAACTTATTAATTGGAATGAAATACCATATTGAATCAGTATTGATCAAACATCTTTTAAACCAGTTTATCTTGAAAGTGTTATTTATGTCAACAAAATCCAACACTTCTAGATCGCGTTCAGCTCTTTTGTTAGAAAGGACTGACTTTTTTTGTTTGTGAAACTTATTTTCCAGATGAAGTCAAGAAAGGTCTTATTGATCTCTTTACAAGTAGCAGGATTTACACATAATGATAATGAGGGGTACACAAAATGAGACAGTCCCTCTGCCTTGGACAGAAGTACTCTCACAAGTATAGAAAGATCTCTTTGTTGCCAATTATTAAATATATTTTTGGTTCTCAAAATTTTAGGAGAGAAATTCCAATGTTGTCTGACTAAGTGTTTTTTTGACAGATGTATTCCTAAATATTTAACACAGTCCTTTACAGGAATATTTTCTATTTCTTTATCATCAGAGTCAAATAAACATCAGATTTCACATTTAGAAACATTCAGTTTTAATCCTGATGCAATAGAAAATGCAGTTATAGCATTAAGGGCATGGGCGACCTGGTCTTTGTCTCTTAAGAAAAGAGTAGTATCATTAGCCAGTTGGGAAATTTTGATTTCTTTGTTAAAAATGGTTAAGCCATACAACTTTACATTATTCAGAATATCTAGAGATAGAAGTTCCACCACCAAAATTAATAAAAATGGCGAAATTGGGCATCCCTGTCGTACACTTCTGTTGATACTGAATCTTTTTTGAAGTATTAAGGTTTAGTAACACAGAACTATTTATATCTTTTGTAAAACATGCGAATTACTTTGATAAAATGTTCACCAAATCCAAAAAGTTTAAGAGACCTAAAGAGAAATTAATGTTCAATTGTGTCAAAGGCTTTACAGAAGTCAAAAAATAAGACAACCACATCTGAGTCAATTGCATCTGAATAATCTATAAGGTCCGAGACTAAACGAATGTTAGAGCTTATGTGACGGCCCTTCATAAATCCTGTTTGAGTCTCATTTATAATGGTATCTATTCCTTTCTTTAATCTTTTGGCATAAACCAAAATATTTAATAAAGTAATTGGTCTCCAATTGTCAATGAGAGAAGGGTCTTTATCGGGCTTCGGAATCAATGAAATAAGGCCCCGTTTCATAATGGAGACCATTTCCCCACTTTTAATACAATCTTGAAACATATAAAAAAAATTGGGTCTTCTAGTAACTCCCAAAACTGTCTATAGAATTCAACTGACAGGCCGTCAGGGCCAGGTGATTTCCCTTTTTTCATTGAATTCAGAGCCTCTCTAATTTCTTCAATTGACACAGGTGAATAGCAAACTGAGTGGAAATCATCCT
Organism: Salvelinus namaycush; assembly: GCF_016432855.1. Classification (NCBI taxonomy): domain Eukaryota; kingdom Metazoa; phylum Chordata; class Actinopteri; order Salmoniformes; family Salmonidae; genus Salvelinus; species Salvelinus namaycush. The sequence continues at coordinate 70,257,131 of NC_052309.1, read as the reverse complement.
CAATTACAGGGACATAATTCTGAATGTGGCAAATGTAGCTTTCACAACCATCTTCCTGAAATTGAGAGCTGTAAAGGTTTTCATAAAAGGAATTGACAAATTATGATATTGTAATGGGATCTTTGCATAAAACATCGTTAATTTTGAGTGCAGTTATAGATTTTCTTTTGTAGTTTCTCTTTTCAAGTGCAAAAAAGTAACTAGTGTTTCTTTCCCCCTCTTCAATCCATTTTGCTCTTGACCTTACAAAGGCACCCTTTGCCAGATCCGTGTAAAGCTGTTCTAATTCTAGTTGTAAAGACATGAATACAGACTCCTCTTCTTCAGATAGATTATCTTTCTTTAGAAAACTGTCAAGCTTGCTCATCATCTCTTTTTCTCTAAGGATCTTTAATTGCATCAGCTCTTGCTGGCCTGCTGTTGCCTGTGCACGTGCTGAGCGCCTGCTGTTGACGTCACTCACAACGCACTTTTGCTGCCAGGCACGTGTGCTGTGACTGAGTGTGTGACAGAGAAAATCTTTTTGTGTCATTTAGAGGGAAAATGCGTGCATTTTAGAAGTTTCAAAAGTTGCTAAAAGTTCTAAATAAAATTTGTTGCTAGGTGCTGATTGAAAAAAAAGTTGCCAGGGTAGTCTGAAAAGTTGCTAAATCTAGCAACAAAATTGCTAAGTTAGCATCACTGCTTCTACTTGTCAAAAGTTAGCTAGCTAGCTTTGTTTAAGCGGGTTGTACGTGAGACTTGCACGCAGTGTTGCCAACAAATTTTCAGGGGAAGTTGCTAGAGGCAGGTCGATTTGTTGCTAAAAGTTGCTAAATGACGTTATTACGTAATAACGTAAAGCTGTGTCATTATGTAGAATACACAATAACGTTACTCAAATTGACTGGCCATCTCGGCGAAAAATATGATTTGACATTTGTTAGTTTAGATTTGTTTGTTTATTATCATATATTTTTATTTCTAAAAGTAATATAAACACAACATATTTTATATGATCACATATTTGTATTTTTAAACACAACACATTGAATTATTGAACAATTACATTTTATTTATTTTCTTTTTAACTAGTAAACCTACATATTCTGAACAAATATAGTTTAAAGCAGTGTATTGGTAGTTAGTTAACATGCTACCTAACTGATCAACAATTATAGGTACAAGCTAATAACAGGGTATATATGCTATCTTATTGAACAAGGAACTTAACTCAAATAATGATGTGTGCGCTAGGCATCTCCCTCCAGCTCTCTCCAGGTTGCTGTGCTGCTTGGCTGGCTAGCTGCTCAATGGTTTCCTCCAGATATTGCCACTGTTCTCGCACACACTGCAGTACACACTGCCACCATCAGCTGTGTGTCTCCACCAGTTCCAGAAAGTCCACTCCTTGCATACGTACTGTAAATATGATGAATCATAGATTGGCACGCAAATCCTCTTCATCTTCACTGTCCAACTGCATTGTCACGGAGCCGAAACCAGCAGTAGAGGACGGAGTGGCCTTAAAGCTGTATGCTGCTGTGGTACCAAACTGCTGCAGATCTTCACTTGGTAGTTTATGCTGGTAACAGGTATCACCAGCCAGCTTCAGTCCATACCGCACCAGGAGTATGGAGTTGAGAGTGTGCAGTGACATTCTATTTCTTAACTTTGACTTGACCACACTCATTTGGCTGAACAGCCGTTCAACCTCCGCATTTGAGTGTGGCAAGGAGAGGGCAGCGAGTGTAGCTTTGCACAGTTCTTCAAATGGATTTGACCCGGAAGAGTCCGTGTAGTTATTGACTTCACTCCAAAACTCGACTGTATTTTCAGTTGAGTCCCACCTAAACAGATGGATGTTTCTCCATTGGGAAACAATTTTATCAATTGTTTGGGGCTGGTATGTCACGTTCCTGACCTTATTTCCTTTATTTTGTCTTTGTTTAGTATGGTCAGGACGTGAGCTGGGTGGGCATTCTATGTTATGTGTTTCTATGTTTAGGTTCATTGTTAATTAGCCTGATATGGTTCTCAATCAGGGGCAGGTGTTTTTCGTTTCCTCTGATTGAGAACCATATTAAGGTAGGCTGTTCACACCGTTTGTTTGTGGGTGATTGTCTTCCGTGTCAGTGTTTGTACCACACGGGACTGTTTCGTTTGTCTAGTCTGTTCCTGTTCGTGCGTTCTACGTTATATGTAAGTTCTCATGTTCAGGTCGGTCTACGTCGTTTGTTATTTTGTAATTTATCAAGTGTGTTTCGTGTTCGTCTTGTTTAAATAAATTCAACATGTATTCATCACCAGCTGCGTTTTGGTCCGATCCCTGCTCCTCCTCAGACGAGGAGGAGAACATTCGTTACAGAATCACCCACCAACCAAGGATCAAGCAGCGTGGGAAAAAGCAGCAGCAGCGATCGCAGGATTTCTGGACATGGGAGGAAATACTGGACGGTAAAGGACCATGGGCACAACCTGGAGAATATCGCCGCCCTCGTGAAGAGCTGGAGGCAGCTAAAGCCGAGAGGCGGCGGTATGAGGAGGCAGCACGGAAGCAGGAGCAAAACTGGACTACACTACGTGGGAGGAGATCGACAGGTGGGCGATCGACCCAGGGAGAAGGCCGGAGCCCGCCTGGGATTCTCTGGCGCAGTGTGAGGAGGGATACCGGCGAATGGAGGCAGCACGACGACGCGGTAGGAAGCCTGTAAGTCAAGCCCAAAAATTTCTTGGGGGGGGGGGGCTAAAGGGTAGTGTGGCGAAGTCAGGTAGGAGACCTGCGCCAACTCCCCGTGCTTACCGTGGAGAGCGTGAGTACGGGCAGACACCGTGTTATGCGGTAGAGCGGATGGTGTCTCTTGTACGTGTGCATAGCCCGGTGCGGGTTATTCCACCTCCCCGCACTGGCAGGGCTAGATTGAGCATTGAGCCAGGTGCCATGAAGCCGGCTCAACGCGTCTGGTCACCAGTGCGTCTCCTCGGGCCGGCATACATGGCACCAGCCTTACGCATGGTGTCCCCGGTTCGCCAACACAGCCCAGTGCGAGTTATTCCACCTCCCCGCACTGGTCGGGCTACGGGGAGCATACAACCAGGTAAGGTTGGGCAGGCTCGGTGCTCAAGGGAGCCAGTACGCCTGCACGGTCCGGTATATCCGGCGCCACCTCCCCGCCCCAGCCCACTACCACCAGTGCCTACACCAAGCACCAGGCTTCCTGTGCGTCTCCAGAGCCCTGTTCCTCATCCACGCACTAGCCCTATGGTGCGTGTCTCCAGCCCGGTACCACCAGTTCCGGCATCACGCACCAAGCCTCCTGTGCGTCTCCAGAGCCCTGTTCCTCCTCCACGCACTAGCCCTATGGTGCGTGTCTCCAGCCCGGTACCACCAGTTCCGGCACCACGCACCAAGCCTCCTGTGCGTCTCCAGAGTCCTGTGCGCCCTGTTGCTGCTCCCCGCACTAGCCTTAAGGTGCGTGTCCTTAGCCCGGTACCTCTAGTTCCGGCACCATGCACCAGGCCTACAGTGCGCCTCAGCCGGCCAGAGTCTGCCGTCTGCCCAGCGGCGCCTGAACTGCCCGTCTGCCCAACGCCGTCTGAGCTGTCCGTCTGCCAAGCGCCGCCTGCGCTGCCCGTCTGTACTGAGCCTTTAAAGCCGCCCGTCTGTCCTGAGCCTTTAAAGCCGCCCGTCTGTCCTGAGCCTTCAGAGCCGTCCGCCAGACAGGAGCCGCTAGAGCCGTCCGCCAGACAGGAGCCGCTAGAGCCTTCCGCCAGCCTTGAGCAGCCAGAAGCCGTCAGCAAGCCATGACCAGCCAGAGCCGTTAGACAGTCCGGAGCTGCCCCTCAGTCCGGAGCTGCCCCTCATTCCGGTGTTGCCCCTTAGTCCGGTACTGCCCCTTTATCCAGGTGGGTTAATTTGGAGGGTGGCCATTGGGAGGAGGCTACGGAAGCGGGGATTGACTATGGTGGGGTGGGGACAACGTTTGTTTGTGGGTGATTGTCTTCTGTGTCAGTGTTTGTACCACACGGGACTGTTTCGTTTGTCTAGTCTGTTCCTGTTCGTGCGTTCTTCGTTATATGTAAGTTCTCATGTTCAGGTCGGTCTACGTTGTTTGTTATTTTGTAATTTATCAAGTGTGTTTCGTGTTCGTCTTGTTTAAATAAATTCAACATGTATTCATCACCAGCTGCGTTTTGGTCCGATCCCTGCTCCTCCTCAGACGAGGAGGAGAACAATCGTTACATGGTATCCCAGTAGCTCAGCTACTTTAATAATTTCAATGGTGCATTTATTGTGCGTTTCCTTAACACTGAACAAGGCCATGTTTCGCAAGGCTTTAAGGTTGTCTGGGAGCTTTGCTTGCAGCTCCTTGCTTAAAGCAACAATGTAGTTGATGCACTGTCTCCGAATGCCCTTTTTGTCCTCTGGTGCAAGACTGAGTTGGTACACCGTGCTCTCGAAAAGGTACCCAAGGTATGGTGATGGACTGAGATGTCCATCAATGGCATCCTTCAGGACATCAATTTTTGCCATATGGTTGACTACTCTGCTGCAAATTGATGTTAAGAGGTGTACCAGATTGTCCAAAAGCTTGACAGGATCTGTTTGCTCTTTACCTCAAATGACTTCACTGCAACTTGTACATCGGACAGGATTGATTTCAAGAATGTCAGTTAAACATAGTTGGTCTTGTACATGTACATTTAGCAACGCTCACTGGCCTTGGTCAACTCAAAGTGGAGTTTCAGTTCTTCCCACTGGCTCAATATACGAGTTACCGCAGGCTCAATCGATAGCCAATGTGTGGCACACACTTTGGTGATCTGCAGGGGTTTCTGGACACAATTAATGGTGGCATACACTGCTTTGTACGCCTCGCGCCGTTTTGGGGAAATCGAAAACCAGTTGTAGGTTTCCCTGATTAAGTACTCAACACTCCTAGGGATGGTTTCTTTGGATGCTGCACTGACAGCCAATTGTAAAGAATGGCACACACAGAGGATGAATACCAAATTGGGCAATGCACATTCTTCCTTTGAAATCTTGTGCACCCTGTTGTGCACCTCAGTCATCACAGACGCATTATCAGTGCCAATACCCTGAAGATTCTCTTTTTTAAGGTTACACTTCTCAAGAAACTCAACTACCGCCTTTGCTATTGATCTGGCATCGGCATCACCCCCCCCCCCCCCCCCCAATTCATCCAGACCAAGAAATGTGGACACAACGGTTCTTTTTTTAGCATTGAAATACCGAATCACCACACCCAGGTATTTCGAGACACTGACATCAGTGGACTCATCCAAAAGGAGACTGAACTTCTCATCCCCCACATCTGATGTTACTCTTTTGAGAAAATAAGGAGCCAGTACTCCCATAATCATTTCTGTGCACTTGGTGCATTTGGAAGTTTGTTGCTGCCACAGAATCTGAAAAGGCAGCTTTGCAAGCCATACCTAAATGGTCGCATGCTAGCAGCGAACAATGGCCATTACCATAGTAGCTTCTGCTCTTTTGCAGTTATCCACTTTCTTAACCAACTGTGGTAGTGTAGACTGCGTTGTGGGGTTGTACAGTTTTGATTTATTTATATGCTTTGCTGTAAAAACAATGTTTTTTGATGTCATACATTTTTACAAGCATATCTGATTTGCAGTACGCACAGTATGCCTAACAATCATCCCCAATTACTGGCTTCAGCCACCCTTTAAATTCAGGTAGACTCCCACTCTTTTCTGTACTTCTGGCTGTACAATTTTGATTGAGACATGTTGATTGATATTGTAAGTTCTGTTCAAGATCAAACATTTGTGACCAACTATATTCATTGGGTTTGTCTCGTCGAACACATACTACTGCTGCTGCAGTCAGCCAACAATGATTTGCAATTTGCTGAAATTGCTGCTGGCCTGCTGCTGCTTGTGCACGAGCTGAGCGCATGCTGCTGACGTCACTCACAAAGCACTTTTGCAGCCAGGCACGTGTGTTGTGACTGAGTGTGTGACAGAGAAAAATCGTTTTTGTGTCATTTAGAGGAAAAATGCATTTTAGCGTTTGAGTCACGATTCAAAAGTTGCTAAAAGTTCCAAATACATTTTTTTAAGTAGCTAAAATTGTTGCTAGGTGCTGTTTGAAAAAACTCTAAAAACTTGCTAAATCTGGCAACAAAATTGCTAAATTGGCATCACTGCTTGCACGAGCCTACCACTTCCTCTGTAGTTACGTTTACGGTGTTTCTGGAAAACCATCTTGAAGCCAAGGTGCTACCGCCCCCAGGCGGACTGGTAGACCAAAAGCGTCTCAAGCAAAAAGGCAAACATAGTACAGTAGCTATGATTTAAGATTGGAAACTATGTGGCTCGGTGTTCCATGTCTTTATCTGAAAACGGACTTCCCGGCAATAGATGAAGTTGCAAAAAGATTGCAATATTATTAAGTTGTCATTGATGGAATTCGAAGTTGGTAATCAACCATAAAACAAAAACAAAGCGTACGTGCGTGCGATATGGTCATACAAGGAAGGGGTGAACTTCCCATGAAAGGTGTGTCCTATTGGATCTGTAATTTCCAGTAAGCAATTCGTAGTTGTCAAAACAGCAGCTCTTTCTATTTGTGTAAAGTGACAAATGATTGTTACCACTGTAGATCGTATGAAGACTATATACTGTATTATAGATTCATTGTTTTTTGTTTGTTCTTTTAAAGGAATGAGTACTTCCTCAAAATTATAATTTATCATTGTGTGGGTGAGTGACTTTCGATTTCCTATATCTCTATGTAATCAAGGGAATGTAGTGGGAAAGTTAGGTCTATTAACAAAAGCAACAACTGCAGACCCACAAAAACCGTATTACTGTATTAATAGTCACTTCTTCACATTTAGCCTACATGTAGCCTATTTTAATGTGCAGGAATTTAAACACTAACATGAAACATTTTCTCTTTCTGATTTCAGATTGAATTATACTGTGTGGTATACTCTAAAGTATTCAGCAACAATGTTTCTATTGATTATTATAGTCACAAACTTTGGGACTTTGATAGCTGATGATGGTAAGCAGTCTTTTTTACATAGCCTATAAACATGTAAGTAGATTTAACCACAGTATTTTTGCCTGATCATGATTAACATTTGACAAGCTTTTTGTTTGTTAATTACTTGTAGCAATGAGTGATGGAAATCTTCAATGCTTCAACGATTATGACAAAAGTATGGTTTGTCATTTTACAACTGACAAGTCTAAGTGTGCTGAATACAACATGACATTGAAATTATTGGGCTCACAAAATATGTAAGTATATGATTGTTTAAGTTTTTCTATTGTCGATATTAATCTCACCAAGAAGTCATATTTCATTTCAAAACTGCATTATTATTCAACTTGTTTCCCAGAGGCCAGAATGATTGTACTTTCAAGGAAAAGCAGAGGTCCAATGATGTTTCCAAATGTGGATGCTCTATTGATCCAATGGTCCTTATTATTGGGGAGGAGTTTAATGCAACACTTTGGAATTCTGGGAAGCGCCTAAATTCCAAAGTCCTCTGTATCAAATGCAGCAGTGAGTTGCATCTACATATGCAGATTGCTATTTGGAAATGAATTACTGTTATAAAGAATATTGCATGAAATTAAACCATTCTTTAATTGATTGATATGTCAAACCATCCCTATCATTGCCCTATACAGTAAAACCCAAAACCCCCACCGTCCAAATGGTGAAACCAACAGAAAATGGGAATTTCCTGGTCAAATGGAAGACAAACTACCCTGATGATGCACCGTTTTCTAAGGCCTTGATTGCCGAATTGAGCTACAGAAAGAAAGGAGAAAAAGATGAGGTAAAGGAGGGTGATATACAGCATTCCCCCGTTTGCTGTCACATCACAAAGACAACATTTCTTCTAGCTCTTTCCTTTCTTCTTACAGGTGTCCAAAAATGACTCAACAACTTCCCATGAATTACTTGTCAGAGACTTGGAGCCAAACACCATTTATGCTCTGAAGGTCAGAACCTATACTGACATGAGCGGCCGTTTCAGTGACTGGAGTGAAGAGTTGGACTTCACCAACCGTAAGTGATTAAATGAGATTTATCATCCATGGGTTTTCAAACCTTAATTTCACTTTCACCTTGTAGCTCATTGTATATTCTTCTCTGCTCCACAGCTGCATCATCTCGGAAAGTACTCCAGATTGTCATTGTTTTCAGTTCCATTGCTGTTATCATCATTACAAGTGCTTTGTTTTGGTGCTGTGTTAGGTAAGTTGTCCTGACATGTCTGTAGGTGACATTATGTCTGTTTCCACAAACATTTGTTATCATACAGCTTCATATTGGCCCTATAGGCTTTCAAATCCTCCTATTTCCCCCCTCTGCAGACTCAAAACCAAGTTGTGGGATAATATTCCTAAATGTTCAAACCCAGACCTTTTGTATATGGTTCCAGGAGTACCTAAGGTGAGGCTCTATCTTCAATTATAAACTGGGTGGTTTGAGCCCTGAACGCTGATTGTCTGAAAGCCGTGGTATATCAGACCGTATACCATGGGTATGACAATTTAAAAAAAATAATAATAACAATTTTAGAATAGTTACATTTGTAACTAGTTTAGAATAGCAATAAGGCACCTCAGTGGTTTGTGCTATATGGCCAATATACCACAGCTAAGGGTTTTGTCCAGGCACTCTGCGTTGCGTTGTGCAGAAGAACAGCCCTTAGCCGTGGTATATTGGCCATTTACCACACCTCCTTAGGCCTTATTGCTTAAATATTCTATGTTTAAATAAACTGTAGACCTTCATTACATTCATACTGTAATTCCTTCCATTTGTGTATTTGCATTTAGTGATGTTTGTTCTCCACCACAGGTATTGTCTCCTCCCAAAATACCTTTATCCTCCATCTATGTTGATTCTTCAAAAATGGACACTGAAGGAAAAACATGGTGAGCGTATAGATGCACTATAATGAAAAGGTGTCTTCGGGTTCAGTCCTATTCGCATGGGCAGTCAAGTCCTTGCAATGAAAATAAGCTTTAATTCACTGTAAGTTGCCCGCTTGTCTTTTCTCTACAGGCCAAACCCCTCGATAGTAGATGGGAGCAGTGGAAGAGGTAGTGGCTCAGAGCTTGACTCATCATCTTCCCTGGGTTATGCCCACACATGTTCCATGAGCCCGGAGCCTAGTAATGTGCAGATCATTAGCCATCTTCAAGAGGCCCTGAGCAAAGTCTTTCCCAGCCTTGTTCCTTTGGACGGGAATCCTCAGTCATTGCTTTTAGCCCCTCCTATGACAGATGATGGTACACAAATGAACTGCCCTGAGTCAAATAGAGACATTGGTGTGTGTTCATCTGACTACAATCCTCTTCATTTCATGAGTGAGTCTGGAGGCTCTTGTGGGTCATCTTGTTACAACAATATTACCTACTCCCCCTCAGTGCCCCTCAACTCCATTCAAGAGTTAACAACAAGCAAGACATCCTCATTTCCTACGCAGCCTCTGCTCTTTTGTAACTCCTCCTACCATTCTGGTGAGGCTGAAGTGTTGAAAAATGCCCATCCACAGCTGTTTCTTGGTACTGGTCAACAAGATCTTAACTTGTCCACTAACTGTGCACCCCTCTTGCAAACTGACTTTTCATATCACCCGTGTGATGGCGCCAGTCATGATTCAGAGACTACCACATCAGCAGAGGACACCAGTCTGATCTACGGCTCTAATGACAGCAATGTGTCCAAACCTCACAATGTTATCAGTGTCGTTCCTGGATATCAGAGCTTCAGTGAGGCGGTCGGTAAGGACAATGAGAGAGGAACTGATGCCTTCATGGATGTGCCACTGCCACTTAAGGGTTTCCAGGATGTGGACAGTAGCGAGCCACTGATTTACGGTGTGAATCCATGTTACCACAGCCTGCCTGACCCTGGATGCTGCCTCCCCCCGAGTGATGTCGATTATCAGACTTTACAGAGCCTGGGACAAAATAGCCCACATCAGTGGGTTTCAGACAAACTGCTGAACAAGTGTTTGGAGACTGAGATCCCTCAAAGCTCCATGGGGAACATGCCTCTAAATGTCATACCCAACTCACAGGGAGGACAATGTCCGAAACCTGGATGTCCCTTTCTTACTGCTTTCTGTTCAGACCAAGCCATGCAAATAGACAATGACAGCTCTTATCATTGTGTGTGATTATACGGTAGACACTTTTGCACTTCACTTTACAATTTCTTTTATTTTGGGGACTTGAGCTCATATATATGTTTTTTTCTATATTATACAAACAGTTTGAATACCATTCTGCCATGAAAATGCTGTGGCCTCATGTCCAGAAATTTTGGATGTACAGCTCCTGTAAATAAACATTTGTGTGTGGGAAACTGCAACAGTTAATTGTTGAAGAGATATAACATGTCTTTGCCTTTGCCTCATCTGTCTGAAACATGTTGTTCATCATCTGGGATGTACTTCAGTTGAAATACTGAGCAATAACATCTAGATTACATATCAAGGTCGTCAAACTAGTCTCCAGCCTCTAAAAGTGACTTCTCTTCTAATGGCTTCCCAAAATAGTAAAATAGTCAGACAGTTTCATTGCATCTGATGTTTGATAGGCTAAATAGTGTTAACAGTGCAAGCCTCATGCAAACATTGAGGTTGAATTTCTGATGAAAAAAGTGGTTGTCCTACTTTCTTATTCTGCGCTGTTCCTTGAAACAAGTACATTGCAGCTTCCATGGAAATACACGCCCACAAAGTAGAGCCAGCCTCTGATGTCATAGATGTGTTGCGAATCAGGTTAAACAAAAAAATCTTTGTTTAGGGTTATTTTCTGAGGATGAAGTTCATGTTTTTTAGTGTTTCTTGTAGAAAACAAAGACTTTTTTCTCTTCAAAGCGCTTTCAAATCAAATTTTATTTGTCACATACACATGGTTAGCAGATGTTAATGTGAGTGGAGCGAAATGCTTGTGCTTCTACTTCCGACCATGCAGTAATATCTAAAAAGTAATCTAACAATTTCACAACATGTACATATAAATATATGGAAAAGCGATGGCCGAACGGCATAGGCAAGATGCAGTAGATGGTATGGAGTACAGTATATACATTTGAGATGAGTAATGTAGGGTATGTAAACATTATATAAAGTGGCATTGTTTAAAGTGACTAGTGATACATTTATTACATCCAATTTTTAATTATTAAAGTGGCTAGAGATTTGAGTCAGTATGTTGGCAGCAGCCACTCAATGTTAGTGATGGCTGTTTAACAGTCTGATGTTGCGCCTTCTTGACCACGCTGTCAGTGTGGGTGAACCATTTCAGTTTGTCCGTGATGTGTACGCCGAGGAACTTCAAACCTTTCACCTTCACTACTGTCCCGTCGATGTGGATAGGAGGGTGCTCCCTCTGCTGTTTCCTGAAGTCCACGATCATCTCCTTTGTTTTGTTGACGTTGAGTGTGAGGTTATTTTCCTGACACCATACTCCGAGGGCCCTCACCTCCTCCCTGTAGGCCGTCTCGTCATTGTTGGTAATCAAGCCTACCACTGTAGTGTCGTCCGCAAACTTGATGATTGAGTTGGAGGCGTGCATTGCCACGCAGTGTGATTGCAATTGCGTCGTCTGTGGACCTATTGGGGCGGTAAGCAAATTGGAGTGCGTCTAGGGTGCCAGGTAGGGTGGAGGTGATATGATCCTTGACTAGTCTCTCAAAGCACTTCATGATGACGGAAGTGAGTGCTACAGGGCCATAGTCATTTAGCTCAGTTATCTTAGCTTTCTTGGGAACAGGAACAATGGTGGCCCTCTTGAAGCATGTGGGAACAGCAGACTGGGATAGGGATTGATTGAATATGTCCTAAACACACCAGCATTTTCTTTTTGTAATCCGTGATTGACTGTAGACCCTGCCACATACATCTCGTGTCTGAGCCGTTGAATTGTGACTCTACTTTTTCTATATATTGATGCTTAGCTTGTTTGATTGCCTTGCGGAGGGAATAGCTACACTGTTTGTATTCGGTCATGTTTCCAGTCGCCTTGCCCTGATTAAAAGCAGTGGTTCGCGCTTTCAGTTTTACGCGAATGCCGCCATCAATCCACGGTTTCTGGTTGGGGAAGGATTTAATATTTGCTGTGGGTACAACATCCCCCATGCACTTGCTAATAAACTCGCTCACCGAATCAGCGTATACATCAATGTTGTTGTTCGACGCTATCCGGAACATATCCCAGTCCACGTGATCGAAGCAATCTTGAAGCGTGGAATCAGATTGGTTGGACCAGCATTGAACAGACCTGAGCACGGGCGTTTCCTGTTTTAGTTTCTGTCTATAGGCTGGGAGCAACAAAATGGAGTCGTGGTCAGATTGGCCGAAAGGAGGGCGAGGGAGGGCTTTGTATGCGTCGCGCAAATTAGAGTAACAATGATCCAGTATTTTCCGGCCCGGGTCGCGCATTCGATATGCTGATAAAATTTAGGGAGCCTTGTTTTCAGATTAGCCTTGTTAAAACCCCAAGCTACAATAAATGCAGCCTCAGGATATGTGGTTTCCAGTTTACATAGAGTCCAATGAAGTTATTTCAGGGCCATTGAGGTGTCTGCTAAGGGGGGATATACACGACTGTGATTATAGTCGAAGAGAATTCTCTTGGTAGATAATGCGGTCGGCATTTGATTGTAAGGAATTCTAGGTCAGGTGAACAAAAGGACTTGAGTTCCTGTATGCTGTTATGATCACACCACGACTCGTTAATCATAACGCGTACACCCCCGCCCTTCTTCTGACCAGAGAGATGTTTGTTTCTGTCGGCGAGATGCGTGAAGAAACCAGGTGGCTGTACCGACTCTGATAACGTATCCCGAGTGAGCCATGTTTCGTGAAACAGAGAATGTTACATTCTCTGATGTCGCTCTGGTAGCCAACCCTTGCTCGAATTTCGTCTACCTTGTTGTCAAGAGACTGGACATTGGCAAGTAGTATACTCGGGAGCGGTGGGCGATGTGCCCGTCTACGGAGCCTGGCCAGAAGACCGCTCCGTCTGCCCCTTCTGTGGCGCCTTTGTTTTGAGTCGCCGGCTGGGATCCAATCCATTGTCCTGGGTGGTGGACCAAACAGAGGATACACTTCGGGAAAGTCGTATTCCTGGTCATAATGTTGGTTGTTGACGTTGCTCTTATATCCAATAGTTCCTCCCAGCTGTATGTAAAAGACTTAAGATTTCCTGGGGTAACAGTGTAAGAAATAATACATAAAAAAACAAAATACTGCATAGTTTTCTAAGAACACGAAGCGAGGCGGCCATCTCTGTGGGCACTGGTGAAGCTTGAATAAAGATTACCTGACTAGTGACACACATAGCTATGGTTTATCATGCAGAAAATTGTGAGGCGTTTTCCACAGTTTAACCATCGATAATAGTATACGGTTGGAATGACTGAGGCATTCAGCATAATTTCTTTCATGGTATTGTGGCGATTTTGTGACAGGCTGTTTTTGAACAAAGGCCAAGATAGAAGTGTGGAGACACCGGAGGGGATGGTGAAAGGCCATTTTCACAGAGCCACAGGTCTGCTATGCCAACTTGTCATGCTTATATTGAGCAAGCACGCAGGAATGCATGGTGGCATTCACAGCTATGTCATACTTCGAATGCAAAAATTGAATTTTGTTGAGGATTAAAAGGCAGCTCAAAGGTTGTCTTGAAAATGTGAATTTATTGAAATATTCTGTCATGGGCACCACTTTCTGTTATTGCCATTTAATAGCTCAAATACCTATGTACTTCTCTGTGTTGCAGGCATGTTAAGCTTCGGTCCAGTTAGTGTTAGAAATACCAGGTGAGCGCTTGTAGATTCCAATAAGTAATGCACATTTCAGGACTTATACCACACATTCTTCTTTATGTTTGTATGCAAAGGATCAAGTTGCACAATTGACTAAAAAATAGCACAAATGAAGAACACATTAGGATTCTGATTATAATGCAATCAATACTCAATTACCTGTTAAGTACTGTGGGACCTCTGGTGCCCTCACTGGTCCAGTGCTTCTCTAAGGTCGTCGTCCACCTGTATGATTTATGGGCCCTGCTCTTGAACCTTGCTTGGAGAACAAATGAACTGCAGTGATGTCACATCTTCCTGCCAGTGATCAACATTAATGTCCTTTTTAGAGGGAGAAAATATACATCACTTTTATGGAGTACTAACAATGAAATCACTTTTATCCGGTTCTTTTTAGCTTTCTATCTAAATTGTTGCAAGTGTAATGTTGGACATAGATGCATTTTAAGGGGAGCAATTGTAATGGAAAATATTTTAGGCTGAAAGTCTGCATCACCTTTAATATGTACCCAGTGGTGTAAAGTACTTAAGTAAAAATACTTTAAAGCACTACTTAAGTAGTTTTTTGAGGTATCTGTAGTTTACTATTTATATTTTTTGTCAACTTTTACTCCACTACATTCCTAAAGAAAATAATGTATTTTCTACTCCATATTCATTACATTTTGAATGCTTAGCAGGACAGGAAAATTGTCTAATTCACACGCTTAAAAAGAAAATCCCTGGTCATCCCTACTGCATCTGATCTGGCGGACTCACTAAACACAAATGCTTTGTTTGTAAATTATGTCTGAGTGTTGGAGTGTGCCCCTGGCTAACCATACATTTAAAAAGCAAGAAAGTCGTTCCGTCTGGTTTTCTTAATACAAGGAATTTGAAATGGTTATACTTTTATTTTGATAGCTAAATATATTATAGAAATTACATTTACTTTTGAAGTATATTTAAAACCAAAATACTTTTCTACTTTTACTCAAGTAGGATTTTACTGGGTGACTTTCACTTGAGTCATTTTATATTAAGGAATCTTTACTCTTACTCAAGTATGACAATTCGGTACTTTTTCCACCAATGTATGTATCACACATTTTATATGACGTACAGTACCAGAAAGAACTTGCAATAGAAAACAGCACACGCAATCTATTGCCATGGTGGGAAAAAAAGAGAAGTGCATTATCATGAGGATGCAAACGTCTCTGCTTGGACTGAGTTAACATATCCGTTTCCTGCATATTAGAAAAGGAGAACCGCAACAGTATAGGTGCTACCTGACAGTCTTTAGAAATGAATAGTAGTAATAGGAGTTTAATTAGAGTGCTTTATATTGTATGATCAACGTTACTGTTACCTTCATTCTGATCTAAATTGATGCCTACAGTTGTAATTTAGCACCATCTCCTGAGCATAATGTGTATTGCACGTTGTTGTCCCACACAATAACCTCTGATATTTATTGAATGTGCAATCTAGAACTTCAATTCCCAGTAAAAATGAAAGTGTTGCACTTGCCCAGTGACGTTTACCAACACTTTGGGAGACACAAACCGAAGAAGCACAAGCAAGCGCACCTGTTGGTTTCAATTTTTAAAAATCAGATTGTGTTTGTTCCTTCTCGTTGCCACAGAGGACTCATAAAGTAGGTTACTTTAACCAATTTTTTTAAAAAAAGTTTACAATAGACATTTGCTTTATTTATAAACAGATACAAGCAACCAAAACATTAACAGGCACTTAGTATGCATGACTGACAACATTTTGAAGTGTAAAATGTAAAATAAAAAAAATGGAAGTAAAAGGATACCATAAATGTTAATGCATATAGATGTATTTTTTAACTACTCTACTACTACAAAATAAGTTGTACAGTAATTGTATTATTACAAGGCAATATTGTTTTTTTTAAATCACTGGATAGCTCTTGTAAGCTTTGGCATGGTGGATGTTGAGAATTGTTATAGACTACATTTGAACAATTTTGTCTATCTATACACATTTCAACACAGCATTAAATTTGATGGTATACATCAATATCGTTTCCCGTACATACTGTAGCTAGCGTGTTTTTGTCACTAATAACATATTTTCTGAAACTGTAAGATCATTATATAAGCCTCAATATTAACATTTCTTCTGTTTAGTATGCATCTTAAATTCTAACAAACATCTAAAAACAATTCCATCACGTTATGAAATGTATGATGTATTATAACACTACCACAGAATTTGCAACAATGAGACTCTTAAATAACAACCCTGAGAGCAATGCATAAAGACAGCTAATACATCAGGTGAGTGGTTACGACTTATATTACACATACACAATCCTATTGGAAAAGTTTTAAAAAAATTACATTTACTCATGTTATAATTAGTGTGTTGTGCAAGATAAGTTAAAGCTAAGACATTGAAGGTGCAAAGTATCTTTCCTGTTAAAAAACCTAGAAATGTAAGTCTGACATACATGACTGTGCCAGTGTTGAAATGACAGGTCCTAATACTCTTGTTGTAGGTCTACAGAGAAGTTCTGTATTCTTTCCACCATGAAGAAGCAGAGTGTTCCAGTGAAACCCAGGATGACCATAATGAGCAGTTGCCATGTCAACAGCAAGTAGCCACTGTAGAAGAAGGCAACTGCTGCAAAAATGGACTGGCAAAGGAAAGAAGAAAACAAAAACTTGTTGAAAGTAATACAAAGAGTTGACTTTGTGTTACTACTCTGTCACAGTAATGTATGAATTGTGTCTTAGATTGTGAGTTCTTACAGAATACTAATGTAATAAAAGAATTGGTACATACAGCTATAAAATAACAATAATGCATGTTTGTGTGGCTAAATAGACCGCCACAAGAAGCCCTTCAATCGTCCTTCACTCTAGTTATTCTTACAGTATAACCACACAAGGGATATACTACCAGTCAAAAGTTTTAGAACACCTACTCATTCAAGGGTTTTTCTTCATTTTTACTATTTTCTACATTGTAGAATAATAGTGAAGACATCAAAACTATGAAATAACACATATGGAATCTTGTAGTAACCAAAAAAGTGTTAAACAAATCAAAATATATTTTATATTTGAGATTCTTCAAATAGCCACCCTTTTCCCTGGTGACAGCTTGGCACACTCTTGGCATTCTCTCAACCAGCTCACCTAGAATGCTTTTCCAACAGTCTTGAAGGAGTTCTCACATATTCTGAGCACTTGTTGGCTGCTTTTCCTTCACTCTGCGGGTTGACTCATCCCAAACCATCTCAATTGGGTTGAGGTCGGGGGATTGTGCAGGCCAGGTCATCTGATGTAGCACTTTATCACTCTCCTTCTTGGTAGAATAGCACTTACACAGCCTGGAGGTGTGTTGGGTCATTGTCCTGTTGAAAAACCAATGATAGTTGGACTAAGCGCAAACCAGATGGGATGGTGTACCGCTGCAGAATGCTGTGGTAGCCATGATGGTTAAGTGAGCCTTGAATTCTAAATAAATCACAGACAGTGTAACCAGCAAAGCACCCCCACACCATAACACCTCCACCTCCATGCTTTACGATGGGAAATACACATGCGGCGATCATCCGTTCACCCACACCGCGTCTCACAAAGACACGGCTGTTGGAACCAAAAATCTCCAATTTGGACCAGACCAAAGGACAAATTCTCACTGGTCCATTGCTCATGTTTCTTGGCCCAAGCAAGTCTCTTCTTATTATTGGTGTCCTTTAGTGTCCTTTCCTCGCAGCAATTCGACCATGAAGACCTGATTCACAGTCTCCTCCGAACTGTTGATGTTGAGGTGTCTGTTACTTGAACTCTGAAGCATTTATTTGGGCTGCAATTTCTGAGGCTGGTAACTCTAATGAACTTATCCTCTGCAGCAGAGGTAACTCTGGTTCTTAAGTTCCTGTGGCGGTCCTCATGAGAGCCAGTTTCATCATAGCGCTTGATGGTTTTTGCGACTGCAGTTGAGGCAACTTTCAAAGTTCTTGAAATGTTCCGTATTGACTGACCTTCATGTCTTAAAGTAATGATGGACAGTCGTTTCTCTTTTGTGCTGTTCTTGCCATAATATGGACTTGGTCTTTTACCAAATAGGGCTATCTTATGTATAACCCCCTACCTTATCACAACACAACTGATTGGCTCAAACACATTAAGAAGGAAAGAAATTCCACAAATTAACTTTTAAGAAGGCATTGAAATGCATTCCAGGTGACTACCTCATAAAACTAGTTGAGAGAATGCCAAGTGTGTGCAAAGCTGTCATCAATGCAAAGGGTGGCTATTTGAAGAATCTCAAATATAAAATATATATGTTGATTTGTTTAACACTTTTTTGGTTACTAAACTCAGTATGGCTGGTGGTATTGTCATGCTGGTGGGTCATGTCAGGGTGAGCCTCCAGGAAGGGTACCACATGAAGGAGGAGGATGTCTTCCCTGTAACGCACAGCGTTGAGATTGCCTGCAATGACAACAAGCTCAGTCCGATGAATCTCCAATTCGAACTCGCTCCAGAGTACAGGCCTCGGTGTAACGCTCATTCCTTCGACGATAAACGTGAATCCAACCATCACCCCTGGTGAGACAAAACCGCGACTCGTCAGTGAAGAGCACTTTTTGCCAGTCTTGTCTGGTCCAGCGATGGTGGGTTTGTGCCCATAGGCGACGTTGTTGCCGGTGATGTCTGGTGAGGACCTGCCTTACAACAGGCCTACAAGCCCTCAGTCCGGCCTCTCTCAGCCTATTGCGGACAGTCTGAGCACTGATGGAGGGATTATGCGTTCCTGGTGTAACTCGGGCAGTTGTTGTTGTCATCCTGTGCCTGTCCCGCAGGTGTGATGTTCGGATGTACCGATCCTGTGCAGGTGTTGTTACACGTGGTCTGCCACTGCGAGGATGATCAGCTGTCCGTCCTGTCTCCCTGTAGCACTGTCTTAGACATCTCACAGTACGGACATTGCAATTTATTTCCCTGGCCACATCTGCAGTCCTCATGCCTCCTTGCAGCATGCCTAAAGCACGTTCACGCAGATGAGCAGGGACCATGGGCATCTTTCTTTTGGTGTTTTTCAGTCAGTAGAAAGGCCTCTTTAGTGTCCTAAGTTTTCATAACTGTGACCTTAATTGCCTACCGTCTGCAAGCTGTTAGTGTCTTAACAACCGCTCCACAGGTGCATGTTCATTAATTGTTTATGGTTCATTGAACAAGCATGGGAAACAGTTTTTAAACCCTTTACAATGAAGATCTGTGAAGTTATTTGCGTTTTTACAAATTATCTTTGAAAGATAGGGACGTTTCTTTTTTTGCGGAGTTTACATGATTCCATATGTATTATTTCATAGTTGAGATGCCTTCTCTATTATTCTACAATGTAGAAAATAGTTTTAAAAAGATTTTAAAATCCTTGAATGAGTAGGTGTTCTAAAACTTTTGACCGGTAGTGTACATCGGCCTACGCATACCTAAACAGCCATAAGTTATTAATCAACTATACTGCAATGAACTACACCCAGCGCACCACAGTATCAATTGCTGGTACATATGGTTGAGTAAACAATCAGCTGTATCAAGCTCTCTCAGGGGTTACCTGGATGAATTTGAAGATGGCAAAAGCAGGCGCGCTTTGCTCAGCATAAACACGCCCCAAGATGCTGTACAGTTGAGTGTTGAAACAGCTGTCACCGAGTCCAAGCAGGAAACTACACAGCAATGCGATGGAGATACTAGGAAACAGATAGGAGACGCTCAACTGTGAGGGGGTTACAACAGGTCGTTTTCAACTGACATGATTTCTGATTAATATAAAAACAATATACAGCCCTGCTTTAATTGTTTTGTTTTATATTAAAACAATACCTTGGTGTCAGATATGGCTTGTTCAGTGTGCTAGTTTTTAAAACCACAGGGGCATCATCTGGGATGTTGAGGTAGATCAAGTAAAAGGCAACAAAATGGACGACCATCCCCAGGAAGACCACAGATGTCCGTCTGAAGCGGTTGTTCTTACATACTAGTCCAAAGACGCCTCCACCTGACAAATCACATCAGATTACTGTCAAACTAGTTCCTTGTTAGATTGTAACACCAACATAAGAGTGATGGGTAAAAGTTACACTGGGCAACACAAACCTACCAACTATCTCTCCAATCCCCACCACGATTCCAGAGATCCCAATCAAGCCTTTAGCTGCCGCTCCAAACTCTGTTGTTGCCCCGATACATGTCCCATACACACCACTGTAGAAAGATAGCTCCAGACCTACGATGACAACACACTGCTAAAAACACTATTCCTCTGAGGGAAATGTCTGGACTTTTGGTTGTGCAGTACAATCTACTTACCACTGTATGCCATGCAACAGCTCAGGAGCAATATGGTTTTGGTTTTGAGCAGTTGCAGGATTGTCTCTGAAGAGAAGGAAACACACAAGGAATTGCTTTGGATGACTAACAGGATAGTAAAACAGTGTAACAACATAAACAAGGTAACGGAGGTGTCCTTTAACCCAAAGGAATAGATCAATGATTGATTGTATAATAACAAATGTGCCTGTGAAGCTACATTAACTTACTGAATTCTGACTTTGCATCTTGTACTGCAGAGTTGGCTCTTTGCTTATACCTGCCAAATATTAAGATGGAAAATGATCAAATTAGCAAGACAAACAATATTTATTTTCAATACTGTGATATTCAAATTCATAGCAGAATGAATAACCACCATTTAAAACAGAGACACCAACACAGTTCCATAGATTCCCATTGGAATAAGGGTACAGTGAGAAAGTACTGTCAATTCATTAGGAAACTAACATCATGCGAGACGAGAGCAAAGGCTGGCCTTCCTCCTCATTGAGCATCTCCTCTTCTGTTGGAGGAGTCTTTCTCAGAGCCAGGAAGCTGAGTGTTCCCAGCACTGAGGTAACCAGGAGACCTATAAAGATAGTATTTCTGCTCCTATCTGAGAGGGACATCAAGAACAAAGGAAACAGTGTCCAACGGAGAACACACACCATTACTAAGTAGGGCAACAATATTGGAAGGGTATGAGTCATAACCTTAATGAAAACAAAGATGCAATTGCAAGTTTTCATTAATGTTAGCTCTATTTTCTCCATATTTTCCCATTGGATGATCTTCTCATGCACATACCTGATATTTCTATCCTTCCATTCCAATCAAAATAAATGTAAAGATTGCCAAATAACATGCTGAAAAAGAAAACAATGTGTTACAATTACACCTTCTGCTCTAGGTCACCAAATAATGGAAATGACTGCCATTATTATGTACCCTACCATTAAAATATACTATTAATATACCTGCACTGTAAAAGGGCCCAAAACATCCCTGTGTTCCTATTGATGGTGGAAGCATCGGAGTTCTCCACAAGGAAGTGTCCTTGAGCTGTCCAAAGCACTGATGAAAGGGATACAAAGAGTAAGTGAGAGAGGCTGATTAGGAAGTGCAGATGTAATGAATAGAGATGGTTGCTATTTGATGACATTTGAATTGATCAAAATGCATTATCGGGGAACTATTCAGGGAAAATGTGTCTATTTTATTTGGCACAAACTAACATTATCAAACAATTCGGTTCATCTGCCCTAAGAATTCTCATTTAGCTCTCCCATTTGTAAAATGTTTGCTTTGCTTGCGATCAGAGATAATGAACATAACCCCGGCATTTGCCTTTTATGTAAATCATTAACAAGCTCCATTTCAGACATCATAACCATGGTAACCTTTGTCCAAAGCTCAGCAACTGACAAGACAGACTCAATACTCTTTAACATGCATCCAGGTCATGTGCTCCTTCTTGATTTGATCTGCCGTACCCATATTGATAACAGTTTATAATACTGTGTAATTACTATGGCATTTGATCTACTTACAATTTACAAATCATTATTTTCCGACAGCAAAAAAATAGGTACAACTCAGTTTACAAATGTGTTAGGAATGAATGGCACGCATAAGAGAATAGCAGACTCCAGAGGCATGTAGAGAATTTTGGATTGGATTAGGCATATGCACAAAGAGGTGAAATATACACTACGTGACCAAAAGTATGTGGACACCTACTCGTCGAACATTTCATTCCAAAATCATGGGCATTAATATGGAGTCCGTCAGACTGTCATATGGTGACGCGTGATTAATCACTCCAGAGAACTCGTTTCCACTGCTCTAGAGTCCAATGGCAGCGAGCTTTACTCCACTCCAGCCTACACTTGGCATTGCACATGGTGATCTTAGGCTTGTGTGCAGCTGCTCGGCCATGGAAACCCATTTCATGAAGCTCCCGACGAACAGTTATTGTGCTGATGTTGCAACCAGAGTTTGGAACTCGGTAGTGAGTGTTGCAAGCAAGGACAGATGATTTTTATGCACTACGTGCTTCAGCACTCGGCGGTCACGTTCTGTGAGCTTGTGTGTCCTACCACTTCACGGCTTAGCAGTTGTTTCTCCTAGATGTTTCCACTTCACAATAACAGCACTTACAGTTGACCGGGGCAGCTCTAGCAGTGCAGAAATTTGACAAACTAACTTGTTGGAAAAGTTTAATCCTATGACGGTGCCACGTTGAAAGTCACTGAGCTCTCAGTAAGATGATTCTATTGCCAATGTTTCGCTATGGAGATTGCATGGCTGTGTGCTCAACTTTATACACCTGTCAGCAACGGGTGTGGCTGAAATAGACAGATCTACTAATTTGAAGGGGTGTCCACATACAGTCCTTTGTAATATAGTGTATATGACTTTATACCAAACTGTCATGTAAATCATGACAGTTCAATGTAATTTGTGCCAATATGTAATGATGTGAAGGATTCTGTATATTCTGTAGTAATGTTAACCAGATAGCAGAGGGAACAAAGGAGAGATCCCATGAAACCGGACTTACTGGCTGCTCCTATGCCGATTAGTACTGAGGTGAAGTAAAAGGACCATGTTGATGGGGTGATGAATACAGCTACGTAACCACTATGGAAAAGAATGGAACCATAACAAACAACAGCACGTGACCTTGTTATAACTAGACAACTACTTCAGACAGAAATATCAATCAACTACTGACCTGCAAATAGAAAATGAATGGGGGGGGGGTAATTCCTTTAGAATACTTTGATACTCACCTGTAAAGAATTCCACTGAAAAACATTGTAAACTGTGGTCCAATTATTGCAACAACAGTTGGAGCTAACAAATTTGAAAACGAAAAAATTCCATAGATGATTCCAAGGCTGTTGTACAAGGACAGAAAGAAAACAGTACAGAGGAAAAAGTTTAGTGTCTGGTATAAGGGTCAATGACTCTGAAAGATGCACATTATCTCCCCCACTCATTTCGCTGGGATAATGGGGTTTTCCAATATTTAGCCTATGGTAACACCATCCAACTCACCTGTGATAACCACTTCCAGTGAAGGTATCATTGTCCAGGCTTTTAACTATGGTTTGCTTTAAAATAGAGGAGAAATGGGATATTAATGTGAATCATATGAACATAGAAAATATGTTCTCAAATATTGCTGCCACCACTACCAATGTGCCCTGTGGAGATTGACCTTTACATGTATTAATTTCAGGAATTCCTTTGGCATGACAATTTATTGACTGATGAAGAAATTGGAAACACAAGATGCGCCTGACCCAGGACTCCAACAATGCACCACTGACAAGGCTGCTGAGGACATCATGTGAGCTGGAAGATGCACAGGAAAATAAACTGATGCAATTTATCATGGGGTAAAAGTTCTTAAACTTGAGAGTCAAAGGCAATGGACTTGAAAAAAGCGAAGCATGACTGCAAAATGACAACAATTCAAATTTTATTGGTCGCATTCACATATTTAGCAGATGTTATTGCGGGTTTTGCAAAATGCTTGCGTTGCTAACTCCAGCAGTGCAGTAATACCTAACATTTCACACAGATCTAAAAGTAACAGAATGGAATTAAGAAATATATAAATATTGATGTACCATGAATGATAAACAATTATAACATGTCTAATGTAACCACTTTTAAGATATCAAACAGCTACCAAATGTAGATAGCAGTTATCAATGGGTAACGGTCCATTGTCTCAAGTGAAATTGACTATTTAGCAAACAAAACAACTGATCAGTCAATATATTACAAACATGTCAAATGACAACAGATATTATATTTCTGATTAATTCGAGTATGTAGCCTACATGACATGTAATTTGAAGGGGAGAGGTCAAACAGCTGTCAATTTCAGATAAATTAGCTAGTTAGGAAGTTGCTGGTATCTGAAATATCATTGGGTAGGTGTGAATTTTCTCCAGTGATATTGACTCTAGCAAACAAAACAAATTACCAGTCAATATAGTTGGAATAGGCAACGACTTCAGCTTAGGTCACACAAGTGAAAGTGTGTTCTTTGACTTACTTCAATGTTTCCACAGGTGGTGAAAGCAGTGAAAATGAACAGAAATCCTAGTCCCAGAATGATAACGTTGTAAATCCTGAGGTCTGCCATGATTATATTATTCTTGTACCACCTCTTGGTAGATGTCCCAGGTCGCTACACAGCACTCAATGCAATGAGATAAGATTATTCCAACAGTTACACTTCTTGCGTCGACCAGACATTTCTGAGATGGCTAAGCAAATACAAAAAAACATAGAATCTAGCTAGAGACACCCACGCCTTTGTTGGACAAGCACTTTTCGGCTACTCTTCTTCAAAAGTCCATATGGTAACTTTTCTTCCGCACGCTCTCTCTGTCAATAAGTTATCAGCACGAGCCAATTCAGCATAACCCTACCATTAGCACATTTGGTAGATTGTTGTAGTTAGTAGGCTATGTATCTAATAGCTAGCAAGCGAAGTTCCTCGTGATCGCATATAATACGACCAGGCTTTATATCGTTGTTGTGGGGGGGACAAATGCCTTTCATTAGAAACCAAGCAAACAGTTGAGATTTATCAAACGCTTTACAGGCAATGGAAGCCCCGTAGGACCAATACACGTCAGCGCGTTCGTTTCCCAGCAGTCTCACTTCATATTGTACACAATCATCATGGCGACCCAGGATGGTAGGTATTGAAAGAAATATAATGCTATGCTTGCCACATATCTATGCGGTGCAATTTATCAATTTTCAATTCATTAATTTTGGAATTTAATCGTATTTCTGGTGTTGGTGCAAATTGAACATGTCAATTGGATTTGAAATCATATTTTCTTCATAATCCAAGGTTCGCCCGGTTATCCTGGTCACTGGCTAGCTGCTAGCCAACCATATTTAGCTAGATAACGTTAGCTCTTTCGATTTTGTTACATAGCCAAAATAACTAGAGCTACTGTTACATAAGTTGTAATTTGATTCTAGAAACCTAGGACAAGTGTAATAGTTGTAGCTATCGCCATGTTATTTTGTAGCTATCAACCTTAGCTATATTAGGCATTTATAAGCTAACAAGTTATGTTAACTAGCTAGCCAACTCTATCTGACTGCAAATGTAGCTTGGATGTGTCAGCTAACTTAGCTAGCATGACTAGGTAGCTAGCAAGTTAGCGCTATTTGCAAATAAGCTACAGTAGCTCGCTAAGAGCCACGTGAGATGTCAGATTTAGCTAACGTAGCTAAACGACCCACAGAATACCAAATAGGTCAACCAGCCAGTTGCTTGCTGCTGCTTTGTCATAACAAACGAGCTGCATGAAGTCATACTTGCTAGTTATTACTTGGCTGAGAAGACCTAATGTGACAAACTATTCCCAAACATTGAGTTTTGACCAACTCTATGGCGTTGACATAACTGTGCCTGGCTGATAATTCTTGTGGAGTTGAGAATTCTCAGCTAAACTATGCCTTTCATAATCCTTTCATAGGAAATGAAGAAGTCGTAATGGAAACTGAAGCCACTTTGAAAGAGCCACAACCACTGTGTGAAAATGTTGGCGAAGGGAATGCTGAAGTATCGGAAACTGTGTCTCGGACAGATAATGCCGGGGAAAGCTCTTCAACTCAGGACCCTACTGTCAGCAATGGAGATGACAGTGATGAAGGAAAGGAGATGGTGGAGCTAAAGATTATTTGGAACAAGAATAAGTATGATCTCAAAATTCCTTTAGATGGCACTGGAGCCAAACTGAAAGAGCGAATCCATTCACTCACTGGTAAGTAGTTGTTTAGGCTTGCGTACTAACTACTTGGATATGTATAACAGTCAGTGTTGATTAATGTCTCTCAACCACTCTCTCTTTTTCTCTCTCTCTATGTTAATAGGTCTTCCACCTGCTATGCAGAAAGTGATGTACAAGGGACTGCTACCAGAAGATAAGACGCTACGTGAAATTAAAGTTACAAATGGTGCAAAAATAATGGTGGTTGGATCTACAATAAATGATGTACTAGCTGTAAATACTCCAAAAGAGGTTATTCAGCAGGAAGTTAAAGCTGAAGAAAACAAAAAGGAACCTTTGTGTCGGCAAAAAGTAGGACTTTTCAACGTCTTTTGATTTCCATATTTGTAAATAAACAACTTCTTTGCCCAAGGTATGGTCACAGGTTATGATATTTTTTATTCAACTGTGAACTTAAAATAATAATGTATTGAATTTCAGCAACACAGAAAGGTGTTGGACAAAGGCAAACCAGAGGACATAATGCCATCTGTTAAAGGAACAAAGGTGAGTATTTTCAAAAAAAAACTAATGATGGTTGGGAAAGTATGCTTGTAATGGTTGTTTTACACTGAGTATACCAAGCATTAGGAACACCTTCTTAATATTGTTGCAGCCCCCTGTCCCTTGTCCCCAGAACAGCCTCAATTCTTTGGGGAATGGACTCTACAAGGTGTGCACAGGGATTCTGGCCCATGTTGACTCCAATGATTCCCACAGTTGTGTCAAGTTGGCTAGATGTCCTTTGGGTAGTGGAATATTCTTGATACACCTGGGAAACTGAGTGAAAAACCCAGCAGCGTTGCAGTACTTTACACAAACCGGTGCGCCTGGCACCTACTACCATACCCCCTCAAAGGCACTTAAATCTTTTGTCTTGCCTATTCACCCTCTGAATGGCACACATACACAATCCATTTCTCAATTGTCTCAAGGCATAAGAATCCTTCTTTAATCTGTCTCCTCCCTTTTATCTACACTGAATGAAGTGGATTTAACAAATTACATCATTAAGGGATCATAGCTTTCACATGGATTCACCTGGTCAGTCTATGTCATGGAAAAAGCAGGTATTCCTAATGTTTTGTATACTCAGTGTATATTGCCCTGTTTATGTATTTTTCTTAGAAATTTCCACTGGAACACTGTATCACAGTCAGGAGCTTGGAGATGGGTCGTTGTGAATTACTTCCTTGTTCTTCCACTAATGACCAGCAAGTGATCTCTCATTTGTTACACAGGAACGCTTACCAACAGTGCCTTTAGCTGGAATGTACAACAAATCTGGTGGAAAAGTTCGTCTCACCTTCAAACTGGAACAAGATCAACTGTGGATTGGAACTAAGGGTGAGATGACCCCCTGGTTTAGTTGGATTTTGTGTTAAAAAGTTGAAAAAGTGTTATGGCACTCACCAATTATCTGTGTATATTCTCCTACAGAGAGGACAGAGAAAATCCCAATGGGCTCCATCAAACATGTGGTGACTGAACCCATTGAAGGCCATGAGGATTATCACATGATGGTAACACGTTTCCTTACTACAAACTGCACAAGCCAGATTGACAGTTGATGTAATGTATGTTTTTTTCCATAAACACATACATTACTTTGTATTTTGTCAAAAGTAGCTATCTTATTTATGGTGCAATTAATATTCTCTCATTCACTTTCCTAGGCATTTCAGTTGGGTCCAACAGAAGCCTCTCAGTATTGGGTCTACTGGGTGCCAATTCAGTTTGTTGATGCAATCAAAGACACAGTCCTTGGAAAGTGGCAGTATTTCTAATGTGCCTCTATTATTGACAGTGAAAAACTGTGATCTAGAACAGGAACATATGAAAATGGGGATCTGGAGACAACAAGGAATCCTAAGGAACTTAACATTGAAGCATATTAGAGAAGCAAACTGAAGGATGCCAATGGACAATTCATATTATTTGGGGTTTCAAGTGCACTATGAGGCATCATCATATTCCTCAGCCCAGTTCATCATCCATTTTTTTGAGCAAACCCAAGGGAAAACAATAAAACTAAATGTACAGAGATTGCTGATGCATTTCTCAGTTATTCTTAAAGTAATAGAATGTATTTAAGGGGAAAAAAGAAAAAATCTGGACTAGTATGTGGTAGCCTATGTTTATTTATTCTATGGATCAACACAAGCAAACTTGCCAAAGTTGAATACAGTTTCTAATGGTCTCAAGATATTGGTTTACTTGTAGTCATGATAAATGTTCATGTTAACAGAAATTATTGAAACATCTAATGGAATTGAAGAAGATTCCCTCAGCAGAAATAGATCACTATATAACTTAAAGTAGTAAGAAACTTACTCATGTACGTTTTGCTATTTACAATCATCATTTATAGTTGAGGGGGGATTTCTGTTGATTATTTAAAAAGAAGAGTGGGTGCTGTGGTATGGTGTGGAATAGTCTCACAGATGATTCAGAATATGTTTCTGTTAAGCATCAGGCCAGACATTGAGCATTACTGCAATCCAGTGTCATGCTATCATGAGATCTCTGTCACATGCAAAGGGAATTAGTATAATCACATGGTTTAGATCAGGGATGGGCAACTGATGGGGGCCACAAAAAATCTGAACTCAATCATGAGGGGCTGCAGTTGCTCGTGATTCCCCTCCCCCATCACCACATTAGCAGCCTCCCTCTTGACAGCGGATATTATGTCATTTTGCTTTAGTTTATTTAGTACGGTTCTACACATTTTGCCATGGGGTATAGAGAAAATGTTGCTGTTTTAAAGCAAGTTTGCTGCAATTCTACACAGTTTGTCATGTTTCAGAGACAAGATCTTGCAATTATATAACACATTTTAATATAATTCTAAAAAAAATTGCAATGGGGCAAAGAGGAAAACTTGCTGTTTTACAGCTAATTTCCTGTAATTCTACACATTTTGCCATAGGTTGGACAGAGATAAATGTTTTTTAAATTATATCTGAGTAAGACTGACTAACAAAATCAATGGGGGCCTCCCGGACGGTAAATCGAACATGATTACTAAGTTTAGATAATGTAGCTGGCCGCTAGACTAATTTACCAATCTAAATTTTTTTAGCTGAAATGGGCTATGTGAGTGACTATCAGTGACTGACATAGCAAGAGAAAAACTAATGCTCAACCAAATGTTGAAATTGCACCTTGTGTATTCTACTATTCTAGCTTGCAACAGCAACTTGAGACACCCACTGAGTTAAAAATAAAAAATACATTTGATCCGAGGGCTCATCCCTGGTTTAGATGCACTATGCTGTTCCTACAGGAGAGGGCCACAATGTCACACTTTTACATTTCTTGTTGATAGCAATATCAACTGCCGTGGGTATAATTTTTCAGAAATGCAAAGGCCTTAATGTATTTATATACAGATAAGAACCAGTAACTGCAACATTCAAATACTTTATTTAATTTAAAGTATTTAATAAATATACAAATACTAAAAAGCATATGAAGTCCAAGTTTGCTTTGCATTTGCCAATGTCCATTCAAATTTCCAAAGCCTAAAAATATATATTTTCAAATCTGCAAAAAATATACAGACACTTTAAAAGCAAATAACTGAAATAAGTTGTTTTGGACTGACGTTGTAGTGATATTAACTGGTTATACCTTTGCTAGTAATAAGGTCATCAACTGAGCAGATACTGAACTAAATGTCAATTAAGCAACCAGCTTATAAGAGCATATCAGTGTTGTCTGGCATTAAAAAACATATATTGCAACTATCTCTTGGAGTTGTCAGAGAACCGTCAATTTAAACATTGTACTTGACATACTTACAATTATGAATGTTATAATGATAATATTACATTGGTTACAGTTGTTATAATAATACTTCCGTTTCCAGTCTATGAATAATAAGTACTTTTTATTGACATCGACATGGCTAGAGAAAGACCTTTAACCCAGGTGGCTCCAAGTTTCCAGTAAAGATCATCACCATTTGGAATACTCTAGTAATTTTAGTGACATTTTGCTGGCCTCTCATTGGGTTATTATTCATACTTGGTTGTATCTCCTCAGACCTTATTAATATAAAAAAATTCACCTAACTGGTCAACAAATGCAGTCCAGTAGTCTTACACATTTTCATAATAATGGTTAAATCTGATTGCGCAAACAGCCCTCTCTTGTCAGTATATTTGTGACATCGTACAGGCTGGTTTAATGGCTCTTTCAAAATACCAAACGTTGTCATGTAGAATCTCTGAAACATGGTCAATGATTTTGTGTTATATTAGCTATACACTAGTGAATCAATTATACAGAAGAAATATATAAACGCAACATGCAACAATTTCAAATATTTTACTGAGTTACAGGGCATATATTGAAATAAATTCATAGATTTCACATGACTGGGTAATACAGATATGCATCTGTTCGATATCTTAAAGGCATGACTATGAGCCTCGGGATCTCGTCACTATCTCTGTGCATTCAAATTGCCATCGATAGAATCAATTTTGTTTGCTGTCTGTAGCTTATGCCTGCCAATACCATAACCCCACCGCCACCATGTGGCACTCTGTTCACAACGTTGACATCCGCAAACCGCTCGCCAACACGACACCATACACGTCGTCTGCGGTTGTGAGGCCGGTTGGATGTACTGCAAAATTCTCTAAAACAATGTTGGAGGCATTTTATGGTAGAGAAATTAATAAGCGATTATCTGGCAACAGCTCTGGTGGACATTTCTGCAGTCAGCATGCCAATTGCACCCTCCCTCAAAACTTGAGACTTGTGGCATTGTGTTGTGTGACAAAACTGCACATTTTAAAGTGGGTTTTTAATGTCATAAGCACAAGGTGCACTTGTGTAACAGCTTCTTGATATGCCACACCTGTCAGGTGGATTGATTATCTTGTCACCAGAGAAATGCTTACTTACAGGGATGTAAAGAAATATGTGCACAAAATTTGAGAGAAATATGTTTTTTGTGTGTATGGAAAATTTCGGAGATCTTTTATTTCAACCCATGAAACATGGGACCAACACTTTACATGTTGCGCTTATATTTTTGTTCTGTGTAGTTAAAAAATGTCCCCAAACCACTACAGGCAGCAGTGTTAGCAGCACTTATTCAACAACCAATGTTTGCCTAACTAGTGTGTACCATAATCCATTATCAACAGTCTCCCTGATCTATATAAAGTTCCAGAGCTCAAACAAAAGGTAGATATGAGTGTTGGACATCTTTCTTTTTACAGGCCAAAGAGTACCATCCAATATGCCACGTACAAACCTCATATGTTGCCTAAGTGAGAGACTCTGTACCAGGTTTTTGTTAATGTGTTATGAGGAAAAAGCTACAACAATTTTGAGCATGTTGATTTTCCTCAGGTAAACCAAGAAAAAAATACATTAACTGATTGTCAGTTACAAAGGAAATGTACTTCTGTTCATGTTATTAATTTATGGGTTAATACTTAAAGTATGTTGATTGAGCTTCACTGCTTGAAATGTAAAGGAATAAAAACGATAATTGTTTACATGTATGATGTTTTGTAATTCTTAGAATAGAAATGGTCTCAGTGGGATGCCGTAGGCTAGGGACATTTCTTATGCCTTGTCCTGTAGAGATCATGCACACTGAAAGGTGATCTAATCAGTATTTCAAAAAGTTTGTAAGACTTTCACCATAAAGATATGCAGGTTAATATGAGACAGTAGAGCAGTGAAGTTCTAATGGGTAACATCCAGACATAAAATAGTAAAAAGTTTAACATTAGATGCAACATGTTTTATAACAGGTGTTTGTCACTGGTTTCCACCATAAAAATGTTTAGGGCGCGGTCGGGAAGTGACCTCATGAAACCTTTCCATCTCGTCACCTGACAGGACACACCCTTGTTTAATTTTCTTAACCAAAAATAATGTTAAGTTGCAGATTCAGATTTGATGGCATGAAAGTCTACAGTAGCTACATCTGGCTTGAATAGTTTGAAAGGCACAATTGTCTACCAAATGGAATGCTCAAGTGTTTATTTTACAACACTCATCAGACCACATACTTTTCACATGATAAATGGAAACACGACAGCCCAATGTCTGATTTGTATGTGACTGTTTCAGCATGAGGTGTTTTACCATTGCACATTTAGTTATGGGGACTGCACAAGCTCAATGAGTGTTACACACGCCTCTTGGAGGGAACGCGACACCCTGCTACACTCAATTCGCCGTGGAGTGAAAGAGGTATGGGATTGCAGGTGCGGGTAAGAATGAGAGGCAGAGAAGTTTCACCATTAACAGGGAATATATTCCTTCACACGGGAATTTTGGGAAAAAGGGGCTGGACGGAACCAAAGCAAAAGTTAAAGAGCCCCCTCTCCTACCTATCTTAGCACCACCTGGCGCGCTAACCAAAATACAGGGGATGGTCTGCCTAGGTCTTACCTAGTGTGCATAGAGTACATACTACGGGTATATGTATGCCCACAGGCCTCTTGCCTAAGCACTCAAGGTGCCTTCCCCTTTCCCCTTGGGAACAAAAACAGAATAATACTAATGTAACTTGAACAATTTATATAATCAAAACACAGTCCTTGAGACAAAAACATACCTCAGCAGGACCGGCTACAAAAATACTTCACAAAAACTGTCTGAGCAACAACCAACACAGGACATCAAAGAAGCTCTCTCTGAGCAACACCCAACACAGGACATCAAAGAAGCGCTCTCTGAGCAACACCCAACACTGGGCCATACCCAGAACTTATTTTGCTGAGGAAAGGAACACTGGCTTTTATACAGCTGGAGAAGGAGTCTAATTGTAGACAGCTGTATCCCCTGACGACAGGGCGGGGTCCGCTCCAATTAGCAATGGGGCCGACCATTCAGCTGCTTGGGGGAATTCAGGAAGCCATTTCCTGAAATACATACACATACATACAAACCCACAACAACACAGAAACTGGGGAACGTAACAGATAGTTACAGTGTCATAGAAAGTATCCACCCTTCTTACACAGTTGTCACATGTTCGGTGGCTTACAGCCAGGGCTTTCAATGCATTTGAATTATATACATTTCACACTGAACTACTCAACCTAGAAATTATTGAAAATTTGTTGTTTTTTTAAACATACTTGCATGGTTGTGGTTAATTCAGATTTGTACTTAATCATAACGTTCACCAGTCTCATTACAATTAGTAATTATTTTTTTTGTGTTTAATAATAGATTCTAAGGAGACAGTAACGCATAACAACATTTTTTTTTCGCATAACCTTAACTATCAGCTAGACAGTCTTGCATTTCTCATGAATATTGTTATGAGATTATCACAATGTCCTAGACCTAGACCAAGTGGCATGACCTCTCCTCCTAGATGCACATTTTCTGATAGCTTCATCAGAGACACCTTACCTAACCTAACCCACTTTTGTCTAAGGACGTAATCCTTCTGAACCCACGAACATACAGCAGTAGCCTATTGTATTTTGTCAATGTTGTCAACCCTTTAAATCTATGTCAACCTTTTTAATGAATATTCTTGTAGCTTTTGGAACTGCCACCTTGACAGAATACACTTTTACTAATGTCTAGGTCCCTAGAATGATGTGTTGCGCATAACTTGAAATTCCAACAGTTAGAAGATTGGAAGATGTTTGAGGCACGATATTGTGTAACCAAAGTGGTGACATTAATGACTATCTAGCCTAAATCGTTTTGCGATAAACATATTACTGTGAAATAGTGTAATATTTCATCCCAATGAGGGTCTTAGTGCGTATGTTCTATTCATGCTCCATGGGTCCTAAATCATGTTCTCTGGTACTGTAACTTGAGTTTCAATGTCACATTCTTGTGTGACGTTCACAACCTGCATGGTGTTGTTCATAGTTTTATAAAGTACAAGAACTTGGTAACCTGTAATCACATACTTAACAACCCTCATACAAATAGGGTCTTGCAATGCATTGTTTTCTCTCACCAAGGATAATGCATTGTTTTCTCTCACCAAGGATAATGCATTGTTTGATTGTGTTTCTTGATCGAGTTTGTTCAAGTTAATACCTATAATTGTCATCCACAATCACATTGTTTTCATTTCAAGCACCTACTGGAACTTAGTGTACTGTACACGTTACCTACACATTACTTTGGATTGACGTAGTTTTCTATTTACTTATAAACTCCCAGTATATTTGTCACAGAATGCCCCTTGAAACCCCCCATGTTAACCACACTAAACCACCTTCGGCAAAAGAAGGCAAAGAGGATTAGCAGAAAAATGGCATGTCAATAATGAGCAGTAAAGCAGTGTCAATTCAAAGTGATGTTAGCACTCTATTTATTATGTAGAGTAGAAGCTGAAGACGAACACTCAACAAATGTTAATGAGGTACATATTAAGAGATCATCAACTTAGAAAAATGTTAAGAAAGTCACACAATCTATAATATTCCTAGATGTTCTGTTTATTATATGACTGAACCAATGTTTTGGCACAGAGTGCCTTCGGCAGTGTCATAAATGTTCAGTCATACAATCAAATAAAAACTAGGCTTTATAGAGTGTGCACATTTCTTTATTTTTGGCCTTATGTTTGTTTCATATAAATATACCCTAGCCTAGAGAGAAAAGAGATGCTGTGTTGTTGGATCAATATTTACATAATTTATTGACATATTACAAATTCATTATAATTTTATTGTATCATACTGTATTCACAGAGTGTACAAAACATTAGGATATTAAGTTGCACCCCTTTTGCCCTCAGAATAGCCTCAATTCGTCAGGGAATGGACTCTACAAGGTGTTGAAAGCATTCCATAGGGATGCTGGCCCATTTTGACTCCAATCCTTCCCACAGTTGTGTCAAGTTAGCTAGATGTCCTTTCGGTGGTGACCATTCTTGATACATACCGGAAACTGTTGAGCATGAAAAACCCAGCAGCGTTGCAGTTCTTGACAAACTCAAACCGGTGACTGGCACCTACTACAATACCCCATTCAAAGGCACTTAAATATTTTGTCTTGCCCACCCTCTGAATGGCACACATACACAATCCATGTCTCAATTGTTTCAAGGCTTAAAAATACTTCCTTAACATGTCTCCTCCCCTTCATCTACACTGATTGACAAGTGACATCAATAAGGGATCATAGCTTTCACCTGGATTCACCTGGTCAGTCTATGTCATTAAAAAAGCAGGTGTTCCTAATGTTTTGTACACTCAGTGTACATGTATGCAAAAACATGTACGGGAATAATTACTTTTTGAATCCTTTTGTCAGTTTATTTATCCAGATTTGTATAACTTTTATTGGTATAGCTTGTTTGTCAACTTTGGTTGTCCTTAAATCCAAGTGACATCTCATCTTAATCTGTGTTTTATGTTGGGTTGCGTGTTGTGCACACCTTCCCCACCCTTTTTGAGATATGTTTCTGGTGGGTGTCTCATATGTCACTCACTTATCCATTCTCGCTCAGTGGTACCTCACATCGTCAGCCAGTCAGGTCAGGTGAGCCCTTCATTGTGCTTTTACTATTGTGAATATGATCAAATGTTTATTAAAAACTTCAAGGATTCAGTTTTCACTTTGCAAATGATGAATAGCTAGATGAACATAAGGATTTATTCTTGAAAGAGATTCGCTCTGCCAAATGATTGTATGTCATATATTTTGACAGATTTTCCATACCTATAATGGTGTTTCATATTAGCTGTAACTGATAGTCAAAGGCTTTTCCCCTGGATATGATTCATGAGAGTACATGCCTGGGGATAGATAGAGTTACCCTGTCTTTACAGTGAACTTTTATTACAGTCATCTTTATATAGGAATACTTCAAATCATTTTTGGTCTCAGGAAATTGTCTTTTAATTATTAAATAACTTTTAGACAAAGTTTTGGTTACTTATTTGTTTTCGAACACACACAAGATGCCCTTGAAAACAGATGACTGTTGTAGAGGCTGCATGGGTGGCATTGTACTGTTATCACAACAGGTGACCAAACTATCGCTAAGTGGGTGAAAAAGGAAAGGCAAAAGACAATGAGAATAGAAATAGCTAACAAACCATCTTTTCAGTGACTTGCCCAAATCAATAGATTCTCATGTAAGATCTATGTCAATATTTAGCAACAGTACAACAATTTAACATGAATATAATCTCTGTAAGGTGTCCCTTTTATTACGGCTTTTTGAATCTCTCTGCCCCTCTATCATTAGTTGTGGTATAGTATGGGAAGGAACAAGGTGGATTAGGTGTGAATCTGTTGTAACTTTATCATGACTGTCTTTTTACATAAAGGTAGTTATTGGATGAACCAATGACTTGTGGTGCCAAAATGAGACATCATGGGTATTGTCTTGCCCTCACCTTAGCTGTCCTGGGATCAGGTGGGTAAACGTCCTTCTCCTCCATTGTTAACTTTGTTCTTAATTGATCTGAAACATGCATATGAGACTTTTTCTGACACCCTTAACATCAGAATAAAAGGCTAGCACTTAATGTTACACTTAAAACAGAGCCATGTTGCCTACTGTTTCATGCTTTCATTTGAATGTTCTGTTTCTTTTAGGTTTCTTCACCGTTGGGTCAGCCCAGGTAACATACATTATTATCTAGACTCAATAACAGAATTTTCAAGATCTCAAACAGTTGGCAATGGAAAAATACACTAGCTCTTGTTCCTAAAAATAAAAACAGGTTTTGCTAAGAGCCTCTCAAATGATGAATAATGGGATCAGTTGTCGAGAATGTGCTTATTGTGGTGTACTTAGTCATCGAAAACCAGTTTGATTCTGACATTTTGATTAAATCCGTGTGATAATGTTAATATGTTTCAAGCTATGCTAATATCACAATGTATTTTTTTACGCAAGCGTATTACATTGTGCGATGGGGGTAATAGGTAAGTTAAATAAAATTGGGTATGTTTCTTGTTTCATTGCCACTGTGGTCATGTAACACTGATTAGACAGGGGGCTAAGAGATTGACTTAACTTGCAATCTATTTAATCACTAGCACCCATGGAAACTCCCCCGGTGGAATGTGTAACAGGACTGAGGGTTTGTGTGATCCTGTGAGTTTCCCCCCTAAATGTTACACTTCAATATAAATCCCCAAATACCTCACTGAAATTTGCTAAACTAGAGATTCATATTTGCATCTCTGTATCTATATATTTTTTAGTTTTCAAATGCTACATTTGACAGCTTCCTAAACTGTGCTGGGCTGAAGAGGATTAACGACACCCAGGAGCACATTGACAGGCTCAAAGAAGTTATGGACGTGGCCTTTCAATTCTACTCCGACTCCTTCATGGTACAGTACAACAAGAGAGAGACATTTGATCAACAGTTTCAGGGGGAAATTGACAAAATACCTTGAATGTGTTATGAAAGCATGAAGTGGACTTTGTGCTTTATGTTGACATCACTGTTATTTCCCATACAGAGGTTGAGCAGGGATCTGCAGCCCATCCTAGAGCTGATCAAGGGGCTCAGCTTCAATGCCTCTAAGCCCAGGTTCCACGACGTCAACTTCACCAGAGTGTGGTTCCAGCTCAAGCTCAGGCCACGCCTGGCCTCTGTCACCGAAAGCCTCCTCGCCTGCCTCAGCACCAGCGACCTCACCTGCCAGACCTACCAGGCTCTGTGAGTTTCCCATTTTCACAGTGATTTTTTGTGTGTTTCCGATACTAACCACCGTTAAGGAGGATGTTGATTTGTTGTTGTTTTGATCATTTTTAGTGTGAATGAATTGGACATGAATATCCTGAGTATGGACCCTCAACGCCAACGGATAGTCTACACATCCTTCATGCGCAGGTTTCTAGAGAGAAATGATACAGCAGGAAGGCTATTTATTTAATTATTAATGGATATTGTCACTCAATATATTGGAATTGTTGACATTTTGATGAATGCCGCAATCTGTAGGATGTGATTGAGAGTTCTGTTTGTGTTCTGAAAAAGGATGCCTCGTCCATGGGAACAGAAGTGAGCAGTGGCTGATGCGGAACTTTGGATCCTTCTCTACCTTGGTTGACTATGAAGACTTCTTCGCACTGAATATTCATTTCAGTGGTGTAAGTGTTTAACTTTATGGGGGCTCTTAAGAAAGCAGGGACTGTAATGTCGGGAAGATACAAGATGTCATTAAGATGTTTTAGGATGGCACAGGAAGTTCATGACCAATCAAGACCAATGTTCTCTCTCTCACAGCTATCAGTCCTGGCACTGCTGAGCCTGGAACAGAAGGCTGAGTTGGTTCTTCACCCCGGAAATGGAGGCCTGGACAATATCACCATCAGCCTGGTCTTCCAGAGTCTGCTTGGGCCTCTAATAAACAATGCTCACCTGAATCAGTCAATGTACAATGCAACAATGATGTCCAACATGATTGCTGGCAATGCCACAGGACCACATGAACTTGATAGAGTGGGTCGTGTCTTTTTTTATTTTTTATTTTTATTTGGTTCCCAATTAGCTTTTGCAGAAGCATCAGCTACCCGCCCTGGGGTCCACAAAAAAACACAAAACATGACAAGAAACAAAACACTGATAGACAAGGACAGTCACACAAATTTCAAATACAAAGATATAGAAACAATACAACAACAAAAACTATGTGTGCGTGTGTTTATCGGTCTCTTTTCTGGGGTGGCAGGTAGCCTAGCGGTTAAGAGGGACTAGTTAAAAAATCTGTCGACGTGCCTTTGAGCAAGGCACTTAACCCTAATTGCTCTGGATAAGAGCGTTGCTAAATGTTAACGTCAAACAAGGCTATTTATTTTGCTGTCATCAACTCCATGTACAGTATGAGCCAACTAATGATTACAAATCTGTGGTTGCAGACTCTAAACGACTTCCTGTCATTCCTGAGGCCCTTGGGTAGTTTCATCAAGACTTTGGTGGGCAGCATTCAAGCGGTATGTGTTGTCTTTTACAATCTCACAAGTATGAACAAATTATTTCCTTTCCTTTTCCTTTTCCAATCTGAAACAACGTACTATGTACTATGTACTGTCTCCCCACAGAGGAATGTGAGCTCTGAGAGACAGCATGTTCTGGCCCAGGCAGTAGTGAACTGGATCCTGGCAGAGCTGGCTGGACACATCTCCCCCAACTTCACACTGACAAATGAGACCATCCCCAGCCAGACTCCCTCTCTCAGCAACTTCAACATCACCAGCCTTAAGGACTGGTTTCAGCATGTGGTCCTCCCTGCCCTGAACCACTTCCAGCTCAACAACCAGACTCAGATCCCACACAACCTTACTGCTGTATTAAACCAAGTCTTGTGAGTTGAATAAATATTTTATGTTATAAGCCTTGTGGACTTTGTAGACTTTGTCTAGTTCAGGTATTCCCAAACTGGGGTACACGTACCCCCAGGGGTACGCACAATGCCATCGGGGGTACGCCAAATAAAAACGTGATTCACCTTTAAAAATATATATATTTTCCAATGGGGCTATACATTTGGGTAAGGTTTTTTTCTCGCCTGAGTAGCCTCGTTTCATTGCCAAAAATAAAATTTAACCATCTAGTGCTCAGCGAAATAACAACACAATGTCAAATACAGGTAGCCTAGTCAAATAATTAACATCCAATCACATTAACCATTACTCTCTTGCGGGAATTCCACTAACGGTCCGTATGTAGCCAAACGTAGCTGATGTTCATGTTGATATCTGTACTGATGGCGCAAAAGCCATGACAGGGAGACAGTGGAGTGGTAACACACGTGCAAGCAGTTGCTCCCGACGCCACTTGGGTACACTGCAGCATCCACCAAGAGGCTCTTGCTGCCAAGGGAATGCCTGACAGCTTGAAAGACATTTTGGATACTACAGTGAAAATGGTTAACTTTGTTAAAGCAAGGCCCCTGAACTCTCGTGTATTTTCTGCACTATGCAATGATATGGAAAGCAACCATGTAATGCTTTTACAACATACAGAAGTGCGCTGGTTATCAAGGGGCAAAGTATTGACACTTTTTTATGAATTGAGAGACAATCATTTTCACTTGTCTGACCGCTTGCATGATGACGAGTTTCTCACACGACTGGCCTATCTGGGTGATGCTTTTTCTCGCCTGAATGATCTGAATCTAGGATTACAGGGACTCTCCGCTATGATTAAGAAGTTGGAGCTCTTTTCTGTCTGCATTAACAGGGACAACACACAGGTCTTTCCATCATTGTATGATTTTTTGTGTGCAAATGAACTCAAACTTATGGACAATATCAAATGTGAATTAGCGAAGCACCTGAGTGAGTTGGATGCGCATTTACGCAGGTACTTTCCCGAAATGGATGACACAAACAACTGGATATGTTATCCCTTTCATGCCCTGCCTCCAGTCCACTTACCGATATCTGAACAAGAGACCCTCATCGAAATTGCAACAAGTGGTTCTGTGAAAATGTATTTTAATCAGAAGGCACTGCCAGATTTCTGGATTGGGCTGCGCTCAGAGTATCCTGCCTTGTCAAATCGCGCTGTTAAGACACTGATGCCCTTTGCAACCAAGTACCTATGTGAGAGTGGATTCTCGGCCCTCACTACCATGAAAACGAAATACAGGCACAGACTGTGAGTGGAAAGACTGAGACTCTCTCCAATACAACCCAACATTGCAGAGTTATGTGCATCTTTTCAAGCACACCTTTCTCATTAGCCTGTGGTGAGTTATTCACAATTTTCGATGAACAAAAAAGGTTTTATATGTAAGATGGTTAAATAAAGAGCAAAATTATTGATTATAATTATATTATTATTTGTGTCCTGGTCCTATAAGAGCTCTTTGTCACTTCCCACGAGCCAGGTTGTGACAAAAACTCACACTCATTCTTATGTTTAATAAATGTATTGTATAGTGTGTGTGCGGCAGGCTTACAATGATGGCAAAAAACAACATTTGAGAGTGCGCTGACCCTGGGGGGTACGCAGCTGGAGGTTGAATGTTTGAAGGGGTACGGGACTATAAAACGTTTGGGAACCACTGGTCTAGTTGATTCAGATCATTTGAATATGATCTTTTTAAATATTTTGCACTAAATGTTATGCCTCTATATTACTTTTCAGCTCATTAAATCCTCCAACGGGTTCTAACTCTTCCATGTATTCAATGGTTGGTCCCATGGATGTCTGTCAAATCGGCAACAATGATGATATGTGCTCGGTGAGTTCTATTTGCCACTATGTTCATCTTGGTTAAGTCTTCATGATCTCTTATTCAACATGGGATCACTATCTAGAGAATGCTTTGTGGTTCTTAGCCAAAGTATTTCAATAATCTAGA
Organism: Salvelinus namaycush; assembly: GCF_016432855.1. Taxonomy (NCBI): domain Eukaryota; kingdom Metazoa; phylum Chordata; class Actinopteri; order Salmoniformes; family Salmonidae; genus Salvelinus; species Salvelinus namaycush. Next base: position 70,215,828 of record NC_052309.1, on the reverse strand, counting down.
CTGTTTCGACAAAAACATTTCAACCGAATAAATCAAAAATCAAATCAAATCAAATGTATTTATATAGCCCTTCTTACATCAGCTGATATCTCAAAGTGCTGTACAGAAACCCAGCCTAAAACCCCAAACAGCAAGCAATGCAGGTGTAGAAGCACGGTGGCTAGGAAAAACTCCCTAGAAAGGCCAAAACCTAGGAAGAAACCTAGAGAGGAACCAGGCTATGAGGGGTGGCCAGTCCTCTTCTGGCTGTGCCGGGTGGAGATTATAACAGAGCATGGCCAAGATGTTCAAATGTTCATAAATGACCAGCATGGTCAAATAATAATAATCACAGTAGTTGTCGAAGGTGCAGCAAGTCAGCACCTCAGGAGTAAATGTCAGTTGGCTTTTCATAGCCGATCATTAAGAGTATCTCTACCGCTCCTGCTGTCTCTAGAGAGTTGAAAACAGCAGGTCTGGGACAGGTAGCACGTCCGGTGAACAGGTCAGGGTTCCATAGCCGCAGGCAGAACAGTTGAAACTGGAGCAGCAGCACGGCCAGGTGGACTGGGGACAGCAAGGAGTCATCATGCCAGGTAGTCCTGAGGCATGGTCCTAGGGCTCAGGTCTTCCGAGAGAGAGAAAGAAAGAGAGAAAGAGAGAATTAGAGAGAGCATACTTAAATTCACACAGGACACCGGATAAGACAGGAGAAGTACTCCAGATATAACAAACTGACCCTAGCCCCCCGACACATAAACTACTGCAGCATAAATACTGGAGGCTGAGACAGGAGGGGTCAGGAGACACTGTGGCCCCATCCGATGATACCCCCAGACAGGGCCAAACAGGAAGGATATAACCCCACCCACTTTGCTAAAGCACAGCCCCCACACCACTAGAGGGATATCTTCAACCACCAACTTACCATCCTGAGACAAGGCCGAGTATAGCCCACAAAGATCTCCGCCACGGCACAACCCAAGGGGGGCGCCAACCCAGACAGGAAGATCACGTCAGTGACTCAATCCACTCAAGTGACGCACCCCTCCTAGGAACGGCATGAAAGAGCACCAGTAAGCCAGTGACTCAGCCCCTGTAATAGGGTTAGAGGCAGAGAATCCCAGTGAAGTGAGGGGAACCGGCCAGGCAGAGATAGCAAGGGCGGTTCGTTGCTCCAGAGCCTTTCTGTTCACCTTCACACTCCTGGGCCAGACTACACTCAATCATATGACCCACTGAAGAGATGAGTCTTCAGTAAAGACTTAAAAGTTGAGACCGAGTCTGCGTCTCTCACATGGGTAGGCAGACCATTCAATAAAAATGGAGCTCTATAGGAGAAAGCCCTGCCTCCAGCTGTTTGCTTAGAAATTCTAGGGACAATTAGGAGCCCTGCGTCTTGTGACCGTAGCGTACGTGTAGGTATGTACGGCAGGACCAAATCGGAAAGATAGGTAGGAGCAAGCCCATGTAATGCTTTGTAGGTTAGCAGTAAAACCTTGAAATCAGCCCTTGTCTTAACAGGAAGCCAGTGTAGGGAGGCTAGCACTGGAGTAATATGATCACATTTTTTGGTTCTAGTCAGGATTCTAGCAGCCGTATTTAGCACTAACTGAAGTTTATTTAGTACTTTATCTGGGTAGCTGGAAAGTAGAGCATTGCAGTAGTCTAACCTAGCAGTAACAAAAGCATGGATTCATTTTTCTGCATAATTGTTTGACAAAAAGTTTCTGATTTTTGCAATGTTACGTAGATGGAAAAAAGTTGTCCTTGAAACAGTCTTGATATGTTCGTCAAAAGAGAGATCAGGGTCCAGAGTAACGCCGAGGTCCTTCACAGTTTTATTTGAGATGACTTTACAACCATCAAGATTAATTGTCAGATTCAACAGAAGATCTCTTTGTTTCTTGGGACCTAGAACAAGCATCTCTGTTTTGTCCGAGTTTAAAAGTAGAAAGTTTGCAGCCATCCACTTCCTTATGTCTGAAACACATGCTTCTAGCCAGGGCAATTTTGGGGCTTCACCATGTTTCATTGAAATGTACAACTGTGTGTCATCCGCATAGCAGTGAAAGTTAACATTATGTTTTCGAATGACATCCCCAAGAGGTAAAATATATAGTGAAAACAGTATTGGTCCTAAAACGGAACCTTGAGGAACACCGAAATGTACAGTTGATTTGTCAGAGGACAAACCATTCACAAACTGATATCTTTCCGACAGATAAGATCTAAACCAGGCCAGAACTTGTCCGTGTAGACCAATTTGGGTTTCCAATCTCTCCAAAAGAATGTGGTGATCGATGGTATCAAAGGCAGCACTAAGGTCTAGGAGCCCGAGGACAGATGCAGAGCCTCGGTCTGACGCCATTAAAAGGTCATTTACCACCTTCACAAGTGCAGTCTCAGTGCTATGATGGGGTCTAAAACCATACTGAAGCATTTCGTATACATTGTTTGTCTTCAGGAAGGCAGTGAGTTGCTGCGCAACAGCTTTTTCTAAAATCTTTGAGAGGAATGAAAGATTCGATATAGGCCGATAGTTTTTTATATTTTCTGGGTCAAGGTTTGGCTTTTTCAAGAGAGGCTTTATTACTGCCACTTTTAGTGAGTTTGGTACACATCCGGTGGATAGAGAGCCGTTTATTATGTTCAACATAGGAGGGCCAAGCACAGGAAGCAGCTCGTTCAGTAGTTTAGTTGGAATAGGGTCCAGTATGCAGCTTGAAGGTTTAGAGGCCATGATTATTTTCATCATTGTGTCAAGAGATATAGTACTAAAACACTTAATTGTCTCTCTTGATCCTAGGTCCTGGCAGAGTTGTGCAGAATCAGGACAGCTGAGCTTTGGAGGAATACGCAGATTTAAAGAATACACTGACGTCAAGTAGGCCACTCCTAGTTGATGAGCATAATTTTTCCTAATGCTACTATTATGTGTGTTTTTTCTTTCATTGTTGCTTATTATCGTAAAGGTAGACTTAGCGATATGATGTAGGTGCACAAATTAAACAGCATACACTCTTCGAAAAATGGTGCTATCTAGAACCTAATAGGGTTCTTCTGCTGTCCCCATAGGAGAACCCTTTGAAGATCCCTTGTTGGTTCCAGGTAGAACGCTTTCGGTTCCAGGTAGAATCCTTTTGGGTTCAATGTAGAACCTTTTCCACAGAACCCAAAATACTTCTACCTGGAACCAAAAATAACTATCCTATGGGCAGAGCCGAAGAACCCTTTTGGAACCCTTTTTTCTAAGAGTGTAGTTGGTCAATTTCCGCAACAACTAAGAGTGTTGAAGCGCAAAGCTCAACTCCCCACATGTTTTGGTCCCGTACCTACGGGGCTCTAACAGCGTGAAGCAAACCCATGTACATGCACAGACACTGTGTGTGACTGTGTGGGAGCGAATTATTGCATCTCACTCATCATCTGCAGTGCTGCTAGTGGCAACATCATTTTGCTGAGTCTACCTTTAACTTAAAAATGTTCTTGCACTGGGGACTTCCAATTCCAAAATCCTTTTAAATTGTATTGACTTCATGATGACATGTCTTCCCCTGTCACAGGTATCCCATGCAGCAGAAAATCTGTCTGTGATTCTGAGATGTGTGCCCCATTCCAACCTGAGCCTCACTGGAGAAAATCTGAAACTATTGGTCACAGAGCTATCCAAGACACTGACAGGACCACACACGATGATGGTAAGAATATCAGAGATTCAATTAACATCAAGACAAATGTCATGTTACTGTGAAATTTGACTCATATTGTGAAGTCCTTCCCTTTTAGAATGGCAGTTCGGGTTGGCCCAACCTCACAGACTTGTTTGGCCAGCTTCCGACAGATGGCTTCAGTGCTGAGAACCTTGGTGATGAGAACTTCATCCGCTTCTGGTTCCTGATCAGACTGCGGCTCCTCCTACCTTCAGTGTCAGAGGAGAACCTATCCTGCCTCAGCACTAGAGACTTCAGCTGTCAATCCTACCAAGCCCTGTATGTACAACACAAAGACAACTACAAATACATTTTTCAGTTCATAGACATATATAGAAATGTTACATATGCTATTGATAATACCAAAAGTGTGTATTCTGAATCCTGATTTTCTCATTACTTACAGTGTCATGGGGCTGAGCGATCAAACTTCTCAGTGGTTGGTACTAGTTCATGATTTTGACCTTTTGAACTTACTGATTCATCCAATGTCATTTGTAACCAGTTTGAATCCATGTTCTTATTCCACTGTGTAGGTGGATGTCCTGCCTATGCTGAGCCCCAGGCAGCTGGGGGAGGTGGCCTCCACCCCTGGTCAGCTCAGAAACCCTGGAGATGTCCACATGATACTGATTCATGTGCTTCCCAGAGATCTGGGCGAGTTCTTTGACATTGTTACTCCAGCTGTTGAGGTATGGATGAGTGATGTCCATGGTCAATTCTTATACCACTGCCTTATTTCCTATATACCTTTGCTTAGTACAATCACCTCATGTGTTTCTGTCCTTCAGGGTCTTCACCTTCCGGTGGATGTGCGTCAGGTGCTACTCCAGCAGGTGTTTGACAATGCCAACCTATCAGATCCCTCCATCAAAGACCCTGAGGTGCTGGTGTGGTTGGGCCAGAGACTCTGCCCACTTTTACCCAACCTAACAGAGGAGCATGTGGCCCCCCTCTTCAACATCATCAGACACAGAGACTGCAACACCAGCCAAGAAACGTAAGATCAGCACAGTGTATCATAGAAACACTAATCATTTCCAATAATGTGATGCACGTTTGCAACTGACCTTCGTGTACACTACATTACTGCTCTTAGTTGTGCTTGACAATGCATATCAATGGGTGCTCTTTCTGGTTTCTGTCATCTACAGAGTGGCGTTGCTGAACTCTATCCTACCATCACTGTCCAACGGCACACAGGCTGCTGTCCAGCATCAAATAATCATGTCTCTCAGAGGTATTCACCTAGTCATCATCTCCAGTGGTGTGAAGTACGGCTGCAATCCCGTTAACGGGATCGATATGACAACAGCCAGTGAAAGTGCAGGGCGCCAAATTCAAACAACAGAAATCTCATAATTAAAATTCCTCAAACATAGATGTATCTTATACCATTTTAAAGGTAATCTTGTTGTTAATCCCACCAAAGTGTCCGATTTCAAATAGGCTTTTCAGCGAAAGCACCACAAACGATTATGTTAGGTCACCACCAACTCACAGAAAAATTCAGCCATTTTTCCAGCAAAAGAGAGGAGTCACAAAAAGCACAAATAGAGATAAAATGAATCACTAACCTTTGATGATCTTCATCAGATGATGAGATCAGACTCATCATAAACTTTGATGAAAGATACATGTTTTACATAGAATTAAAGATACACTTGTTCTTAATGCAACCGCTGTGTCAGATTTCAAAAAGCTTTACGGCAAAATACAATATTCAATCATCTGAAAACAGCGTTCAGCCACAAAAGCAAGCCATACAGTTACCCGCCAAATTGTGCAGTCAACAAAACTCATAAAAACCATTAGAAATCTTCACTTACCTTTGCTGATCTTTGTCAGAATACACTCCCAGGACTCCCACTTCCACAAGAAATGTTAGGTTTTTTCGGTAATGTCCATCATTTATGTCCAAATAGCTATTTTTGTAGCGTGTTTGGTAAACAAATCCAACGTCAGGGAAGCGCGTTCACTAAAACCTGGCGAAATATCCAAAAGTTCCGTAACAGTCCGTAGAAACATGTCAAACGATGTATTGAATCAATCTTTAGAATGTTTTTAACATAAATCTTGAATAACGTTCCAACCGGAGAATTACATTGACTTCAGATGAGCGATGGAACAGAGCTCCCTCTCATGTGAACGCGCATGGTGAAAGCATGGTCAGGTCATGGCAGACTTGACTAATTCCCCTCTCATTCGGCCCCCCTTCACAGTAGAGGCATCAGACAAGGTTCTACAGACTGTTGACATCTAGTGGAAGCCGTAGGAAGTGAAAACTCATCCATATCTCGCTGTGATTTCAATAGGATCTTGGTTGAAAATCGACCAGCCTCAGAATTTCCACTTCCTGTTTGGATTTCTTCTCAGGTATTGGCCTGCCATATGAGTTCTGTTATACTCACAGACATAATTCAAACAGTTTTAGAAACTTCAGAGTGTTTTCTATCCAATACTAATAATAATATGCATATATTAGCAACTATGACTGAGGAGCAGGCCGTTTACTCTGGGCACCTCTGTGCACCTTTCATCCAAGCTACTCAATACTGCCCCTGCAGCCATAAGAAGTTTTAAGTAAAAATACTTGAAAGTACTACTTAAGTTGTTTTTTGGGGTAACTGTACTTTACTTTTACTTCACTATATTTCTAAGGAATATTATGTACTTTTTTATGTCATCATATCATGCAAAACTCATCATACCAGCTGTATGTTTGCCTGCTTGAACAGCAATAGCTCAGATGCACATGAAACATGAAATGACCCCGGAAATGAATAAACAAAGTTCAAGAGATGCAGAAAAATTATCTAACATTTAAAATAGGGGAATCTTTCCAGACAGCTGGGTGATACAACAACATATTACAATTGTAGCAAGTACATCTTTCCTCAACAAAGTACGAGTTACCAGTAACAGTAGTAGTATCTCACTTTACTTCTCATGATCCTTCTCTCTATAATTCTCCCTAAATGCATGATAATATAGAATAATGGGTTTTATATACCATGGTCTGAGGGCTGCAGTTTTGGGCTTAATGCTGGACCAAATGAGGAACGAGTTAATTTACAGTATCTCATTGTTCGCAGAATCAACTCCACTACGTTGCTATAGGAACAACAGCTTCTTCATGTTCCTGAGACAATCCTTCCTCAACTTTACATTCCCAAAGTTGACCAACTTCCTCTCCCTTATTCCACCACAGCGGGAATCTGAGGTACAGTACATTGAACTTCTTTCAGCTGCACTTCAACTTTTGGAAAGTGTGTTCTGGCCTAGAGTCACTGTGTATCCTATGCTATCTGTGTTTCCAGCTGCTCAACACCATGCATCCCTCAGAGCTCGGCACCTTCCTCAGGAAGCCAGAGGTGGTGGACAACAAGACTAAGCTCTGCACAATCTTCCGAAAGTACAAAAATACTCCAGAGTTCTTGGAAACCATAAGAACACACACTGCTGATTTGTGGTCACCATTTTCAAGCACTCACTGAGTATCCCTTTCTTAGGATTTACTGAAAGAAAAACCTCTGTTAAATGGTGCATTCTCTCAGTCCTTTGACTTTGATCATTATCTGTCTGTAGGAGAATCTTCCGGATGATGTGAAGCGCCCAGTCCTGCCCTGCGTCTGGCCTTTGGCTCTGGCCACTGATGACAAGCCTGAGGTTGACCGCTGGTTTGACAACAGACTGAGGAACTACCTGAAGTTCCTCAACAGAAACCTGCTCCAGTCCTCTGACACACTCAACGCCTCCTGCTTACCCTGAGTACCCTGAGTACAATCCCTGAGTACTCTGAGCAGTGTTTCTGGATGAAACTTGGGACAGTCCTTGTCCATCATACAGATTCTCATCACCCAAAACTTCCAGGTGATTCACTTTTTAATAGGTTTATTGCTAGTGGCCTATTGGTTGTGAGCATCATTCACAACCATGATTCATGCTTTAAACCATTCCATCCTCTCTACTTCCAATGTAGAGGATATGTCATAATTAATGTTCTCTTTCTTCAGATAAACAATACAGACAGTCTAATAAACCTGGGCTCTTTAGTGGGAGGTCTTCCTACCCAAACACTCACCGCAATACCAGCGCAGCAGGTTCTAACAACATCCTCCAACCCACAATTTGTTACCAACATGCTGACTGCTCCAACAATTGTGCAACAGATCTATGTTAATAAGGTATGTACTTGGCTAGCTAACAGTAGCTAGACTAACTGATGTGAAGTAGGCGTTATGAGTTTCCCTCCCAATATTTCTACATGCCTCATTTAAAGTAGAGTAATCAATCATAATAACAGTATTAATTTTAAAATGTTGACATGTTTTTGTATTACTTATTCAGATCATCACAGTTGACATGAAACCAACAGAACTGATAGTCAATGTCCCAGATGAAATGGCAACTGAAATTCCCAGGAATCTACTGAATTTCCCAACAACTGGAAATCAAACACTCACTGCTCTGAACATCATCAAGAAAAAATGGAAACCTCAGCAGGTATTGGGGGGTTTGTAGTATTCAAAAGCCATGTAGACCTTCAACATTTACATGATTATACAGTGGTGAACATGTGTATTATACGTCTATAAATGTGTCTGCACCTCTGTTTCTCTCTGTTTCATTTATAGGCTGTGCTGTTCTTTGATACAGTAGCAAATGGATTGGATGAGCCTGATGAGTAAGTGTTACAGTGTTTAGAGAATGTTGGTCCTGACCGATAGCTGAGCAGAAATCATACATGTATCATTTTCACATGGGGATACATTTTTATTATGTACTTGAACAAAAATTGGTTAAAAAATACATTTATAGTTCCTGTATTAACTCTAATGAATGTACTGCATTGATTTCTTTGTAGCCTTTCTGAGTACGTGCTTCAAGGATTCACTTGCTCTCGTGTCCAGACTTTCACCAAAACAAAAAATTCAACATCTCATCAGAGCTTGCAGACGTAGGGCCGGTCGAAGAAAGGTGGTTCTCAAGGAGACACAGGTGAATATTAAAAATACTACTTTTTCTACATAAACTAAAGGGCCCTACTCAATCAAAACCGGTAGCCAGGCCTCCAGATTACATTGTTAATGTGCCTGTATGAATTATAACTGTTTTAATGTCTTTTTCATGGCTACATGAATCCAAGCATGTATTCTCTCAGCACCAGAATGACAATAGTTACTGGAAACCCAGTAACTGAATATATATTGAATATGTTTCTCTGTTTTCAAGGAGCTTATTTTACAGACATATGAGAAAGTAACATTTTGTTTTACAGCTAACTTGCATGTGGAACAAAATCAAAGGTGAAAGTCCTCAAGATTTTGACAACTATCCATCAGATATGTTGCTGTATTACAGGTAAGTCGGTCATGTCACTGACATTGTAAAATGCATTGTAAATGACGGTATCTAATTTCAGATTAACTATTTACTGTTAGTTTATTACGCTGACATAACCAAATGAAAATGCCTTATAAATGGAACCATAAAGACAATGTAAACTGTTTGTATCTTTCTCCAGCTACACCAACATACAACAGACCGACTGCAGATCCTACTTCATTGAAACAGGAAGAGCAGACTTCTCCGTCCTGTCCAGCACGTTGAATGAAAGGTTGATCTACTGAACAATGCCAAAAAGTGCCTGGTGAGTTATGTATTCAAGACGAAAGACACAAGTTTCTGACTGAATGTTTAAAAGCAGTGATTATGACGACATTTGATTTATTCCAGAACATCAAAGGCACACAGCTCAGTCGAGATAATGTTGAGGCAACATGGCATGTACTCTGGATGAGAACTACATTCAGAGCTCTGACTCTTACATCCTGGAGAAACTAAAGAACTGCAATGACTTCTCAGATCAGCAGATTAAAGCTATGGAGACTGTTATCTGCAGTGGCAACACCACATATGGGTATGTCACATTGCTGATATCGGAGCTGTGCTGATTTGCATTCGTGTAGATACACAACAAATTTCAAATGAATGCATTTTTGTCTATAGATTTTTTCTTAATAAGTCTGTCTTTATTCTTATCTGTTCAGAAACTCAAGCACATGGACTGAAAAAACTCTAGAGCAGCTTGACATTCTTCCACTGTACTTAACAGAGAACTTCTGGAAACACATCAGCGCGGTATACTATACATGACAATTGCATAGCACTTTGACAATATGTTGTATTCAAATCAAATTGTGTTTGTAACATGCGCCGAATATCAAATCAATTAATCACATTTATTTTTAAAGCCCTTCTTACATCAGCTGATATCACACGGTGCTGTACAGAAACCCAGCCTAAAACCCCAAACAGCAAGCAATGCAGGTGTAGAAGCACGGTGGCTAGGAAAAACTCCCTAGAATACAACAAGTGTAGACCTTAGCGTGAAATGCTTACTTACAAGCCCTTAACCAATAATGCAGTTTTAAGAAAATAGAGTTAAGAAAATATTAACTAAATAACTAAAGAAATAAAAAAATAAAAAAGTAACACAAATAACAATAATGAATATACATTGGGTACCGCTACCGATTCAATGTGCTGGGGTACAGGTTAGTCAAGGTCATTTGTACATGTAGGTAGGGGTAAAGTGACTATGCATAGATAATAAACAGCAAGTAGCAGCAGTGTTGTCAGGGTGGCCATTTGATTAATTGTTCAGCTGTCTTATGGCTTGGGGGTAGAAACTGGTAAGGAGCCTTTTGGACCTAGACTTGGCTCTCTGGTACCGCTTGCCGTGCGGTAGCAGAAAGAACAGTCTATGACTAGGGTGACTGGAGTCTTTGACAATTTTTTGGGCCTTCGTCTGACACCGCCTAGTATATAGGCCCTGGATGGCAGGAAGCTAGCTCCCTTATCTTTTGAATAACATCATTTGAGTGACATCATTTGAGATTGTTACCTATCTCAATTTGAAAAGCTCTCATTTACCTTATATGCGTTTCTTATTTCTTAATGTGTTCTCTTTTGACTGAAACAGCGGAATAAAAGCACGTTCCTGAAGAAATTCATGAAAAAACTATGTACAAACAAGACAATGAAGAGGAAACTGAAGAAGCTGTTCAAAGAATGCACCATGTCTTTGAGATCCAAACGAAGCACTGGTAGGTTTAAATAATATCAGGTCAATATAGCTGTTCTGTGGTTTTAATAGTGGAGGCTCCTTTATGACATGAATGATCACATTTCTTTTCAATACTTGTCTATTTAGTAAATGCATGTCCAGACTCCCTTGGAAACATTACTCAAGTGACCATAAGCAATGACGCGTTACCCTTTGGGTATGACACCACCACGTTCAACCACTGTCTGAGCGCTCAAGTAGTAATGGACAATCTGGCCACCCTGACTGAGAAGGTAGATGATGATGACATGCAAAATGTCATTTTGGAGAAGCTACACCAGGTATAAAACTTTACTGACACAAAACAGGAAATCACAACAGATTTCAAACTCACAGGTTGCCAAGAGGTGGTCATTCAGTAACAGTTCTTTATGATGTGGTCTTGTCCACTAGGCGTACCCCAAAGGTCTCTCAGACCAGCAGGTTCAGGTGCTTCGGTCGGTGTCTCGCATGGCTTCCATGGAGCAGATTAACAAGTGGAACATCGCTACAGTGGACACACTAGCAGCACTGATGGACAATGGCAATGGAGAATGGGACTCCGACAAAGTAGGGATATTTAACTTTACACCAACAATGTCTTTAAATGGTGTTAAAAAAACAACATGATAAACATTTTGCTTCTAAAAGGTGTGCATTTAAATGTATCTTTCATCTTCCTTTTTCCATTTCAGGCCAAAGTTATTGTCACCAAGTTCTTAAGTGCTGGCAATTTGCTTGGTGCCTCTGAACTGAATTCAATTGGAGGGCCTGACCTGTGCGCACTGGACCTCAGTGTGTTGCAAGGCATCAGAAATGACAGTCTCCGGTAAGATCATCAACAGATCTTGCTGTGTGAGAGAGACACCTTGTGGTCGAGTCACTCCACTTCACATTTATCTTTGTTGTGCTCTTGCAGTGGTTGACCTCAACAGAGTATCGAGGCCTAAATGCCCCTTAAATGATGTTGGAACATTTTCATATGCTTTTTTTGTTTGCGTGTTCATAGTTAGTGTTTTTCTTATGCACAACAGAACAGAAATGGAACACAACAGAGATGCAGATGCTCTGGAAATCACTAACTGTTCCTCAGCACATAAGAAGGCCTTCTTTGCAGTAGCTGAGAACGCCTTTCCTATCAACTTCGTCCAAATCCGCGCCACTGCAGATCAGCTAACATCCTACCAGCTCATTCAGACATACCTGGGTAAGGGCTCCCTTTTCTGCATACATACATGGTTTCTTGGATGTCCTGTAATAAATGTGATTTAAAAGATTTAGGTCACTCGGGCTGTGACATTAGAGAACACTTGTGCCACCCCAGTCCTCATTCTCACCATGTTCATTTCCCTTTTTTAGGAGGTGCCAGTATCACCTACATACGGAGTCTGTCTAGGGTCAATATTAGCATGGATATCAACACTTTTATTGGTTTGGATTCAGCTGTTGTCCAGGTATGTGCTCATTCCCGTAACCATACCATTCATCAATGACCTGTGATGGCAGTGACTCATATTCATTGTCATCTATCATTTTTTTCTGTAATTCTCTGCCTCTACATAGGCTCTTAGTGTGAGTGAGGTGTCTGGACTCCTCGGCTCCAACCTAAATGACCTGAAAACCTTTGAGAATAACACTGTAGTGCAGAACTGGGTCTCAAAGCAGTTCCAGTCCGAGCTTGACAAGCTGGGTATCGGTCTGACTGGAGGAAGGGTGGATTCAAACACCACCCCCATGACAACAAATACTGCCACCACCATCATCAATACAACTTCCGGTAAGGTGTCAAATGTTGCATTAATGGTTCGCATGCTTCGCCAGTGCTAAATCCATTTTAAAATGTGATTCCATTAGAACGTGTACAAATAATTAGCTTTCAATGAGGGAAATTAGTTATCTGTAATGTACCGTAAACATAATTATACTTATAATGTATAGGAATGTGTTTGGGAACAGACAGTAACAGTAATGACAGAAGACATGCAGATCTTAACCTTGTTATTCTGTTCTCTCTCTCTCCTTATCTTTTAGGCCAGAGCAGAGGCACATATCCAGCCCCTCTGCTTTTCCTGTTGGGTCTCTTGTTCATTGCAGTGCAAATGTAGATTCTAATATTGCAATAGAAGCATTATAATTTAGACCAGGTTGCATAATTATCATATCACGTCATAATACTACATCTCTTTTTGTAATCTATTTTTAAAGAAGACATTAAAGCTGATATTATATTTGACAGCCAAATGAGTACAGTGTGCAATAAATATGCCATATAATATATAGTGTTTTATCAACTCCATTGCTACAATTGTATTTTCTATTGGTTAATCATTAATATTAATATAACTACTGTAGGTTATTTATCAACTACTTAATTTTTTTTTTTTTATATATATCATTTTTGTTTATTTCATTTTGTATGTTGGGAATGGGAAAGAAATGCACATTAATATGAGGGTGTTCTGTTGTGTGTTTTACTAAGAAGAGACACTTTAACCTGCCAGAAATGCTTTTCTCAAAGAAAGGGAGAAAGATGTGACTTTTCAATTAAACTGAAATAGTGTCCAATTTGATTTTCTAGTTTTATATTTGCTCGTCAATGTCATTATTATTTACGGACCATGGTTTTACTTTGTTAAGTTGATGGTTGACAATAGTGATAGGCCTAAGAAACTGCATGGGTCAATCAGGATCAAAGAAATCAAATGGGTACGACAAAACGTGTTCCCTATGCCCATCATCAGCAAGTGAAAATACCAGAGAAAAAGAGGCCCAACTCGGCGGAAAATCTTTCTCCCTGCAGCAGGTGGCTGTATTATTTTCTATTTGAGGTTTATTTGGTTGAATATAACTTTCTTAAATTGTCACGAGTGTACTGATATAAGTAGGACACGTGACATCCCGGAAACTTTGAGAAAAAACACTTTATATAGGAGTTATCTCGAGATAGCTATGCATATTCATTGTATGAGGCTAGTAGCACAGTCTCTCTCCAATGAATACAGGCAGTTTACGTCAACAATCCTCATGGAAATGTATCCACCAATCCAAAGAAAGGATAGGCGGGAGCTAGACAGCCCTCCGTGTCGCTTTGTGAAAAACAACTCCCATTGTCATGTATAAATAAGAAAAAAATGCACGTAGAGGTGTGGTATATTGCGAATGTACCACGGCTAAGGGCTCTGTCCTATATTGTCCATATATCACAAACCCCGGAGGAGCCTTATTGCTATTATAAACTGGTTACCAACGTAATTAGAGCAGTAGAACTAAATGTTTTGTCATACCAGTGGTATACATTCTGATATACCATGGCTTTCAGCCAATCAGAATTCAGGGCTCAAACCACCCAGTTTATAATCTTTGATAATATCCTCTGTTAGCACCACGTGTGCTTTTATTTTGAAATGTTCAAATATTTTATTGTATTTTTATTATTAACGACAAATCGATATAACAAGTACATGGGGGAACACAAGTCTATATATAAACAATACACAAAAGACAAACGTTGAAATCAACATCCCGGAAATTGGTCACAATTACGTCAAAGGTCACACGAAATATTTTTTATAACTAACTCGTTTGAAAGTTTTCACTCGCAGATGGCATGGACTCTGGACAAATTTCAGGCGAAAAGAAGAAAAGTCCTCCTATCAAAGTTCTTTCCAGCCAACTCCGAGAGGGAAAAGATAGACGATTGAATGGCAAGCTCGAATTTAATATAAAAAGACTGGGACAATGGAAAAACACTGCACTTGTAGTCTCTGTGGTTTGGATGCAAGGGACAATACTGGAAGTTCGGTCGGATCACAACACGGTGCTTCTTTTGGACGAGACAGGGACATTCGTTGTCAATGGCGTCAACAACATTCCTAAGGGCAACCCATGCCTACTTCAGGGTGAGATGCACTTTTATTTTCCTTCTAGTTGCAGCTAAAATATGTACAACATTTAACAAAACCCATGATTTGTTACCCCCTGATTTTACACAGGTAACTATGTCATGGTGATGGGGATGATCCAGGCCCTCTCTCCAGAACCTGTCCTGCGCGCGGTAAAGATGGCAGACCTCTCTGAACGTGCTGCGATTCACAGAAGAATGTGGAAGTTGGAGGTGGAAGACCTTCAGCAAACGCTCACGTAGAAAGAAGCATAAGCAGTATGTTGCTATCAATGCCTGTTTGTTTTCATTTATGTTTAGCAAAATGTAACTATTGCTACTGGTTTTGAGTGGTTTCTGGCCTGCCTGATATTTCATTGCCAAAGGTAATGGATCATAGCCTAGAAGTACGTGCCCATCACGTTTATAATAGAAAGGCTATAATATATGCTTATAATGCACTAACACTGTTTATGATAGGCTATAATTAAGCAATAAGGCACGAGGGGGTGTGGTATATGGCCAATATACCATGGCTAAGAGCTGTTTTGACATAGCTTAGTATACTGTCAGCCAATCAGCATTCAGTGCTCGAACCACCCAGTTTATAATATATGCATATAATACACTAAACATGTCAGAAGTGCTTGAGGAGGGTTATGATGGAAAAAAAGCTAGTCCGGGCAAGAAAGCACAAACTCAAACAAAAGACAAAGAATTTAAATTAAAGAATGAACAATGATCTCATTTGGTGGTAAAATTATCTCATTTATTTGTGCTTATGTCATGCATACACATTGAAAAAGTGCCATTAAGTGAATTCTACAGAAGCACACAATTGTATGTGATTAATGAAAATAAATAGTGCCTATACAATCATTGACACCCTTGTGAATCCATGGAATTGGGAACGCTCAAAGGTGCCTGGATTTCAATCAAAACATCCTGAAATAAGACCTCTTCCGCAGCATAACCACTCATTCGTTCAACCTAAAGGCATTTAGGCCTAAGACAACAAGTGGATCTACGTAGGGCAGTTTGTACGATAAGCTTGATTACTTACCAGTAACCATCACAATAAGACTGTATTAACAGGTAGTCATGTTGCAGTTTGATTACATATAGATCCTATGAAAATGTACAATCACAATATCGACCAGTCTTACCTCTAACCCCACCACCAACATTGTGTGGACATTACTATTCAAACTGACTGCATATATATATATACAATTATATAATAAGATCCTTCATTTGAAAGTGCAATATTGACAAGTTATCTAGTGGACAAAGGTAATACATTTATATAGATCACTCGAAAAAGAAAAAAAGCAATACGCAACATAAAAGTATTTAACAAATTGAATTGTAATCTTGATATGTAATACTGTTTGGTTTATACTGTCTGTTAGGTTTATGTACTCTTGTTTGTATATTTATGTTATTTTGTATTTGTTGTGTTCATAATAAAAAATACATGTAAAAAATACTTTACAGTAGCTCGAGCCAACGTTCAGGAACAAGCAGCCTGTATGTATCACGTGATATTTTGGCGTCTGGAGCATGTACCAGTATTTGCATGAGACCAAGAAGGTAACACGGCAAATCTGAGCTCCTATAACTATTTCATTTTTCAAAATTGTGTCCATAGACAAACATTAAGTGATATATAATTTTTAATGTACATGTTGTCAATGAAGATAATATAGCTACTACTGTTGCTTTAAAATAGAGATTGACAGCACAAATAACATTTGTTTCTATATATTGTGCATCACATGGTCTCATTTCCTGCACTGAAACAGGGGCCTTGAAGTTCGGTTCTTTCGTGAGTAGCTACTAGTGTATTTAATACACTGTATTAGCATTTTTTTTTAGAATGAAATCGGTTCCTTTAGGAAGAGCCATGGATTTTATATGTTGATACAGGCAGGGCTGTTGCTGCATAGCACATTGATGAAGACACGCGATCGCGTTGTCTGTCGCAATGGAATTGTAAGGAATCTCATCTAGTGCGTCTTGATTCTCCTTCCGACCCGATGTATCATGCATGTACATACATAATTGCGTATTACTGTGCAATGATTCGGCGTGCACAGTTGAAACATGCGTTAGCGTTGATGGCATAAAGGCGTTCCGTTCATAGTTCATTATTGCATACGCTGTTATGCAGAATATAGCGTATAGATACTATATGATTACCTACCACAGGGTGGTAGGCTATCAACTTAATGTTGTATCAATACATTATTTCAAGCCTTTTGCTTCTTTGGTGGATTTGGAGGTTAGATTCTGTGTTGAGTCCTATTACATAGGTCTATGGTTGAGTCAGCAGATGTCTGCCGAAAATTCATTGTAAACAGATTCAGATGTGCAGATACAAGCACTGACAACAGGGTTTATTTTGTTATTTTTTGTTAGTTAAATATTCAACATTATTTGCTTTATGTGACCCCCAGGTCTCCCAAGCAGTACCGTAAGACACCAAAATCAACAAGGGATCATACCACGCTGTCCTTGTCAAGTACCCTGTTCTGTGACAATGCTCTGAGTCCCCTTCCTGTTGCAACATGTACATCACAGACCACAGCCCAACTACTGGGGTGGTGACAATCGTAGTGATCCTCATTGCTGTTGCTGCCCTCGGTGTTCTCATCTGTGGATGTTGGTGCTACCTTCTCCTGCAGCGGATTGGCCAGTCTGAAGATGAGGAGAGTATTGTAGGAGAGGGCGAGACCAAGGAGCCCTTCCTGATGGTACAGTACTCCACCAGGGGCCCTCACGTCGAGCACAAAACCAAGCTCGCCCACAACGGCACTGAGAATCACACTTAACTGAGTCATTAAGAAACCGAAACCGTGTCATCACCTGATATTAACCAAGAGGATCACCTCATTCACATTTCCTGCTGATCATCATCTTTCATCATGCCATTGAAGGATGATAAACGGACTGCAGCTCAATGTCAATCAATGTCTTATGAGTAAATTTGATATTTTTGTTTCTCATTCCACTGTGGATCTCAGTCAGGATGTGAGGTTGTGAACAGTTCGTTATGTTTCTTAAGTATACATATTTTGAACACAAAAATGTACATCTGATTGGTGTTGATAGTTTTTGTTAACTCAGCAATCCACTACTGAATTGTGACGGTAGACACTAGACAGCGCTCTGAACAAATGAGTGGGCAAAACCTGCTTGTTGGAAGAATGTATGACAAATTGATAACAAAACAATTTACTTAATATCAAGTTGCTCAAATGATTTGAAATTAGCTTAATTTGTTTGCCTATTTTGCATAGTTGAACTTGGTTTTGTTTACCTTCAGTATTCAAATGTGAGTTAATAGCCATTTTAATAATTTGCTAAATGCCAAATTTGCCCAAAGATACAAAGTGTGATTCACTCCCTAGTTTATGTTTGTTGTTGCTGCTACTTACTAAGTAATCTTGTGTACAAAATACTGTTTATTTCCTCCTGTGGTTGCATAAGCAACCACTCAACTAAAACCAGTCATTGAAAGGGCAATTCTCCTTTGATAAACCATCACATTTCACAAGCACAACAGGGTCCAGGGTCTGAGTTTTAGTGAGGTCCGCACTCTAAAATACTATTTGGAGAACAGCAAAAATTTGGCCATGATTACTACACATTTAGATAGCTGGCTAGACTAATTGAACAATCTAAAAAAATATATATTGACATGGGCTAATTGAGTGACATATAAGAAGAGGGAAACTGCTGATGCACAACCAAGTTCGAAATTGCACCTTGTGTATTCTACTATTCTAACTGTCAACAGTAAGTTGAGACCCCAACTGTTCCTAAAAAAATGGATTATTATATATATTTTTTAATGTTGGCAAGGTCCGTACCTCGGTGTCCTCATTTGTAGCTACAACACCGAGTAGCTGCTTCAACTGACATGGGTTGAGAAGTCCTGCCAAGAAGCTACCAAGAGCCAATGACATATTTTCTATATTCAGTTGCAACATAGGAAATCCTGATGGCCAGATTCTATGGTAGCTGAGCAGGTTGATATTTGATGAAACAATGTTATAAAGTATTATGAAATGTAAATAACATTATGAAGACTATTGTTCTCTTTGTCATTTGATGTACCATTGTATAATTTCTTGACTTGCTAAATAAAGGTAAAATAAAAAAATACAAATACAAATCAACTTTAAATGTTATATCGGTCCATAGGCCTTATGATTCCTTTTAGGTTCATTCCTTACAGGTGTATGTATTGTTGATAGTTATTCTTATTGCTGTTTATAAGATGGTGAAATATCAAAATAATGTGACAATTTATAGATTTTTCAAATGTTGATTTAATTGTAATTAGTCATTAATCTACATAAAGTAATCCATAATGTCAGTGAAAATAAAATTCTACACATTTTTGCTAAATTAAATAACTAAAATATAGTAATTGCATAAGTATTCACCCCCTTTGTTTAGGCAAGCCTACCCTTCCTCTGACCCCGATACAAACATCTGTAAGGTCCCTCGGACAAGTATTGAATTTCCAGCACAGATTCAACGACAAAGACCAGGGAGCTTTTCAAAAGCCTCATAAAGAAGGGCAGTGATTGGTAGATGGATAACAATAACAAATCAGACATTTAATATATATCTTTACGCATGGTGAAGTTAATATTTATACTGTGGATAATGTACTAAACCACCCAGACACATCAAAGATGCAGTTGTCTGGCAAGTGTCTTCACTGACATTTTCAACATCTGAGTCTGTAATACCAACATGTTTCAAGCAGACCACCATAGTCCCTGTGCCCAAGAACACTAAGGTAACCTGCCTAAATGACTACCGACCCGTAGCACTTTGTAGCCATGAAATGCTTTGAAAGGCTGGTTATGGCTCACAACACCATTATCCCAGAAACCCTAGACCCACTTCAATTTGCATACCGCATCAACAGATCCAAAGATGATGCAATCTGGATTACACTCCACACTGCACTTTCCCACCTGGACAAAAAGAACACCTATGTGAGAATGCTATTCATTGACTAAAGCTCAGCATTCAACACCATAGTGACCTCAAAGCTCATCACTAAGCTAAGGACCCTGGGACTTAACACCTCCCTCTGCAACTGGATCCTAGACTTCCTGACGGGCTGTCTCCAGGTGGTCCCCTCCTATACTCCCTGTTCACTCATGACTGCACGGCCAGGCACAACTCCAACACCATCATTAAGTTTGCTGATGACACAACAGTGGTAGGCCTGATCACCGACAACAATGAGACAGCCTATAGGGAGGTCGTCAGAGACCTGACCGTGTGGTGCACCCCCCTACGCTGTTGCTACTTTCTGTTATCTATGCATAGCCACTTTAATAACCCTACCTGCATGTACATAATTACCTCAATTACCTCGATACCGTTGCCCCCACATATTGACACATTGACTCTGAACCAGTACCCCGTATATACAGCCCCGCTATTGTTATTTACTGCTGCTCTTTAATTATTTGTTTTTCTTTTCTCTTTTTGTGTAGGTATTTTCTTAAAACTGCATTGTTGGTTAAGGGCTTGTAAGGAAGCATTTCACTGTAAGGTCTACACCTGCCGTATTCGGCGCATGTGACAAATTAAATTAGATTTAATGATCAATTAGCGTTTTAAACTGATAAACTTGGATTAGCTAACACAATGTGCCATTGGAACACAGGAGTGATGGTTGCTGATAATGGGCATCTGTACCCCTATGTAGACATTCCATTAAAAATCAGCTACAATAGTCATTCACAACATTAACAATGTCTACACTGTATTTCTGATCAATTTGATGCCATTTTAAATGGACACATTTTTTTTGCTTTTCTTTCAAAAACAAGGACATTTCTAAGTGACCCCAAACTTTTGAACAGTAGTGTATATTTGTTATCTCTTTTTCATTCATCTGTAAATGTTAGAATTTCTACTCCACATTATTTTATGTAGAGCGTAGGCAAAAAAACAAATCCATTTTAAACCCACTTTGTAATACAATAAATTTGAAGAAATCCAAGGAGGGTGTAGAGACTTTCTATAGGCACTGTATATTACATGGGTCACATTCCCCTGCTCAGACATGGCATGCATCAACCAATGGTATTGACTAACAGATCGCTACAACATGACCAGAATTATGTGGACACCTGCTTGTCGATCATCTCACTCCAAAATCATGGGCATTGATATAGAGTTGGTCCCCCCTTTGCTGCTATAATAGCCTCCTCTCTTCTGTGAAGGCGTTGGAACATTGCTGCGGGGACTTGCTTCCATTCAGCTACAAGTGTATTAGTGAGGTCGGGCATTGAAGTTAGGAGGTTAGGCCTGGCTCGCAGTCGGCGTTCACAATTCATTCCAAAGGTATTTGATGGGGTTGCGATCAGGGCCCTGTGCAGGTCAGTCAAGTTCTTTAACACCGATCTCGACAAACCATGGACCTTGCTTTGTGCATGGGGGAATGCTGAAACAGGGAAGGGCCTTCCCCAAACTGTTACCACAAAGTTGGAAGCAAATAATTGCCTAGAATGTCATTGTATGCTGTAGCATTAAGATTTTCCTTCACAGGAACTAAGGGGCCTAACCTGAACCATGAAAACAGCCACAGACCGTATTCCTCCTCCAAGCGTTACAGTTAGCACTATGTATTCGGGCAGGTAGTGTTCCCCTGGGATCCGCCGAGCCCAGATTTGTCAGTCGGACTCTTAGGTGGTGATGCGTGATTAATCACTCCAGAGAATGCGTTTCCACTGCTCCAGAGTCCAATGGCGGCGAGCTTTACACCACTCCTTCCGACGCTTGGCATCGTGCGTGGTGATCTCAGGCTTGTGTGCGTGCGGCTGCTCGGCCATGGAAACCCATTTCATGAAGCTCCCTGCGAACAGTTCTTGTGCTGACATTGCTTCCAGAGGCAGTTTGGAACTTGGTAGTGAGTGTTGCAAGACAGATTATTTTTTACGTGCTATGCACTTCAGCACTCGTTGATCCTGTTCTGTGAGCTAGTGTGGCCTACTACTTTGCGGCTGAGCCGTTGTTGCTCCGAGACGTTTCCACTTCACAATAACAGCACTTACAGTTGACTGGAGCAGCTCTAACAGGACAGAAATTTGACAAGGTGGCATCCTATGACAGTGCCACGTTGAAAGTCACTGAGCTCTTCAGGAAGACCATGCTACTGCCAATGTTTACCAATGTAGATTACATGGCTTTGTGCTTGATTTTACACACCTGTCAGCTACGGGTGTGGCTGAAATAGTTGAATACACAAATTTGAAGGGGTGTCCATACTTTTGTATATATCGTGTGTGGTTAGCTGATACGTAAAATACCTATCCAGGCGTTGTAAGATCTGGCTGGTGTCAGCAACGTCTGGCCAGAGGAATGGCCCATGTTGTGTTTATCTGACACCTATCCAGGAGTTGTAAGATCTGGCATGCATCTGCAATGTCATCAGGCAGGAACTCGACTATTGTCATCCCACAAACCATTGATCAAACTTTGCAAAATGTCTTCCATTTTAGACTTCATGACAACTAAGCACATTGCATAGAATGTCAACCTACATTTTTTAGGCTGCTACCCTAATGAACAAGTACAAAATCAATACTTGCAACAAGAAATCAAGATTTTATTTTGGTTGGTTGGCATATTCCAAAACCAACAGGCATAAATGCAACAAATTATGCAAATAATGAAAAAGACCTACGTGAACATAATTTGTGAAAGGATGCAGAATTCCATTTCAAACATTCCAATCTTCAGACTTTTGAATCGTATAAAACAAAAAGGAACCTTTCTTAAAAACTCTAATACAAAAACAAGCCTTTTAAGTGACCTTTCGACATAAGAGCTGTTCTGATGGTGTCTACCCCTGCTTTGGCTTCTCTGAGCAGGTCATCAATCCATTTTATGACAAGCAATCTTTGTGACGCGTCAATGATTGCTACGTTACGTAAAAGGCAATGGTGCATCTCTTTATCTTGCTACGTTACGTAAAAGGCAATGGTGCATCTCTTTATCTGTGATAAAAGGAACACCGCTATGATCATTTGGAGCACATGGCCAACTGTACTTTCCATTAAAATCAAGCTGTGATCTGCATCTCTCCTCTTAATGGTACAGACTAGAGCCTCCCAAAGGCTTACCTGAACCTGTAACTCTTTTACTTAACACTGCAAAATATATTGCATCCCAACATAATCATTGTCATCAAATCATTACTTTATGTCTTTAAGCAGAAAACTATATTTGCCAAAGTCATTGTCATTTGGGGCTATAAGATGGTCTTTTCTTGCTTTGGCCAGTTTCATCAAAAGAAACTCTCTGCGCTCCGTCCATTCCTTTAGTTCCTCGTTTCCATGAGCCAGCTTACACAACTCCTCCTCTGTGCAAGTGCCTTTAAGGTATCTGTGGAAATGGATGCAGTATCAGAAATGTCAGTCACCAATAACACCATTTCCAGTAATCAAATTAGGCACCAGTGACCTAAATAAACATTGAATTAGCATAGAAACCTTACCTCTCACAAACTCTGAAGGTGCCAGTGGGGAAGCGATACTGCCAGCAGTTCTGATCGTCTTCAGAGTTAAACACTTTCTCTCTGTGTTTTTCTGAGGTGATGTGCTGCTGCCACTGCCTGTCACTGTTGCAGTTCTTACCACAAAGCCAACAGTGGTTGCCAGCCTAGCATAACAGATATCATCAAGATGATATTAGCATGTTGAAGGTTTGGTTTGTGGTCACTTACAGCATGTTGAAGGTCATATAACCATCTGGGCGTGGTTAAAACAAAGATTGCTTACCACGTCCTCAGCATAGTCTGTGGGCATGTGGATCTGCTTCCCGTTCTCCTTGATGGCGCTGTTGGAGGCCTCCTCGCTCCAGCCAGGCTTCTGAGACTGCAGCCAGTGCTCATACAGCTGCTCCATGTCAGGAACTAAATGGACACACACAGTTTAGTATCTGATTAAGTTTGTATTAAGTCATCATAATATATTTACTGTACATCACATAGGCATGAACTGCTGTATAAAAACTACAGTCTATCTGTAACAAACTCACTGTTGTTCTCTTTCATGTATGTCCACAGGTCCCTTTCCTCTGTGCTGTGTGCAAATGTGCAGTTGCCGATGTACTGGCACTTTTTGCCAGTGGACACGTGCATACAAATCTGTAAGTAAAACACACACAAAACATGAGCACTTTACACAAGGACAAAACATGATTCTCTCTGGGAGATTGCCATACGAGTCAGCTGAGTATGTGGTCAGATCAGTTGCTCTGGGAGCATTTTCAGCCCTCCTAGGCCTACCTCAAACTGAGATGGGATGGGCTTCTTTGTTGGGAGAGGGCGGATCGTTGTCCACTTCTTGCGTTCGATGGAACTCACCAACACCACTCGTTTGTCTTTTGACCACCTGCAACACAGGTCAGATGAAATTCACTATGCTGACCAGGCTCATTATTCAAATCGCCCTGAAATGGTTTCAGGGGAGAGAACTACTCACGAATGCCTGGCTTTGGCAGTGCAGTACTTCTTGTTCTTGTCTGCCTCACTAACTTGGCCGTTTCTCCAACACTGCCCACACACAAACTGCATCTTCAGATTTGGGGGTCCAAACCTCTTCAGTGGTGTGGTGAATTGCTGGAATGACACAAAATAAATGGTTTGTGTTAGGTCATGTGGAAAATATGCAGTCAAATGAACATTAGAAATACATTTAGGAAATAAAGCATGTTCTGAATATAGTGTTGTGTACAATGACTGTTTACCAGGGATCCTTGGGAGCCTGCCTCCATGTTCCAAAACCTATTGGCCTCATGGACTATATTTTCAGGAGTGATACCTATATGATCATAAACAGATTGCAAATAGTTTTAAGAGGGATGTTCACTTAGAAAACCCACAAAAGTTACCAGAAGGTCCTTAAAATACTCTTTCCGGCTGTATGTAATAACACAAAAAAACGTTCTGGGCTAATAATGTAAGAAATAACACACACAAACAAAATACTACAAAGTTGCTTAGGAGCTAGAAGCAGAGGTGCCATGTCTTACAACTGGTAAAAGTAATCTTGTTGAATTACCAATAACATTCTTTGATTAGATGCTATTTGAAGGCACCTTTAATAGGTGGTAAGAGCTTACCTAGCTGGTGCTGCATCATCCACACCTTCAACTCGATCAGGCTGTGGGCATAGAAGCACTCGTCTTCCCGCACGCAGCCGTAGCGCACCTCATGCCGACAGATGTCCATCTGGTTCTGCGGACTGTACGGACGGATTTTGGAGTAGCGCACAGTGTTCTCCCTCAGAATGTGGACCAGGCACCTGGAAGCACAACAACTCATCAAGTTCACAACCCCACTGTGCAGGGCATAGAATCATGTTACAATATACACTAGTGGGCTTAATTACTAAAGGAACCAGAGCGGTCAGCCACAAACCATCACTTACAAGGTAGACCGCTGCTTAATTCACTTAAAAACCTCTGCATCTCTCTTAGCATGTGTAAACAAGTGAAATGGCTTACTTCTGATCTTCAAAGGCATGTTTTGTCACAGGGTGAGAGCAAAGAGATGGGTTGTCCTTATTGGTTTTGCTGATTATTCTGGGTTTGTGATCAAAACACACCTGGAGATCAGATCAGATACATTAGAGGGATGGAAAACTCTTACAAGACACTGTACACAGAGTAGAGGTTTTAATAAAGGGCACAGCTCCCACTCATAAAACTGACGCTGAAGGTTATACCAGAGGCAGTAATATGACAGTCAACGTCAGTGTTGTATCAAGGTAATTCCACGGTAACAGAATGATGGCAAAAACAACTAACCGTAATTCTGTTACCAAACTTTGTATCTTCAAGTAAATGTTTAATTTTATTTTTTATCAGTGGAAATTGTTAAAAGTTGTCCTAGTGCATAGATTTGTATGGTTTAACTTTGTAATCATTGGTTTTTGTTTGGTATACTTTTAAAACAGAAATAAAATCGTAGTCTCAGCATCATTGTTACCGTGAAATTGTATTGCTCATGAGAAGAATGAGGATAGAGGATGTGGTTACAGTCAGGTTATATCAGGGGAACTTCAAGCCAAACTTTCTCTCTATAACACAGTGGTGCTCCACTCCAGTCAGATGTCCTCAGTCCTGCTGGTTTTCATTTCTCCCTGACACTTAAAAAAATGGATTGTCTAGAGTCCACACACTATTACTCTGGGGTTATTAAAAGGCAAAACCAAGCATCCACTGCAGCACTCAAGAACCAGATTTGTGCACCCTTACTGCTCTAACACAACAATGGCAATGCAATAAGACAGACCCAGCAACTTATCAATGAAGACACCCCATTACAGGAGGAACACATCACATTTTTTTTTTTACATTAAAAAGCCCAACTTACTCCGCAGAGGAACATGAATATCCCATGATGCTCCTGTAGGATCTTCGGGACAGTCAGATTGATCTTACTGGTGGGCCCAAATGGATCAAAGAGAAAGTCTCTGCAGATGAAGCCTTTGCGCTCCAGGGACCAAACATCAATCTCCTCTTGGCAGTAGGCAAATGTGCAGTGACCAGGGTACCTGCACCCCTCTCCAATGGCGACATCTACAAGGTCATCGTTTTAGTTAATAATCTCCATAGGCAGCTGAACACTGGCACAGACGGACCATGAAGCACATTGGAGTAGTAGTATTGGAGTAGCAGTAGTATTATTATAGTAGTAGTATTTTCAAGGCTTACCTTTGCAGATGTAGTATGGCCCAACATACTGGGATTTTGTCGGTCTGGGTCTGATCAGCTTCCATGACTTGTCTGGTTGATTTTTTATCCTTCCAAGTAATATGTCCTTCTTGCATTTGTGCTCTTCGGTATAGAGTGTGAAATCCAACACTCCAAGCCCTAGTGATAGGATATCAACATGAGCTTTCACATACAATAATTATCATGTCCCATACCCATTTATCAACCCAGTTTCATACTCTTAGATGTCGCACAATAAGCAAAACAGACTTATTCATATACACTGAACAGAAATATAAAAACGCAACATGTAAAGTGTTGGTCCCATGTTTCATGAGCTATAATAAACCCCTGCCCAGTCATGTGAAATCCATAGATCAGGGCCTAAATCATTTACTTAAATTGACTGATTTCCTTATATGAACTGTAACTCAGTAAAATCTTTGAAATTGTTGCATGTTGCGTTTATATTACATAAAGCATGTTCTTACCAGTTTTGACATAGCAGTTTGAGCATGCCTGTTTGAATTCATGAGTATCAGCCAGGGGATTTTTGGCCAGATCCACAACAGCAGGGAGGGGGGTTACATCCGGCATCCCCAGGGCCATTCCCATTGGCTTATCATGGTCGGTCAACTGGAGGGGGAACAAATATCATGATTTATTTAAAAAATAGACAAGAAAAACTAAACATATAACACACAATGTAATGTTGTGTAAATATCAGTGGGACATGAAGACTAGACTAGCTAGACTCACCTGCATGAATGGATGCTGACTATATCCTAGATTTGGGGGGGGAAAGAAAAATACATCAGAGAGACAACATTGACAAAACGTTTATGAAAAGTAAATAACAAAAAATAGAATTTCAGTTGATTGTTTTGTCAAAATCCAAATTTGTTAGCAATTGAGATTTCACTATTCAATAAGAAGTTATTTACATTTTAGTCATTTAGCAGATGCTCTTATCCAGAGCAATTAAGGTTAAGTGCCTTGCTCTAGGGCATATGGACAGATTTTCGAAGCAGCTTACTGGTTACTGGCTCTCAAGCGCTAGGCTACGTGCCGCCCCAGATATAAGACATAAGGATAATAACAAATGTTCAACACATTCGAGAGGTATTACCGTTAAACTGGCTGTATGCAACTCCTTGCATACCTGTCTGAGGCTCTGACATAGAGAGACTATCCAGTGAGTCCAATGGAGAGGAGACCCCGAAGGTGTCCAGACCTAAAGAGTACCCGCTGGCTTGTGGCTTGTGGTAGGGAGGAGGCAGAGTCACTGTGCACTGTGATGCCACATGCATAAAGGGGTTCATGTGAGATGGCATAAGGAAAGGACTAGACATGGAATTTGAGGGGGCACTGGTTGGAAAAGGGATAGGGCCCTTCATGGTGGGAATGACCTAGAGAGAAAACAATACACTCTACATTAGATATTGTTTTAACATGATAGTGAAAAGGCCAAATTGAAAACAAAAACTATAATTGAATGTGCAAAAAATAAATAATAAAGTTTTCCTACATTAGCAGCAATCTCCCATGAACGTACAATGGGAGATTCTGTGGGGCCGGGGCCAGCTTGGTCCAGCAGATCATCCAGGTCATCTCCAATAATTTCCGCATCGAAGTCCGAGTGAGACTTTTGCATTGGCAAATGATAAGACTGGGTAGGGCTGGCTCTGGCACCATTGACCAACGTAGGCATGGGCTTGGAAATGGGCAGGGGCACCGGAACATGATTGGGCTCTGGGGTGTGAACCTCAACAGGCGATACCGAAGGGATGATGCTGAATGGGGGAGATTCAGCTTCTATTCTCTCATTCCGAGGGGGGTGCACCTTCATTGCTACCAATGGGTCTAGGCTTGGGCGGGCTGGGTCTGGACCGTCAGTTTCCTGAGGGGGCTGATTCACTTCTACAACACAGGTGGGAATATGGAAAGTGCAAACATTATTTTTTACCAACAAGACATTCCACATTTAAAAGGTCCAATGCAGCCGTTTTTCTCTCATCAAATCATTTCTGGGTAACAACTAAGTAACTTACTGTGATTGTTTTCAATTCAAATTAGTTACACAATTTAAAAATAACTTATTCGCAAAGAGCAATTTCTCAAGTAAGATATTTTGCTAAGACTGTCTGAGTGGGGAGTGGAAATGGAAAAAAAGCTGTTATTGGCAGAGGTTTGGATCGCTCCCTTATGGACGGGTTGGTTGTTGATCAACAAAACTGACGCATGCGCAACTATGGGGCAAAACAGACAGTATTGGCTTATTTTGTCACAAAATGTTAATTGAAAACAAATACATTTGCACAATGAGCAATTGTTGTCTCAAATACACTGAACAAATATATAAAATGCAACATGTAAAGTGTTGGTCCCATGTTTCATGAGCGGAAATAAAAAAAAATCCCAGAGGTGTGGGGGGGCGAGGAGTATTTCTGTCTGTGATAAAGCCCTTTTGTGGGTAAAAACTCACTCATTGGCTGGGCCTGGCTCTCCAGTGGGTGGGGTGGGCCCTCCCAGGCCCACCCATGACTGCACCCCTGCCCAGTCACGTGAAATCCATAGATTTGGGCCCAATTTATTTATTTAAATTGACTGATTTCCTTTATTTGAACAGTAACTCCGTAAAATCTTTGAAATTGTTGTACGATGCGTTTATATTTTTGTTTGCCATATCAGCATAGACATGAGTCAAAACAAGACATGGTATCAATAACAATATACAACGAGTTGAAGCGAGCTTACTACAATTCCACACACGACAGCTTCTTGTCAGTTGTTACTAGCCATCTGACCGTTCAGAATCATAACAACGCACGCCTTCCAGCGACGTCAATGCAGTGCATCACTTACGTGATGTCAGCCAACCCATCTATTGGTCTATTAACTAATTTAGCAAGGCAGGCCAAAATCCCATCCCACCAAAACAGCCTGAAATTTCACTTCACTCATCCCACCCATCCCACCATTTCACTTCACTCTTCACTCTTACACTAAAAGGGCATTATAATGTACATAATTTCACAGTATTATTCCAACCTCATGGTTGAAATATACACTGAGTATACCAAACATTAGGAACACCTTCCTAATATTGAGTTACGCACCGCACCCCGCCCCCCCCTTGTCCTCAGAACAGCCTCAATTCGTCAGGCCATGGACTCTACAAGGTGTCGAAAGCATTCCACAGGGATGCTGGCCCATGTTGACTCCAAGGCTTCCCACAGTTGTGTCAAGTTGGCTGGATGTCCTTTGGGTGGTGGACCATTCTTGATACACAGGAAACTATTGAGCGTGAAAGACCCAGCAGCATTGCAGTTCTTCACACAAACCGGTGAGCCTGGCACCTACTACCATACCTTGTTCAAAGGGTCTTAAATATTTTGTCTTTCCCATTCACCCTCTGAATGGCACACATTCACAATCCATGTCTCAATCGTCTCAAGGCTTAAAAACAATGGCGGCTGCTGAGGGGAGGACGGCTCATAATAATGGCTGGAACGGCGCTAATGGAATGGCATCAAACACATGGTTTCTACCATTCCACTCCAACCATTACCACAAGCCCGTCCTCCCAAATTAAGGTGCCACCAACCTCCTGTGCTTAAATCCTTCTTTAACCTGTCTCCTCCCCTCCCCTTTTTAACCCCCTCCTCCCCTTTCACCTGGATTTACCTGGTCAGTCTGTCATGTAACGAGCAGTTGTTCTTAATATTTTGTATACTCAGTGTATTCAAAACACAGGGAAACCACATTTGACTGCACTGGGCCTTTAAGTAAATTACTCAAACTAAATCACAGAATCTCTTACCAATTTCTATATCTTCCACAGATGTAGATCCATGAGACTGAAACAAATAAAAAAGAACGCTTAAAATCTTTACTTGCTGGTACACCACGTTCATTTGGTGCAAATAATCTGTATTGTGTGCAGATTCCCACAAAGAAATGGAATTCCCTTTACCTTGTCATTGGATGCACCTGAATAGCTTAATCCAGGCAAAACATTTAAGGCAGGCTGTTGAAAGAAATGTCTCACGGTTAGATACCAAGCCACATACTGAAGTAGCCCATGTGCCATAATTCATACTCCACACAGTACACACTCACCTTACTCCTGACATAGGCTTTACGGATTTTCAATCCCAACATTTTGGCCAGGTCCTGAGTCAATCCTATGACATTGGGATCCTGAAAAAACAACCACATATTGACAATAAGGATTATGAACTTAAGACAATAAAAGGAACAATCTACAGAACTTTACCACATGGTATATTTCCTCTGCGGTCTCACCTGAGGCACTGCAAGGGAGCACTTCGCTACAGTCTCATAGGCCTCTTTATGCCTGCCCATCTCTTTCAAGGCTCTGGCTTTCCTATAAAGAGCTCTATGGTTTCCCTCATTCAATTGAAGAGCTTTCTCACAGTCTACTAGTGCTTCATCATGCAGACCCTGAAATACAATTCCCAAATTATACCACTGTTTGAACAGAAAATAAATAGAGAAATAATACATCAGTCATAAATGTAAGACAAAACACACCACTTTCTTAAACTTGACCTACCGGTACAATGTTCAAGTAAGCAGCAGCTCGATTGGCATACAGCTTTTCCAACGTTCCAGTAGGTACACTGATGTCTTCCGAATCTGCATATTCTGCTATGCTCAAGGCCTCAGTGTACATTTCTATAGATCGCATCCATTCCCCTTCATTGAACACGTCATTTCCTTCACCAAACAGATTCTTCACAAGGTCCTGAATGAACACCTGAAAAAACAAATTCAACTTCTAAATACCAAAATATGAGGTGCATTCTGAGCTTCATATGTCATGAATGTAGGTGCTGCCATTTGGCTTGATTGCATAATCACCTCATAGCGTTCCTGAGTTCCAGGATAGGGCAGAGTTGACCTAGAAACAAACAAGTTCAAACTTAGATCTCCTTCCGTTGACACTGAAAACATGAGCATATTCAAGTGTTACACCATTCAAGGACATCATGGAGTAATCTTTTCCCAAATAATACAATTTCAATATTACTCACACTGAGGCACAAGATCTAGAAATGGCTAAACAACATCTGCCTGGAACTGTACAACAAGTCAGTTACCACTATGCAAACACTTAGGCTGTCTCCTGCGAAAATTAATTGTAATTCTCTTCCCCCAAGACCATCCATTGGTGGCTGACAACAGCTCTGTAGCCTGATTTCCCTATGCGCTCAACCAATCTGCATTCCCTGGGTACACTGACTTGGACTGGGGAGTCCTGATCATACTCACTGGATGAACTGCAGCCCATTCTGAATATCCTGCCAGCGACCGCTTCGGTCCTGACACAGGATTGACATGTTCACCTGTTTCTTTAGGTCCTGGTCTCTGTCAACACAATATGTATTTAAAAAAAAGTTAGTTACCTTTCTAGTTAACATGTTTTAGGCCTACTCTGAGTATAATTCTATTATTGTCAAACCCGTTTTGTCGTAGGCCTTGCATACCGTAAGAATACGTACAAACATACATTTTCATTAAGTTACTCACTCATTAACTACTCAAATAAAGACGAGACAAGTCACATCATGAATTTGTATAACGTTAAACAGGTGAAAATTACTTTTCAGGCTTCACGTGCTCCTGACTCAACAAAGCATACGACAGCCTCGAAAACCCATGGCTTTAAAATTCGTCATGCTTTGAACTTCCTGTCTGTCGTCTTTACAAGCTAGTTAGTTAAAAGTAATCGGTCAATATTTCGAGAAGATAAAAATCGAACTAGTTAAAGCGAGTCTGCTTACGACTCACGAGTCTGGCTATACAAATCTACAGTACAGTAGTTGGAAGAGTTGATCCTGGACGAACGTTATAAAGTGTACATTATCACAAGTTAGCCCCATATCGAACATTTCCTCTGTTACCCACTGACATATGTAGCTAGCTAGTTAGCGTCTAGGTCGAACAAATACCTCAACCTAGGTAGGCTAGTTTAACTAAATTAGACTAACTGATCTGGCACGAGAAAGATGTTGATATTCTAAACACAAACCGTGTGCAATGTGATTGCTAGATAGCCATGGCTATAGAGTTTACAGTTACATGCTTGTCAAAGATAACGTTCACTAGTAGAGTACCTGTACATGTTTCTACAGTAACGTTAGCTAGCTTCCTAGCAAGCTAGTTATCAATATGTCGGGCGGGAGATGCAAGAGCGCTAGCTACAGTACATGACTGTTAGCGGTGTAGCTAACAGCTAGATAGCAAACTAGCTAGTTAGCCATTTTACAAATAATGACATTTAAAATATGCTCACCCTTAAGAAATATTTAGATGTAAAAAAAAGTCCACATCTAAATGAGTACAGCTTAAGATGAATGACTTGTTCCCTGGCCAGCATCAGTGATTTCTTGAGTGTTGGGGACACGAATCATGATGTGGCCTGGTCTCTGGCATGACGTTTTTTTAATGTTTGTTAGATTCCATTCTTATTGGAGGAAACAGGGCCCCCTGTTGACCACAAATTGTGTTCTGACTTTTTACTTTAGTAAACTATGAAATTACAGTACTATGTACATGAGGTCTTGAAATGTCAACAAATAAATATAATTCATATGAATTATTAATGGAAATATAGCATGATATACAACCTTTTGACACAGTTGACTTGCTGGGCCTTTATGAACATGTTTTCTGTGAGGAATTGCATGCAATAAGGCTGTTGACATGATAAAACAATGACCACAGCCATTAATTTATTGATCAATTAGACCCACTTCTAGTATTCTACATGGCATAAGTCCTGAACTGAAGTTCTTGGTCTTCCAGAATCTGAACAAAAGTCAACTAAAGTCCTTGGTCTTTCAGAATCTGAACAAAAGTCATTGAGCAATTGGCTTTAAGTAATACTAAATAATGGACTCTGGGGTGGTTCTAACAGAGAGGGAACTCAAACCAAGTTCAGATCAGTATTCAAGGATTAGTTTACAGCAGATTTCTCCAGTAGGAGGAGGGAATGATGCTCAGGAGATTATTCAAACCAGACTCTAAAAAAGAAATGTCCACTGCACTGAATGCCTATGTCCACCAGAGTGTAAATAAGCAGCAGTGCATGCAGACTCCCTCTTGCACACCATGCCTGCGCTTTATCGGATACTTCTACTGTTCTCTGGTAAATTGCTGCTTGAATTTCTTTACCTTTTTAACACATTTTCAGGGAATAATTAAGAGGGATTGAGAGGGAGTGAAGTAATGTTAAAGGACAATGTTATGAGTGCCTTCAGGGATCTAACATGAAAGGAACTTAGATCTGTTATAGGCTGATGATTCAACTCCTTAATTTCACACAACAATGCAACTGTATCATCTTGAAATGGTTGAATCTTTTATTTCCATAATCTTGTGATATTTATATAGAGCTCATTTTATGGTTGAATTTTTACTTTAATGCATGTTTAATGATTGAACAAATCAGTACCAATGTGAATTGTCATGTCTTGTATGTTGACAACTAATATGCACATTACAAATTCATGTTAATTTGATCTGGGAAAAGAGGTTATAGAACTAGACCATAGTATAAGAGTGTAAAGGGAATTTCCAGCTGAACAAAAAGGAGAGCAGTCCCATAAAAAGTGTGAAGTTGTTTTGTATTGTGGGAAAGGGGGTTACTTTCAAAAAGCTATGGTTGTCTAAAAATATCAGTGTCAGAGAAATTGTAGTCAATCATAAACACATTTGGTTTAATACAAGTTGCAAAAAGGAGACACCCCAGCATAGAAGCATAGAAAACGTTAAACGGGCCTTCTCTGAGAAGGTACTTATATATTAATCAGACAGTATCAAACGTTCTCTAAACATCATCCTGAGAGGCTTGTACGAAGTCAAAACAAAAGACAGTGACTTTGCCAGCTGCTACAGAATCACGATGTTCATAATGTCATTGTGTCCTCAGTCCTTGTACCTTCAGTAGCGCTGGCGTCAATCACTATCAAACGATATGAGAACAATCCATAACATTCAGTGACAAGTCTAGTGACCATCAACCCGTACACGAATGAGTGTCACAAATAGAACACTGGAAATCATGTGTCTGACAGAAAGGGAAAACTTAAACATTTGCTAAGCTTTGCGTTTATTACTCTTGAATATGAACTTTATTCGTCTTAAATATTCCCCATTACAAAGAGCATCTTTCTGGGAAAATGTGAGGGACTTCTCCAGGCTTGCAATTGCAATATTAGGTCGTCACTTCATAAATAGACTTGTAATAATACAGCATGTCCATTCCGACACTTTAAACACTTAGACATTCAGAATCATTTTCATATGAGAGACTAATCACAGAGCTACACTTCTCAATATTCACTTGATGACAGGACATATGACTAAAGAGATAGTATGAAGCAAATGGCACATACTAAGCAAGGCTGCTACATACAGACAAGTATATGTAAGTGCACATTTTGAACAAGATGTGTGTATATGTGATTGGTGTACATGTGATGCGCTGAGTTTCATGTTCTTCTTCTGTTGTTGTT
Source organism: Salvelinus namaycush (assembly GCF_016432855.1). Lineage (NCBI taxonomy): Eukaryota > Metazoa > Chordata > Actinopteri > Salmoniformes > Salmonidae > Salvelinus > Salvelinus namaycush. The sequence continues at coordinate 70,180,836 of NC_052309.1, read as the reverse complement.
GTTTTTGCAGTGGTAATAGCCTCTATGGCACTGCAGAGCCCCCCACGGACTAAGAGAGGGCTACTGGAGCTGGCAGGAGTCATCAAGTGCAGCACAGGCAGATCAGCCCTGGCTTATATGATGTATGGCTGCTACTGTGGACTGGGGGGTCAGGGCTGGCCCAGGGATAAAGCAGACTGGTGAGGCAGTTGTAATGATGTATTATAAATATGTTATAAATATATATATTTTTGGGGGAGGGATAGTGCCATTTCATAACAAACTCCGATCATTTAAAGTACCACTGAATGAAAAACCCTTCCATTAACTTTTCAGTCTGGTAGGACACAATAACAACCTGCATTATGCGATGCAGTTCAAACTGCAAAGTGTATCATTTTGGGTTTTCTTTTGAGGTTTTGCCCTCCTGTCAATTGGATATTTGGAAATAGACATGCACAACCAGCGCTCCCACACCCAAAATCCTAACCATAACTTCCTTCTGTCCAGTAATCACAGACATGAACTCCAACAAAACCGTTAAACTACAGAACCTCCAGCCTCCAGATCTCTCACAGGCCTGCCTACTAACAATAGTTGGGCCCATCCTCTTTCATTTCCTTTTGTTTTAAATAGAGCTGCTGTTGGTCCAAGCTACAATAATATGGAAAAACACTGTCTCTGCCTTTTCAGTTAATAGTTTCTAGAAAAAGGGAATGTATTACTTATGTAGTGCATCACTGAGACAGTAAATAGTTCTTATAATGCCCTGTTTTAAGTGTTACAGTAGTGTATTTTCACTTTCATAAAGGTGCTGTCACAAACATGACTGTTGCTACGGAGATGCAGAAGTTGCTGGTTGCCAAACCAAGACAAGAAAGTATCAATGGACATGTGAAGACAGGACTGCAGAATGTGGTATGCCATCTCAGTGTTATGCACATGAATGAGACATAGAAAATACTACATGCTATGACTTTGTCATTTTTGTATAGTTTTGCTGTTGAAAATGAATGGGTCTTTTCAGTGCATGGAAAATAACAGATGTGTAGTTTATCTGAGTAGTTTACAAACACTGCAGACATTATAGGGGACGGGAGTGCTAGGAGGGAATGGGCAAGAAAGGAATAATTTCTCACATACATTTTCAGGTATTTTAAGCTCCCACCATAATTGCTAATCGCAAAAGCACATAGGACTAGCAACACAGTTCAGGATGTTTACGATGTTATTTTGAGCATCAAACATTTTATAACATTTCTAAACCTCAGAGTGTTTCCTTCATATCCTCCACAGACCACTCCTTTCACATCAGCTGTCATTTAAGGAAACTACTCACCCACTTAACCCTCTTTTCATTCCAGATGATCTCAAGGACAAATGTGAGAAGATTCTTTGTAAATGTGACAGGGAGGCAGCCAAATGCTTGAGAAAGGCACCTTTCATCCGGAAATATGCTATGTGGCCAGACTTTCTCTGTGGGTGTACACTGCCAACATGTAATATCTACTGATTCAATAAATGTACACTTGTTGATTTTTACATTTGCTGTGTGTCTATTTATGTTAATAGAATATCAGACGGATCTCCTTCACAACATTATAATGACATGTAACAGCAGTAATACTTCAGGACATTTTGTATTGGTATCTCCTTTTTTCCATTTTTATGAAAAAGAAAAATATGTTTAAACCACTATCACAGTGTGACTATGTCATTAGATAAACAAACTGTGCGATGAGGCTCTCCAAATTGAGTATAATGACCAGAAATGACAAGCGCAGGTAACAAACTAGTGTACAAAACAGAGAGAGCTCAGTAGTGGTTACATAACATCCCAGGGTTTATTCTTAGGGGGTGGAATGTTGCAGCCAAGGTGAGATCAGGTAGCCTAAGTCCTTACAATAGTGTACTTATACCTGGGTGTGTTGTGCCTTACCTTATACTCCCTGAGGTTCTGCCGAGGTCTCTTTTCCACTGCTCTAATCCTCTCAAACTAACCCAGCATGATATTTCACCTCTTAAAAGGATTCTAAAAGCATCCTGAGGTTTTCACCTGATTTACGTTTTCAACTTAATGTTTACATTGCTGGAGCTCAGTAGCCGTAAAGTATAATGTACAGCACGTGACCAACAGATGGCACTGTTGAATGTTTACTGCAAAGCTAAGATGCATGTTCATGTTACAGTTTACAGCAACGATGCAAACACGTTCATACACTATTAGTAGCATACTGTATACTTACATCTAGCCTAATTAATTTCTATCTAAGGCAGACCTGGGTGCAAATACTATTTAGGGTATTTCAATTACTTACAAAAACACTTTATATATATTTTTGAAAATACAAGTAGTTGAATTGTCACGTCCGTCAACAAAAGTAGACCAAGGTGCAGCGTGGTGAGCGTACATATTCCTTTATTATATAAACGCCGACAAAAACAATCCAAACAATCGTGAAGCTAAAGGCTATAGTGCCAACAAACAAAGACAACTTCCCACAAAGACAGGTGGGAAAAAAGGGATACCTAAGTATGGTTCTCAATCAGAGACAACGATAGACAGCTGTTCCTGATTGAGAACCCTACCCGGCCAAAACATAGAAATACAAATAATAGAACGAAAGAACATAGAATACCCACCCCAAATCACACCCTGACATGAATATGTGACATGAATATTGCAATGTACTGTACTTGGAAATACACTTTATTTCATGTATTTGAAAATGCTTAAATACACAGACTTGTATATTTTCGAATACAAATATAAAAATACTCCTTGCATTTGTCCCCAGGTCCATTTGGTCCTAGGAGTATTTGAAATAACTGAGGATGGCTATTTATATGTCACGTTCCTGACCTGTTTTCTGTTAGTTTTGTATGTGTTAGTTGGTCAGGACGTGAGTTTGGGTGGGCAGTCTATGTTTTCTGTTTCTATGTTGGTTTAAGGGTGACCTGATATGGCTCTCAATTAGAGGCAGGTGGTTTTCATTTCCTCTGATTGAGAGTCATATTAAGGTAGGTGTTTTCACACTGTTTGTTGTGGGTGGTTGTCTCCTGTGTCTGTGTTATGTTACGCCACATGGGACTGTTTCGGTTTTGTTTGTTCGTTTGATGTAGTCTGTTCCTGTTTTCATGCGTTCTTCGTTATACGTAAGTTCTTATGTTCAGGTGCGTCTACGTCGTTTGTTGTTTTGTAGTTAATCAAGTATAGTTCGTTTTGTGTCTTGTTTAAATAAATAATATGTCATCACACAACGCTGCAGTTTGGTTCAATCCCTGCTCCTCCTCTTCGGATGAAGAGGAGGAGGAAAGCCGTTACAGAACCACCCACCGATCCAGAACCAAGCAGCGTGAGTTCGAGCAGTGGACATGGGAGGACGTGTTAAATGGAAAAGGTTGCTACACATGGGAGGAGATCCGAGCTGGAAGAGATCGCCTTCCATGGGAACAGCTGGAGGCGATTAGGAGAGCGGAGGCAACGGGAGAGAGAGACCGGATTTATGAAGGTATGCGGCTAGCACGGAAGCCCGTGAAGAAACCCCAAAAATTTCTTGGGGGGGGGCTAAGAGGTAGTGGGCCAAGGGCAGGTAGGAGACCTGCGCCCACTTCCCAGGCTAACCGTGGAGAGCGGGAGTACGGGCAGACACCGTGTTACGCAGTAGAGCGCACGGTGTCTCCTGTACGTGTGCATAGCCCGGTGCGGGTTATTCCACCTCCCCGCACTGGTAGGGCTAGATTGAGCGTTGAGCCGGATGTCATGAAGCCGGCTCTACATATCTGGCCACCAGTACGTCTCCTTGGGCCGGCTTACATGGCACCAGCCTTACGCATGGTGTCCCCGGTTCGCCTACATAGCCCGGTGCGGGTTATTCCACCTCCCCGCACTGGTCGGGCGACGGGGAGCATTCAACCAGGTAAGGTTGGGCAGGCTCAATGCTCAAGGGAGCCAGTACGCCTGCACGGTCCGGTATTTCCGGCGCCACCTCCCCGCCCCAGCCCAGTACCACCAGTGCCTACTCCACGCACCAGGCCTATAGTGCGCTTCGAGAGGTCAGTGTGCCCTGTCCCTGCTCCCCGCACTAGGCTTGAAGTGCGTGTCTCCAGTCCGGTGCCTCCAGTTCCGGCACCACGCACCAGGCCTACAGTGCGTCTCAGCCGGCCAGAGTCTGCCGTCTGCCCAACGGCGCCTGAACTGTCCGTCTGCCAAGCGCCGCATGAACTGCCCGTCTGTATTGAGCCTTCAAAGCCGCCCGTCTGCCATGAGCCTGCAAAGCCGCCCGTCTGCCATGAGCCTACAGAGCCTTCCGCCAGACAGGAGCCGCTAGAGCCTTCCGCCAGACAGGAGCCGCTAGAGCCTTCCGCCAGACAGGAGCAGCCAAAGCCTTCCGCCAGACAGGATCAGCCAGAGCCATCTGTCTCCGCAGCGCCATCTGAGCCATCTGTCTCCGCAGCGCCATCTGAGCCATCCGTCTCCGCAGCGCCATCTGAGCCATCCGTCTCCCCAGCGCCGTCTGAGCCATCCGTCTCCCCAGCGCCGTCTGAGCCATCCGTCTCCCCAGCGCCGTCTGAGCCATCCGTCTCCCCAGCGCCGTCTGAGCCATCCGTCTGTCCCGAGCCGTCAGAGCCGTTCGTCAGTCAGGAGCCGCTAGAGCCATTCGTCAGACAGGATCTGCCAGAGCCGCCAACCAGACAGGATCTGCCAGAGCCGCCAACCAGACAGGATCTGCCAGAGCCGCCAACCAGACAGGATCTGCCAGAGCCGCCAACCAGACAGGATCTGCCAGAGCCGCCAACCAGACAGGATCTGCCAGAGCCGCCAGTGAGCCATGAGCGTCCAGAGCCGCCAGTGAGCCATGAGCGTCCAGAGCCGTCAGCCAGCCATGAGCGTCCAGAGCCGTCAGCCAGCCATGAGCGTCCAGAGCCGTCAGCCAGCCATGAGCGTCCAGAGCCGTCAGCCAGCCATGAGCGTCCAGAGCCGTCAGCTAGCCATGAGCGTCCGGAGCCGTCAGCCAGTCATGAGCTGCCCCTCAGCCCAGAGCTGCCATCTATCCAGAACTGCCCTTCAGTCCGGAGTTGCCCTTCTATCCTGAGCTACCTCTCTATCCTGACCTACCTCTCTGTCTTGAGCTATCTCTATGTCCTGGTGCTGCCCCTTGTCCTGGTGCTGCCCCTTATCTTAAGGTTACCCTTCAAATTAAGTGGGTGTAAAATGAGGGTGGTCATTCTAAGGGGGAGACGTAAGCTGGGATTGACTATGGTGGGGTGGGGACCTCGCCCAGAGCCTGAGCCACCACCGTGGTCAGATGCCCACCCAGACCCTCCCCTAGACTTTGTGCTGGTGCGCCCGGAGTTCGCACCTTGAGGGGGGGGGTTATGTCACGTTCCTGACCTGTTTTCTGTTAGTTTTGTATGTGTTAGTTGGTCAGGACGTGAGTTTGGGTGGGCAGTCTATGTTTTCTGTTTCTATGTTGGTTTAAGGGTGACCTGATATGGCTCTCAATTAGAGGCAGGTGGTTTTCATTTCCTCTGATTGAGAGTCATATTAAGGTAGGTGTTTTCACACTGTTTGTTGTGGGTGGTTGTCTCCTGTGTCTGTGTTATGTTACGCCACATGGGACTGTTTCGGTTTTGTTTGTTCGTTTGTTCGGTTTATGTAGTCTGTTCCTGTTTTCATGCGTTCTTCGTTATACGTAAGTTCTTATGTTCAGGTGCGTCTACGTCGTTTGTTGTTTTGTAGTTAATCAAGTATAGTTCGTTTTGTGTCTTGTTTAAATAAATAATATGTCATCACACAACGCTGCAGTTTGGTTCAATCCCTGCTCCTCCTCTTCGGATGAAGAGGAGGAGGAAAGCCGTTACATTATATGATTATTCAAAAATACTTTCAAATACTTAAAATTAAAGTAGCTGATTTGGCAAAATCATTTGAAAATATTCAAATACACAGAAATGTGCATGTATTGAACCCAGGTCTGCTCCGAGGTAGATCAATGTTTTGTCTACGTTTGTGGCAGGTGACATATGACCAGCATAGGGAATGTCAAATTTGAGGCAACTGAAGTCTGTTTTATACTTTATTTGGGCATGTTTTGTCCTGCGACACTGCATCAGAAATGAATTCCTAACTTCAAATGATTGAGAAGTTTGGAATGTTTTGGTATTTCTGTTTTTGGGCATGGCTCTTTGAAATTATTAAGACAACAATAGCCTTAAAGAGATACAATTCATTAGAAACCCAAACTCCTGTAATAAGCTGGATATATCATACAGATGCTATGACTATAAGTAGTCTGTATAGAAGTCCTGCTTTAGTCTAATCTACAGCGGTATGTGTTCGTATTCTGGGAATGTTGGGCATTCTCCTTCGGCAGTGCAGAAGTAGCTCCACAGATGCTCATGAAAGGAATCTGGCTCCCCCTCTGGGCAAAAGGAAACACAGGCTGCTTGACCTCCTTCAATACAGTCATTGGTATGATGCTTTTTCCCACGTCACTCCCACATGGCTCAACAGTGAGTTCCTTACAGAGATGGCCTCAGTTTCCAGACCTGAGTTTGAGGACATAAGGTTAGGAAGTAAATCTGTTTGTGTGTTAATGGTGTGGTGGTGGAGGATGTTCCCCCAGCTGAATGGCTTCCTTGTTTCGTAATCTGCTGTAGGTAGTGTCAGCGAGTACTCAGCACCAGTAGGTGGTGTCATACACATAGTTAACTAGACCTGAGACTAGATGGAGAAGGGACAAGACAACACAGATGTTTATTGTGTCTGAATCATATTTCAATTCAATTGATAAGAAATAAATAGTTGTACTTTAGTTTGGCTGAACATTGTGTCTACTGTTGTACCTCATGTAATGCACAAGGACCCAAAAAGAATTCAAAATAGTTTTCCAATAAGTGTGAGCAGTAGGGTCAAGAGATAATTATTATGTCTGACTCCTATTTTGAACCCAAACTATATTGCACATAAATTCCTTCCCACTTATATGGCCCGATGATGATCTCTGTTGCTATATACTGTATGACACTACTGACCAGTAAACTCAGAAGTACAGCAGTCTTCATCATGTGAACTAATGTAAACAACCATATTAGTGTAATCTGATTACTTCAGTAAATGCATCCACTTTTCACAGAGCACAGTGAAGTAGCTAAGTCTGCGTGTCCCATTTTCTAGCTCACACTGGACACTCCCCATACGGAAAAAAAGAACATTTAAAATATATTTTGTAGCTACATTTTGTGGGATGTATGAGAAATATTTGAAATTGGCCCCCCAAAATATTTCATAACTTTTAAATACATTCCAACATATAGTACGGAATGTATAAATATAATGTATATATAAACATTTGCTTCACAATATATGTTAAATGCATCAGAAAATGAAATGTATTCAATATATTTCAAAATACATTCTGAAATACATTAAAGAGTGTATTTATTGATGTACTTAATGTATTTATTTATGTATTTGGAAATGTTTTGTAAAATATATTCCAACATGCATTTAAATGTATTTGTAAGAAATACATTCTTAAATTAAAATCTATGGCAAATATAAAAAAATTGCCAAATCATATTGTAACAAAATGGTGAGTGTCTTAACAATTAAACTTTAGTAGGCTCTTTAGTATCACATGCACTTTTGTCAGTGTCATTAAGACTATAGAACTAGCACTGTACAAGCTTAACCGTTCTTCTTCTTTGGTATATGGCGGTCAGCAAACAAATGTTATAGGTGCATGCTGCCACCAACCGTATCGGCTCTAAATAAGCCTACTAATCTGTAGTATAAATTCATTACACATTCTGAAAAAATTGCCCTGTCAACTAACCCTACACCCATTAAAACCTCATCACTATTCCACTACTTTGGCCCTATCTGATCCTACACCAAGCCAGCAGCCTAGAAGGACAGGACACTATCATTCAAAACACCTTGTAACTCTTTTGCAGTAAAATCTTGTACACCCAAGCACCCAAGTACTTCTCTGCAGCTGCAACCACAACATCTATCTTCTGTGATTTCCATTTCATTCCTACGGTATAGGTGACACCCATGGCCATGAATGCCAAGAAAACAACCGTACTGAAGCACGTTATTCCTATCACTCTCTATTGACCTCTGCCTACTCACAGGGATCCTCTTAGAATCCCTCACCCTGGCCCCATCTTCATCTACTACTCTCTTCACTGCTTCAGCATTTGACACCTTCTGCACTACTCTGATCCTGGTAACATAAACCTGCCTTTCTCTCAACTGACACATCTGAGACAAAGCAATGTGTACCCCTACCATGGGTACCCCTACAGTTTACACACACAACTTTTTACAACGACACTAAACATTCCTCCTGCACACTTCTCACATCTAGGAATCTCCCTCATACTCACAGCTGCCACATGACCATAACTTGACTTTATCTGGTAAAAACTCTGCATCAAAACTCAGTAGTACAGAGTGTCTTCTCTCTTTCACCACACTCTCCGCCGGGTCTGCATCGCACCAAACGGAGGGCGTCACAGACACCGGGAATCTTCAACTTCAGTTGGCCCTCCTCAACACTTAACGCCACTCCAGTTATCACTCCTTTCAACAGCGCCCTCCACCGGAGAGGAAAGCAAGTCACAGTTCTTGTCCTTCTGGATGGCAGAAACGCAAAAAATCAACATAATTCCACTTCGAGTCACTTTCACCGACCCAACATTCTCCAACCTCTTCTCCACTCAACCCAACAACACATATGGATCAGCCAGAAGGCAAGGACACATTCTCTCCAAAACTCTCACTTCCACTTAGCAAAAAAAAGTATTTATCCTCATCTGACGAGGCTCAAACTTGGCGGTCTTCCCGACACCTGCCACCACAGTTAATTCATCCTCAGTCTCGTCATGTTGAATTTCCTTCTCCAGCACTCTATATTTACTCGTAATATGTTCCACATCATTCCTTTTTTCCCTACCCACCTCAATGGGTTCCCCTGACTCCATCCCCAAGTCCGACAACCATTCAGGTGTACCCACCATCTTGCGACTCCACAGCAGCTTAACCTTTACAGAACGCAACTTAACACATTAACTGGCATGACAAACCGTCTCATGGAAGACTACACTCCCAAAAAGCCAAGCCTCCAAGTCTTTTAATAGGCTGTCGCCAATTATTGTACTTGACACATACCAAAAGCATACCAAAAGCACTAAGAAACATTTAAATGACAACATAAATGACTACACACATGATACATTATTGATCATGTAGTGACCGTGTGTGACAAATAAACAAACAAACTTAACGATAGCATTGCAACCAACATCCAACTTAACATGTACTGGGTAGCTTTTGCATTCAATTGGACCTCCCTGTTGCACACAACAAGCTTCCATTCCCCCTGTCATGGCGGATTTAACTAGTAATTACCAATGATTTATAGATACACTAGATGACTAATAGGGGCCACCGTGTCTCCATATAGGCAGTCCCCCACCGTTGTAAAAAATATTGACGAGTGCATTGCAACCAACTTCCAACTGGCAGAACTTAACGCGTACTGGGTCGTTCGAGGAAATTAGTGCCTTTTAAATGCATTTCATATGTTAAGTTGAAATGATGCAGCAATATTGCATTTTAAAAGGCTGGTATATGAAATGAAGTGCCCTTTAATATTGGTCACATGGAGAATTCAATAAATCAGATTTTCAATATGAATTAAGACTTGCTAAAGTGCAAATATTCAGCATTTTGACATATTCCCCTGTGCACCCTCTGTGACATCTAGTAACATTTTAACCCATCAACCCCAGAAAATACATAAACATGACATAATACAGAACAGTAATAGACTAATCAAATGTTGTTGGTCACATACACATGGTTAGCAGATGTTAATGTGAGCGTAGCGAAATGCTTGTGCTTTTAGTTCCGACCGTGCAGTAATATCTAACAAGTAATCTAACAATTTCACAACAACTACCTTATACACACAAGTGTAAAGGAAGGAATAAGAATATGTACATATAAATATATGGATGAGTGATGGCCGTGCGGCATAGGCAAGATGCAGTAGATGGTATAGAGTACAGTATATACATATGAGATGAGTAATGTAGGGTATGTAAACATTATATAAAGTGTCATTGTTTAAAGTGACTAGTGATACATTTATTACATCCCATTTTTTATTATTAAAGTGGCTAGAGATTTGAGTCAGTATGTTGGCAGCAGCCACTCAATGTTAGTGATGGCTGTTTTAACAGTCTGATGGCCTTGAGATAGAAGCTGTTTTTCAGTCTCTCGGTCCCAACTTTGATGCACCTGTTGACCGTGCCTTCTGGATGATAGCGGGGTGAACAGGCAGTGGCTCGGGTGGTTGTTGTCCTTGATGATCTTTTTGGCCTTCCTGTGACATTGGGTGGTGTATGTGTCCTGGAGGGCAGGTAGTTTGCCCCCGGTGATGCGTTGTGCAGACCTCACTACCCTCTGGAGAGCCTTACAGTTGTGGGCGGAGCAATTGCCGTACCAGGCGGTGATACAGCCCGACAAGATGCTCTCGATTGTGCATCTGTAAAAGTTTGTGAATGACAAGCCACATTTCTTCAGCCTCCTGAGGTTGAAGAGGCGCTGTTGCGCCTTCTTTACCATGCTGTCTGTGTGGGTGGACCATTTCAGTTTGTCCGTGATGTGTACGCCGAGAAACTTAAAACTTTCCACCTTCTCCACTACTGTCCCGTCGATATGGATAGGGGGGTGCTCCCTCTGCTGTTTCCTGAAGTCCACGATCATCTCCTTTGTTTAGTTGACATTGAGTGTGAGGTTATTTTCCTGACACCACACTCCGAGTGCCCTCACCTCCTCCCTGTAGGCCGTCTCGTCGTTGTTGGTAGTCAAACCTACCACTGTTGTGTCGTCTGCAAACTTGATGATTGAATTGGAGGCGTGCATGGCCACGCAGTCATGGGTGAACAGGGAGTACAGGAGAGGGCTGCGAACGCACCCTTGTGGGGCCCCAGTGTTGAGGATCAGCGAGGTGGAGATGTTGTTTCCTACCTTCACCACCTGGGGGCGGCCCGTCAGAAAGTCCAGGATCCAGTTGCACAGGGTGGGGTCGAGACACAGGGTCTCGAGCTTAATGACGAGTTTGGAGGGTACTATGGTGTTAAATGCTGAGCTGTAATCGATGAACAGCATTACATTTACATTTACATTTAAGTCATTTAGCAGACGCTCTTATCCAGAGCGACTTACAAGTACATACTTTCATACTTTTTTTGTACTGGCCCCCCGTGGGAAACGAACCCACAACCCTGGCGTTGCAAGCGCCATGCTCTACCAACTGAGCCACACGGGGCCTGCATTCTTACATAGGTATTCCTCTTGTCCAGATGGGTTAGGGCAGTGTGCAGTGTGATTGCAATTGCGTCGTCTGTGGACCTATTGGGGCGGTAAGCAAATTGGAGTGCGTCTAGGGTGCCAGGTAGGGTGGAGGTGATATGATCCTTGACTAGTCTCTCAAAGCACTTCATGATGACGGAAGTGAGTGCTACAGGGCCATAGTTGTTTAGCTCAGTTACCTTAGCTTTCTTGGGAACAGGAACAATGGTGGCCCTCTTGAAGCATGTGGGAACAGCAGACTGGGATAGGGATTGATTGAATATGTCCTAAACACACCAACCAGCTGGTCTGCGCATGCTCTGAGGACGCGGCTAGGGATGCCGTCTGGGCCTGCAGCCTTGCGAGGGTTAACACGTTTAAATGCTTTACTCACATTTTACTCACGCTGCGGTGAAGGAGAGCCAGGAGGTTTTGGTAGCGGGCCTTGTCAGTGGCACTGTATTGTCCTCAAAGCGAGCAAAGAAGTTGTTTAGTTTGTCTGGGAGCAAGACGTCGGCTGGTTTCCTTTTTGTAATCCACGATTGACTGTAGACCCTGCCACATACATCTCGTGTCTGAGCCATTGAATTGCGACTCTACTTTTTCTCTATACTGATGCTTAGCTTGTTTGATTGCCTTGCGGAGGGAATAACTACACTGTTTGTATTCGGTTATGTTTCCGGTCGCCTTGCCATGATTAAAAGCAGTGGTTCGCACTTTCAGTTTTGCGCGAATGCTGCCATCAATCCACGGTTTCTGTTTGGGGAAGGTTTTAATAGTCACCGTGGGTACAACATCACCGATGCACTTGCTAATAAACTCTCTCACCGAATCAGCGTATACATCAATGTTGTTGTCTGAGGCTATCAGCTCAAGGACAGAACTACATACATAATATGGTGAAACTATTTATTTTTAAACTATTTATTTCACAAGTCAAAAGTCAAATCATAGTGTAAAAGCAGGTGGACTGGTTCTACTCTTTTTGGCCATTTTATGTTTTTTTATCGTGAAAAACTGAGCGGGTGTAACGTCCTGACCAGAGTTCTTATGTGTTTTGCTTGTTTAGTGTTGGTCAGGACGTGAGCTGGGTGGGAATTCTATGTTGTGTGTCTAGTTTGTCTGTTTCTATGTTGGGTTAAATGTGTTGCCTGATATGGTTCTCAATTAGAGGCAGGTGTTTGACGTTTCCTCTGATTGAGAACCATATTAAGGTAGGCTGTTCTCACTGTTTGTTTGTGGGTGATTGTTCCTGTGTCAGTGTTGGTGCTACACGGGACTGTGACGGTTAGTTTGTTTTGTCATTTTGTATAGTGTCTTGTTTTGTTTGATTAAATTCATTATGTCTAATTACCACGCTGCACATTGGTCCTCTGATCCTTCTCGCCTCTCCTCGTCTGAGGAGGAGGACGACGTAGACTGCCGTTACAGAATCACCCACCAAACAAGGATCAAGCAGCGTGGCAACGGGCAGCAGCGACAGCAGCAGCGGTACCAGGAGGAATGGTCATGGGAGCAAATATTGAACGGAGAAGGACCCTGGGCTAAGGTTGGAGAGAATCGCCGCTCTCGGGAGGAGATGGAGGCAGCGAAAGCCCAGGATCGGTGGTATGAGGAGGCAGCACGGAAGCGTGGCTGGAAGCCCGTGAAGAAACCCCAAAAATGTCTTGGGGGGGGCCTAAAGGGTAGTGTGGCGAGGGCAGGTAGGAAACCTGCGCCCACTTCCCATGCTTACCGTGGAGAGCGGGAGTACGGGCAGACACCGTGTTATGCGGAAGAGCGCACGGTGTCTCCTGTACGGGTGCATAGCCCGGTGCGGGTTATTCCACCTCCCCGCACTGGGCGGGCTAGATTGAGCATTGAGCCAAGTGCCATGAAGCCGGCTCTACATATCTGGCCTCCAGTACGTCTCCTCGGGCCGGTGTACATGGCACCAGCCTTACGCATGGTGTCCCCGGTTCGCCAACACAGCCCAGTGCGGGTTATTCCACCTCCCCGCACTGGACGGGCTACGGGGAGCATTCAACCAGGTAAGGTTGGGCAGGCTCAGTGCTCAAGGGAGCCAGTACGCCTGCACGGTCCGGTATATCCGGCGCCACCTTCCCGCCCCAGCCCAGTACCACCATTGCCAACACCACGCACCAGGCTTCCTGTGCGTCTCCAGAGCCCTGTTCCTCCTCCACGCACTAGCCCTATGGTGCGTGTCTCCAGCCCGGTACCACCAGTTCCAGCACCACGCACCAAGCCTCCTGTGCGTCTCCAGAGCCCTGTACGCACTGTTCCTTCTCCCCGCACTCGCCCTGGGGTGCGTGCCCTCAGTCCGGTACCACCAGTTCCGGCACCACGCACCAGGCCTATAGTGCGCTTCGAGAGTCCAGTGTGCCCTGTTCCTGCTCCCCGCACTAGCCTTGAGGTGCGTGTCTCCAGTCCGGTACCACCAGTTCCGGCACCACGCACCAGGCCTACTGTGCGCCTCAGCAGGTCAGAGTCGGTTGTCTGTCCAACGCCGCCTGCACTGCTCGTCTGCTCAACGCCGCCTGCACTGCTCGTCTGCCCAGCGCCGTCTGAGCTGCCTGCCTGCCCAGCGCCATCTGAGCCATCCGTCTGCCCAGCGCCATCTGAGCCATCCGTCTGCCCAGCGCCATCTGAGCCATCCGTCTGCCCAGGGCCATCTGAGCCATCCGTCTGCCCAGCGCCATCTGAGCCATCCGTCTGCCACGAGCCTTCAGAGCCGCCCGTCTGTCCCGAGCCATTAGAGCCGTCCGCCAGTCAGGAGCCGCTAGAGCCGTCCGTCAGTCAGGAGCCGCCAGAGCCGCCAGCCAGTCAGGAGCCGCCAGAGCCGCCAGCCAGTCAGGAGCCGCCAGAGCCGCCAGCCAGTCAGGAGCCGCCAGAGCCGCCAGCCAGTCAGGAGCCGCCAGAGCCGCCAGCCAGTCAGGAGCTGCCAGAGCCGCCAGCCAGTCAGGAGCTGCCAGAGCCGCCATCCAGTCATGAGCCGCCATCCAGTCATGAACCGCCATCCAGTCATGAGCTGCCCTCCAGTCATGAGCTGCCTTCCAGTCATGAGCTGCCTTCCAGTCATGAGCTGCCCTACAGTCATGAGCTGCCCTACAGTCATGAGCTGCCCTACAGTCATGAGCTGCCCTACAGTCATGAGCTGCCCCTCTGTCCTGAGCTACCTCTCTGTCCTGAGCTACCTCTCTGTCCTGAGCTGTCTCCTTAATCATGTGGGGGCCTTGGGGAGGATTCCTAGGCCAAGGTCGGGGGCGAGGGTCGCCACTCAAAGGACGCTAAGGAGGGGGACAAAGACAGTGGTGGAGTGGTGTCCTCGTCCACCGCCGGAGCCGCCACCGCGGACAGATGCCCACCCAGACCCTCCTCTTGAGTTTTAGGGGTGCGTTCGGAGTCCGCACCTCAGGAGGGGGGTACTGTAACGTCCTGACCAGAGTTCTTATGTGTTTTGCTTTTTTAGTGTTGGTCAGGACGTGAGCTGGGTGGGAATTCTATGTTGTGTGTCTAGTTTGTCTGTTTCTATGTTGGGTTAAATGTGTTGCCTGATATGGTTCTCAATTAGAGGCAGGTGTTTGACGTTTCCTCTGATTGAGAACCATATTAAGGTAGGCTGTTCTCACTGTTTGTTTGTGGGTGATTGTTCCTGTGTCTGTGTATACCACACGGGACTGTTTCGTTTGTTCGTTCGTTTTAGGTAGTCTGTTCCTGTTCGTGCGTTCTTCGTGTTATTATGTAAGTTCGTTTGTTCAGGTCTGTTGACTTCGTTTATTGTTTTGTAGTTTGTTCTAGTGTTCATAGTGTTTCGTCTTGTTATAATAAATCAGTATGTATTCATCACCCGCTGCGCCTTGGTCCGCTCATTCACCACAAGACGACCGTTACAGCGGGTTGAGCATAACACGTCAACCCTGCTCTACCCATAACTAGACGGGCTAGAAATGTTTTAACAATTTAACAATTTTTGTGATTTTTTGCATTCAATTGGACCTCCCTGTTGCACAAAACAAGCTTCCATTTCCCTGTGACAATGGGGACTCATGGTTGATTTAACTAGTAATTATCAATAATTTATATTCAGTGCCTTCAGAAAGTTTTCACACCCCTTGACTTTTCCACATTTTGTTGTTAAAATCAATTAAATGTAGTTTTATTTTGTCATTGGCCAACACACAGTACTCCATAATGTGGAATTATGTTTTATTAAAGCTGAAGAGCTGAAATGTATTCAGTCAATAAGTATTCAATTCCTTTGTTATGGCAAGCCTAAATAAGTTCAGGAGTGAAAATGTGCTCAACAAGTCATATACTAAGTTGCATGGACTCACTCTGTGTACAATAAGAGTGTTTAATATGATTTTTGAAGGACTACCTCATCTCTGTACCGACACATACAATCATCTGTAAGATCCCTCAGTCGAGCAATGAATTTCAAACACAGATTCAACCACAAACCCCATTGACGTTTTCAAATGCCTCGCAAAGAAGGGCACCTATTGAATATATTGAATATCCCTTTGAGCGGGGTGAAGTTATTAATTACACTTTGGTGGGTGTATCAGTACACCCAGTCACTATACAAATGTACAGGCGTCCTTCCTAACTAAGGTTACCGGAGAGGAAGGAAACCGCTCAGGGATTTCACCATGAGGCCAATGGTGACTTTAAAACAGTTACAGAGTTTAATGGCTGTGATAGGAGAAAACTGAGGATGGATCAACAGCATTGTAGTTACTCCACAATAATAACCTAATTGAAAGAGTGAAAAGAAGGAAGCCTGTACAAAAACAAAAAATATCCCAAAACATGCATCCTGTTTGCAACAAGGCACTAAGGTAATACTGGAAAACGAACTTTTTGTCCCAAATACAGTGTTCTCGTTTGGGCAAATCCAATACAACACATTACTGAGTACCACTCTCCATATTTTCAAGCATAGTGGTGACTGCATCATGTTATGGGTATGCTTGTAATGGTTAATTACTGAGGAATTTTTCAGGATAAAACATTTACTGAATGGAGCTAAGCACTGGCAAAATCATAGAGGAAAACCTGCTTCAGTCTGCTTTCCACCAGACACTGGGAGATGAATTCACCTTTCAGCAGGACAATAACCTAAAACATAAGGCCAAATATACACTGGAGTTGCTTACCAAGATAGTGAATGTTCTGAGTTACAGGTTTGACTTAAATCTGCTTGAACATCTATGGCAAGACCTGCAAATGGTTGTTTAGCAATGCTCAACAACCAATTTGACAGCGTGTGAAGTATTTAGAAAACAATAACGGGCAAATGTTGCACAATCCTGGTGTGGAAAGCTCTTAGAGACTTACCCAGAAAGACTCACAGCTGTAATCGCTGCCAAAGGTGATTCTAAAATGTGTTGTCTCAGGGGGTTGAATACTTATCTAATTAAGATATATTAATATTTTATTTTTCATTTAAAAAAAGTATTTTGTGTATATCAGTGACACAAAATGGCAATTAAATACATTTTTATCCCACTTTGTTACACAACAAAATGTGGAAAAAGTCAAGGGGTGTGAATACTTTTTGAAGGCACTGTATACACTAGGTGACTGATAGGGGGCGCTGTGTTGGGGGCGCTGTCTCGATTTTGCAGCTCCCCCACCATTGTAGAAAATATTTAAGAAACTATAGAAATGCATGTATTAATGTCTACATTCAGGTTTGCCGCATTTATTATATTACAGACAACTTGATGCATAGTTTTACAGTGTACTATGTGAGCTAAACATACAAATAAAAAATACAAATATATAAAACATTTTCCTTAAAGTATAATTTACAGATGACTAATGTTACTGTCCCCACGACAACATCAAAAATACTTAAATACATGTTATTTTGTCCGAAATACTGTAGAATTACATTAATTAATATGGAGGACTGCTCCGACAAGCCAATATGGCCGACTGGTGGCTTCAAAGCCTCTCAATGGCCAATACATAGCATCAACAATCCAGGGTTTATATACATCATTGGTAATTACCAGTTGAAGGGCTGTTCAAGTGGATTTTTCCCAGATGTGGTAAATTCCCACTTCCCACTTGGCTACGAACGCACCATAACACCGCTAACCAACCACTGCAGAGCTGTATAATATAATTAATTGGAAGCACAAGACATAGATCTACATTTTGACATATTGTGGAGCGTTGTAAAATGTATTTTGTTTTGTTTAAATCACTAAAAACTTTTTTAAAAACGATACAAAAACAACTCGATTTTTAAATTATTTAATTAAGCTGAAGAGAGGCACTTGCTATATATTTTTTGGTGGGAGATAGGAAAATATGTTTTTTATGAAGTTGAACATGTGCTCTTTATGAAAGAATGTTAAAATTCGGTGAAGTCCTACGTTTCTTTTTACTCACCATCACAATTTAAATGATATCACTGCCAACGTTTTGGCTTGGTGGCCCCAAAATATTATCTCCATTGATCATTATGTAAAGAGTAATTTAAGAAGCCAAATTAGGAACCACTTTGGCATATTGTCAGGCATTACATGCATTTGAGCAAATATGCAAATATGCATTAGAAATACGTACATTTTAAATATATTAAAATGTATTTGTTTCCCGGTATGGGTCATCATGTAAAGCCCCTTGCAGCCTGCAGACAGTGTGGCCAGTGGTGAGTTGGCCTGAAATGGGAGTGGATGCTTCTGCACAGTGGCCAGATAGAGCTGAGGACTGGGAGAAACAAGAATCTAGGGCATGGTCCAAACAACACTCACTCAATTGTGTCCAGCCCTTCACTGGGTAATGAGCGATGCAGTTATGGAAGTCATATGCTGTGGTCGTCACATGGCAAGGCAGGAGGAGAGAGGGTGCTTTTAATTCCTCATTTTCATGTTGGCCTGTTAACTTCCTTTTAGAAGCTCCTCACTTTCATTTGACTAAGAGGACATAATGTGGTGCGTCATTTACATAATTTAACTCCTCTATTCTTTTGCCTTGCAACCCAAATGTTGAGTTTACTCTACTCCTCCAATTTCTCCATTACATTACACAATATGTATATTCATATTACACACAATATGTCAAATTAACAGTATTAGCTATAAGATTTTTCTTACCTGTAATTCAAGGTGGCACTGGTTCGTAAGATATTTTAACAAGACAGGAGCAAGTATGAGGAACCACAGTAGTTAAAATCTACTGGATTTTCTGAGAGAGGGCTGCTGCTGTGTGGGCCTCCTGTTTTACCATTTCCCACCTCACAGGCCATGCCAAGAAAAAAGCCTCTGACTGCCAAGGAGTTCATTTCTTGGAGCGGAGCAGCCCTTTGTGGGATATGTGGTGTTGCATCACAACACCTATTGTCACATGACCAAAGACAGGCTGAACTGGAAAACATTTCTCATGTGCTTCAATATTTTTAATATTACTGTAGCTGTTTGGCAGGCTCTGCTGTTTCTCATAAAAGTGAACACAAC
Source organism: Salvelinus namaycush (assembly GCF_016432855.1). Classification (NCBI taxonomy): domain Eukaryota; kingdom Metazoa; phylum Chordata; class Actinopteri; order Salmoniformes; family Salmonidae; genus Salvelinus; species Salvelinus namaycush. The sequence goes on along the minus strand of NC_052309.1, from coordinate 70,162,011 downwards.
AAGGTTTCACCATCTTGAAAAGCTGTTTACATATGACATTTTTCAAATTGGCTAATATATGATACTCTAATGTTCCCTATACCCATCATGAGGTTGCTAAAACCTAGCCTGTGAATGAAAGTTTACAACATATGTGCACAGGTCGAGAGAAAAATATTAGTAATCAAGGTGACAGGCAGTGACACATTGCACCCTCTTGCCTGCATCTAGGTGATCTAGGGTGTAATCATTAGTCCAACAGTTGCGAACAAGAGTTTCTATTGGACACATTCAGGTATGTTTATCCCTGTTTGGTTCCGTTTGCTTCAGTTTAAGAAACGTTTTTCGACATAATGAATACACCCCTGATCACACGCAAACACAGTTCACTTTCATAGCAGCCACATTCAAACAGCATGATCACAAAAATTCCTTCTCTCATCTATGCGCTCTCCTCTCACCCTTTCCCTTCGCTGGACTTCAGTGCACAACAAATCAGCTGTCTGTGACCAGGCAAAAAAAACTTTCCAAGCCAAACTTTCATATCATAACCGCTGACCACTACACACACCCTACATCTTTAGCTGGTAAAAAAATAATAAAATGAAAGCTTACCTTCACTTGGAAGAGTTCCAGTGTTGGATAGCCAGCTAGCTAACATAGCATCCCTCTTTGTCAATGTACCCAGTGGAAGACGGGAACTCGATATCCTCAGGCTACACCATCTCCCGGGTGGCGCAGTGGTCTAGGGCACTGCATCGCAGTGCTAGCTGCGCCACCAGAGTCTCTGGGTTTGCGCCCAGGCTGGGCTGGGTTCGCGCCCAGGCTCTGTCGCAGCCGGCCGCAACCGGGAGGTTCGTGGGGCGACGCACAATTGGCATAGCGTCGTCCGGGTTAGGGTGGGTTTGGCCGGTAGGGATATCCTTGTCTCAGTATGTAAAAAAATGTAATAAAATGTATGCACTCTACTGTAAGTCGCTCTGGATAAGAGCGTCTGCTAAATGACGTAAATGTAATGGTGCTGCCCTACAGAGTGCTGTTGAGGCTACTGTAGACCTTCATTGCAAAACAGTGTGTTTTAATAAATTATTTGGTGACATGAATATATTTAGTATAGTTTTATCTAAAAACAACAACTTTTTTAGTGTTTCACTATTTTTATTTTTAAGGATAGTCCTCCCCTTCCTCCTTTGAGGAGACTCCACTCATGTAGACATGAAGAGGAGCAGCTGTGATCATTAATGCTACCATCACCCAATAAACCTACCACTCAGGTCCACTCAGCCTGCTGAGTCACCATGTTGACCATCATTCACATGGCAATTTACAGGCCTATAATCAACCGATGACTGGAGTGTGTGTAATCTGATAATGAAGTTAGAGGGATCTGTCTCCTCTCTTTCATGACTTGGAGAGGAAGGACTTTTATCTTCACTTCTTTGGTGAGAAAAGACCAAGGGGAATGTGTGATTATTCACAAGGAAAGTGTCCTGACTTGCAGCAGAAGAAGGTGAAAATGCTTTGCAGCAACTGAGGGTTTTGCTATGTGCAGTGAAACATGTCTCAACCTGTCTTGTGGGATATAACTTTAGCTAAATAGGAGAGAAATGTAAGTTATTTTGATTAATTGAGGTTGGGTTAGAAGAGTATTTCTCATTAAAATACAGAGGGATGGAGCCATGCAATTCTGCTCAGTATAACCTGTATATGGATGCACCCATTATTTTAGAGGGTTCACAAAGTATGTGATGATGGAGGGGGGGGGATTGGGACCCTATCTAGCTGGCTAGCTAAAGCAGAGCTATAGCTAGTATTACAGATTTTTTTTATTTTTATGTATTCATCAAGAAGGAATCAATAGCCTACATAGCTTGATCAAACTCATTTACAAACATACCTCCTGCAAGTCCTGCTCATCACCAGCAGCTAAAATCGAATCAAACGCTGTGTGTCAATCAACACTCTATCTCCTCCTTCACTGGCGATACTATCTGCACGCACTAGAGTATCGAGCATCCTGCCTAGCATATCTTTGCTCATGATGCACCTTGGAAGGAACCACTTACTAGGGAGGATGTAGGGGTACTCTTTGCCTGGTCCAGTCAGTGTGCTCGCTTTGCAAAATACCGCTGACAGGTCTTTTAAGAACTAATTCATGCATAATAATAAAATGTTTAGTAATTATTTGAACAAAAACAGGACAAATATGAGGTGCCCTTGTGGCCCCTATGGCCATGACACCTCTATGTGGATATAGCATCCTATTTTTATCAGGTGTTCACCATGAGAATGCATTTTGGCTCTATTTTATTGCACTTTTAACAAGAGACATTATAGACGCAAACATAGATGGCCCAAATAGATTCTGCCAAACAAGAGGCCATACAACAAAGTTGTCCCCGTCCTCTACTCGTCTCATAATAGACATTCATTAATTCGGTTTGGCTGCAAAAGGCCTGCATGTGCTTCTGGTTAGAGGCTGTGCTGCACTGCATTAATCAGCAGAGGAGGCGTGGTTCAGCTCAGCCCGACCTATCTCCCCATCCCTCTTCCTTGACCCCATGACTTATGAAAATTAGAAGTATGGTTCTGTGTGGACTAGCAATGATCTTCTCTCAGTCAGGAAATACTAAAACAAAGAATGCAGACTACTAGGTCGCCACACAATTATCCCATAACAGAAAAAGAGGGAGCGAGAGAAAAAAACATTTGGCCATGGATCATGAAATGTCCCACTGGGCACAGATGTCAATTCAAATCAAATCAAATCAAATTGTATTGGTCACATACACATATTCAGCAGATGTTATTGTGGGTGTAGTAAAATGCTTGTGTTTCTAGCTCCAACAGTGCAGTAATATCTAACAATTCACAATAATACACACAAATCTAAATTAAAAGAATGGAGTTAAGAAGTGTATAAATATTAAGACAAGCAATGTCAGAGTGGCATTGACTAAAATACAGTAGAATAGAATACAGTATGTACATATGAAATGAGTAAAGCAGTATGCAAACATTATTAAAGTGACTAGTGTTCCATTATTAAAGTGACCAGTGATTCCATGTCTATGTATATAGGGCAGCAGCCTCTAAGGTGCAGGGTTGAGTAACCGGGTGGTAGCCGGCTAGTGATGGCTATTTAACAGTCTGATGGCCTTGAGATAGAAGCTGTTTTTTAGTCTCTCGGTCCCAGCTTTGATGCACCTGTACTGACCTTGCCTTCTGGATGGTAGCGGGGTGAACAGGCCATGGCTCGGGTGTCCTTGATGATCGGGTGTCCATGCTCAGCACCCTCTTGTACTCCCTGTTCACCCACGACTGCGTGGTCATGCACGCCTCCAACTCAATCAAGTTTGCAGACGACACCACAGTAGTGGGCTTGATTACCAACAATGACGAGAAAGCCTACAGGGAGGAGGTGAGGGCACTTGGAGTGTGGTGTCAGGAAAACAATCTCTCATTCAACATCAACAAAACAAAGGAGATGATCGCAGACTTCAGGAAACAGCAGAGGGAGCACCCCCCTATCCACATCAAAGGGACAGCAGAGGAGAAGGTGGAAAGTTTTAAGTTCCTTGGCGTACACGTCACAGACAAACTGAAATGGTCCACCCACACAGACAGTGCGGTGCGCAACAGCGCCTCTTCAACCTCAGGAGGCTGAAGAAATTTGGCTTGGCACCTAAAAACCTGACAAACTTTTACAGATGCACAATCGAGAGCATCCTGTCAGGCTGTATCACAGCCTGGTACGGCAACTGCACCGCCCTCATCCACAAGGCTCTCCAGAGGGTGGTGCGGTTTGCACAACGCATCACTGGGGGCAAACTACCTGCACTCCATGACACCTACAGAACCCGATGTCACAGGAAGGCCAAAAAGACGTTCAAAGGACAACAACCACCCGAGCCACTGCCGGTTCACACTTCTACCATCCAGATGGCGAGGTCAATACAGGTGTGTCAAAACTGGGACCGAGAGACAGAAAAACAGCTTCCATCTCAAGGCCATCAGACTGCTAAACAGCAATCACAAACTCAAAGAGGCTGCTGGCCACTTTAATAAATGGGTCACTAGTCACTTTAAACAACGCACCTTTAAATAATGTCACAGATTTTTTTTTTTAACATATCTTACATTACTCATATATTATGTATATACTGTATTTTATACCATCTATTGCACCTTGCCTATGCCGCTCATCCATATATTTTTATGTACATATTCTCATTCACCCCTTTAGATTTGTGTTTATTATGTAGTTGTTGGGGAATTGTTAGATTACTTGTTCGATATTACTGCACTGTCGGAACTAAAAGCACAAGCATTTTGCTACACTCGCATTAACATCTGCTAACCATGTGTATGTGACCAATAAAACTTGATTTGATTTGATGATTTGATGTTATATTTTTGGCCTTCCTGTGACATCGGGTGCTGTAGGTGTCCTGGAGGGCAGGCGGTGTGCCCCCGGTGATGTGTTGGGCAGACCACACCACCCTCTGGAGAGCAATGCGGTTGCGGGCAGTGCAGCTGCCGTACCAGGCGGAGATACAGCCCGACAGGATGCTCTCAATTGTGCATCTGTAAAAGTTTGTGAGGGTCTTCGGGGCCATGCCAAATTTCTTCCACCTACTGAGGTTGAAGAGACGCTGTTGCGCCTTCTTCACCACACTGTCTGTGTGGGTGGACGATTTCAGATCGTCGGTGATGTGTACACAGAGGAATTTGAAGCTTTCAATTCAACGTCTATTCCACGTTGATTCAAAGTAATTTCATTGAAATGACGTGGAAACAACGTTGATTCAACCAGTGTGTGCCCAGTGGAGTAGGTCTTGCACGATATTCTATGTAAGTTGTGCCAGTCAGCATTTTAAATCCTATTTGATCTTTTCAACTGGGAGGATAGAACGCACTCCATTTGGTTTTATATTCAACTTACAGTAACATTTCCCTTAGACAAATGGCCTCTCAAAGGCAAGAAACATGATCAGTTGCAATGATGGATTGAACAAAGGGAGTCTTTCATACTATTTGTCACCATTTGATGTAAGAAAAAAGTAAAATAAGCACCATTGTGCAGAATGGAGCATGTCTGTCATGTGAAAATGGAGCATGTCTGTCATGTGAATAGTCCTCATTTTTCAGAACCCTGTCAATAGAGCATCCTTGAAACACTGTCAAGGGGTTTGTTGACATTCTGCCAGAGGGCCGAAGCATAGAGACATATTACCTGCCTCTTTTCCACAATGTTCCGACTACGGTGGACTCATAATAGCTGGCAGTGCAGCTTGTCATTGACCTACAACAACATGGCTACATCCCAAAGTCATAACCCAACCAGCCAAAATATCTCAGAGTGATTTCTTAACCACTGAATCAACAGGAGGATCTTATTTTGCCTCTGTGTTTTTACCTGCCTATTTAAAGACAATAACAACACCACCTGCATTTATTTCCTGGCAGCTTTGCCTAATGTAGATGTATCTTTAGGTACAGTACATGTCTATTGTGGTTGTTAATTAAGCTGTTACTCCTGGGTCTGCATGCTAGAGAGCACTGGGCCAGAATGCAGTAACCAGGGCCTGCTACGGATTCATTTGGGGGCTTCTCTCCAAGGCCTGGCAGTCATATGAGGAAGCTGAGCTCTACTGCACAGAGCTGGTCTCCAGGGATGTCTGTCAAGGATTATGGATTTAACAAGAATCATAGATTCAGTTCATGTAAATCCTACTTATTGCTCAGTGAGGAAAATGTGCTATGCTGTGAATTGGAACTTTTAAAACGCCCCCCCCCCCCCCCCCCCCCCCCCCGGTTTTGTTTGGGGATTGTACATGCACCTAGATTTTCAATAGCCGTGTCCAATTGTGTGATTTTTCCATGCACTTGAGTGTGGTTAAAAGCCGTGCTTAGCAGCATGACAGTGAAATAAACAGTGCACATTCCCATATGTCTAGCAATTGGTCCACTTTTGATGACCCTCCTGGGTGTTCACATAGGTCACAGAACAACAACGTTCAAGTATGGTTTATAGATGTGATTACTACAATGAATGTTGTCCAAATATGCTCAATGCTAAACACATTTTGCCTTCACAAAGAAATCTCAGAAAACGAGACATGTGCCATGAGTCATATGATCCGCACCCCCTAAAGGCATATTCAGTGGTGTAAAGTACTTAAGTAAAGTCGTTTTTTGGGGTATCTGTACTTCACTTTACTATTTATATTTTTGACAACTTTTACTTTTACTCCACTACATTCCAGAAGAAAATGATGTACTTCTTACTCCATACATTTTCCCTGACACCCAGAAGTACTCGTTACATTTTGAATGCTTAGCAGGACTGAAAATGGTCCAATTCACACACTTATCAAGAGAAGTGGTCATCCCTACTGCCTCTGATTTGGCGGACTCACTAAACACAAATGTAAATGATGTCTGAGTGTTGGAGTGTGACCCTGGCTATACGTAAATAAATAAAAAACATGAACATTGCGCTGTCTGGTTTGCTTAATCTAAGTAATTTTCTATTATTCATACTTTTACTTTTACTTTTGATACTTAAGTGTATTTGAAAACCAAATACTTTTAGACTTTTACTCAAGTAGTATTTTACTGGGTGACTTTCACTTTTATTTGAGTCTTTTATATTAAGGTATCTTTACTTTTACTCAAGTATGAGAATTTTGTACTTTTTCCAACACTGGGCATATAATTTCTCGTGATTCAAATGGGACCTCGGCACGGTAGTTACACAAATGTAAATTGTTACGAACCCAATAACTAGCCTATTAATATTGTTTCACTTGCTTTGTCTAAGGGTTCTAGGCCTAGTTACATGGTCTGTTACCTGAATCAATGTGTGCATTTATGTGAGAAATCAGCGTTTGATGACAGTGTTGGATGCACATGTGCCCAGGAGAGAGCTACTTACCGAGTTAAGGGCCAGCTCCATCTTGACGTATTGGATGGCCATATATGAATTTTGTTTAAGTGAGAGCGACAACTTGGTAATATTTGGCTGGACACATTTCTATTGTCATTATTACATTGTCATACCAAGAGAGCACAGCCTACAATCATTAGTCTTACTGTGTTAATCATGTTTGGTGTCTGATTCGAGCATAATAATCAAGAGAATCATCTAAATTCCTTCCCATTTAGCTTCAAATGCATCACGATGTCCTCTGTTCGCCGGTTCTACTGAAGCTCTAAATATAACTGCTGAGGCAGAAAGGGTAAATGTATCCCCCTCGCTGTGTGAGGGTGGCTTGTCATGTGAGATTTTTCAATATACTTTACCCAGCAGAGTTCCCCTGCAAGGTCTCTGTGTGTGTACCTCTGTCTAACTAGTCCTGCTTCAAAATGGGACTTCAACAGTGCTCATCGTGAATGACAAAGGAATCTGACATCAGCAACAGTAGAGCACTCAATATGGCCTTATCTACAATAGGATTAGATGTGGGTGCGAGTCTTGGCTGTAAGGATTTCATACCGTGCCTATTGCTTCACACGTGTCTTGATGTTTTGGACAAGGAAATATATATTTTTCCTGACTAACATTGTTATAAAGCATTCCCGAATGGAACAATTCCAAACCTTTTTTATCATCAGAATGTGTAACACTTACATTGTAACAAGTGTTGTTTTGACATTGTTCTTACGCTGTATTTAGGGTCAGGATTACTGTAATTACAGTAATTACAATACTTGTTGTATTACTTACAAGTAAGATCAGCATCTGATGTATGCTGAAGGACTGAAACTAAATGTGTCATCCCATCTTGTGGTCCTGTTCAAGTATTATGTGCATTGACAAGAAAAGGCACATTTCATCTTGCGTGTGTGTGTGTGTGTGTGTGTGTGTGTGTGTGTGTGTGTGTGTGTGTGTGTGTGTGTGTGTGTGTGTGTGTGTGTGTGTGTGTGTGTGTGTGTGTGTGTGTGTGTGTGTGTGTGCTCTTGGCCTGCTAACTCTCACACCCTCAGATTGTTGTATCTGGCAGGCTGTCAGTATGGAGAACTGCGAGCAGGGATTATTAAACAGTAAACTGGGTCTGTGTGCCCTTCTCTCTCTGCTCTGCCTTGTCTGAAGACCACTAAATAACACTAGGAGGACTCATGTGCATGAGCGTAGTGAAAGAATACATGCCACCATCTTCTATTCACTCATACATACAGATCCATTCATCCTATGATGAATAGAGGGAAGGTTCTTGAAGACACACATACACTGAGTGCACAAAACATTAAGAACACCCTTTGAATGGCACACGTACATTCGTGGCCAAAAGTTTTGAGAATGACACAAATATTAATTTTCACAAAGTCTGCTGCCTCAGTGTCTTTAGATATTTTTGTCAGATGTTACTATGGAATACTGAAGTATAATTACAAGAATTTCAAAAGTGTCAAATGCTTTTATTGACATTTACATGAAGTTGATGCTAGGAGTCAATATTTGCAGTGTTGACCCTTCGTTTTCAAGACCTCTGCAATCCCCCCAGGCATGCTGTCAATTAACTTCTGGGCCACATCCTGACTGATGGCAGCCCATTCTTGCATAATCAATGCTTGGAGTTTGTCAGAATTTGTGGGTTTTTGTTTGTCCACCCGCCTCTTGAGGATTGACCACAAGTTCTCAATGGGATTAAGGTCCGGGGAGTTTCCTGGTCATGGACCCAAAATATCGATGTTTGTTCCCCGAGCCACTTAGTTATCACTTTTGCCTTATGGCAAGGTGCTCCATCATGCTGGAAAAGGCATTGTTCGTCACGAAACTGTTCCTGGATGGTTGGGAGAAGTTGCTCTTGGAGGATGTGTTGGTACCATTCTTTATTCATGGCTGTGTTCTTAAGCAAAATTGTGAGTGAGCCCACTCCCTTGGCTGAGAAGCAACCCCACACATGAATGGTCTCAGGATGCTTTACTGTTGGCATGACACAGGACTGATGGTAGCGCTCACCTTGTCTTCTCCGGACAAGCTTTTTTCCGGATGCCCCAAACAATCGGAAAGGGGATTCATCAGAGAAAATTACTTTACCCCAGTCCTCAGCAGTCCAATCCCTGTACCTTGGCAGAATATCAGTCTGTCCCTGATGTTGTTCCTGGAGAGAAGTGGCTTCTTTGCTGCCCTTCTTGACACCAGGGCACTCTCCAATTGTCTTCGCCTCACTGTGCGTGCAGATGCACTCACACCTGCCTGCTGCCATTCCTGAGCAAGCTCTGTACTGGTGGTGCCCCGATCCCGCAGATGAATCAACTTTAGGAGACGATCCTGGCGCTTGCTGGACTTTCTTGGGCGCCCTGAAGCCTTCTTCACAACAATTGAACCGCTCTCCTTGAAGTCCTTGATGATCCGATAAATGGTTGATTTAGGTGTAATCTTACTGGCAGCAATATCCTTGCCTGTTTAGCCCTTTTTGTGCAAAGCAATGATGACGGCAATTGTTTCCTTGCAGGTAACCATGGTTGGCAGAGGAAGAACAATGATTCCAAGCACCACCCTCCTTTTGAAGCTTCCAGTCTGTTATTCGAACTCAATCAGCATGACAGAGTGATCTCCAGCCTTGTCCTCGTCAACACTCACACCTGTGTTAACGAGAGAATCACTGACATGATGTCAGCTGATCCTTTAGTGGCAGGGCTGAAATGCAGTGAATTCTTTGGGGGGGATTCAGTTCATTTGCATGGCAAAGAGGGACTTTGTAATTAATTACAATTCATCTGATCACTCTTCATAAGATTCTGGAGTATATGCAAATTGCCATCATACAAACTGAGGCAGCAGACTTTGTGAAAATTTATTTTTGTGTCGTTCTCAAAACTTTGGGCCACGACAGTACACAACCACGTCTCAATTGTCTCAAGGCTTAAAAATCTGTCTTTAACCTGTCTTCTCCCCTTCATCTACACTGATTGACGTGGATTTAACAAGTGACATCAATAAGGGATCATAGCTTTCACTTGGATTCACCTATGTCTATATAGGTCAGTCTATGTCATGGAAAGAGCCGGTGTTCTTAATGTTTTGTATACTCAGTGTAGAGTACTATACGTTGATGTAGAAGAAGGTTGTACAATTAGAAACACAACAGTCTAAGGACTGGCAAGGACCAGGATATATTGGTCACATCTGGAATCTTAACGGTGGTTGTGACAATCCAAACCATTTTGTAGGTCATTGTGAATGTACATTGCTAATTCAGAAGAAAATTAGGTTCTCCAGTGCATTCCTCTCCTCTGACGTCAGTTTGTCATAGCAAGAGTCATTTGGGGATTCATTTTTGCAAAGTTTATTAGTTTATCACAGAATATAATCAACATAGTTTTGGTTTATGCACAGAAATGCATCAGAAAACATTCTACACCGTTAGGATTTGAGGGATCATTTAATAGAGATTACTCAAAGTATTACATCCATTGGAAAAAAGTCAAACAAGCTTATGCTATTATCTCATTATATTGAACATCAAATGTCTCAGATGAATATCTTGCAGTCCCTTTTAAAGATATCTCAACTTTGACAGTCATCATCTACTTCTTGAGGCACCAGGCACCTGATGCAGAAATTATACCAACAATTAGAGTTTCTACTATCATTATTAATCAGTCTATTTAATAGTTTATCTGTTGTTTTCTCGTCTTGTCATTCACAGTTTAATATTTTAAATTCTCATATTGCAATATTCATATTTCAATATTATTACCATAGGCATTCGCTGTGATGTTTTATTTCAAATCAATAAAGGCACAGATCCTTTCTGCCATGTCATTTAGACTGGAACGTTCCGTTGAAGGTATAGGGTGTCAATAATGACTTCCCCAGCTGTAACTGCCTCCCTCACGATAAGCAACGACAAACCTGTCTGGAAAGCCAGCAAATGCTGTGATTCAACACAGCCTGACCATATTCTTCACACACAGCGCCTTCACAGCAAGGGAAGGTGTTTACGACTTCACAGTCACATCTCACGATGCAAATTATTACAGTTTTGATTCCATATGTCCATGGCTAGGATATGTTTACAATGATATAGATGTGTTTATTTACTGATATTTTGAGAGTTTATTTAGATGGGCTTAGTTATAGAGGGTTCTCCTCCACTGATATTCTACTATGAACGCAAATACAACAATGAAATCCCAAAGACTTTTGTTTCATGACCCATTCTGTCAAAATCATTCTGATTCCGTCATCAGTTACAAGGTAAAGGTGAAGAGAGCTAAATATCTATTCTGCTCACTCACAGTATATCCCACATAGAAGGAAGTGCTCTCCTGATAGCAGTAGCTACAGGCTTGTGGACATACAGAGAGCATGATGGGTGTGAATGACCACTGACCACCTGTTTTATGTCTTAGCCCGCTTGCTGTGCAGCATATTTCATGAAAATGAGCAGAATTGCAAATGGCCTACTGAAAGTGTTCCTTTTAATCAAAATTCCATTGGTCTTTAAAAAAAATATATATATATTTCACCTTTATTTAACCAGGTAGGCCAGTTGAGAACAAGTTCTCATTTACAACTGCGACCTGGCCAAGATAAAGCAAAGCAGTGTGACAAAAACAACAACACAGAGTTACACATAAACAAACGTACAGTCAATAACACAATAGAAAAAGATATGTACAGTGTATGCAAATGTGGAAGAGTAGGAAGGTAAGGCAATAAATAGGCCATAGAGGCGAAATAATTACAATTTAGCATTAACACTGGAGTGATAGATGTGCAGATGATGATGTGCAAGTAGAGATACTGGGGTGCAAAAGAGCAAGAGGATAAATAATAATATGGGGGTGAGGTAGTTGGGTGTGCTATTTACAGATTGCCTGTGTACAGGCACAGTGATCGATAAGCTGCTCTGACAGCTGATGCTTAAAGTTAGAGAGGGAGATATAAGACTCCAGCTTCAGTGATTTTTGCCATTTTTCCCAGTCATTGGCAGCAGAGAACTGGAAGGAAAGGCGGCCAAAGTAAGTGTTGGCTTTGGGGATGACGAGTGAAATATACCTACTGGAGCGCGTGCTACGGGTGGGTGTTGCTATGGTGACCAGTGAGCTGAGATAAGGCAGGGCTTTACCTAGCAATTAATCTGTTCTCCCTCATCTAATTTACAAAACATTTTGGTAATCGAACTAAACCATCGGTTTGGTATTTCAATTAGTTGATCATGAATCCACAGCTGCTGTGACTGCACTACACTGCACAAAATTATTCAGGGGCTTAGTAAATATTATCCCCCAAAATATATGATTTTCACATACAAATTCAGGTTTTACTTCAATATTTGTAATACCTTACTTCATTTGTATGTGCTCAAAAAGCATGACATTTGAAAATGTCAATTCAATTTAATATTCAGTGAATAATTTACTACAATTTCATAATATTTACTCTCAGCTTAATAATATATTTTTTTCGCAACAACTTGCCATGTGGCCTCGTTTTTAGAGGATTGTGGGTCATTCTAAATTGTTTGACTTTATGATACTTTTACAGAACTTTATATGCATGTTTCTGTATCAGTATTAAGCAGCTTGTTGTGCTATGAGGTATAATGGATCATGATGAACTGATATGAAAACCATCAGGCAAATTGACGTTCAACGATGAGACCACCCATTCCCACCATCAACAAGGTTACACAACCCTTAATGCTAGAGACACATGCAGCATCTTACAATGCCTGCAGTTCTACCTCCACTGACTGCTCGTGGAATGGGCACTGTGTTCAGCAATGGGTTAAAATGGCAAATAATCAAAGACATAAAAAAATATTTGACATGATCACTGAAAGTAACTGATCAAAAAGATGAAGTAGACCTAACTGTTTTGGAATTGTATATTATATATAGTAATACCTCATGTTGGAAATACTCAAAAGGCTGATGCAATTAGTTCATTTAAAAAAAGTAGAATTAGCACAATATATTTTTTTTTACAATGTATACAATGTATAGTGATCCCAGTCATCTGGAATTTAACAGGAAAGTGATACACACACAGGGTCTGTGAGCGGACCTTGGTGCAAAACAACTTAATTGTGCACTCAAGGTCATCTGTGAGAAGCACAAATTGTAGGCATGACATTATGTGAACTCCCTACCAAAGGGCTTGTTCAAGCCAAGGAGATACATTGGTAATGTTAACACAAACAAATATTGAGCAGTGGCTTGTGTTTGTGTCACATGCTCTGAGCACTGAAAGAGTGTGTTCTGGCCTTTGCCTCAGGACTAGGATGGAACAATCTGGGCTTTGAAAGAAGACATGGCTCCTTTCTTTAAAGGGAAATGCTAAGAAGTCAAAACTCCCCTGCGCTTATATTTAGAGGAATTTGAACGCCTCCTTACATGTTGTAAATGATGCAAACCTCTCACAATTGATATAAAGCCAATAACCATACTGAATTATGATTTATGCAATGCAATCATTATTTATTCATCATTAGAAGTGAGATAACAATCTACAAAATTATAATTTTTCTCTTACCTACAGTACATGTAATACTATTTATAAACATTACACTGTGGATCTAATTGCATATATGACAAATAAACAAAATACAGGTATAACCTTTTCTTTATCCTTAGGCATGAAATTAACAATTTGATAGAGATGTACACTCCCGATCAAAAGTTTGGGGTCACTTAGAAATGTCCTTGTTTTTTCCCTTGTCCATTAAAATAACATCAAATTGATCAGAAATACAGTGTAGACATTGTTAATGTTGTAAATGACTATTGTAGCTGGAAACGGCAGCTTTTTAATGGAATATCTACATAGACGTACAGAGGCCCATTATCAGCAACCATCACTCGTGTGTTCCAATGGCACGTTGTGTTAGCTAATCTAAGTTTATCATTTTAAAAGGCTAATTGATCATTAGAAAACCCTTTTGCAATTATGTTAGCACAGCTGAAAACTGTTATTCTGATTAAAGAAGCAATAAAACCGGCCTTATTTAGACTAGTTGAGCATCTGGAACATCAGCATTTGTGGGTTTGATTACAGGCTGAAAATGGCCAGAAACAAAGAACTTTCTTCTGAAACTCGTCAGTTTATTCTTGTTCTGAGAAATTAAGGCTATTCCATGTGAGAAATTGCCAAGAAACTGAAGATCTTGTACAACGCTGTGTACTACTTCCTTCACAGAACAGCGCGAACTGGCCCTAACCAGAATAGAAAGAGGAGTGGGAGGCCCCGGTGCACAACTGAGCAATAGGACAAGTACATTAGAGTGTCTAGTTTGAGAAACAGACGCCTCACAAGTCCTCAACTGGCAGCTTCATTAAATAGTACCCGCAAAACACCAGTCTCAACGTCAACAGTGAAGAGGTGACTCCGGGATGCTGGCCTTCTAGGCAGAGTTACTCTGTCCAGTGTCTGTGTTCTTTTACCAATCTTAATATTTAGTTTTTATTGGCCAGTCTGAGATATGGCTTTTTCTTTGCAACTCTGTGGTCTACGTTAGTTCATGTTTCAACTTTATTTGTCCCAGAGGGCAATTGGTTTTGCAGCAAGGGGCACATACGACGTAAAAACATAAAAAACACATATGAATCACAAAGATACTGAATGTAAAGGTAGTACATACAATGCTAGTGCATTAGTCATGGGTTGGCAGCCATCAATATAAATATATCAATATTAATGTTCAACAGCAATAGTACAAAGTAAGGCCTACATAGAAGGTAAGTACATTTTCAAAAACATCAAGTCAACATCATCATCATCAAAAATATGGTGACCTAAAACTAAACATCAAAAATGATGATTACATTATCATCATCATCAACATCATCATCATCACCATCATCATCAGCCCATGTAATGGAATCCAAGACAATAAAGCTAGTTAGGACATTAATCCAAGGGTACTGTGAAATGTATAGAGCGGAAAGAGTTGGGTTAGTTTAATCTGATATGTATTTTAGTTTAATCTGATATGTAGTTTAGTTTAATCTGATATGTATTTTAGTTTAATCTGATATGTAGTTTAGTTTAATCTGATATGTATTTTAGTTTAATCTGATATGTAGTTTAGTTTAATCTGATATGTATTTTAGTTTAATCTAATATGTAGTTTAGTTTAATCTGATATGTATTTTAGTTTAATCTGATATGTAGTTTAGTTTAATCTGATATGTAGTTTAGTTTAATCTGATATGTATTTTAGTTTAATCTGATATGTAGTTTAGTTTAATCTGATATGTATTTTAGTTTAATCTGATATGTAGTTTAGTTTCATCTGATATGTATTTTAGTTTAATCTGATATGTAGTTTAGTTTCATCTGATATGTATTTTCTACACCCCCATAAGCACAACGATAGGAGATCAGTGCAAGAGCAATAAGGATTTTTAGGGGCATTATGATGGTGAAACTGAAACACAAGTGCCCCCAAAAGCCCCTTATTCTCCCTGCGGCGTTACATTTGAACTTCACTGGGCACCACCGCCTGCCACTATTTTGACTATTTATTCTGTCCCAACATAATCACAGTATCATACAAACAAACATAAAGTTGGGCTAATTGGTTTTAAGATGAGAGGGTGAGTCCCAGAAGCGGGACTTTGCGGGCCAGTTGGATTCTGATCAAACTCATCTCGCCCACAAGATCCCGTGACTGAGACCACACTAAGGCCACCTGACATTCTCATACACATTACAATTACTTATAGATACGATATTACATCATCCTCAGCTTTTGTCCTCAACTCATTTTCAAAGAGTGCAATTTGTGTGTAGGCTATTGCATAACTGACATTGGGTTATGGTCTAGGTAGGGGTTTTGTCTGGCTATAAAACAGATTACACACTTCCACTCACTGTTATTGAGAATGTGTCAGTGTCAGCCTGCTATAATAATTAGTTAATTTAGCTACATCCTACATGACCTACAATAAGGCTGATTTCACAAGAACGGCTTTACAGTAGCCTGCGTATTTTATACAAATTATGTGATTACTGATTATGCAATCCTCATGATTTGAATCACTGTGCAATCGTTGAACATGTCCTTTCATAAACTACACACTTGATTAGGATCAAGCTGACATTTCCTGTACAATAACTGGATTACAACGTGCACATTAATATCATATTGCTGCAATATACCCCTCTGTATAGAATGTAAAACAACATGTTTTAATATACAGCTCTTGTGTGCATTTAGTGAATTCACTGGGCGTTAGTTGAGTCCCAGACAGTGTCTGGTGGTCCATAGAGAGTTCAGGTACTCTCAGACACAATCTGTCTGCTACTCTGAGAGACCACCCCCTGAAAAGAACAGCACATTTAATACGACAACTAATCATGCAAACCTAATATCAACACAATAGCATTATCTTAACATTCACAGACAAGTTTAGCGTTCATTGTGCTATTCAAAATGATCAATAACAAAGTCCTATAATTATTAGATAATCGGAGTGACAGTAATAAAAATTACCCTCACACCTGCTGGCCCTCCCAGCCCTGGTAGACAGACGACATGACAGCCGCTCCGACCTCTCAAGCCAAACATCTTCCGTGTGTCATGGATATAACATCGCTTTAAACTTACCATGATAATATCAGACCAGTCAGCAGGATAGGAAGGAACGACTGTCTGATTTTATCGGTTGTTGTTTCTTTAAGTATCCGTGCTCCTAGTGGTGAGCTCAGCAGTGTCTGGCGGATTTGACCCAATACATTTAAATAAAATCTCGATTACCAGCGCCTCAAACATTGCTTCATGGTCACGCCACGAGGTAAGAGAGGCCGTGAAGGGGGTGATGCAGTCTCAAAAACAGACAACAGCAATATGGCATTTATCCAAATATATTTGTTTTTGTTGTTAATTATAGGCTGTTGGAATTCAGAAAAACATTCTAGGGGGGTCGTATCAGAGTCAGAGATGGCGTTGTCCTGCGTTGTTTTCTGCAGCTATTGGGGGGGAAAGTTTGGCATATGCTAGGCCTACTGTAAATGGAATTATGAGTTTTATTTTCCTAAAAGTATTATACAAATATTGAAACTGGGAAATGCATTCCTCGAAATCTATGGAGCTTCACACTGTTTTGTGCGTTTATGGTGCCCAGAACAGGGCTCTGCGCGCGCCAAAAAGATTCTCACAATAAGGCTAATGATGAAAGGGTTTGAAAATGCAGATGAAATGGGATGTAACAAAAACAAAACCTTGCGTTGTTTTAATGTACAATTCTTACAAAAGTCCCCATGTCTCTTTTAAAATATGAATATATTGCGCAATTTAGCACTAATTTAGGCAGTTCCTGCTATATGTCACATTTCACTCTAGCTACAATGTTATGTACACATTGTAAAGGAAAGATTGTATGGACGCATTAAAAACATGAGTGTTTGCTGCCCCCTATTGATGGTAAAGTAGTCCCACACAATGTTTCAAAAGTCATGTATGCAGTCGAAGTGAAAATCAACAAAAATTTGACTGTTGTTGTGGCTAATTACGCTTTCCATTATAAATTCTATTTCGAGTATGGTAATGGAACATAGATTTTTTATTTAGCAGAAATGCTATTGATAATCTCCTAAAAGGCACGGACGGGGTTCGAACCCGCGATCTTCGGTTTACGAGACCGACGCCTTACCACTTGGCCACCGCGCCTGCGCTGGTTAGCGCATGAAAGAGTGTTCCATATCTCATGTAGACGTACATGTTACACAGCGAACTCGTGGCGGCCCAGTGCAGTTAAATTCCACTGAAAATGTTTAATTTAGAATCGTTTTTTCATGGCTTATGCCGTGTTCATGTATTTTTTTGTATGTTCTACACTCAAACTATTTAAATTGGAAATAGGTAATGTTTTGTTTAAGACAGAAGTAACACAATTTCACTTGAAAGGGAGTAGCTTGTAGGGCCTCTACCAATGCATGTCAAATATAATGTATTTTAGCATAGGCCTATTTAAATTAACTGTCACTTTGGAAGTTACATTTGGTGTGAGTAAAAAAAAAAGAATGAGGAAAATAAAATGTTTTACATGAACCACAAGGGGAGGCTATTACACTGCAATGTCTTTCAATACTTCACAAGGCTAGCGAGTACACACACACACACACACACACACACAATTTATGCAATAAACAGTTCAATTAAAATTATTATTCAAACAGCTTTTTACATTTAAATTACCCTTCAGAAATGTGATATTCAATCAGGTTTTCATTGTTGCAGACATGGGACACATTTGTCACAACATTTTAAGAATGACCCAGCTAGTAATGTAACATTTATGTAATTGCGATTGGCCAAACATTTATATATATTTTTAGGTGTGAAATATGTTGTTTTACAAGGTCAGCCATAGTATTACGGCGCCCTTGAATGCCTTGTTCAAGGGCACATTGACAGATGTTTCACCTCGTCGGCTAAGGTATTCAAACCAGCGACTTTCCGGGTTACTGGCCCAACGCTAACACGTCTGTAATTTTCATCCATCCAAACAGTGCTCAAAATACTTATTGAGGCCTAAACAGGAATGCAGAAGCGACAAGGCGTCTAAGCAGAAATGCAATATAATCTGTAAAAAAAAAAATGTTTTGTTAACGGCAGTGTGTGTTCTGTGCTGTTGCCGATGTGTTCTTAGAGGCACAGATGGTTTGGTCAGCTGAGTTACACCAGTTGTTTTACTGGGTCCTTTAATCTTCTCTGTTGGTGGGTTCTTTGACAGTGGGAGTGGGCTTCAGTCCTACAGCCTGGAGGGAGGAATAAACAAACACCTTTGGGAGAGAGGAGAGAGAGAGAGAGAAAGAAAGAAAGAGAGCGAAGAGAGAGAGAGAGAGAGAGAGAGAGAGAGAGAGAGAGAGAGAGAGAGAGAGAGAGAGAGAGAGAGAGAGAGAGAGAGAAAGAGAGAGAAAGGAGAGACTGCTAGTGATGGGGGAGGGGAGAGAGGAGAAGGAGAGTCATGAGACAGGAAATGTAAGCGTGAGATGTATCCTTATTTTCAGACTGTTAATTGCAGAACACTGGGAACAGACGGACCAGTATTCAAATTGGATTGCCTGTTCTAGGGGGGAAATGTTACATTGTTACTGAGGGTATATCGTTATAGAAATACAAATCTGTATTTTAGAATACTGCAGATATATGTATGTGTTATTTCTGAGTCTGGGAAAATGCACCCCAGAAAAGGAAAGGAGTTGAACTGCTCTACGGTATTGATATGGCAGGTCAGTACATTTGTATTGCCTCTACATTTAGTGATATAATATGCATGAGTCTGGTGGAGCTCTCACTATCTTCTTCTTCCCCGAAACCTCAGAGAGAAATGCTTGCCTTAGGGCTTTCATTTGATCAGATATCCTAAGGGTTGTTTCAAAGGCTTTCCAAAATGAATAAGACTCATTACCATTGGGAATGAGTCAGTGTTGAAAACCAACAGATGTTGTGGATGAAACCTTGACCTGCTTATCCCTAATCATCAGTACCTAGAGACGAACAAAAGCTTGCTCTGTTTTATGTTAAACGATTCTTGAGGTTTGCTGGTGCTAACAATGTCTTTATTACACTAGTGTTACCTTTTATGCTTAGTAAGTATAGCAAGCAACTATACTGAGCCATATTTAAAACAAAAATGAAATCTAAACGCACACAATGAAAAAGATGAGTTGTGTTTAGTTTGTCTTTGCTTGCTACATCACTGCACAGGCATGGCCAATATCAATAGAACTTCCACCACAGCTAATGAAGTCCCAAATAGTTGTAATTGTTTCGGAAGAAACATAAGCAGAGTGATTTGAGAAGGACAATGGAAATGCAATATGTCATGATGCAATGTTCAGGACACAAATGGTTTGAATGAGCTCTGCTCCTGCCATAGTGTCTATGACATACAGAATGTGTCAGTCAAGATTAGTTGTGGAGGGTGTCTATTGTTTGTTTCTGTTGCTCATTGTTTTGTTTCTGACTGAATTGTAGGTTGAGATTAAAAGTGACTGCAGCTGCTGGCTGCTACTTTGTCCCCTGCTGATCATTGGTGGAATTTCATTGTGCGTGGTTTATCTCAGGGTTCCATGTTCTGTAGTCTGGGGATGCTGATAGGTGCAGGGCTGCCCAGTTAGTGAAATGAGGTGAAAACAACACCAATAGTAGGAGATTATTTGTTGGTTCACAGGAATTGTGAAAGCCATAAATATAGGGTATACAGTGGTGAAGCGTGGAAAGTTATGGAATTTGTGGATTACAATAATCATCAACCACAACCCAAAGCATTTCTGAGGCCTAAATGAGGATCCTTGAGCTAAAAAATACTATTGTTAAAACAATTAAAATTGGTAACAAATCTGTAGATCACTAACCAAATTCGGTAAAAGAAAGTCACTTGTATAATGAGGATGGATCTTATTGTATACAGTAGTGACTCCCCACAGACATCAATACATTTGAGTCATTCTTATCCAGAGTGACTGCACACATTTTTGTACTGGTCCCCTATGGGAATCAAACCCACAACCCTGGCGTTAAAAGCTCCATGCTTTACCAACTGAGCCACACAGGACCCTCAGTCAACATCTATTCCACGTTGGTTCAACGTAATTTCATTGAAATGACACGGAAACAACGTTGATTCAACCAGTGTGTGCCCAGTGGCTAGAATCAACCAACACAGCAACACACGAGTTGGGTTATTCTTACTTTTCTGCTCTGCCAGGCCCGTATTATAAATGCCAAGCACATACGCCTATAACATCCAGAATATATCACACTCTCCAGTAGCCAGAGCTCAAGGTTCTGTCCAGAGCTCAGCTGGTACAGAAAATGAGGCTCTGGCCTTGGACATCCTGATCCACACAGGAGGACATTCATCCTTCTAGCAGTCATTACCAGCCATATCCATTGTCCATTGCACTTCTGTTGATAGGATTTTGTTCAGTGACTTTAACTAGGCTTTACTGCCCATTATGGATGAAGAACAAAGGCCGCAGAACATCTAGGCTTTATAGTAAAGAACAGGTATTTGAGGCATGGAGAATGTAGGGGAACATTTGAAATGAGACTGAAACAATGGTGCCTGCTCCCGTGTTTGAATCTTTATGACAAGAAATTGTATCCCTGAAACTAAAATAGTATGGAGTTTGTAATGTCATACAGCATTGATTTTGTGCACAGAACAGCTCCGTAAATCCGTAAACAGAATCGTAAATCAATTCAGTTGTAAACCCTGAGAGCTATTTCTTAGCCTGAAATTACATCATTATGAGGCATTTTTATTCATGTGATGAAACACCAAGAAACTCACTTTCTGCCTCTGAGAATAAGGCAATATTTAATGTGGCTATCTTTTTAATAATGCATTGCTCCTTGTTATAGACACACTGGCCAAACTGCTCTTTGATAAGCAGGGCTTGTTTTTCCGTTCATGAGGGGAAATATGGGAGTGAGTGTGTCCATGAAAACACAGTCGGCTTCAAATGAGAAATCCACCACGATGGAATATTACCTGATACACACACAGAGTATAATATAAAACACTTGTGTGGCCAGAAGTCTTAGCATTTGTAGTTTATTTTGTCCAAACTGAGGTCTTTGAGTGTTTGTCTCTGTGGTCATACAATTCAGATGTCTTCATTTGTGTACATGGCGGGGTAATGTTTGCTTTGTATTTTTGTAGTAGTGGATCTGTTTGTCGAGTCTCTCTGATGTAGTGAGGACGTCATAGTCAGAGAATGTGCAGAAAATGCTGGGAGGTGGCAATACGAACAAAATCAAACACAATATAGAGAGGACAATATGTTCCTAACACACCCATGCACACACAGACTATTTTGTAAAATGTGCATCTACAGTACTATAATAGTCACTTCCACCAAATGAAAGATTTGTAGACTGTACTTTAGCTCTAGATTTCTTTTCTTCTCTAATCCATCTGTTCAGGTAAAAATACAAAAAATGTCAGGCAAAACTTTCGATCAAATTTCCTCTCCGTGAATATTTCCTCTCTGTAGGTCTGCGTTCCGCTGGGGGAGTGTTAGAGAGAATCTGCAGGATAAGAAACAAATAAGACAAAATAAATCCTTGTGTCCATGACAACTTACAACTCATCTTTGATGAAGAGCGAGGTAAATCAAATCTTACTCCCCAAGCCAGGACTTGACTGCTCCAACATCTCACCCCTCCCGAACATGAATCCCGGCTCTCCTTGATACCACTGGCCAGCTGTTTGTCCTGTGGTGCTCTCTTCTTTTTAAGAGTTACATGTCTTTGAGTTTTGTAGCTTCTCTTGTTTCTATTACAGATGCTGGCCAATGTGCCCAAAGGAGCGAAAAGAGAACCACTGAAATCAAGCGAAAATCTGAAAGTAAAATTTGTTTTAGTGTGGCGCAATCAAGGCAAATGCAAGTGGCAGCCATGGATGTTCGTTGGGGTAGTGTGAATGGAAAATCGGTCATTGTGGGAAGGGTTTGTTGAATCTGACCCTGGCTGCTACAAGACAAGCAAGTGTGAAATTCATATGAAAGGTAAGCAGCTGATAACGCTATACAACAAAGGCAATAATCATCTCTCCCCCTTTTCCCAATGTTCTTTTCACTACTCTCATCTGCTTATACCTCTTCTCAGTGGCTGTTGTGTGTTTTGTGGCATTTCGCAATCTTCCCTATCCATTAAACACATGCTAGCTTTGATCTAAAAATAACCAAACTTCAGGTTTTATAACAAAGCACAGCTATTTCCACCACTCTTCATGGCTAGAGAGTTTATTTTTCAACCAGACTGGATAAAACCAGACTGGATTGCGGAAGGGGACTCCGTTCAGCTTTGTTTGTTCAAAGCCACTTTCATTTTTGTAATTGTCACCCCGAAGTCTCATCACAAACTGTGATCATATCTGCTAATAGTAAGTGGGCTATTTCTAATATTTACCCAGCAATTAGGTGCAAATCACTCATGCCTGCGGGGTCTGTTGCTATAGTTACAATAGGATTCTGCAGACTATCATCTGGTCCTCGCATCCTCCAATGGGGTTGCAGTGAAGAAGCTGCAACATGAAGTAAAGATGCACATCTTTCAGCAATCCACTAGTAAGAAACAGAAACAGGTTCATGAGTATAAGAAAGTAGTCTAGAGTGGCAAGCAGGCGACTGCGCCCAGTCATGGCGGACCAGAGAAATCAGGACCGACGACACACTCAGCAGGAGAGCCAGGTGAGAGCTTCGACCATTTTGAGACTTAACTGGTTATTGTACGAAAAAAGTACTTTACGGAACAAAAAAAACTGTGACAGTTAACAAGATTATCCTTAAAATCGAGTCTTCGACCATAAAAGAGTCATGTGAGTGGGGTGTCAGAATGGATGAAGAGCATTGTCGGGATGAAAGCAAAAAAAAATGTAGTCAAAGGCCTCTCAGAATTGTTTTGGTTTCAAATGGCGCGATCATAGAACTCCAGCTGAGCCCTTGTTTACTTACGATATGTTTTTTTTGCTCTCGATTTTCGTACATCGGAAGAACGGAAGAACAACAAAGTCGGATTGGTTGGATCAAGCGTTTGTGTCTCTAATACCTTAGTTATCCGTAAAATATGTGACTGAGACTGTACGGGTGACAACAAATTGGCCTAGATCAATCAAAGTCCTCTAAATCTCATTACTCGGAACATCTGACAGAAAGATGTATTCAACAGACCCTATTGAGGAGCTTTGAATTCTGCCTTCCACACATCAAAGGCCTCGGTGCTGAGATTAATTTTTGTTTGGAATCGCTATTTTTTGGGAGAAAAACTAGAAATGTGGTCAGTGAATGTGCGGCGAGGTAAAGGAGAGCGGCCAATGCTGCTGGTTTTGAGCTGCCCCCCTACCAGGCGGCACATGAGCCTGTCGATATGGCGGTTTGATGTCAGTCAGAAAAGAAGAACCCCCACAACAATCGCAGAGGGGGCCGGGACGGAGAGACAAGAACAGAGTAAGAGAGGGGAGAAAGGAAAGAACCATCGACAGATGAACTCAGTTGTGATTAAAGATGGCGGCTCTG
Organism: Salvelinus namaycush; assembly: GCF_016432855.1. Lineage (NCBI taxonomy): Eukaryota > Metazoa > Chordata > Actinopteri > Salmoniformes > Salmonidae > Salvelinus > Salvelinus namaycush. The sequence goes on along the minus strand of NC_052309.1, from coordinate 70,138,037 downwards.
CATACCGCAGACTGCGTAGCGCGGGACGTGATCCATAGCAAGACAATCGGAGCAGTCTGCATTTCAGCAGAACAAAAACAAGCATCGCGTAACAAGGTAAATTCAAATGGAGGTGGTAGTTATGCCGTCTGCACAGCTTTGAACCTTTGAGAGCGATGGCTGCTTTTGCATTGTTTATCGCTCCATTTCTTTGTCATTTCGAAACAGTTTCCGTTTTTTCTTTCCCAGATGATCTTGCTACTGTCACGGGCCTCCTTGTTTGCCAAGGCAGAGCACATCAATTGTTTTGACTGCTTGAAGTGCATCCCAAGCCCAAAATACTGGGCATAATGACAAGCTTTCATGCCTAATTTCATGTGCATTTGTCCAACCCAACAGATCTTCTATGATCAGAGGACTTTCGCCATTGGGTGCATGGCCACCGCTGCATGTCACTTCAGGGTTCCATTCCATAACAAACATAAAGCAGCCTGAATATGTAGTTATATTATATGCATGTTTCGAAGAGTAGAAACTATAAGTAGTAATATAAACTCAAGACGGCAAATCGTTTAATCCTCTGTGCCTAATCCACTCTTGGGTTTGTTAGTCACGATATATTCAGCAATGACAAAGAACATCAGCAGGACTCCAGAATACATTTTCTGACAGTCTTTCACGTATTGCTCTTTTAAGATGTTCAAGCACTAAAAAGAACAGCATATCAATACACCAAAGAGACACTCTTTCTTTTAAGTCCCTTCTATTCAAGTAACTTAATTATTCTTGACCAAAGCTTGCACTGTGGTTCAAAGTATCCGCAGCTGAAAAATACCCTCAGCCGCTGAAAACATTTGTCCGTGTTTAATTTCATTGAGTCTTGTTCATAGTTTTTTAATGAGAACCTTGAGACAAATACATATTTTTTTATTGCTTTTGTTCTTATGCAAACTACATTTTTTGTGAGTGACTTGAAAACTACTGGTTTTGAAACATGATACCGCCTTGTGTGTACAAAGAAGTAGAGCATTAATTTTAATGTATAGATGGGCTATTGTCAAGTGAAGAGGCCTCACCAGAGATAAGCCTATTTCAAGCAAGGCCTACAAGGGAGTGAAAATCCACATTGGCAGCTGGAACAAAAGGCAATAGAAAAGAAGACCTGGGGATGTATTAAGTTGTTACGATTATTCTATGAAAGGAAGCTTGCATCATTCAATTAGATGATTGCAGATTTTTTGTTGTTGATTGCAATCATTTTTTATCCTGTCACGAAGGAGAGGAAACACAAAACATTCTGATGAATGTGCTTTTTAATTCTTCGTCATTAGTTTTCATTGTCCGTATTTTAACCTCAAAACCACATTATTTATCTTGGTTTATCCTAATTCAGTCCAACGATAATGCAAACAAATTAATCACATCAAGTAACAAATGTGAAATTAAGGATTTATTCATGTTTATTAAGAAAAATGACGGTGTATGCATTGTATGTATGCTTCGTCCATCCATCTCTGCATCTTAAAACTGTTCGTAGTGGAGCTAGAATGGTGGCAATTACTATATTTACAGTAGTATTGAGTCGATGCCTATTTTGAAAGATCTCTCTACAGCCAACAGTGGTTCTCCAGGGCCGTGTGAAAGGAAGTCAAAGGAACATCTGCAGGTCTCATTACTGTTCCCTCTCAATCTCAATCGGCCGTTATGGCTGTCATTGCCTGTTTATTGAAAGCTTGAGCCGCATATTATTCAGTCACGGCCACTGAAATAGTTGGAACAGAACTTGAGCATTTTGAATGGGTACATGAATTAGTGACATACAGCTGAGAGATCGGAATGTCTTTTGTCTTCGTTCCTGCTGATTAGGATGTAGGAGTGATTGTCCAGCATGTCCTCAAAGGAAGTTAGAAACTCTGAAATAAAAAGCAATGAATCAAGTAAGTAGGCTTAAGTGTAAAGTACATGTGCACAGTATCCTAAACTGGGTCGTAAATGCCATACACAAAATAGGAGTTTATGTGTCTGGACTTTTGGCAAAGTGGTATATAGCATGTTGGGTTGGCAAGCATCATGTAACTACAGATCCCATTCTCAATACTATCCACATTTCTACAGCAGTGAATAATGTGTCACATACTGAAGTCATTTAGAGAAATAACTCTGCAGTCAGTAAATTATCCCAAAAAGGAGTGAAATTGCAAAAGAAAGGCATGCCTGTTGTTGCTTCATTCCATTTCATGAGCTGATATTCTTGGATGTGACCTTTAACATTGTCACTTTCGAACTTGCACATTGGTCGTTTTCCCCCCTCACCAATGAGACTTTACTGTCTTTAAGCAAACACAGCTCTCATGTGCAAATGAGATAAAATGGGCAGGCCCGTGGGAGAGCCCTGAGACTTATTTTGGATTTACAGGAAATGTGTCTGGAAAATGAGAAGCTAAGCAATCTTAAGGAGAGGAGGAGGAGATGAAATTGAAATACCACTTGCTATGCAGAAAGCTCATTTCATGTCATCACGGTCTAAGACAGTGCATGAATTCCCTGCGCGGCCTGGCCCAGGCTCCATTCTTGTGTGATATAACTCACTGGAGGGATCCCTGTAGAAGCATTTTCATCTGCTGTAGGTGAGCAGATGGCTGGGCCACAGACAATGGAGAACATGAAAGACACCTAGAGGCCTGGTTTAGGTTACCTTATCATCTTCGGCAGCTGTGAATTGCAGCACAGGAAATCAAGTCCGCCATAGCCCATAGGTGGCAAATGTTTAAGCTGCTGTTAATTCAGATATGAACATTTTGACTTCTGGTCTATGAGATACAAATAAAGATGGAGTATTCCGTTGCGTGTACCTGTTCGTTCTATTCACTTGTAACACGATGGATCTCAGTTCAGTGAATATCTGACTATGGGCTCAACTCAATCAAGCTCACATTGCAGTAGCATAAACATGCTTTTCCACACTAGGTAGTCCCCCCCCCCCCCCCCCCCCACCCCACAGGTAAATGTATACCATTTTCAAAACAAGACTTGTAGTCTTTGGTGGAGAAAAAAAAACAACACAATTCTATGTCAGGTCTGATTGAATCCGAAGTTTTACTTGGATTTTACCACTAATGCTAAAAGGCCTCATGTTAAATTATAACTCAATTCATAACACGTACTATGTTGACGGTAAAGCAGTAGGATGATTAATTGTCCATGAATATTCTCTTGCAATAAAGCAGTGTGGTATTTTGCATGCACAGCACAGCAACTTTGTAAACCTTGCACTTTCCACACCGCATGCATTCAATATGTTGATACTATACCAACAGATAATACATATTACTTGGACCGTTACAATGAATTGAAGGAATCATCCATGGGTATAATATAAACATTGCATTATTGTACCCAAGGGTTTGTCTCCTGATAATTCAGAGAGGAAGACAAATTTAAGCATAGCTGAAACCAAGATATGTTCCTCTGTATTGCATCACTTTGTATTGTTTCACGTGTACAGAAAAATCATCAACATTTGAGACATAGTTTAACAAAGGCATTCAAAAGGAAATCCTTCTTATGTACAGTATATGTCCCTGTTTTAGGAGCTAACTACCACCATGATGTAATGATGTCAGGTTAATGTGTAACGTAGAGGGTATGATAGGGTTGGGATTACCACCCTGAACATTGTATCTGATGTCCTGACCACCTTACTCATGCTATTCTCTAGCTCTGCAACATGCAATGATAGGATTTGTTGATCATTTAACTGTTTGTTGATCACAAAGTGATTATATTACAAGCACCAAAAGGCTCAATTTTTCCAATTATACTTATGAGAATAATGTGTAATATTGTTATGTGAAGTTTTGTGAATACTTATAAAGGAAGCGACCTCATTATTTACAAGTGGAGACAGTTGGATGGCATGGTGTCAATAAGAAAGCGAGAGCAAGTGCTTGGTTAATGAATGTGTTTTATTTTGTTAGATAATAATACGCTGCAGTGGATGACATCATTGTACACCCTGGGATCTATTTTAACAAACTAACCTCTAACATAAATCTAAGTGCACTCAAATTGTGGGTGTGTCAGAAATATTTTAGCTATTTTGACAGTGGGAATTATGGGCGCAAGTTGTAGGTGTTACGAGGGCTTGACCACTCACTGGCCAATGAAAAACTGCTCCGAAGCTGTTTGTGGTTGCTTTAAATTGTGTATTTACGGTGTTTGGTGTTCTGTTGTCATAAACTCCGGCGGGAGAAAATGGATGTTCGTCCTATCTGTGAAAGATAGGGCTACTAGTTTATTAAATAGCATAGAGTATAAATAACATAGGGTAGTAACACTATAATAGTCCTAGTTATGACAAATGTTTATGTATCCAAATATTCATATGCCTTTTAAAAAGGGTAATGTCCTTCAACATGGGAATGTTGCATTCAAATTTCAGTAGCCTTGAACCCAAATTGCATTGCATATCCGAATAGACATTGCCTACCAAATGTTATAATAAGATTAGCCTACCTTCGCAGTGATATGGCCTGTATGGTGACTTTGCCATGTGAAGAATTTTATAGGTAAACAAACAAACAAACAAACAAACACACAGTCAAATATTAGTCTACCTATAGGCAGAGGGGTGGGTTGCCTCCCACAATGTATCCACCTAGGGTCGGGGTTACCAGACTATGCAAATATGAATAGAATAGCGGATTCAGCACCACGGACAACAATCAGAATTCAACTAAATGATAAATGAGAAACAAGCAGACTTTTTAACTACTTTTTTTTGTAAATAGGCTTCCTACACATAACAACTTGATGCTTTTAAATAGGTTTCCTACACATAACAACTTGATGCTTTTAAATAGGTTTCCTACACATAACAACTTGATGTTTCTAAATAGGCTTCCTACACATAACAACTTGATGTTTCTAAATAGGTTTCCTACACATAACAACTTGATGTTTCTAAATAGGTTTCCTACACATAACAACTTGATGTTTCTAAATAGGTTTCCTACACATAACAACTTGATGTTTCTAAATAGGTTTCCTACACATAACAACTTGATGTTTCTAAATAGGTTTCCTACACATAACAACTTGATGTTTTTAAATAGGCTTCCTACACATAACTACTTGATGCTTTTAAATAGGTTTCCTACACATAACAACTTGATGCTTTTAAATAGGTTTCCTACACATAACAACTTGATGTTTCTAAATAGGTTTCCTACACATAACAACTTGATGTTTCTAAATAGGCTTCCTACACAACTTGATGTTTCTAAATAGGCTTCCTACACATAACAACTTGATGCTTTTAAATAGGTTTCCTACACATAACAACTTGATGTTTCTAAATAGGTTTCCTACACATAACAACTTGATGTTTCTAAATAGGTTTCCTACACATAACAACTTGATGCTTTTAAATAGGTTTCCTACACATAACAACTTGGTGTTTCTAAATAGGTTTCCTACACATAACAACTTGATGTTTCTAAATAGGCTTCCTACACATAACAACTTGATGTTTCTAAATAGGTTTCCTACACATAACAACTTGATGTTTCTAAATAAGTTTCCTACACATAACAACTTGATGTTTCTAAATAGGTTTCCTACACATAACAACTTGATGTTTCTAAATAGGTTTCCTACACATAACAACTTGATGTTTCTAAATAGGTTTCCTACACATAACAACTTGATGTTTCTAAATAGGTTTCCTACACATAACAACTTGATGTTTCTAAATAGGTTTCCTACACATAACAACTTGATGCTTTTAAATAGGTTTCCTACACATAACAACTTGATGTTTCTAAATAGGTTTCCTACACATAACAACTTGATGTTTCTAAATAGGTTTCCTACACATAACAACTTGATGTTTCTAAATAGGTTTCCTACACATAACAACTTGATGTTTCTAAATAGGTTTCCTACACATAACAACTTGATGCTTTTAAATAGGTTTCCTACACATAACAACTTGATGTTTCTAAATAGGTTTCCTACACATAACATTTACATTACATTTAAGTCATTTAGCAGACGCTCTTATCCAGAGCGACTTACAAATTGGTGCATTCACCTTATGACATCCAGTGGAACAGCCACTTTACAATAGTGCATCTAAATCTTTTAAGGGGGGGGGGGGGGGGGTCAGAAGGATTACTTTATCCTATCCTAGGTATTCCTTAAAGAGGTGGGGTTTCAGGTGTCTCCGGAAGGTGGTGATTGACTCCGCTGTCCTGGCGTCGTGAGGGAGTTTGTTCCACCATTGGGGTGCCAGAGCGGCGAACAGTTTTGACTGGGCTGAGCGGGAACTGTACTTCCTCAGTGGTAAGGAGGCGAGCAGGCCAGAGGTGGATGAACGCAGTGCCCTTGTTTGGGTGTAGGGCCTGATCAGAGCCTGAAGGTACTGAGGTGCCGTTCCCCTCACAGCTCCGTAGGCAAGCACCATGGTCTTGTAGCGGATGCGAGCTTCAATTGGAAGCCAGTGGAGAGAGCGGAGGAGCGGAGTGACGTGAGAGAACTTGGGAAGGTTGAACACCAGACGGGCTGCGGCGTTCTGGATGAGTTGTAGGGGTTTAATGGCACAGGCAGGGAGCCCAGCCAACAGCGAGTTGCAGTAATCCAGACGGGAGATGACAAGTGCCTGGATTAGGACCTGCGCCGCTTCCTGTGTGAGGCAGGGTCGTACTCTGCGGATGTTGTAGAGCATGAACCTACAGGAACGGGCCACCGCCTTGATGTTATTTGAGAACGACAGGGTGTTGTCCAGGATCACGCCAAGGTTCTTAGCGCTCTGGGAGGAGGACACAATGGAGTTGTCAACCGTGATGGCGAGATCATGGAACGGGCAGTCCTTCCCCGGGAGGAAGAGCAGCTCCGTCTTGCCGAGGTTCAGCTTGAGGTGGTGATCCGTCATCCACACTGATATGTCTGCCAGACATGCAGAGATGCGATTCGCCACCTGGTCATCAGAAGGGGGAAAGGAGAAGATTAATTGTGTGTCGTCTGCATAGCAATGATAGGAGAGACCATGTGAGGTTATGACAGAGCCAAGTGACTTGGTGTATAGCGAGAATAGGAGAGGGCCTAGAACAGAGCCCTGGGGGACACCAGTGGTGAGAGCACGTGGTGAGGAGACAGATTCTCGCCACGCCACCTGGTAGGAGCGACCTGTCAGGTAGGACGCAATCCAGGCGTGGGCCGCGCCGGAGATGCCCAACTCGGAGAGGGTGGAGAGGAGGATCTGATGGTTCACAGTATCGAAGGCAGCCGATAGGTCTAGAAGGATGAGAGCAGAGGAGAGAGAGTTAGCTTTAGCAGTGCGGAGCGCCTCCGTGATACAGAGAAGAGCAGTCTCAGTTGAATGACTAGTCTTGAAACCTGACTGATTTGGATCAAGAAGGTCATTCTGAGAGAGATAGCAGGAGAGCTGGCCAAGGACGGCACGTTCAAGAGTTTTGGAGAGAAAAGAAAGAAGGGATACTGGTCTGTAGTTGTTGACATCGGAGGGATCGAGTGTAGGTTTTTTCAGAAGGGGTGCAACTCTCGCTCTCTTGAAGACGGAAGGGACGTAGCCAGCGGTCAGGGATGAGTTGATGAGCGAGGTGAGGTAAGGGAGAAGGTCTCCGGAAATGGTCTGGAGAAGAGAGGAGGGGATAGGGTCAAGCGGGCAGGTTGTTGGGCGGCCGGCCGTCACAAGACGCGAGATTTCATCTGGAGAGAGAGGGGAGAAAGAGGTCAGAGCACAGGGTAGGGCAGTGTGAGCAGAACCAGCGGTGTCGTTTGACTTAGCAAACGAGGATCGGATGTCGTCGACCTTCTTTTCAAAATGGTTGACGAAGTCATCTGCAGAGAGGGAGGAGGGGGGGGGAGGGGGAGGAGGATTCAGGAGGGAGGAGAAGGTGGCAAAGAGCTTCCTAGGGTTAGAGGCAGATGCTTGGAATTTAGAGTGGTAGAAAGTGGCTTTAGCAGCAGAGACAGAAGAGGAAAATGTAGAGAGGAGGGAGTGAAAGGATGCCAGGTCCGCAGGGAGGCGAGTTTTCCTCCATTTCCGCTCGGCTGCCCGGAGCCCTGTTCTGTGAACTCGCAATGAGTCGTCGAGCCACGGAGCAGGAGGGGAGGACCGAGCCGGCCTGGAGGATAGGGGACATAGAGAGTCAAAGGATGCAGAAAGGGAGGAGAGGAGGGTTGAGGAGGCAGAGTCAGGAGATAGGTTAGAGAAGGTTTGAGCAGAGGGAAGAGATGATAGGATGGAAGAGGAGAGAGTAGCGGGGGAGAGAGAGCGAAGGTTGGGACGGCGCGATACCATCCGAGTAGGGGCAGTGTGGGAAGTGTTGGATGAGAGCGAGAGGGAAAAGGATACAAGGTAGTGGTCGGAGACTTGGAGGGGAGTTGCGATGAGGTTAGTGGAAGAACAGCATCTAGTAAAGATGAGGTCAAGCGTATTGCCTGCCTTGTGAGTAGGGGGGGAAGGTGAGAGGGTGAGGTCAAAAGAGGAGAGGAGTGGAAAGAAGGAGGCAGAAAGGAATGAGTCAAAGGTAGACGTGGGGAGGTTAAAGTCACCCAGAACTGTGAGAGGTGAGCCGTCCTCAGGAAAGGAGCTTAACAACTTGATGCTTTTAAATAGGCTTCCTACACATAACAACTTGATGTTTCTAAATAGGCTTCCTACACATAACAACTTGATGTTTCTAAATAGGCTTCCTACACATAACAACTTGATGTTTCTAAATAGGCTTACTGACATCGTTCATTCAATGGGCATCGCACGTGTCTAAAGTTTTTTTAAGGGAGCTGGACATAAATATTATCCAAAAACTGCTCCCAAAAGTGTTATTTTAATATAACATTGGTGATATGCTATTCTATTGATAAGGATACCGGGTGCCTCCGCAGGCTAATTCCATGCCACAGACAACTGCCCTACTGCTAAGACCAGCTTTTGGTCTGTCTTTAATATCCCCACAGCGCTGCCTGGAATTGGCACTTTAGTGCACGTTTTTAAGGACACACCTCAAATATTTCCACCCCTCCCACCTCAGCGTAAGCGAGCTGATATAAGACAGGTAAATTACCGACCCTGGCGCAATGGTTTGAAAAGAGCAGAGTGCCTGCTTTAAGAGGTTGAAATTGCACAATATTGTGCATTTGAGAATTGTGCTGGGTTAACGGCAGCCGAAAATAGAGCCCTACACCTTTACGAGGTTGTCATCGTGACATGTGCTGTGTCACGTACCATTCTGTTCCTTAGCTGGGTTTATGATCAGGGATGCCCTTGAAAGCTAGTTAATACCACTTGAGACAGATAGACTGTGACATGGTGTCATGATTTTAAAGGTCAAGGAGAGACGTTAAACTCCCTAAGTATATGGTAATGGTGGTACGTAAAAAATCTCTTGCCACCCCAAACTTGATGTGTACCCCATCTTTATTTTTGTTACTGCACTGTGCTTTCACTTGCATATCAACTGTATATTCCAACCAAACCTTGTAAGGTAGGTAACAAGATTTGCCATACCTGCAAAGCAAATGTGATTTCGTAAAACACAACGGTTTGTTGGACCTTCACTGTACCTTTGCTGCTGAGGAATTGGCATTGGTCAGAAAAGTTAGACTGATGCCGGTTACACTTGTGATTACACACTCAGTGGAGTTTTCCTTATTCAAACTTGTTCTGAGGGCAGCTCTGCCTTGAGGGCAGGACAGAAGACAGCCCTTACTGTCAATAACACACCCACCCCTCACTAGCTTGTCAGCTGCCTTGTAGAGGGGGCAGGTACTAGCAGCCTGCACCTGTCATGTCATTTGTCAATCAGTCCCAAGGCCAATCAACAGGTAGCTGATTGGCATCTACAGCTGCCAGTCGCAATCCCTACACATCATAGTGGAGGAAAACTGCCGAACACAGCTGTCAGATGATTATAATAGTTTGCTCTATGGGGGGAACATGATGTCCATGCGTTATGTGCAGACATCGATATAATGTAAAATGAACGTGCCACAAGCCAAACAAAATTCATGTAAGGGTTAACGATTATTTGAAGGCAGCTTCAATGGCTTTACGTAATACTTTATGCAAGACTGACCAGAATTGCAAAGGTAGTTCCTTAATCTGTGTAAATCGTTTCTCTTGCTGGTCAGCTGGTGTTGAGCTGAATTGGTATTCCCTGGACTCCCGGAGCCCTGGGGTTTGTTCGCCGTGGGGGGCCCAGCGATCAAATCCAGGGCCCAGGAAGGCCAGAGAGAGGGCTGGGTGTGCAGCTGCTGATGGCATCTTATGGGAGATCTGCTCTGCCGTTTCCACTCAATTGGGGAACACTGCTACAGACCTTGTGCTATTATTCACCAGGTTATGGTAATATTGAAATAGCCCCTTATCTGGATGACAGTGCTACATAGCTGAGAAATATTGAAATAAACACAGTCTTGAGTTAAAAAGGGGTACAGCAGTACGTCTCGTTCAGGGTGCTGTTTCTGGCAGGTTTTAGATATTATTTTGAGATGCTGGTTTATTCTCTAAATAATGGAATAAATGAATTTGATGTTTATGCATTTCTTCAATTTCTATTTGAGTGAGGTGTCAAAACTTTGAAAAATAAAAGCACAAGTAAAATTTTCATTAGCATTTCACATCCTCGGAGCATTGTTGTCAAATTGAAAATATTTTATATTTGGTGATAATGCAACCAAATGTTTTCTTGTTCCTCTGTTTCAGAACCGAATGGATAAAAAATACATCCTGGTATGGCAAGATTCTCCATGGGCAGGCACCTTCATTTTGCTAGTATTGAGAGAGATGTTGTCTTTACTGGCACCTGATTTATCCAATGAGATTGCAATGGGAGCCTCAGCAAATGGGTGTCAAATTGGAGGAGAGAAATCCATTAAACAATGGAGTAACATTTTACTAAAGGTAAGGCATGCTGCTTTACATAATTAAGAAATATTTTATTATTTTATTTCAGAACTTGTGGCATTTTTCAATATCGAGCCTATTCATTATGTTATGTCTTCAGTCACATGGGCCTGCAGCCTAAGACTTGAGCTCTTGTTTATAATGAGACACAGATGTCAGGCAGATACCGTATGTCTGTGAACAGTGCTGCATGTCCTCCTCTCTTCATCATCATCATATAGAATAGTCCATGGTTAGGTGTGGTCTTTCAAATGGTTTTCTTCACCGAGAGAATAGAGCATCCTTTTACTAGCACACCACTCTGCTGCTCTTTCTGTATCTCTTCTGAACATATTTCTTGGAAATGTTATACACACCGCACACTGCTTGTTGTGCAGTCATATGTAGACACTCCATGTAGACACTCCAGATAATAAATGCTTATACCATGGCAATGTTTGAATACTTGTTTCTGATTGGCTTGAAGGGCATTCTAGAGTGTGCATTATTTCCCTATGGCGCACGGTAGAATTTTGAAAACAAAAGTGAATTGAAAAATTGATTTTCGTAATAGAAAGCTAGGACTGATGGTTTGGTTAGCTAAACTAGGAAGACTGTTTGGTTACCATCTAGTAGACTTGCTAGCTACTTCAGTGGATGTTAAACACATTTCTAGCAGCAAATGAACACGTCTAGTGGCAAATGTGTTCAATTACAGCCATGGTATAAAAGGGACAATCAACTCATTGCTCTATGCGTTCTCTGGAAAATAATGCAACTCCGTGGAAGGTCGGTTCCACTCCGCCAGTGTGTCGTTCATTAGTTTCCATAGAATGCATAGCCTCTTATCCCTTACATAATGAATACATGTACATGTGTCATAGAGGAGGTGTGATTAGTGCAGGGGCACTGCACTCCAAGTCACTCTGTTGACAGACAATTCCTCTAGTCAGCCATGCTGTGTCATTTGAGACCTCTGGCATGCTGTGTGTCCTTGTGGCTACAACGGTTGAATAATAGTGCACTTGAATGCAACTGCAAGGGCTTCGTCAGGAAATCTTCACAGAGGCAATTCTCTATAGGAGGAGAGAGAAAGTTCTGACTTAAAGAAATGTATGTCACTGTAGTTTACAACTTGTCCTCATTGTTTATGGCTGATTACAGCATGATGGAAATTATATTTGCATGAAAAATCACAACTTTAATGTCTCACAGAAGGGACAAACAAAATATAAATGAAACGTTTCATGTGTGTCTATAGTACCCCTTGGGGTGAGTGTACATTCCCTAAAAGTGGACTTCTAAATATTGGCATGTTGGAGAAATAAAGATAATAAGAAGTGTTATGGATGTTAAATTAAATGGACATCTTTTTGGGGGAGACTGATGCTGTGCATCCCGAGTGGCACAGTGGTCTAAGGCACTGCATCGCAGTGCTAGCTGTGTCACTACAGATCCTGGCTTGATCCCAGGCTGTGTCACAGCCGGCCGCGACTGGGAGACCCATGAGGTGGCACACAATTGGCCCAGCATTGTCTGGGTTAGGCCGGCCGGGTTGTCCTTGTCCCATCGCACTCTAGCGACTCCTGTGGCGGGCCGGGGCCAATGCACGCTGACACGGTTGCCAGCTGTACGGTGTGGCTGGCTTCCGGGTTAAGCGAGCATTGTGTCAAGAAGCAGTGCGGCTTGGTTGGGTTGTGTTTCAGAGGACGCACCGCTCTCAACCTTCGCCTCTCCCGAGTCCGTACAGGAGTTGCAGCGATGGGACAAGACTGTATCTACCAACTGGATATCACAAAAAAGGGGTAAAAAAATATAACAAAAATAATAATAAAAAACAAACATAACTACAGGCAGCCTGAATAGAATACAAGGCCAGGCACCACCTTTAAAAAAAATCTTTAAACATATACAGCTTTCCTCCAGTGTTAGTTATGAAGATGAGATGTTAATGAAGCAATACAGACCCGTTGAATGTTGATACAAATATAAGATGTTTTTGTAATAAACAAATTGTTGATACACTCTTCTCATCTTTCTATCTAAAAAAACAGCACTGCATTCATTGTATGAGTAATCAGAATATATTTTCCAAGAGAATCTTATCTAGAACACATCATTTTCAAGATATCAACAATTACTTCAGGGCAAGTCTGAAGAATACTTCTCAGAACAAGCAGTCATAATGGGGTGAATTCACAAGCTTCTGAAGCTAAGATATGATACATCAATATCCATCACATACACAACCGTTATGGATGTTAAGGATATCATTGCGCTGAAAAAGGATACTCATAATGAAATGTAAGAAACCAATTATAGACCATATGAAACCTTGTTGAAAGTTGGCTTTACGGAGAAAGTTTCAAGATGATCCAATGTAAGGTGCATATTTTACAAAAACGTTTCCTGGATGGATGTTACATTGTCTGTTCCAGTCACCCCACTATCTTTATAAGATAGTAGAAAATGAAACAAAACTTTGGCCTGTATTGCTTCATTAACATCTTCAGAACTAACACTGGAGGACAGAAAAAAAAAAAATTCCTACATAAACTGGTCAAATAAAGCTTGAACTCCAACATATAGAATAATTATCAACGTGGTTTCATTTGGAAATGAGTAACTTTATTTGTACATGTTCAGGTTGACCTTCCCACGGAATCACCCTTATCTTATTTGTATTGCACATTGGTGTACATTGAAGCATACCATGGTGGCATAACATCTGCACTTCAAAGACAAGACTCAAAAGAATGTAACAAGAATTGACCCTTCATACGACTTATTTCTCAGAGAGTCTTTCGTATTTGTCCATCTTACTTTAAAAAACAATAAAAAATGTATTGACCTGATAAGAAGAGTCAAAGAAAAAAAGGATGAGGTCACTGAATTCTCAGAAGAAGATGGCTCCAGGCCAATCATATAAAGTAGATAATTTACAGTACATGACACACACCTGTTTGTTAAATTTTTTTGCCATTGGAGGTGAAAGAGTTTATGAACAAGAAAAGATAACTTGAAAAATACCAGCAAATAGCCTGAGCAAGGTCAAACCACATTTTGTATTTTGTAAGTGCACACAAAAATTCAGATCAATGAGAAATTTTTCCCCCCAAATAATTATTTTTGGTTGACAAATGTGTCATTAATTGAATAGAAATTACAGTTGAAGTCAGAAATGTACATACACCTTAGCCAAATACATTTCACCTCCGTTTCACAGTTCCTGACATTTAATCTGAGTAAAAATTCCCTGTCTTAGCTCAGTTAGGATCACCACTTTATTTTAAGAATGTGAAATGTCAGAATAATAGTAGAGAGTGATTTATTTCCGCTTTTATTTCTTTCATCACATTCCCAGTGGGTCAGAAGTTTACATACACTCAATTAGTATTTGGTAGCATTGCCTTTAAATTGTTTAACTTGGGTCAAACATTTCGGGTAGCCTTCCACAAGCTTCCCACAATAAGTTGGGTGAATTTTGACCCATTCCTCCTGACAGAGCTCGTGTAACTGAGTCAGGTTTGTAGGCTTCCTTGCTCACACACGCTTTTTCAGTTCTGCCCACACATTTTCTATAGGCTTGAGGTCAGGGCTTTGTGATGGCCACTCCAATACCTTGACTTTGTTGTCCTTAAGCCATTTTGAAAGTATGCTTGGGGTCATTGTCCATTTGGAAGACCCATTTGCGACCAAGCTTTAACTTCCTGACTGATGTCTTGAGATGTTGCTTCAATATATCCACATAATTTTCCGTCCTCATGATGCCATCTATTTTGTGAAGTGCACCAGTCCCTCCTGCAGCAAAGCACCCCCACAACATGATGCTGCCACCCCTGTGCTTCATGGTTGGGATGGTGTTCTTTGGCTTGCAAGCCTCCCCCTTTTTCCTCCAAACATAAGGATGGTCATTATGGCCAAACAGTTCTATTTTTGTTTCATCGGACCAGAGGACATTTCTCCAAAAAGTATGATCTTTGTCCTCATGTGCAGTTGCAAACCGTAGGCTGGCTTTTTTATGGCGGTTTTGGAGCAGTGGCTTCTTCCTTGCTGAGCGGCCTTTCAGGTTATGTCGCTATAGGACTCGTTTTATTGTGGATATAGATACTTTTGTACCGGTTTCCTCCAGAATCTTCACAAGGTCCTTTGCTGTTGTTCTGGGATTGATTTGCACTTTTCACACCAAAGAACGTTCATCTCTAGGAGACAGAACGCGTCTCCTTCCTGAGCGGTATGACGGCTTCGTGGTCCCATGGTGTTTATACTTGCGTACTATTGTTTGTACAGATGAACGTGGTACCTTCAGGCATTTGTAAATTGCTCCCAAGGATGAACCCGACTTGTGGAGGTCTACAATTTTTTTTCTGAGGTCTTGGCTGATTTCTTTTGATTTTCACATGATGCCAAGCAAAGAGGCACTGAGTTTGAAGGTAGGCTTGAAATACATCCACAGGTACACCTCCAATTGACTCAAATGATGTCAATTAGCCTATCAGAAGCTTCTAAAGCCATGACGTAATTTTCTGGAATTTTCCAAGTTGTTTAAAGGCACAGTCAACTTAGTGTATGTAAACTTCTGACCCACTGGAATTGTGATACAGTGAATTATAAGTGAAATAATCTGTCTGTAAACAATTGTTGGAAAAATTACTTGTGTCATGCACAAAGTAGATGTCCTAACCGACTTTCCAAAACTATAGTTTGTTAACAAGAAAATTGTGGAATGGTTGAAAAACTAGTTTTAATGACTCCAACCTAAGTGTATGTAAACTTCTGACTTCAACTGTACATTCCCCTCCACGTGGGCCAGCCCACTACCAATTAGAGTTCTATCCAATGAGCTCTAGCCGCTCGCATTTGAGTGACAGCTAGGAAAAGGCCTGCCCAGCATTATCCAACGAGATTGCAATGCAGGCCCAAAGGCTCAGTAGACACAGGAGAGAGAGAGAGAGCAATTACTTTGTGCACATATGTTGCATAGTACGCAATTTTCGGGGACCACTTTTGGCTCGTGAGTGATACTTTCAGAACTACTGGCTAAAAAGTATACAAAAGTACACAGATAATCTCTATAATAAAATGTTTCTTGAAGCACATAGTTATATCTAACCTCAACCAGGTTACAACAACACTGGGTGTAACTAAGTATACCTCAAAATGTTGTTTACTCTGATCATTTTACACAACACCAGGACCTCCAATTCTAGAAGGGCTGCACATATGCCAGATTTGTGTTGGCTCATTCAGTTCAGGTGTAAATCCCCCCTAAAATATAATGTAGTTGAAAAATATGTACAGTCATTCTCTGTACTTTTTGAATGATCTAATCTAATCAAACCATCAAGACCAGTAATGGCTTTCTGCATTCCAATGGCCTTTGATCTCAGTACAATAAAGCCTTGAGATTACAGACCTGATTGTTTGCAGGTGTGTGCAGCTAGTTTGCAGGTCTAGATCAACACACAATGTGTGAATACACAGTCAAAACACATATTGCCCTTGCAAATATACATTCCAGTAAAAATAAATGTTAATTCTTACTCCCTTGTGTATTTCTCAAAGGGGGCAAAAGATTCAAATAGCAAGTTGAAAGGCACCTGCATGAACTTTTGTCTAAGCATTTCTCTCCTTTGGTCAGGTGGAGGAATACAATCACAGGCATACCTTTGATCTTTATCTCTTTACAAGCTGTGAGAAGGGAGCTAGAAGAGTTAAAGAGTACTATCATACCACCCTGCATTTCTCTTTGGTAAACTCCGGCAGAGCTGATAGAATTAAATGATAAGATACAATAATTCATTGGCTGTTGTAATGTAGTGGACATATGTGTGATAATAAACCTCTCTCTGGCTCTCTTCTTGTGTGACCTTCAAGGTAGATAAGCTGCACTCCATGTTCATATTCCCTGTGTGTTGATATTGATGTTTCACGGACATTTTCAAAGTGAACTAACTACAGTACAGTGGCAGCAGGCAAACACAATTACTCCATTCTTCATTATTCTGTGCCAGCCGTATACATAAAAGAACGGGGGAAAGGACAACCACATTAAATTATTACTTGCCTTTTTGAATCTATATTCTCAAAACAGTTCCTTGGCAACAGTTCTTGTGAAAATATTGTAAATAGCATTCGTAAAGAGACAGGTGGTCTACTGTCTCTTATTGCCACATCATCTGCTTTTACATGCGGCATTGTTCCTCTCCTTACAAATGTTATGTTTATCTCTGTAAGAATATCGCTTATACATTTTTTCCCTGATATGAGCGTTTTCATTTGACCCTTTTCTGCCAAAGGATTTCCAAATAACGGTATAGATGTAACGTTATCATTCTAGGCTTTTGATTTGTTTAGATGGTTTGATCAGGTTGTCTTTATTATCATCAATACATGTGATAACAAGATATTGTCGCCTGGGTAGAGAAAGCTACAATATAGAATATTTGAAGAGAATGCACATCATCCCTCTCTCTCCAGTTCAGGCCCCCCCATTCCATTTCTTCTACACCGCGACAGTATGTTTTTTGAACGCTCGTGGCGCTGTACATCTTCTGAACCACCACACAGACAGGAGTGAGAGACAGCCATGGAGAGGTGTAGAACGGACTGTTTTCTTTGTTATTTTTAAACTCTTGCTATTCGCATCTATGACACGATTCACAGTGAGCTGTACAAGCAAAAATTCCCGATGCACTCGAAAACGGCAAGTAGGTTTTCACAGGTGAAGTATAGAGCACTTTTTTTTCAGCTCATGGTTTGGGATTGCGGTAGCCGGAGATGATATGTGCCATCGCTTTGCTGTGTGTGTGTGCGCTAGTCAATTCCGAGATCGAGTGTTCTATCTCTGCTGCGTCTTTTATCGATTCTGGAAAATGGTGTGGTGTTGGTCGTGAACAACTCTGAACATTCATTACCTAAGATACTTACATTTTAGTAGGCAAATAGTGTTGCAAAGTTGTGTACCAGTCGGTCGGCTGCGGAAGGGCCTGGCTGTGTGTACGGAGTTTGTTTCTGCCTCCCCTCCCCCATCCGTTTCTGCTGCTGTGCTGCTCATACTCAGAGGCCAAGACATGAATGCAATGAATGTGGGGCTCACTTCAAAGCATTAGGGATGGTAGGGAATGGGTGTAGTAATACAGTTATAGTAGCGACAGATTACGCTCTTTGGAAATGTACGTGCATATTACGAAACTGAAGACCGCAACACAGTATTTGTGAATGTGCGCATGATAATACTTGCACGATTTACGTGTTCACAGTTGGAATCATATCACAGCCTGTTCTTGATAATGTGATCTTGCTATTTTGGTAAATGTGCTACTACGTAGGCTACATTGTGGTTTAATAGAATTCCAGCATCAATATTGTTACTTTTTTTTGTTCCAGTATAACGTCAGCTTCCTACATGTTTGTTACGTTGTTGCTGGAAGGCTATGTTGCTAAGTTAATTGATTCCAACTGTGTTGTTTTGGTATTGTACACAGTGAAAGTTGTGAATTCATTGTAGGCTTCGTTTTTCATTATCACCTAAGCTTTCCCCCCTGATTTTTAAATTGAACCGTTTAATTAAAGCGGTAAAGAGGGGAACTTAGATTTATGGTTTGATATTGACATGATAAATTGCATATAATGTTGATGATTGTACAAATCATTCTGAGTAGTTGGCTGAACTAATACCTAGTGGTCAAAGCAGTTGTCATTAGCTAACGTCCACATCCTACTGTGTCAATAAAGATCAAATTCTTATTTACAACGAGACCTCCGGTAGAAGGCGCAGCACGTATAACACACACATAGGTTAAACAATATCATAGATACAACAGTCAAAAGTACACACAATGCCCAGCCAGTAAACCAGTCAGTAAGATATTGAGTAATGTGCAGCATTTAATTAAGAGGTAGTGGGAAAATACATGCAGTTATCAGTTAAAATCTCAGACAGTTTGTTTTTAAATGTACCAGTTGGCCCAAAAGAGCATAGTTTGTGTTTTTTTGAAGCATGGTCCAGTCTCTAGCAGCAGGTAATTGAAAAGCATTTTCACCAAAGATACTGAGTGTCTTAGGGATTGCCAGGTTTATGTAATTGCTGGATCTCAGGTTGGTGTTGGTGGTGCGGAGTCTTAGTAGCGAGCTGAGATAAAGGGAGGCCTTGCCGAGGAGGGACTTGTAAATGAATGTGAGCCAGTGGGTTTTATGTCATACATGTAGGGATGGCCAGTTAATGAATGACTATAAGTCACAGTGATGGGGTTGGAATGGGGCACTAGTGACAAAGCTTATGGCAGAGTGGTAAAGTACGTCCAGTTTATTGAGGGTGGACTTTGGGGCCATATTGTAGATGACATCACCATAATCCAGGATGGGATTATTGTCATTTGGACCATGGTGTGTTTAGCGCTGTGTGTGAATTAAGATTTGTTCTGGTAGAGAAAGTCTATTCTGGACTTGACCTTTGCTTGAAGATTATTGATGTGCGTGTGGAATGATAGTGCCAGATACCCAGGTATTTATCTGAGCAGACATTCTAGGTCAGTTGGTGTCTAGATAGATGAGGACATTCTAAAGATATTGAGAATCTTGAAATGTAACATTTTACATTTTAAAAAGAAGTACTACTCCGGCTACTAGAATTGAGCGTATCACATTTTTGTGTAGATTCATCATCACTGTCAACGTGAAAAGGAGAAATTGAGGATAGTTAGTGGTTCATTGCACTGTGATGTGTAAAAGACCCTGTCTGTCCACTCCATAGTTCCCGGACAGCCACAGGGGAGGGCCACTTCCTCCAGGTCTCAGCAGGGACTGAAAATATTTGACTCAAGGTCGTCCTCTGATATGATCAGTCGGAGTGCCTGCCTGGCTACATTCACCATACACAGCAGCCATGGTCACAGTCATGGCAGATTGGGCTCTGCCTGCACCCCACAGTTCCTCTTTTAATGTCCAGAATGCTCTGCCCTTGTCGCTCTATTTCATGCTCAGGGTCGGCTCCTGTAGTACACTGCGCAGATCTGTGTCTGTCATCAGTGGCCTCAAGTGGCGTTTTTGTTCTCTGTATCCTTTACATGACACATGTCAAACATGCAAGTTTATTTTCAATATTGAAGAGGGGCCGATGTGCACATCTGTCTCTACTTACAGGGGAAAAAAACTAAATAAGAACCTGACAGTATTAAAGAATGGAAGGAAGAGAAACCCTACTACTCGGTGTCCATGACCCTTTTTCGTTCAGTTATTTTCAGCCAGTCATTCGAAGTCAGAAATACATCCAATAGGATTGTCACGAAGCAGTTAGGCTATCTATATCTGAAATAGTGTTCTTTATTTTCACTACCTCTGTATTTTATAGAATAGATTTCATTCACACTAACATATAGCCTCGCAGCAGTTCAGAAACCCAACAATAAAAATATGTTCTAGAATCTTCTGATGTTAAGGTATTGCTGTGGGGAATCATTAATGGAACGTGCTAATCTGTGTGAACACATGACACACAGATCACTTTTTTTCGTGAGCATCGATTTCTTCAATGCCATTTGCTTTAGGGTATATTGAATTTTATTTCTTAGTAGTCAAAATATTTTTTCAACCTTTAAATGGGTGCTATCGATGTGAGCAATGAAATAATTTATTGCATCTCTGTTTTGGCAAGATTTCTTTTTGAAATATTAGACTTGTGTGAATTCGAAGCTTAGACATAGATATGCAGCCTGCTATTATTTTCTCAGTATTGAATGGATTTCCAATTTGTCTCAAACGTTTGTTCATTTTTACTAAGTTGTCAAAATGAGATAATAAATGTCTGAGTCATTGCCTGTGAATACGTTTACATTTTATGTGTTTAAAGTTTCCACTCATTATATATTTTTGTATTTTTCTTACAGGAGAAATTCTTTCACGGTGGCATAAGTAGAGGGGTGGATCTGATAGTTCTGCACTGTGGGCTGTACTGGGACGGGGTGTATGGACGCTGTGAAGATGAGCGTGGGCGACAAGGTGGGGGGTTACCTGGTGGATCTGGGGGGCAGCTTCACTGAGGATGCCCCCAGACCCCCGGTCCCTGGGGAGGAGGGAGAGCTGGTGTCCAGCGATGGACGGCCCTACAGCCACGGTTTCTATTCCTTCAAGAGCGAGAGCCTCAAGAACGAGGCCTCCACGGCCACGCCCAGACGACCTGACCTGGACCTGGGCTATGAGCCGGAGGGCAGTGCCTCCCCCACGCCGCCCTACCTTAAGTGGGCAGAGTCCCTGCACTCCCTCCTGGACGACCAGGATGGTATCCACCTGTTCAGGACGTTCCTCAAGCAGGAGGAATGTGCCGACATGTTGGACTTCTGGTTCGCTTGCACTGGCTTCCGTAAGCTCGAGGCCAACGAGGGCCAGGGCGAGGAGAAGAAGCTGAAACTGGCGAAAGCCATTTATAAAAAGTACATCCTGGACAACAATGGAATAGTCTCGAGACAGATCAAACCAGCCACCAAGAGCTTCATCAAGGACTGTGTGATGAGGCTGCACATTGACCCGGCCATGTTTGACCAGGCTCAGACTGAGATTCAGACTATGATGGAGGAGAACACCTACCCGCTGTTCCTCAAGTCAGATATCTATCTGGAATACACCAGGACTGGGGGGGAGAGCCCTAAGCTCTACAGCGATCAGAGCTCTGTCTCTGGGGGTGGGAAGGTTTTACCAGGGTATTTGCCCACACTGAACGAGGACGAGGAGTGGAGATGTGACCACGAGTTGGAGGAGCAGCAGGAGAGTGATCCCACTCCCAGCAACCGGCTCACTCAGAAGCTGCTTCAGGAGACAGCTTCCCAACGCGTCACCAGCACCAAGAGATTCCAGGACAGTCACGAGTACAGGTAAATCCTCTCTCGACATCCTCTCTCTCTCTCCAGTCTCTATAACTATCTAGCTTCTCTGTGCAAGTGCTGAATTAGAAATAAACTTGTCCACCCCCCCTCTGTGCGAGTGCTGCCTGAAGTTGGAGATGAAAAGTGCCTCTGAGTTTAGCACAGCGGACAGCTTAAGATGAGAGGAATGCAGTGTAGGCAGAGGCCTTTAAGTACCTGTGATGGCGAGGCAGTGGCAGGGGTCGAAGGGAGAGCATTTGCTGGTTGTTAGAAGGTGGAGGCAGACGCTCTTTGTGTTCCCCACGCAGGTGTCCTGTGAATGGCAGGCTTTTCTAGTGGAAGAAAGGTTCTCTCAGAGAAAAGCTCAACATGATTTCTCTTTTGACTGTGGAAAATGGAGAAGTCTGGTTTAACTGCAGCAGAAAGTCAAAGGAATTATTCCCTGTCGAAGGAAATGCACTCCCCATATTCCTCTTCTGGATGACTAAAATAGGATTGTAAAAGTACAGTCTTGTTTGTCTGTCTTCCATTCTTTAATTAATAGTAATATGATGCTTATGTTATATTTGACAGAAATCTTTGTCACAGCCTTCTGTCATTTCATTTGCGCAGAATGGGATTGTGCGATGTGACTGACTACTTAAAACTCTAATCCTCGTCCTGTTGGAACAGAAACAGCGCATCTGGGCTTTTTAGTCCACTATGCAAAGGATTAGGCCTACAAATGTTCCTGCCAAAGTCTGTGAATTAAATATCAATCTTTTTTTAAAGACATATTCACACATCTCTGAATTTGTTCCATATTTGTCACTAAGCAAAGCTGCTATCACCAGTTGTGAGAAGAATATGTGCAGGGATTTTGTGGCCTCATTTAGCCTTGCTCTGAAATATGTAAAAACACAGCATTTTTACTTTTCAGATGTGCTTAAGGATAATGTATTCACTGTTGGCATTGTCTGGTGCAGAGATTGAAGATTGCAGAATTCTATCCTTAGAAGTTGACCCACTTTTCTATCAACAGTCTTAGACAAACCTTGACATATGCAGAAGATGCAGTAGCACCTTAGTGTGCAGAGGATGTTTTGAAGAGTTGTGGTTGCAGGGCTGAAGGTCTTGAAATCAGTCTTTTCAATTAGCCTGACTAAATGGTAACGTTTCCAAGTCTTTGTTTCAGTTTAGGACTAGTGTTGTGATGTTGAAAATAGGTCTACTCAGAAATAGCACATTGTTTAGGCTAAGGAATATTGTTTTGTCTGACTTTAGTCTATTTGGATGCTCCCGAACTGCGTTTTTAGTATAGTTATAGTGTTATAGGCATATATGTTTCTCATTTACAACTGGCCTATAAATGTGACAGAATGAAAGACTAGGATATTTTAAAACCACAAACACTCCCCACTCCACCCTACTTCTCATTGTGTATTCTATGGCCCCTGGATATGATTGGCTTTAATTAGTGAGAGCAGTGCATTTTTAAGGTTGTTTTCCAATGACTATTTCATTAGGTCTAGTATTTGGCGGAAATTACAAAAAGATTACCCTCCATTTTTAAATAGCCTTTTAGCATCACCCTTCGGGTTTTTGTGCAACTAAATTTTGCACCAGTCAGATGTCTTAATATGTGAAGACCAGAATCCAGGGAATTAAAAGGGAGCAGCTCTGTAGTGAAGATGAATATTTTTCCTCAGTTGTGTAGTAATGCACAAAAAATGTTCGTGATATTTTTACGTTGTTCTCAGACAAGCAGGTGACGGCCTCAGCCAGTCACTGTTCTTGTAGAGACAAAGCTCTCTGAATATGTTTACATGCTATGATGAGCATGAACACATATTTTATATGAAACTGTTCATTCTGAAAGACTCATTCAATTCACCCCTGACTCAGGTTCCCTGTGGAAAATTTCTCCTGGTGCCCCTCCTCTCTCCAGGTCTCCCTCGGAAAGTAGTTTAGATGGTTTATCTCAATGACAATTTCTGTTTTGAACAGGTTAGATATATAGCTTCCATTTTTATATAACACTATCATCTTCAGAGTAATTGTAGAGAGAATGTAATGAGTAACTAACCTGCTAGCAGGTCTGATTCCTTCACCTATGTTGCTGTGTAACCAATCAGTGGTGATCCAGGGGTGGCTGCACTCCAATGTAAAGGGGAGTGACAAAGGACCAGTAATTATTCTCTAGGTACAAAGAAATGCGCAAGTCGTTGGAACAACAAGAGGCCCTACATCTAATGCTTTGGCATTGAGCTTCTATCACTGTGCATCATGAGGACAAGTTCATTTAGTTTTTCAGGACAAGGCTAATCAAAGGTATGGATGATGTTTTGGTGGTCTTTCTGCGAGGTATGAGTAACGTTTTGGCAAGTGCTGCTGTTGTACTCGGGTATTTCCTCATGTTCATCGAAAGCCGTCTGGCCTACTCGTCGGTCGTAAGAAACGTGATGAAATGTCATCCATTTACAGCTGTGCACCCACACTGTCATAGCTAAACAGCAGACAAAAATCTACCATGATGAAACCAGTGTTGGTTTGAAAGCATCTCTCTCCTCCGGCTCCCTCTCTTTGCTCTCTATCTCTGTGATTCTGTGGACATTGACATCATGGCTGCTGCTTCAATCATTAGAAGATTCTAGATCATGGGCATGAGTGCTGCCTGGGAATAATCATCAGAGGCTGCAGTAATCCGAGAGCTGCTTCCATCCGTGATCCATCCCTTTCCTCCTCTCAGGCTGAACCAGGCTGGGCTTAGAGGCTCATAAACAGATGCCTCACTACCAGTCAGTAGGATGGATGGCCATGGTTCAGGTTCTGGTAGGAGGCTGCCATTTTCCCTGTGGTGCCCTGAAGAGAGAGAACAGCCAGGTTGTTGAGTTTGAAGCCCTGGTTTCTAGGAGGCAGCAGGGGAAGCAGGCTTCCAGGTCAAGGGGAAACCCTGGTAGAAAGGAGGCTTCCTGCTTGGCGCTCGCTCCCCTGCCGTGCACACTCCTTAAAACAGACTGTGGCCTCCTGCAGCTGCCCCTTTCAGTTGTATTTCCTCTCGCAACGCTCTTTCCTTTAAATGAATCCCACTCATTTGAAACCGTGGCCATAGAACGTGGTCGTTATCCACAACCACGTTGCACCTCAGCCACAAAATGTACATTTCTATGCATTGACGGCTCTTATTGGTTGGACTTGTTTTTGTTTGATAAATGTAGCATGAGGGATGCCATCATGGTTTGTGTTTTTTCCTCAAAGCAGTTTTTTAGAGCATCCGGAGCAAAGATGTGTTCTCCTCAGAGCCTCTGTTTTGAGAAGTGAATCCATTTTTACTACTCAACTGTTTAAAAAAAATTTTTTTTTATTGAGAGGTGTTTTTGACTTCAACGGAAACTCATTTTTATTGCAAAATTGCTGACTATTCCAAATGAAGTACTTATCTGAGCTCTTTCCCTTGTTTTCTTAGTTGTTCACGTTATGACATTTCATGTTTTTGTTAGATTTGGCTTGTAAGCTAAAAGCAAATGTCATGCATGTTCACCATGGGTAATTCAGTAGACTTCCCTTGAAGGGCAGATGATGTAATGGTTTACTGCTCACAGTGCTTATGTGCGGAAAATGCTAAAAGGGCCATAAGCATCATTTCATGACTTAAGTGCTTTAGTATTAAACTGTAATCTCTTTTCCAGTGATAAAAGCTGATAGGACTTATGGTTGATGGACAGGACAGGGCTCTCTCTGTTCAGAAAGCATGACTGGACACATGTTCTTTACGAAGATTAGACCTGTATTTATGTCCATCTTATGTTGAATAGGAAGTGAGGCATGTGTCTGTGTTTTTTTTCTCGGGGGAAATTTGACTCCGAGATTGTCGAGGACTTTATTGCTCTTTGCCGAATAGTTGTACGCCACCCTGATATGGTCCTGGTGGAATGTGACGGCAGTACCACTAGCCTAGGTCCTGTCATTTATAGCCAATACCCACGTTTCCAACCATAGATTTTATGTGAGTAAAGTCATACAGTTTAAAAATAAAACAGCTGTGACAGAAACAGAAAGTTTCAGTCCAATTTTATAAATGCTGACAGATACGTTGTTCGTTTGACATGGTGGGATCTCTTTGCTTTGGTAAAATGTTATTATGTGAGAAATGGTGGTGGAAATGCCTTTATGCGCAAATATTGATAGCCATTATATCGAAGTAAACTTGGAGTCACTCGATCACATGGTGTGTGGTCCTCCCACTACGACTCAGGAAAGCATGCAGTTCATTAGGGTACAGATGAAATAAGTTATGATGAACTTCACAGGGTGGTGAAAGTGCACGGTGATGAGCTTCATGCTCCTTTCCAATAAATGTTTAGGGTCTTATTCTGGTGACATGATGATCGATGCTTGACCGCCGTTTGACAAATAAGAAAATATTCTCGCTCTTATCTGTGATAATATCATCATGTAGACTAGCCTGCTGCAGAGCCTACCCAAACTGTATCTGCTGTTGGCTAAAGAACACGTACCAAGACCCGACTAGTCACATTTGCTATTTAAAGCAAAAAGGTTTTGTGGCAAAACTATTGGTAGAGTTGAAAATGCGATGGAAACACGTTAAACATTCACGTTTTATTCGGTAAGTGAAAAAGTACATTTTGTGTGCACTACGTCATCATGCACTGATTTTTATCCGCGACAATTCAGTTTGGTGGAAACACAACTGGTGGGAAAATGCGCGTATTTACCTTGTGGATTTAGGAACATTCGCATGGAAATCTAGTTTATATCGTCATTTTATTCGATAGATTGGCAGTCTAGTTATGACAAAATAAATGATATCTTCCGTCACGACTGCCATTGCTTTTCAAAGAGAACCATTTGTCATTTCTAGACATATTAGAATCTCATCCCTTTACTTACATAATGTAGAACTAAAAGACATTCTTCAACCACTCTCCATTATTCTCTTAATCCAAAACGATTTACCACTTTGCAATAGATTTAATTTTTCTTTGTTTGGGAAGAATATGGGCTGACTAATGATAACCAGTCAGAAGTAGCCTGGGTTTGGTCTGGTCTCCAGTAAGACTGAGAGCTTCAGAGTTCCCAGCGAGGGAGCACGCACTGAACACTTTAGGGATCTTCTTCAGTTTAAAGATGAAGAGAACAGAGGCCTACCCAAATCTATAATTCATGTGAAGGGAGCAGTTTGAGGAGTGTGTTGAGGGAGGTTGAGTCAATGATGGAGGCTGTGGTGATGCGATGCCTCCAATAAGAATTGAATCAGCATCTCTACTGTACCTACCCTTAGAAACCCTCTGAAGGATATTCATTATGACAATGTGGGTGGTTTTGTGTGAAAGACATGTATTACTACAGAGATACTACAGTAGTCTTATTTGGAAATGTTTCTTTGTTTTATATCTAAATGACATTTACATTGTCACTCAGTTCTTATCCAGAATAACTAACAACGTCCTTCCCTTTTAATGCTATGATAATACAGTGCAATAATCTTTGTCAAATGTACTTACGTGTGTCTCATGTGAACCTGAATCTATTGTTTAATGGTGCTAATACACTCTGACATGAATTGATTGTGTTATATCATGTGCTATGTATTGTTAATGACTTTGCCTTAATGCTATCTCTCTGAATGTTGCGTTTCTTCCAGACGTGTGCCGTGGCGGGAGCCTGTCAACCCGTACTATGTCAACACGGGCTACGCCATGGCCCCTGCCACCAGCGCCAACGACAGCGAGCAGCAGAGCATGTCCAGTGCCAGCGACGTCGACACACTCTCCCTGACAGACAGCAGTGTGTATGTACTCGCACAGCCTCCGCATCACCTCCCACTCACACGCATGCACACACACAATCGGTCAAACTGTAATAGTACATACCACAAGTAAGGGCAGAATGCCTCGAGAATGAAGTTTAGCTTCCCTGTTCCTTGCTATTCAGCATGAGGACCTTCACAAACAATTTCATGACATGTGAGTGTGTGGGCATAGAAAATAATAGTGAGTCTTATTTTCAATTTCATCCATGCCCAGTATATCTGAGCTCTACCTGGGTCGTATTCATTAGGGCACACAGTAGCAAAACGTTTTGCCACAGAAAACAGAAACAAGTTTCTCATTGAACAAGTTCAGGTAGTCCCTCTTTTTTAGTATGTTTTCTTCCGTTTGGTGCCGAATGAATAGGACCCTAGTCTGACTGTAGCACCTCCTGCTGCACGCAGACTGGTGCCATTTCCCCCTGTCTGTCTGTCACTGGGAGCAGCAACACATCTCTCTCTGCTCCTCTCCTCAGAGAACAGCCATCTGTTCATTACCCACACGAATGAAAGCTGCTAAATGTCATTACGTATGCTAATTATAGAGCTATAAACTGGGAGGTACGACAGGGCCACAGTATGCCATTTGAAGGCTTTGACTTGTTACCCTTTTAAATCAAGTTTCCCGGAATTCTGAGGGAATGGGGGAGAATTGGCGGTAAAAGGTTGAGTAGACTTTGACAGGCTCTCATAATTGTGTAAAAGGAGTCGGTACACAATGAATAAAAATAAAATGTTATAGCCTACGTCTTATATGACATACCCACATTGCTTGACAACGGTTTGTTTCAAGATGGGTACATGTATAAGCAGCGCCTTCGGAGGATCCCATGTTGGACACAAGCTGTTATTTAGCGCAGCGATCCTCTTTCTTCCGCCTTAGCGGGAAGCAGACTGTTTCCCTTTAGAGTAAATCGAGCTAGGATGTGTTGGCAGAGGGAAGCCAGAGAAGACCGGAACGGTGCTGTAAGTTCAGGGATGGCACAGGGGAACGCATGTTTAAAGAAACATCAAAGGCTGCTCAGCAGGACAAAAACATGTGTCTGAAGCAGGATAGATTAGAGGCCATTATCAGCTGTTTGTTGCACAGCTCCTGGCTGAGGCGAGTCAAACCCAGCAGGACCACTGAGACTTGGGATAAAACAATTCATAGTGTTGGTGTCGGCGACCGCACCACTCTCTGCTTGTTCACTACTGTGTAGGGCTACATAGGAAAGCCTCAGGGTTTAGGTACTCTGGTATTTACCGAAACCTAAATCCAGAAATCTCAACCCGCTCAATTTACCATGAACTCCCAAAATGTTGTCCTTCTCTTAGGGTGATTGAGCTACTGTTTAGAAATGTAAGTGCAGCTTCAAAGTAACCTATGAGTTTTCTCATTTGAATATGTTTGTAAAATTGTTCTTTTTGTTTTTGTTCCAGAGATGGGGTTCCACCATACAAATATCGCAAACAGCATCGACGAGAGATGCATGAAAGTGCCAAAGCAAATGGGCGTGTGCCACTACCTCATATTCCTGTAAGTTAACCTTGGTTTAGCTGCACACACACACACACACACCCCTACACAAACAAGTACGCATGCATACCTGCAAGAACCCCACTCGCTCATCAAAGACGGCTTACGTGGCTGTGATCTGGTATTCTAGAAACATCAGTCTTTCTCAAATGTTCCCATCTCTCCACCTTCCTGCATCTGTAAGATGCCAGACTGCATCTCTCTCTGGGCCCGTGTAGGGTGTGTGAATAGCTCATATGGAGGCTTGTGCTTTCTAAACTGTGCCTGGTGCTCTCCTCAGCCCTCAGCTGTCTGTCTGTGTTGAAGCCTATCAGACAGCAGGGTTTCTCCTCTGTGGCAGTCCCGCCTCCCTGCATGCCTCTGCAGCTCCCTACAGGAGAACTCCCATCCTAATTGGGCCTCGGAGTCAAGAGTCCTGCTTAACAAGACTCTCTCCCTCACATTAGGATGCATGTATGTTTTTGTGTAGAATATATTTGCTTTTCATTAACTTCTGTTTTTCGGTACACAGAATATAAAATAATAAAGAAACTAACTCTATGCATAGCAGAAAAATGGAAACGCCGGCTGCCTTGTCCTTGATTGTTCCGTTTTTGTCTAATGGATTAGTCCCAGACACATACTGCAATGGTAATGGAGAGACGTACAGTGCAGTTGGAAAGTATTCACACCCCTTGATTCCCCCCCCCCCCCCCCCCCCCCCACATTTTGTTACGTTACAGGCATATTCTAAAATGGATTAAATAAAAAATAATCCTCATCAATCTACTTAATAATGACATTTCTGCAAATGTATTAAAAATCAAAAACAGAAAAACTTTATTTACGTAAGTATTCAGACCCTTGCTATGGGACTCGAAATTTAGCTCAGGTGCATCCTGTTTCCATTGATCATCCTTGAGATGATTCTACAACTTGATTGGAGTCCACCTGTGGTAAATTCAATTGATTGGATATGATTTGGAAAGGCACACACCTGTCTATTCAAGGTCCCACAGTTGACAGTGCATGTCAGAGCAAAAACCAAGCCATGAGGTCGAAGGAATTGTCTGTAGAGCTCCGAGACAGGATTGTGTCGTGGCACAAATCTGGGGAAGGGTACCAAAAAATGTCGGCAGCATTGAAGGTCCCCAAGAACACAGTGGCTTCCATCATTCTTAAATGGAAGAAGTTTGGAACCACCAAGACTCTTCCGAGAGCTAGCGACCTGGCAAAACTGAGCAATTGGGGGAGAAGGGACTTGGTCAGGGAGGTGACCAAGAACCCGATGGCCACTGACAGAGCTCTAGAGTTCTTCTGTGGAGATGGGAGAACCTTCCAGAGGGACAACCATCTCTGCAGCACTCCACCAATCAGGCTTTATGGTAGAGTGGTCAGACGGAAGCCACTCCTCAGTAAAAGGCATATGACAGCCCCCTTGGAAATTGCCAAATGCACCTAAAGGACACTCAGACCATGAGAAACAAGATTCTTTGGTCTGATGAAACCAAGATTGAACTCTTTGGCCTGAATGCCAAGTGTCACATCTGGAGAAAACCTGGCACCATCCCTAAGGTGAAGCATGGTGGTGGCAGCATCATGCTGTGGGGACGTTTTTCAGCGGCAGGGACTGGGAGACTAGTCAGGATCAAGGGAAAGATGAACGGAGCAAAGTACAGAGAGATCTTTGATGAAAACCTGCTCAGGACCTCAGACTTGGGTGAAAGTTCATCTTCCAACAGGACAACGACCCTAAGCACACGGCCAAGACAACACCGGAGTGGCTTTGGGATAAGTCTCAATGTCCTTGAGTGACCAAGCCAGAGCCCGACTTGAACCAGATCGAAGATCTGGAGAGACCTGAAAATAGCTGTGCAGTGACACTCCCCATCCAACCTGACAGAGCTTGAGAGGATCTGCAGAGAAGAATGGGAGAAACTCCCCAAATACAAGTGTGCCAAGCTTGTAGCGTCATACCCAAGAAGACCAGAGGCTGTAATCGCTGCCAAAGGTGCTTCAACAAAGTACTGAGTAAAGGGTCTGAATACTTGTAAATGTCATATTTCAGTTTTTTAATCAATTATTTAAAAAAATCTAAACCTGTTTTTGCTTTGCCATTATGGGGTATTGTGAGTAGATTGATGAGGAAAATAAAAAACATGTATTACATTTTAGAATAACCCTGTAACGTAACAAAATGTGGAGAGAGTCAAGGGGTCTGAATACTTTCTGAATGCACTGCATACACTGAGTGTACAAAACATTAGAAACACCTACTCTTTCCATGACATAGAATGACCAGGTGAATCCAGGTAAAAGCGATCAACCCTTGTTGATGTCATTGTTAAACCCACTTCAATCAGTGTAGATGAAGGTGACGTTAGGTTATGTGGGTTGTGTATGTGTGCCATTTCAGAGGGTGACTGGACAAGACATTGCCTTTGAACAGGGTATGGTAGTAGGTGCCAGGCGCACCGGTTTGTGTCAAGAACTGCAACCCTGCTGGGTTTTTAATGTTCAACAATTTCCTTTGTGTATCAAGAATGGTCCTCCACCCAAAGGACATCCAGCCAACTTGACACAACTGTGGGAAGTATTGGGGTCAACATGGGCCAGCATCCCTGTGGATCTCTTTGACACCTTGTAGTCCATGCCCTGATGAATTGAGGCTGTTCTGAGGGCAAAAGGGGGTGCAACTCAATATTAGGACAGTGTTCCTAATGTTTGGTACGCTCCGTGTACAATCTTCACAAATAGAGGGTAATAGCCAAAGTAGTGAAGTAATTTCTACAGCCAGGCCTTCTAACGGCCATAAAGCTACTCTGGGCTGTTTGTGTGTAAAGCTTTGTCTGTGTTGGGTAAAATGAATATGAATCCAACTGAAACCGAATTCAAAGAGAAAATAGCAATCAGAGCTGGAGAAATCTCGGCTTTGTAATCAGCATGTGGACATATCCTGTGTGCTTTGGTGGGGCCCTGAGTAAAACGTCCCTCTACAATATTTAGTTTGTACTTTAATCTCTCTTTACTAGATTACTACAACAATGCACCTTACAGGCTTGAGTTGTGTTGGGAATACCAGCTAAGAGCTGCATATTCCCAGCATCTTCCATTGATAAAAAATGTACTTCACTCTGCTGCCTGTAATTAAACATGCAATGATGGGGATTATTTTGAACGGACAATCACCTTTTAGAGATTAAGTCTGGTCTGTGGTGTACCAGTGAGTTTTCACTGTGTTTTTCCAGACGTGGCCTGTAGCTCAGACGCTGTTAACCTTTATTTAACTAGGCAAGTGGGGCACGGTGTCACACTGCGACGCGTCGATCTGGAGATTGATTTCGGTGTTTTTGTTTTTAATGACTATTATAAAGTCACTGACCAACAAAGTTGTTTATGGCTGATATTTGACTATCTTATACATTTTCTCTAACTTTGGAAGTACCCTATGCTGAAACTTTATTGTTGAGATACATACATACATTATGCAGAGCAGCCTATATCAGACTATTCAAAGCCATAAACCATGTCAAATCAGACCTTGTAGGTACTACATTAGCTACTAAGCAATAGTCTTCTTGACTTTGGTTTGAGGTTATTGTTTTGGCACCTTCATTTCCATTACAGGTCCCCTGTTAGCTTTTCCCTGGTAAACTGTAGACGTGTTTGATAAGTCCTTCCTCCTTCTGTATCATTTTCTCCCTTCTTGTTCTATCAACCGAAGTGAACAGCATAGTGACCACAGGTTTTACCTTTCAGGAGAAAACGGTAACATTGTTATCAGCGAATGACTACTGCTACAATTTGAAGTGAACTGGAAATTGTGTGTTTCCCTCTGTTAGCGCACAAACCGGATACCAAAGGACATTCACGTGGAGCCGGAGAAGTTTGCGGCGGATCTGATCAGCCGGCTGGAGGGAGTGCTGAGGGAGAGGGAGGCCCAGGAGAAACTGGAGGAGCGGCTGAAGAGAGTCAGATTGGTACGTTGTTGTCCACAGAAATACCACCATGCTGTCTGTATGATCCCTCTCCCTGGTGGGGCACTGTACTACTCTATATGCCCCATCATCCTCATAACAACCTCTTACCATGTTCTCTACAGCTGGTCGCCGTTTGTCTGGCTGTCTATCAGAAGGTACACTGTAATATCTCTGTTTTTTTAAAGGACTGGGTTGATTCATTAAAAGGAAACAGACATTATTCCATTATGAATCATTTATAAAAGTGTAGCTCTGGCCTATCAGGGATCCATCCCACTGTATCTTGGATCCCTTTGTCTCTGGCATCAGATGGAACACCTGCAGACAGCTTGAGCCACTTGTGAGCCTGGCTCACTGTAATGACTTTGTTTGAAGTCAGTTGGAGCGTGAAGAAATGCCTGCACTCACCGCAAATGGAATCTCTTTCGGTACACAGAGCCAGGTCTTAAGTCTCAAGGCAGATATTTTATGTCGTTTGGCCCCTCCGTAAGAGGAACCGCCATCATGGAACAGTAGTTCTCTCTTTATTAAGAGCTGGTGGCAGACAGGGGAGTAACAAATAGTGACTCTATTAACTGATATTCTTACCTTAATCAAAGATAAGCTAGTCCCCTCCCCAAATTCCTCCTCTGCTCTCTTACCTGGTTTTCATCCACAGACTTACACCCTGATTTCACTGAATGTGGCCTCAATCCAATGTTGATTGATGGAGATGTCACATCCGGTCTAGGCATACTCCCTCAGTAGTGTCTGAAAGGAACGGGTCAATATTGCAGGATAGCCTGTGGTATTATGGTGCTGTTGACTGATTAAACCATTTGTCTTCTTTATCTCGCCTCTAAACAATACAGAACCTTTAGGATCAATGCATTGGTGCCACTGAGAGCTCAATAACTTAATAGGTGTTTTTTGCTTTACTTTTCAACGCTCTGAATATTGGCCCACCTAATGTATAATTTACATGTTCAATAGCAGCAGTACGTTCCATTTCCCTGAGGTGAGAGTGAGTGAGAGAGATTCGGTACATCACATTCATTAGTAGATGCCTTTTAGCAGGATGGGCTCAGCAGGTCTGGATCTGGCCTTATTTTGGCACGAACAGGGTAACTGAGAGTGCAGAGCAATGGCCTGCACAGCTGCTCTGAGCCAGGCCAATATCTGCATGCGCCAGTCAGACCCTCATCAAAAAGTCCTTCGCTCCTGCCCAGGATTCCTCTACCTGGAGTGAGCATCAAAGCCTCCACCACATAAATTGCCCACTGTTATTTGCCAATGATTCCCATGTTGAAATGCCATAAAAGGTGTGTGGGAACGGTGAGGAGCCAATGGAGGCTGATGTGTTTTAGTTAGGGGAGTGGAAGACCGGGTCAACACATCCTTAGCAATTCAGTTAGTTGCAGAGACAGAGACAGACCTGGTGAAATAAGGGCACAATGGTATGCACTGCTGCTACATGTCATACAGTTAGTTACAATAGCTGTACGTGCCATACGGTTAGTTACTATAGCTGTACGTGCCATACAGTTAGTTACTATAGCTGTACGTGCCATACAGTTAGTTACTATAGCTGTACGTGCCATACAGTTAGTTACTATGGCTGTACGTGCCATACAGTTAGTTACTATAGCTGTACGTGCCATACAGTTAGTTACTATAGCTGTACGTGCCATACAGTTAGTTACTATGGCTGTACGTGCCATACTGTTAGTTACTATAGCTGTACGTGCCATACAGTTAGTTACTATGGCTGTACGTGCCATACTGTTAGTTACTATGGCTGAACGTGCCATACAGTTAGTTACTATGGCTGAACGTGCCATACAGTTAGTTACTATGGCTGAACGTGCCATACAGTTAGTTACTATGGCTGAACGTGCCATACAGTTAGTTACTATGGCTGAACGTGCCGTACAGTTAGTTACTATGGCTGAACGTGCCGTACAGTTAGTTACTATGGCTGAACGTGCTATACAGTTAGTTACTATGGCTGAACGTGCCATACAGTTAGTTACTATGGCTGAACGTGCCATACAGTTAGTTACTATGGCTGAACGTGCCGTACAGTTAGTTACTATGGCTGAACGTGCCGTACAGTTAGTTACTATGGCTGAACGTGCCGTACAGTTAGTTACTATGGCTGAACGTGCCGTACAGTTAGTTACTATGGCTGAACGTGCCGTACAGTTAGTTACCATGGCTGAACGTGCCATACAGTTAGTTACTATGGCTGAACGTGCCTTTGTCTAGAAACTAGAACATAGCAGTGTTGTAGCTTGAAATATATAGAGCTATTTAATTGTAGTAAAAATCAAGGGTCTATTGAAAGCTAAGATTATGCTGGCAGGCGTGATGTAGAGTGAAATAGCTTTGCACCACAGAGGAAGAACATTCCCTCTGCAGCAGAGCCGTGATAATGCCACAGCACGTGTTAACACATGGTCTTGTGGAAGTGTGCCATCTGCTGGTGTGACTGATTGGAACAAATAGCCTTTTGCCTTTTGAAATGACTTTAGCAGTTGTTCTTTCGCAATGTGGTGAGTTGGGGCTCCATTTATTTTCTTGGGAAATGACCAGACACTGAAGCTCATACATGTGGGTAGGATATATTTGTATATTATATACTGATGTAATCTCTGATATGTCAACTTGTGGTATTGCTGTTGAGTTGGGTAGTAACCATTTTCAGTATATTTAATCATATTTTTCTTTCTGGAAGGAGGAAGAGGGTGAGGATGCAGACGTCTCCACATCCACCTCGTTCTCTAGTCACAGACTGCCCCCTGGTGCCCACCCACAGCACTACAACAACCCCCGCTACTCTGACATCGGCTACAACGGCCTGGCGCTGCGGCCTGACGCTCACGAGGAGAACCCCGAGAGCATCCTGGATGACCACGTCCAGCGAGTCATGAAGACCCCCGGCTGCCAGTCCCCGGGCACCGGCCGCCACTCCCCCAAGTCCCGCTCACCCGACAGCTTCCCTGCAGGTGGCAAGGTGCCCGGACCTGGCATGCCACTACCCACAGGCCCGGGCAAACAGCCAGCTCGGCTGGGGCCCAAAGGGGAGGCTGCCAGCCACCAATACCACCACAAACACGTGCACCACATCCACCACCCGGGCGGAGGGAAGCCCAAAGAGCAGGTGGAGGCTGACGCAGCCATGAGGGTCAATGGTAACTTCCACTTGGGGATGGAGCAGCACAACTATGGGTCCAAGTCTCGCAACTATGCTGACAGCATGGGCCCCAGCCCGATGGATCCTATGGGCTACAGGTACGCACAGAAGCACACAGCCTCTTCATGTCTCTTTGAATTATGTTTTTAGTTCTTCCATGTCTACGTTTTTTTTAACACTTGCCGTTAACGTTGTTGTCCTTTTAATCATACAATTTACGTAGTAGCAAAGGTAGCACGCTATCGAAGCGGCCATTTAAGAAGGCTGAGGAGGTGCGGACCTTTGAGGTGCCCGTGCCTCCAGAGGACGTGGAGAGGAACCAGAAGATCCTCCAGTGGATGATGGAGGGAGAGGCAGTCCGCAACAAGAAGAGCCCCTACGGGTGAGTTCCGGCTTTATGGGTGACCCCTAGCTGTCTTTCCCACGTAGGGAATCGGTAACGTACAACCACAGAGATGCAAGTCAATTGAATTAACTCGGATCTGTATTATGGTGGTATGTGTACATTTGGGTCAAACAATGACAAGGATGTCTCCCAGGAGCACCACAGGGTCCAAGAAAACCCCGTCGGGCCACGAGGTGTCGCGTCCCAGCTCTGTGGAGCGTCCTGGGGCAGTGCATCCTTGGGTCAGCGCCCAGCTGCGGAACAGTGTGCAGCCCTCACACCCCTTCATCCAGGACCCCACCATGCCCCCCAACCCGGCCCCCAACCCCCTCACCCAGCTGGAGGAGGCTAGAAGGAGACTGGAGGAGGAGAAGAAGAAGACTGGGACCTTACAGACCAAACAGAGGTGAGTCGGCGTTACCTGGGGAGGAATGGAGATGTCTCTGTCACAGCCTGGTTCTTCATGTCATGTCTAGCCATCCGTTGTATTGTTGTAGTGATTGTGTCAGCCATGTGACTGAATCACCAAACTCATCCTTTTGGTAATACAGGAAAAAAGAGTAACATTGTTATAGAAAAGTAATGTTTGTGCTGAAACAGCAAATGTTGGGGTGAGCCGAAGCATGACAGGGTCTCAGACTTCTAAAGAATTTTTTAAAAATCAAAAAAATGTCTTCCCTTTTCCCATTGATCAAACCCCATTTTGAGTAGCATGATGCACTGACCAACCTTGTTTTACATTTTCATTGCACATCTGTGCATGATCACTGGTGTGTGTATCCTGGTTGGTGTGGCCCTGTGGCTGGTCCGCGTCTAACTCCCAGGGTTGTTGGGTCCTTCAGGTATGTGATGGAAGTGACCCAGCGGAGGCGTGCTGCCGCCAGGCCCGCCCTGTTCCCACCGCTCAGCGTGGCGCCTGCCGTCTCTGACACGGAGCTGTCCGAGTACGTCCAGTCTGCTTTACCCCAGTAGCCCTTAACACCCGTCCCATTGGTCACAGCAGCACCCAAACCCCCATCCCATTGGTCACTGCAGCACCCCACCTCACCACCTCCTCCCATGTCTATCACCAGCAGCATCCAGACCCGACTGCTCTGTATCTGCACAGCCAAACAGAGGCCTGTCTGTATGACTAGACTCCATAGAGATTAATTGAGGCATACATGTTTGATTACTGGCATTAATACTTGTATCCCCATATTCTAGTTGTAGTTTCCTGTACAATAACATCTGTGTGTAGTTTAGTTTTTTGTCAATTATAAATTCATATTTGAACTGATTATTTGCTCATGTATGCGTGGGGATTAGAATAATCAGTCTCACCTCTTCAGCCATTTCTTAGTCAGACAGTAATCCGTAGCTGCAGGGTCAGGGCTAAGACGGTGGATGGCAGTGAGAATGATCATACCTCTAGCTTCACACTGGTAAGCAGAGGGGATGAGAGGGATTAGAATGATATTAAGTGGAGAGAGATGGGGAAGATAGAACTGGAGGACAGGGAGGGAGGTAGCAGGAGGCAGCAGCTAGGGAGAGGTGTACTGTAAGCTGCGTGGGGCGAGAATGCAGAGCTTTGATGTTCTCTGTGTGAAGCTGCAGTCTGTTTGATGTTCCGTGGCTTCTTCCTCCGATGGACAGTTTAGTGATGAAGGGGGACAGGATAGCTGCAGTAAGGAGCAGATGAAAGCCTGGCTATCCTGGCATAGCCCCTGAGCCTCTACCACCCCATCCTATCACTGGGCCTCCACCACCTCACCCCACTCCATCAAACCCAACAACAGGCCCGTGGGCATGCAGTTGGAACACTACTTACTGTAGTAGCCTGCTCCCTGCTGGTAGCATTTGGGCATAACACGTCTTCATCACAATCCCATTTAAACTCTGAGCATTTCCTTGCTGGAACAACATTACCTCCAAGAACTCTGATTGATAAATGATGACTTTCCCTGGACAAGGTCCTTAGGGCAATATTACCTGTACCAGGAGTGCTCAATTTGATAGCATTTTAGAGAAAATCAATGCTGTAAAGTCACACATTGTTGATCGTGAAGTATTCAAATCATGAAACTGATTCTTTGAATTTGTTTGTCAAACATATTTTGCATTTATTGGTTGTCTCCTTTTTGGCAGACCTCTGGAAATCAAACTAAGGGCCCCACTAGGGGTCCCCGGCCCCCTGGTTGATTATGCTTCGCCACCTAAACAGTCTGCATTGCAACTCTGGTGGCTGTCACAGCCAAAACATTTATAAGTTATAAAGAGGGAGTATGAGTGACTTGAAATCTTGTTTTCTTACATCAGATTCTGACTGAGAGGAAATTATACCTCGATGTCAGAATCCCCCCCCCCCACTCTTACTCTGTCAAATGATCAGAGCTTGGAGTTCTGCCTTGGTCTTTGAAACATCTCATTCGAAAGATGAAAGGAAGCCTTGACTTGACACATTGAATGAACCTCTTTCTTGTTTGTTTGCAGACATAAAGTGACGAAGAAGCCCGCGTGTGAGAACATTACGGTGGCCTACTACTTCTGTGGGGAGCCCATCCCGTACAGGACGTCGGTCAAAGGTCGCATGGTCATGCTGGGCCAGTTCAAAGAGCTGCTGACTAAGAAAGGAAGCTACAGGTGAGGTCACGACTCTACCTGGTGAGGCACAGGACACTAGATTTACAGGATGATGTTATGTAACATTTTAGTCTATTGAACTCTATTGAAGTCCTTGAAATTGAATATCATGTTTTTGTCGTGTTTATGGTAATGTGGAAAATGATGAACCACATTCCAAAGTGAATTTTTTGTCTTATGTAAATTTGGTGCATAATAAATAAAGCTTTTTCAATGCACTTGAACTAACAACCAACTGTTCTCTATCCAACCGACTCTAGGTATTTTTTCAAGAAGGTAAGCAATGACTTTGGGGTGGTGTTCGAAGAGGTACGCGAAGATGATGCTATCCTGCCCATCTTTGAGGAGAAGATCATTGGGAAAGTGGAAAAGATTGATTGATTGACATGGAGGTGGAGAGAAAGGAGACGTTCACAAAGTCGGCCTGCGCTGGAGCTATCGATGGATGAGCTGTTCACTTGAGAGAGACAGAGAGAAAGTGTTTGATTAGAGGGAGGATTGGCAGTGGAGAAAAGGTACGGAGTAAGTCGCTACAGGAGGGAATGGATGAAAGGAGGAGAAAATGAGAGGAGTGCATAGTGGTCACTGTGGGAGACACTCATGACTCCAAGGCTTTCATATCTGCTCAGTGCCACTGCATTGTGCAGACAGAGTAGGAAAGCATTGGACTAAAAAAAAGCAGACATTCTCTCCTTCAGTGTCTTTCTGTAAGTGTAATGTAATGTAGCATTGTACAATTTGACGAGAAGAAAAATGCTATGAATCTGCTTACTAAAGCAGCATATTATTTTTGATATGACGTATCAGAAGGTATCCTTTCTAATGTAACCAAGCGTGTCATTTTTATGTGTTGGTACCAGATGTGTACAGATTGTCTGTTTAAAACATAACGATAAAGTTTTATATTATCTATTTAAATATTTTGAAAAAAGCGGTCGTTTTAAACCTTTTAAAGCAGTGGCGCTGTTCCAATTCCACGAGATCCAAGTGTTTTGACAGGGCTGTTTTTCAAGTATTGTTGGAACTATTACAGCCCCATGTTCTACCAAGTGCTTTTTACAGGAACACTCAACCTTGCCAGTCCTCTAAAGTTAAGTGGTATTGAGTTATCATGCTGCACTTATCACTCACTGTATTATGCATTAGTGTCAATGGAGCAAAATGAAAAGGAATGCCTTCTTGAGGTTGCCCTTAACTGATTCTGCCTTCATGTTTTGTGTTTTTCAATGAGAAAGGGACTCCCCGGCAGTAGCTCAATCTGTGTACAATGTACTGTACTCTGAGGTCTCTTAACTTTCCCCATAGTGTACGTGTGTATGCACATCACATTAAATTCATTATTATACCCATACCTGCAGACATCTGCCAACTTAAATTGATCCCCACTATGTTCAGTAACTTTTAGATTTTGCTACAGTTAGGTCTTAATTGTAGCAGATCAGCGCAGAAAATAACATCTTTGATCAAAGATAATCCCAACCAGTTGTGTGCATGCTACTGACAGTTCAAATCCAGATTCTATTTACAGTCTAGAGCTTTTGTAGGCATTTAAGACCAGAGTCCATAGTAGAAGTCTCCTGGAGGTTCATACACGGGTGTCTGTGTACATTTACATTTAAGTCATTTAGCAGACGCTCTTATCCAGAGCGACTTACAAGTAAATACATTCATACTTTTTTTTGTACTGGCCCCCCGTGGGAATCGAACCCACAACCCTGGCGTTGCAAGCGCCATGCTCTACCAACTGAGCCACACGGGGCCCCACAAATTAACTACCGTGTTCAATAGAGCATTGATCATCTAATGTGTGTTCACATGCATTCAGAAAAGCTCCCGAGCCCATGCTTTCACTCTGGACAATGAAAGGACATAGTATATGTTTACCTAGTTAATATATCACAAATACAGCTGAATAATGACTTGTAGCCTTTCATAGCTCTATAGAGCTACATTTGGTGCCTGGCAGAAATTGTCTCTAGAAATAACTTTAGTATGAAATGATCAACTTTTTTGATAGGTCACAATACACCAAAGAGAACAGTAGAAGTTGATATGTTTGTCATCCCCTTTTCTCTTCTTTATTTCATTCACATGGTACTCTTTGATTATTCTCCAAATCCCTGTGTTGAAGTGGAATTCTCTTGTACAATGTTCTAGGGCAGGGCTCCAACCCTGTTCCTGGAGAGCTACCCTCCATGTAGGTTTCCGCTCCAACCCCAGCTGTAACTAACCCGATTCAGCTCATCAATCAGCTAATTACTACAATCAGTTGTGCTAGATTAGGGTTGGAGGGAACCTGCAGGGCGGTAGCTGTCCAGGAACAGGGTTGGAGAGCCCTGTTCTAGGGCGTTGTGCCGGGGTCAGTGCAAGGTGGAATGTGCTAACCATTGTGTTTGATTAGGATGGTAAGGACCTTTTTCATTAGAGTGCTGTATTGCTGGGTGTTGTTCTGTATCAACACCACGTATAAGAGGACGATCTCCTTTTCTGAGATGCTGTTTTTGTATTTATTTAGATGGATATTTTTTAAGAATCTGTATGAAGTTAACATACGTAGTGGACAACCCTCTATTGTTCCTGTTTAAAGATTTGAATAACCGTATTTTATGTTTTTATAACGAGAGGTATTTACTCCATGACCTTTGACAATATTGGTACTCAACCATCATCTGTCACACTACAATGTAGAATTTGGCTCTCTGTTATGATTATCATTAGATTATTAAATGTTCACTGTCTGTATGTATTACCAATGGAGGGCAGTGATTCTTACTGTGAAAGCCCCAAAGTGAACTTCCCCCACTTATGGTCAATGAAATGTATATAACAACCATCACAGAGTGCCTTTTATTGCCATCCTCTCATGACATCCGCTATGTGATTCTCAAGTATTACCAGGGCCTTGCTTTATATTTTTATTTAGCGTCTTACAAACAATGTTCTGTTGAAGTGTTTCCTATGTCACATCTCACTTTGGATAAAACTTTTCTATGTAAATATGTAAAAATTGTACATGTCATCAACCAGCAATTCACTTAGGAGATATTCAATACCCTGGACCTGTTTCTTTGTGCTGAGTTGTGCGGTTATCATTTAAAGGTACTTGAACAATAAATACATGTAATAAACCTCAACTTCTCCATTACGTGTAGTCATTAAAATGTGTTAAGTGTTTATTACTGATTTTAAACTATGAACTAACAACACTTTATGAAATACTTAATGTCCTATTAAAGTATACTTTAATGTGTCACCCACAAAGTAGATTTAGCAATAAATAAATAAAGAATCTGCAGTGTTTTACTGGCACAGCTTCAACTGAAGATGGCAGTCTTGATCGGCTGACATTGTGAGCATTGCTTGAAGTGGGCTGTTTCTCACCCGTACAGGTACCTGCAC
This sequence comes from Salvelinus namaycush, assembly GCF_016432855.1. Taxonomy (NCBI): domain Eukaryota; kingdom Metazoa; phylum Chordata; class Actinopteri; order Salmoniformes; family Salmonidae; genus Salvelinus; species Salvelinus namaycush. The sequence goes on along the minus strand of NC_052309.1, from coordinate 70,095,419 downwards.
CTCAAGTGTTCTACTGCTTGACTACTGGGAACCTCTTATAGAATATTGGCTCTAGAATATGACACCTAAATATCCCAAAATTAGTACTGTAACCTATTGCAGTACATGTCAAGCAGAGTGAGAGAACCATTTCCCGGTGTAAGGAGTAGATTCTCAAATGTGGCTGAGATGACAGCAGTTACAGACACATCCTTTGATAATGGTTCTGGTGGTGAACTTTGGAGACTGTGGGTGTTGTCTGAGTAACGGTTCAGGCTTCCAGATTGAGGTGATTAATTAGAACATTGCTACAGAATCAAATCTTGAGAATCAGAATCAAACTCTTGATTGACTCTTGTTGTGGATTGTATTAGAACAGCTTTGCTTTTTGTTCATGAGTTTGAATCAAGTTTGTATTTCAAGTCTAATTACAAAGGAAGATGTTGCAGTTCACTCTTATCAGTTCAAAATCCTTAATAGTCTATTGACACCCGTGAGTCAATCTCAGTAACATAATAAAAAAATCCCCATCAAAATCCGTCAAATGAAGCTAGAGATAACAGTTTGCATGGGCTGAGTCTCAATCCACTGATTCCGCATGTGTCTGCCTTCCGCGTCTGCGGTGGAAGGTAGTCGAGCTACAGAGGTATTTGTCAGAACATGAGACATCCCGAAAATCGGTCTTCTCACGGAAACGTCTGTAGCGTCCGAACGGTTTGGTCTAGAAACTATGACCCCCACAAGTGTCACAGGACTAGTCTGAAGGTAACCTATACAAATGAATGGAAGTATGGAAGTAGATCTGTGCCCCAAAAATATGGGGTTAATTATGTGAGAAGAAAAAAAATCCCGAGCTTTCTTATATCACCTAGATATAGGACAGACACTTCATAGCCTTATTCCTAATCTTTTTTTGCCATTTATGATTGTGTCATTCAATGTGTTTCCATGGGCTGTAGTATATATATTTTTGGGGGATAACTAAAGGGGTCCTAAAATTTGTAAGATGGTGTATATGTGAATAAATGTTATTAGGTTGAGATGGTTTGTGGAAATACTGGACATTTGTATAAAGCGGAAGCAACGTTACCTTTAAAACAAGTGTTCTCAGAAATGAGTTTCTAAGATCAAAACTGATAAGTACATTTGTAGGATGTTCTCCATTAACCTTCAATGACAATCTCTTCAAAGCTCTGCCGTGTGGGTGATTATGCATCGAGCAATCTCCTTATAAAGAGCTCTGTATATATCTGCACATTAGCTACTGTTACTGCTCAGAAACATCTTTCTTTTGTCTTCCAGTCCCTAGTTTGAGGCTTGTCCTAGTCCCAGACAACTGTTAAAAACACTGCTGCTAGCACACTGTTGGTTAATTGTGTTCTCGCTCACTTCTTTCCAATCCAATAGCAGTACCATGAGGCCCCTACTGTTTCAACCCAACAGGGCCCCAGCTCATATTGACTTGTAATTAATTCTGGAACACAATGTTGGGCTCCGTTTAGAAAAGCAAGCAGCTTAATTGAAAAAGTAAGATCATTAGTGTGTTCTCCAGCGGTGCCTAAAACTAGCCAGACCAAATCAAAAGAAATAGGCCTTCATTAGTGGGTGCCACAGCTCCAAGAGATATATAAATATACTATACAGTTGAAGTCGGAGGTTTACATACACCTTAGCCAAACACATTTAAACTCAGTTTTTCACAATTCCTGACATTTAATCCTAGTATAAATTCCCTGTCTTATGTCAGTTAGGATCACCACTTTATTTTAAGAATGTGAAATGTCAGAATAATAGTAGAGAGAATGATTTATTTCAGCTTTTATTTCTTTCATCACATTCCCAGTGGGTCAGAAGTTTACATACACTCAATTAGTATTTGGTAGCATTGCCTTTAAATTGTTTAACTTGGGTCAAACGTTTCGGGTAGCCTTCCACAAGCTTCACACAATAAGTTGGGTGAATTTGGGCCCATTCCTCCTGACAGAGCTGCTGTAACTGAGTCAGGTTGTAGGCCTCCTTGCTCGCACATGATTTTTCAGTTCTGGCCACAACTTTTCTATAGGTTTGAGGTCAGGGCTTTGTGATGGCCACTCCAATACCTTGACTTTGTTGTCCTTAAGCCATTTTGCCACAACTTTGAAAGTATGCTTGGGGTCATTGTCCATTTGGAAGACCCATTTGCGACCAAGCTTTAACTTCCTGACTGATGTCTTGAGATGTTGCTTCAATATATCCACATAATTTTCCTTCCTCGTGATGCCATCTGTTTTGTGAAGTGCACCAGTCCCTCCTGCAGCAAAGCACCCCCACAACATGATAATGCCACCCCCCGTGCTTCACGGTTGGGATGGTGTTCAAATCAAATCAGATTTATTTATATAGCCCTTCTTACATCAGCTGTACAGCAACCCAGCCTGAAACCCCAAACAGCAAGCAATGCAGATGTAGAAGCACGGTGGCTAGGAAAAACTCCCTAGAAAGGCCAAAACCTAGGAAGAAACCTAGAGAGGAACCAGGCTATGAGGGGTGGCCAGTCCTCTTCTGGCTGTGCCGGGTGGAGATTATAACAGAACATGGCCAAGATGTTCAAATGTTCATAAATGATCATCATGGTCAAATAATAATAATCACAGTAGTTGTCGAGGGTGCAACAAGTCAGCACCTCAGGAGTAAATGTCAGTTGGCTTCAGCTTTCATAGCTGATCATTAAGAGTATCTCTACCGCTCCTGCTGTCTCTAGAGAGTTGAAAACAGCAGGTCTGGGACAGGTAGCACGTCCGGTGAACAGGTCAGGGTTCCATAGCCGCAGGCAGAACAGTTGAAACTGGAGCAGCAGCACGGCCAGGTGGACTGGGGACAGCAAGGAGTCATCATGCCAGGTAATCCTGAGGCATGGTTCTAGGGCTCAGGTCCTCCGAGAGAGAGAGAGAAAGAAAGAAAGAATTAGGGAGAGCATACTTAAATTCACACAGGACACCGGATAAGACAGGAGACGTACTCCAGTTATAACAGACTGACCCTAGCCCCCCGACACATAAACTACTGCAGCATAAATACTGGAGGCTGAGACAGGAGGGGTCAGGAGACACTGTGGCCCCATCCGATGATACCCCCAGACAGGGCCAAACAGGCAGGATATAACCCCACCCACTTTGCCAAAGCACAGCCCCCACACCACTAGAGTGATATCTTCAACCACCAACTTACCATCCTGAGACAAGGCCGAGTATATCCCACAAAGATCTCCGCCACGGCACAACCCAAGGGGGGGCGTCAACCCAGACAGGAAGATCACGTCAGTGACTCAACCCACTCAAGTGACGCACCCCTCCTAGGGACTGCATGGAAGAGCACCAGTAAGCCAGTGACTCAGCCCATGTAATAGGGTTAGAGGCAGAGAATCCCAGTGGAGAGAGGGGAACCGGCCAGGCAGAGACAGCAAGGGCGGTTCGTTGCTCCAGAGCCTTTCCATTCACCTTCACACTCCTGGGCCAGACTACACTCAATCATATGACCTACTGAAGAGATGAGTCTTCAGTAAAGACTTAAAGGTTGAGACCGAGTCTGCGTCTCTCACATGGATAGGCAGACCATTCCATAAAAATGGAGCTCTATAGGAGAAAGCCCTGCCTCCAGCTGTTTGCTTAGAAATTATAGGGATAATTAGGAGGCCTGCGTCTTGTGACCGTAGAGTACGTCTAGGTATGTACGGCAGGACCAAATCGGAAAGATAGGTAGGAGCAAGCCCATGTAATGCTTTGTAGGTTAGAAGTAAAACCTTGAAATCAGCCCTTGCCTTAACAGGAAGCCAGTGTAGGGAGGCTAGCACTGGAGTAATATGATCACATTTTTTGGTTCTAGTCAGGATTCTAGCAGCTGTATTTAGCACTAACTGAAGTTTATTTAGTGCTTTATCCGGGTAGCCGGAAAGTAGAGCATTGCAGTAGTCTAACCTAGAAGTAACAAAAGCATGGATTAATTTTTCTGCGTCATTTTTGGACAGAAAGTTTCTGATTTTTGCAATGTTACGTAGATGGAAAAAAGCTGTCCTTGAAACAGTCTTGATATGTTCATCAAAAGAGAGATCAGGGTCCAGAGTAACACCGAGGTCCTTCACAGTTTTATTTGAGACGACTGTACAACCATCAAGATTAATTGTCAGATTCAACAGAAGATCTCTTTGTTTCTTGGGACCTAGAACAAGCATCTCTGTTTTGTCCGAGTTTAAAAGTAGAACGTTTGCAGCCATCCACTTCCTTATGTCTGAAACACAGCCTTCTAGCGAGGGCAATTTTGGGGCTTCACCATGTTTCATTGAAATGTACAGCTGTGTGGCATCCACATAGCAGTGAAAGTTAACATTATGTTTCCGAATGACATCCCCAAGAGGTAAAATATATAGTGAAAACAATAGTGGTCTTAAAATGGAACCTTGAGGAACACCGAAATTTACAGTTGATATGTCAGAGGACAAACCATTCACAGAGTCAAACTGATATCTTTCCGACAGATAAGATCTAAACCAGGCCAGAACTTGTCCGTGTAGACCAATTTGGGTTTCCAACCTCTCCAAAAGAATGTGGTGATCGATGGTATCAAAAGCAGCACTAAGGTCTAGGAGCACGAGGACAGATGCAGAGCCTCGGTCTGACGCCATTAAAATGTAATTTACCACCTTCACAAGTGCAGTCTCAGTGCTATGATGGGGTCTAAAACCAGACTGAAGCATTTCGTATACATTGTTTGTCTTCAGGAATGCAGTGAGTTGCTGCGCAACAGCTTTTTCTAAACTTTTTGAGAGGAATGGAAGATTCGATATAGGCCGATAGTTTTTTATATTTTCTGGGTCAAGGTTTGGCTTTTTCAAGAGAGGCTTTATTACTGCCACTTTTAGTGAGTTTGGTACACATCCGGTGGATAGAGAGCTGTTTATTATGTTCAACATAGGAGGGTCAAGCACAGGAAGCAGCTCTTTCAGTAGTTTAGTTGGAATAGGGTCCAGTATGCAGCTTAAAGGTTTAGAGGCCATGATTATTTTCATCATTGTGTCAAGAGATATAGTACTAAAACACTTGAGTGTCTCTCTTGATCCTAGGTCCTGGCAGAGTTGTGCAGACTCAGGACAACTGAGCTTTGGAGGAATATGCAGATTTAAAGAGGAGTCCGTAATTTGCTTTCTAATGATCATGATCTTTTCCTCAAAGAAGTTCATGAATTTATTACTGCTGAAGTGAAAGCCATCCTCTCTTGGGGAATGCTGCTTTTTAGTTAGCTTTGCGACAGTATCAAAAATAAATTTTGGATTGTTCTTATTTTCCTCAATTAAGTTGGAAAAATAGGATGATCGAGCAGCAGTGAGGGTGAGCAGTGAGAAGTGAGCTCTTCGATACTGTACGGTACTGTCTTTCCAAGCTAGTCGGAAGACTTCCAGTTTGGTGTGAGCCATTTCCGTTCCAATTTTCTGGAAGCTTGCTTCAGAGCTCGAGTATTTTCTGTATACCATGGAGCTAGTTTCTTGTCCCCATGTTCTTCGGCTTGCAAGCCTCCCCCTTTTTCCTCCAAACATAACGATGGTCATTATGGCCAAACAGTTCTATTTTTGTTTCATCAGACCAGAGGACATTTCTCCAAAAAGTACGATCTCTGTCGAGAATGTGCAGTTGCAAACCGTAGTCTGGCTTTTTTATGGCGGTTTTGGAGCAGTGGCTTCTTCCTTGCTGAGCGGCCTTTCAGGTTGTGTCGATATAGGACTTGTTTTACTGTGGATATACTGTAGATACTTTTGTACCTGTTTCCTCCAGCATCTTCACAAGGTCCTTTGCTGTTGTTCTGAGATTGATTTGCACTTTTCGCACCAAAATACGTTCATCTCTAGGAGAAAGAACGCGTCTCCTTCCTGAGCGGTATGACGGCTGCGTGGTCCCATGTTGTTTATACTTGCGTACTATTGTTTGTACAGATGAACGGGGTACTTTCGGGCGTTTGGAAATTGCTCCCAAGGATGAACCAGACTTGTGGAGGTCTACAATTTTTTTCTGAGGTCTTGGCTGATTTCTTTTGATTTTCCCATGATGTCAAGCAAAGAGGCACTGAGTTTGAAGGTAGGCCTTGAAATACATCCACAAGTACACCTCCAATTGACTCAAATGATGTCAATTAGCTTATCAGAAGCTTCTAAAGCCATGACATAATTTTCTAGAATTTCCCAAGCTGTTTAAAGGCACAGTCAACTTAGTGTATGTAAACTTCTGACCCACTGGAATTGTGATACAGTGAGTTATAAGTGAAATAATCTGTCTGTAAACAATTGTTGGAAAAATTACTTGTGTCATGCACAAAGTAGATGTCCTAACCAACTTGCCAAAACTATAGTTTGTTAACAGGAAATTATTGGAGTGGTTGAAAAACTAGTTTGAATGACTCCGACCTAAGTGTATGTAAACTTCCGACTTCAACTGTATATATCCAAGTTGTTTTGCAAAAACCTTGCACTTCACAGCCTTTTGCAATGAACATCAATTCGAGGTTGTCTGTAATGATCAGACGCGTGCTTTTCTTCTCACTTCTGATGGAGACTGTGTTCTTCCCAAACCTGTTTGATCTCTCTTCACACCATCCCAGTGAATTACTTGCTTTGTCTGATGGAGTTATGTCCTTTTCCAGCATCCTTGGTTCTTTAACATGGACTAGTGTAAGTCTACTGCGTTTTGTCAGACCATGGTGTTCTTCATTGTCTTGACACATGCACACAAGCAGCAGGATGCACCTGCTTAAAGCATGAACATGCACTGACATGCACTTACTGTAGCTAAAGAAAGGCCACACTGAAACGTTGGCTAGGCTGGTGACTTCATATACAGCTATATCAGTACGTCATTGTACACATTGTACATGCTGTGCTTAGTATGGAGACCTGGACTGGACTGTACATCAAAAGTCAGAAATGAATGTCAGCCTGTCAGGTCACTATTGTCCAATGTTCCAGGCTAGTGGAAGGTAAATGCCAGTCCAATCTCCTTTCAGGCATAACCTTCCATACAATACCACACTGCCTCACGTACTTTACAGGGTCATAGACCTATAAATGGAACATGTCCTTTGTATGTAACACCCAAGTAGGCAATGTTCTGACGGAGAAACCAGTAATGACTGGGAGCAGTGTGTGAGAAACAGAGAGAGAGAGAGGGAGGGGAGGGAGGGAAGGATAATGTCTTTTTATTGCATGCAGTCCTTGTATTGCTGACTAATTTATGCATGTTTTAGATTGCAGCACAGCGGTCAATAAATCCCACTGAACCTGAGAGTCTGAAATCCCCATGATAACCAAATTTAGACACTCATATTTTATTTAATCACGATACATCTTTGAAAGGTAAATGTCAAAATGGCCTCCATCAAGATACCATGGTGGAGATATGCTCTCATTAAATCAATTATTGCTTGTCGTTAGACTGTGTCAGGACTCCCATTCTGCATTCACACCGTTATACAGTCGCTGTTGTTGTGTGTGGGGGTGTATCCAGTGTTGAGAATCACTGGTGTCTAAAGCACACATAAAAAGCAGCTGTGCACTTTACTCCCACCCAACAGAACAGTATGCCTAATTAGACTCAGTCAATTCATCATGCATGGCCGAGAGGAATGCACAGACAGCAGCACATACAGGACGTCCCTTGTGTAGAAAATACACAATTGCAGTACTTGTTGTTTATGACATATACTGCTTAATGTTTATGGGCAGCTAAATAGAACCATGCAAAATATGTAGGTAGGATAATCATCATATAGGTGTCAATAAAGCTGTCAACTGTGTACGAACTGTGTTCAATGTACCATGGATATGACAAAAGAAAAATGGGTTAAGGAATGGAGAAATGTCAGTCAGGTTCTGTGCTGGTGTGAAAAACAGCATTGATGAAACCACAACGTAAACAGGCAGACCGTGAACCCACTTCCAAGTGGTCAAACCAGTCAATAACCCAATGGATGTGTCAAACTAATTGCAACATGCATCTTTTCTAACTACGCCATAGTAACGACAGGTTCAGTTGAGCTATTTTCTGCTGTATATTTTCCCACTGCATGGGGTTGTGTTAATTGTTGTGAAAACGTCTTAATGTGACTCAGCTCAGCCCCTTCATTTCCTACCCATTTCTGAGACTTGTAACATGAATTGTTGTATTTGTATTTATTAAGGATCCCCATTAAAACTCTTCCTGCAACATTAAGGCAGTTATATACAATAAAAAATATTACATGACACTACATGTGTTAGTTGAGAATTATCTGTTAAGTGAATGATTAGAATATTCCTCCCTGAAACATATAATTGTATGGAATTGATTAGAATGTATAAAATCATAATCAATAAATGTGTAGTCCTAGTCAGAATTAGGGTAAAACAATATGTCTTTATGGTATTTTAAACACAGACTGTCTGAGCTCGGTGCCGACCTGACTAGAGATTTGGGAGAGAACGGGGAGTACGTCTCAAGGACAAGGTCTCCCTAATCTCTGTCGGCTGGGTAGTGAGACAGTGTGTGCGTAGTAGGACATTGTGTGAGTATGGTTGTGTGAATGTGTGTGCGTGTGTGCGTGGGTGGGAAGTCAGTATAAAATGAATTGTTTTGTATTATTGACGTCAGAACGTTCCCGTGAATAAACCTTTTTGACTATTTTAGCTGGGCCTCCGTCTGTTTCATTCGACCAGGATCTTACAAATTCTGGTTTGCAGACTGAGTAATATAATTAAATTGGGTTATGTACCTTGAGAACATAATTCTCTTATCAACACGTCATAACACTTTTCACAACACATTAAGTGTGTGCCCTCAGGCCACTACTACCACATATCTACAACACAAAATCCATGTGTACGTGTGTGTAGGGTGCATGTGTTAGCATGTGTATGCGTGTGTCTGTGCCTGTGTGTGTATCTTCACAGGCCCCGCTGTTCCATAAGGTGTATTTTTATCTTCATTTAAAAAAAAATCTGACTCTACTGCTTGCATCAGTTACCTGATGTGGAAAAAAGTTTCATGTAGCCATTGCTCTATGTAGTACTGTGCACCTCCCATAGTCTGTTCTGGACTTAAGAATTGTGAAGAAACCTCTGGTGGCATGTCTTGTGGGGTATACATGGGTGTCTGAGCTGTGTGCTAGTAGTTTAAACAGACAGCTCGGTGCATTCAGCATGTCAATACGTTTTACAAAAACAAGTAGTAATGAAAGTCAATCTACTTTGAGCCATGAGAGATTGACATGCATATTATTAATGTTAGCTCTTCGTGCACATTTAAGGGCCAGCCTTGCTGCCCTGTTCTGAGTCAATTGTAATTTTCCAATTGTAATTTTTGTGGCACCTGACCACACGACTGGAAAGTAGTCCAGGTGCGACAAAGCTAGGGCCTGTAGGACCTGCCTTGTTGAAAATGAATCCTAAATCAAATAATATGAACATGTTAAGATTTTATTGTATATTCATTCGACCCGCTGCATTTAATAAGTGTTTTGACGTGTGCGTATGACAACTGCTTGTTTTCATGACTTGCTCTCAAGTCATTTTCAGAACACTCTCAGTTCAGGATACTCTGTTCAAAGTGCAGCACTCCAGCATATCACACATTTCTCACGGCTTGAGAAATGTCAAATCAATTAAAAACACCACTGGTGTCCTGGATACATCATGAAAAGGCTTTAATAAAGAAAGACATTTGTGGAAGGTCTGTGACAGTGTTTCCCAACCCTGGTCCTCGAGTACCCCCAACAGTACACAGTTTCGTTGTAGCCCTTGGAAACACTGGTCTATGAAATCAGGTCCCTCGTAATATCGGGGTTCGGATCGAGGTTGAGTCAGATATTCTCAGGGATCCATCAATTCTTGGAGAGGTCATGTAAAACATTTATAATTGTGTTAGAAACCATAATATCACATCAAAAGGGCTTTAGTCACTGGATGTCATTAGTGATGGAAGTGATGGCTGTGACTGATATTTCACCTCCACTATGTTTTTCATACAGTGATGGCCATCACTTTTTCAGACTCTTTGGTTTTCTGATCACTCCTGCAGTCATAGCTGCTGCTGTATCAGTCTTAGCTGCTGCTGCTGTATCAGTCTTAGCTGCTGCAGGCTATTGAAGCGATACAGAATCAAGACTACTCTTTTGCTTTCATCCAGACTACAGCATATAAACCACAGGTGTGTTTGAGTGCTCTTCAAGTGTTGTGAGTGCTAAGAATTTTGCCCTCTTCGTTCCACATTATCTTTCCCACTGATGTTGCCATATATGGATGTTTAGGGGTAATGTTTCTAATCTGACGATTATCTAATCTCATCCTGCCTCTTACACCTTTTGCTTTGTTTCATTTTTTGCTGTTCTCTTTTTGTACGCATGGTATCCTTTTTCAATCTCATCATCTTCCTAAACCACTGTAGAATATTGATCGAGCTGTTATCTCTCTCTTTCTTTCTTTCTCTCTCTCTTTCTCTCTCTCTCCCTCCCCCTCTCCCTCTGCCTGTTATCTCTCTCTCTCTCTCTCTCTCTCTCTCTCTCTCTCTCTCTCTCTCTCTCTCTCTCTCTCTCCCTCTCCCTCTGCCTCTCTCTCTTCAATCCCTCAGCACTTGAGCTGCAGTATTCCAATGCTCTCCATACTTCATTTCCACTCCATCTCAGCCCTCACCACACTTTTCTGCTTCAGAATATTGAACTTCAAGAGCTATCTTCTTTTACCCCATCTATTTCCTCTCATTTTCATTTCTTCTTGGCCTTGGGATATTCCCTTGTGGCAGACAGAATGGCTTCAACATTTTTACTCTCAAAGCTCTGGATTTCAGTCTTGCTCCTTAATGTGTAGCCAGTGTTTCTATAGATTTTTTATTTATTTTATTTCACCTTTATTTAACCAGGTAGGCAAGTTGAGAACAAGTTCTCATTTACAATTGCGACCTGGCCAAGATAAAGCAAAGCAGTTCGACACATACAACAACACAGAGTTACACATGGAGTAAAACAAACATACAGTCAATAATACAGTAGAAAAATAAGTATATATACAATGTGAGCAAATGAGGTGAGATAAGGGAGGTAAAGGCAAAAAAAGGCCATGGTGGCGAAGTAAATACAATATAGCAAGTAAAACACTGGAATGGTAGATTTGCAGTGGAAGAATGTGCAAAGTAGAAATATAAATAATGGGGTGCAAAGGAGCAAGATAAATAAATAAATAAATACAGTAGGGGAAGAGGGAGTTGTTCGGGCTAAATTATAGATGGGCTATGTACAGGTGAGTAATCTGTGAGCTGCTCTGACAGCTGGTGCTTAAAGCTAGTGAGGGAGATAAGTGTTTCCAGTTTCAGAGATTTTTGTAGTTCGTTCCAGTCATTGGCAGCAAAGAACTGGAAGGAGATGCGGCCAAAAGAGGAATTGGTTTTGGGGGTGACCAGAGAGATATACCTGCTGGAGCGCGTGCTACAGGTGGGTGCTGCTATGGTGACCAGCGAGCTGAGATAAGGGGGGACTTTCCCTAGCAGGGTCTTGTAGATGACCTGGAGCCAGTGGGTTTGGCGACGAGTATGAAGCGAGGGCCAGCCAACGAGAGAGTACAGGTCGCAGTGGTGGGTAGTATATGGGGCTTTGGTGACAAAACGGATGGCACTGTGATAGACTGCATCCAATTTGTTGAGTAGGGTATTGGAGGCTATTTTGTAAATGACATCGCCGAAGTCGAGGATCGGTAGGATGGTCAGTTTTACGAGGGTATGTTTGGCAGCATGAGTGAAGGATGCTTTGTTGCGAAATAGGAAGCAAATTCTAGATTTAACTTTGGATTGGAGATGTTTGATGTGAGTCTGGAAGGAGAGTTTACAGTCTAACCAGACACCTAGGTATTTGTAGTTGTCCACATATTCTAAGTCAGAACCGTCCAGAGTAGTGATGCTGGACGGGCGGGCAGGTGCAGGCAGTGATTGGTTGAAGAGCATGCATTTAGTTTTACTTGTATTTAAGAGCAGTTGGAGGCCACGGAAGTAGAGTTGTATGGCATTGAATCTGGAGGGTTGTTAACACAGTGTCCAAAGAAGGGCTAGAAGTATACAGAACGGTGTCATCTGCGTAGAGGTGGATCAGAGACTCACCAGCAGCAAGAGCGACATCATTGATGTATACAGAGAAGAGAGTCGGCCCAAGAATTGAACCCTGTGGCACCCCCATAGAGACTGCCAGAGGCCCGGACAACAGGCCCTCCGATTTGACACACTGAACTCTATCAGAGAAGTAGTTGTTGAACCAGGCGAGGCAATCATTTGAGAAACCAAGGCTATCGAGTCTGCCGATGAGGATGTGGTGAGTGACAGAGTCGAAAGCCTTGGCCAGGTCAATGAATACGGCTGCACAGTAGTGTTTCTTATCGATGGCGGTTAAGATATCGTTTAGGACCTTGAGCGTGGCTGAGGTGCACCCATGACCAGCTCTGAAACCAGATTGCATAGCGGAGAAGATGCGGTGGGATTCGAAATGGTCGGTAATCTGTTTGTTGACTTGGCTTTCGAAGACCTTAGAAAGGCAGGGTAGGATAGATATAGGTCTGTAGCAGTTTGGGTCAAGAGTGTCCCCCCCTTTGAAGAGGGGGATGACCGCAGCTGCTTTCCAATCTTTGGGAATCTCAGATGACACGAAAGAGAGGTTGAACAGGTTAGTAATAGGGGTTGCAACAATTTCGGCAGATAATTTTAGAAAGAAAGGGTCCAGTTTGTCTAGCCCGGCTGATTTGTAGGGGTCCAGATTTTGCAGCTCTTTCAGAACATCAGCTGACTGGATTTGGGAGAAGGAGAAATGGGGAAGGCTTGGGCGAGTTGCTGTGGGGGGTGCAGTGCTGTTGACCGGGGTAAGGGTAGCCAGGTGGAAAGCATGGCCAGCCGTAGAGAAATGCTTATTGAAATTCTCAATTATAGTGGATTTATCGGTGGTGACAGAGTTTCCTATCCTCAGTGCAGTGGGCAGCTGGGAGGAGGTGTTCTTATTCTCCATGGACTTTACAGTGTCCCAAAACCTTTTTGAGTTTGTGTTGCAGGAAGCAAATTTCTGCTTGAAAAAGCTAGCCTTGGCTTTTCTAACTGCCTGTGTATATTGATTTCTAACTTCCATGAAAAGTTGCATATCACGGGGGCTGTTCGATGCTAATGCAGAACGCCATAGGATGTTTTTGTGTTGGTTAAGGGCAGTCAGGTCTGGAGAGAACCAAGGGCAATATCTGTTCCTGGTTCTAAATTTCTTGAATGGGGCATGCTTATTTAAGATGGTGAGGAAGGCATTTAAAAAAAATAACCAGGCATCCTCTACTGACGGGATGAGGTCAATATCCTTCCAGGATACACGGGCCAGGTCGATTAGAAAGGCCTGCTTGCTGAAGTGTTTCAGGGAGCGTTTGACAGTGATGAGTGGAGGTTGTTTGACCGCTGACCCATTATGGATGCAGGCAATGAGGCAGTGATCGCTGAGATCTTGTTTGAAAACAGCAGAGGTGAATTTAGAGGGCAAGTTGGTTAGGATGATATCTATGAGGGTGCCCGTGTTTACGGCTTTGGGGTGGTACCTGGTAGGTTCATTGATAATTTGTGTGAGATTGAGGGCATCAAGCTTAGATTGTAGGATGGCTGGGGTGTTAAGCATGTCCCAGTTTAGGTCACCTAGCAGCACGAGCTCTGAAGATAGATGGGGGGCAATCAGTTCACATATGGTGTCCAGAGCACAGCTGGGGGCAGAGGGTGCTCTATAGCAGGCGGCAACGGTGAGAGACTTGTTTTTAGAGAGGTGGATTTTTAAAAGTAGAAGTTCAAATTGTTTGGGTACAGACCTGGATAGTAGGACAAAACTCTGCAGGCTATCTCTGCAGTAGATTGCAACACCGCCCCCTTTGGCCGTTCTATCTTATCTGAAAATGTTGTAGTTAGGGATGGAGATTTCAGAGTTTTTGGTGGTCTTCCTAAGCCAGGATTCAGACACGGCTAGGACATCCGGGTTGGCAGAGTGTGCTAAAGCAGTGAATAAAACAAACTTAGGGAGGAGGCTTCTAATGTTAACATGCATGAAACCAAGGCTATTACGGGTACAGAAGTCATCAAAATAGAGCACCTGGGGAATAGGAGTGGAGCTAGGCACTGCAGGGCCTGGATTCACCTCTACATCACCAGAGGAACAGAGGAGGAGTAGGATAAGGGTACGGCTAAAAGCTATGAGAATTGGTCGTCTAGGACGTCCAGAACAGAGAGTAAAAGGAGCAGGTTTCTGGGGGCGATAAAATAGCTTCAAGGTATAATGTACAGACAAAGGTATGGTAGGATGTGAATACAGTGGAGGTAAACCTAGGCATTGAGTGATGATGAGAGAGATATTGTCTCTAGAAACATCATTGAAACCAGGTGATGTCTTCACATGTGTGGGTAGTGAAACTGAAAGGTTGGATAAGGTATAATGAGCAGGGCTAGAGGCTCTACAGTGAAATAAGCCAATAAACACTAACCAGAACAGCAATGGACAAGGCATATTGACATTAAGGAGAGGCATGCTTAGCCGAGTGATCATAAGGGTCCAGTGAGTAGTGAGGTTGGTTGGGGTCACGGTGATTCAGACAGCTAGCCGGGCCATGGGTAGCAAGCTGGCAGAGGATGGAGGTCTTTTTTTAGCCACCTCGTGCGTTTCCATCAGTAGATTAGTGGGGTTCCGTGTGGTAGAGATATAGTTATAGTGACCCAAGAAAGTTGTCCGATAGACCTATTCAGATAGCAGCCGATAAGACAGCTAACGATTAGCGGGCCGCAGATGGGCGTTCAGGTTACGTCGCGACGGAGGGGCCAGTTGGATAACTCCCTCGGGCAGATAACGTCGGTAGTCCAGTCGTGGCTCCGCATCGGCAGTAAAACGGGTCCGGACTGATCTGTCCGGCGCCGCTGCGACTTCGGCAGCTGCAACTGGGTTGTCCGACATCACCACAACGGGTCCGTCCGACGACGCAACTTCAGCAGCTACAACTGGCCCGTCTGATGCCGCCACAACCGGACCGTCCGACATCACTGCTACTGGTCTGTCCGACACCACCGCAACTTTGGCAGCTGCACCGCCGCAACTTCGGCAGCTGCATCAGGTCCTGATCGACCTGCACTGCGTTCCTGTGATCGTCCTCGAGGCCGGTGTCGTTGCGCTGTTGTGCTGTGTGTTTTTGGCTTTCGTGCCCTCGTGGATTGCGCAGATGATTACGGGTCTCGTCCCGTGTGTTAATCATCGTGCTCGTGTGTTATTTATTGAAGGTACTCCTCGCTCTTTTGTTCGGGTTTCAACCCTGTGTTTTTGTTACATGTTTGTTTGAGACCAACCAATGCTCTAGAAATCATATGGAGGTCAATTATACTACTCAGCCTTTATATGCTGTACACTGCATGTGACCTTCATATGTAAATAACGGCGTTATGGTAAAGCATACTAATGCATACTTTTCAGATTTTATTTTGTGTGGATCCCCATTGAGGCCTTTCCTCGCGTTCATCAGAAATTAATAAAGATGGCTTCCAGCCTGTTGTCTGCAGAATGCATTCATTCATTCATTCATTTTGCATGTGTGAGTGTGAGTGTGAGTGTGAGTGTGAGTGTGAGTGTGTGTGTGTGTGTGTGTGTGTGTGTGTGTGTGTGTGTGTGTGTGTGTGTGTGTGTGTGTGTGTGTGTGTGTGTGTGTGTGTGTGTGTATTTTCCTCACCATGTCGCTGCCTGAAGTTTGATTTTCACAGTGCTAGAGATCCAGACAGAAAGCAATCAAGGGATCTGGGATGTCACAGTCATGTCTAGGCAAAAAATGTATAGTAAAAGATGTCAAGTGGAGAGTTGGGAAAAGTGAACATTATCCAAAATTCTGCTTGTCTAACACATTGATGCTCCAGCCGTAAACTGCATTCATCTGGGTTTCTTCGCAAATGTTGAGGTTTACGTCTACATAAAACGTAACATCTGCTCAAAATTCTAATCTGTGGCTAGATTCTTATCAGCCTATACAGTGGGGAGAACAAGTTTTGGATACACTGCAGATATTGCAGGTTTTCCAACTTACAAAGCATGTAGAGGTCTGTAATTTTTATCATAGGTACACTTCAACTGTGAGAGGCGGAATCTAAAACAAAAATCCAGAAAATCACATTGTATGATTTTTAAGTAATTAATTTGCATTTTATTGCATGACATAAGTATTTGATACATCAGAAAAGCAGAACTTAATATTTGGTACAGAAACCTTTGTTTGCAATTACAGAGATCATACGTTTCCTGTAGTTCTTGACCAGGTTTGCACACACTGCAGCAGGGATTTTGTCCCACTCCTCCATACAGACCTTCTCCAGATCCTTCAGGTTTCGGGGCTGTCGCTGGGCAATACGGACTTTCAGCTCCCTCCAAAGATTTTCTATTGGGTTCAGGTCTGGAGACTGGCTAGGCCACCCCAGGACCTTGAGATGCTTCTTACGCAGCCACTCCTTAGTTGCCCTGGCTGTGTGTTTCGGGTCGTTGTCATGCTGGAAGACCCAGCCACGACCCATCTTCAATGCTCTTACTGAGGGAAGGAGATTGTTGGCCAAGATCTCGCGATACATGGCCCCATCCATCCTCCCCTCAATACGGTGCAGTCGTCCTGTCCCCTTTGCAGAAAAGCATCCCCAAAGAATGATGTTTCCACCTCCATGCTTCACGGTTGGGATGGTGTTCTTGGGGTTGTACTCATCCGTCTTCTTCCTCCAAACACGGCGAGTGGAGTTTAGACCAAAAAGCTCTATTTTTCTCATCAGACCACATGACCTTCTCCCATTCCTCCTCTGGATCATCCAGATGGTCATTGGCAAACTTCAGACGGGCCTGGACATGCGCTGGCTTGAGCAGGGGGACCTTGCGTGCTCTGCAGGATTTTAATCCATGACGGCGTAGTGTGTTACTAATGGTTTTCTTTGAGACTGTGGTCCCAGTTCTCTTCAGGTCATTGACCAGGTCCTGCTGTGTAGTTCTGGGCTGATCCCTCACCTTCCTCATGATCATTGATGCCCCACGAGGTGAGATCTTGCATGGAGCCCCAGACCGAGGGTGATTGACCATCATCTTGAACTTCTTCCATTTTCTAATAATTGCGCCAACAGTTGTTGCCTTCTCACCAAGCTGCTTGCCTATTGTCCTGTAGCACATCCCAGCCTTGTGCAGGTCTACAATTTTATCCCTGATGTCCTTACACGGCTCTCTGGTCTTGGCCATTGTGGAGAGGTTGGAGTCTGTTTGATTGAGTGTGTGGACAGGTCTTTTATACAGGTAACGAGTTCAAACAGGTGCAGTTAATACAGGTAATGAGTGGAGAACAGGAGGGCTTCTTAAAGAAAAACTAACAGGTCTGTGAGAGCCGGAATTCTTAATGGTTGGTAGGTGATCAAATACTTATGTCATGCAATAAAATGCAAATTAATTACTTATACATAAAGGAAATGCCTTATTTAAGATGGTACAATCATCATACAATGTGATTTTCTGGATTTTTGTTTTTTGTTTTAGATTTCGTCTCTCACAATTGAAGTGTACCTATGATAAAAAATTACAGACCTCTACATGCTTTGTAAGTAGGAAAACCTGCAAAATCGGCAGTGTATCAAATACTTGTTCTCCCCACTGTATGTTGTCCTCAGTATACAGTAATCCTACGCTGTTATCTTGCTCAGAGGTGAAAGGGAAAGACCACATGCAGCATAAAAAATGCATAATCATTGATCTGTGGACCTATAAGTAACTCGTACTCCCTGTGAAGGCTTCAGCCTTCACCATAGAAAATAGAGAATATACTGCTACTGACGCAACTCTTTTCAATTCTCTTTAAACAAGAATACGTTTCAATGCTCATCAAAACAGTAATGGCAGGATAATGCCGAGAAGAATCCAAAGCCTTGTACAGCATCAGAAACCAAACTTTCCTACCCTTGACCCAGCATGTTTTCCTCCAAGTTATCGGGTCTGTAAAGATATTGTATTCTGATCCATCAGACTTTATTTCCCATAGTTGGTTGCCATGGTGCTGTGAGGGAAGCCTAGGCAGAGAGCTCTGTCAATATTGTACCTACTGCTGTTATTTTTAAGTGATTTTTGAGAATGTTTAAAAAAAAACATTTTGGGGGGGGGGTTTGATAACCTTGAGCATGGATTTGCAGGATTGACAATGGCATGTCTGTTTACTTAGCTAGCTAACATTAACTGGCTAATCTAAATTTCAATGATGCACCAGCTGTTTGTTTCCACCTGCCCAGGTTTCTGGAAGGATGTGGACTGTGAGGGGATGGCAGAGACTTGCCTTGTAGGAGACTGTTGCTGATTACTGCTGACGTGTGGTGGTCTCTAAGGCATTTATAGCTGACGAAGCATCACCCAGGTGCGTGCTACACTTTTCAGTGGTGAATCTGTTCCGACTGCGGAGGAGGAGTAGCTGTGAACTTCAGAGACAAAGGTGCCTGATGAATAGCTCCGGGCCTGCCTGTTTGAATAATCTTACTCCCTAGCTGGACCATCGACGCCACCTCGACTCAAGATTCTCCTGTACAGAACTGCATCATCATCATCCAGCTGTGGAAGACCATCTCCCTTGAATTGCCAGCTCAATGACATCTTGTTTTGTTGTGTGCGACTGAGAATCTGTGCAGAAAGTGCTATTATTATTATAAAGATCCTATTCAATTACTAGAGGCGCTATGTTATAAACCCTCAAAGTTCCAGAATGGTATGAAAATGGCAGCCATTGTGGTCAGGCATAAATCCAAACCAGTTTAATTGGAATGAATGGCAGTAGAGGCATAGGTGATGCATTTTCTTCTTTTACTGATGCAGGGAAATAAAAGCAAGGCATGTGCAGGGGTGTCATTTCAGCTTAAGCTAGGGTATGGCAAAGTGCAGGGGGTGGGGTTTATAAAGTTCAAGATCATTTCCTGCATTTCTACACAATTCAAAACTCTAAAATGCATTTTGGAGAACAGCAAAAACAACCAAAATTAGCTTTTTCAGTTCTGCCCACAAATCTTCTATAGGATTGAGGTGAGGGCTTTGTGATGGCCACTCCAATACCTTGACTTTGTTGTCCTTAAGCCATTTTGTCACAACTTTGGAAGTATGCTTGGGGTCAATGTCCATTTGGAAAACCCATTTGCGACCAAGCTTTAACTTCCTGACTGATGTCTTGAGATGTTGCTTCAATATATCCACATGATTTTCCTCCCTCATGATGCCATCTATTTTGTGAAGTGCACCAGTCCCTCCTGCAGCAAAGCACCCCCACAACATGATTCTGCCACCCCCGTGCTTCACGGTTGGGATGGTGTTCTTCGGCTTGCAAGCGTCACCCTTTTTCCTCCTAACATAACGATGGTCATTATGGCCAAACAGTTCTACTTTTGTTTCATCAGACCAGAGGACATTTCTCCAAAAAGTACGATCTTTGTCCCCATGTGCAGTAGCAAACCATATTCTGGTTTTGGAGCAGTGGCTTCTTCCTTGCTGAGCGGCTTTTCAGGTTATGTTGATATAGGACTCGTTTTACTGTGGCTATAGATACTTTTGTACCTGTTTCCTCCAGCATCTTCACAAGGTCCTTTGCTGTTGTTCTGAGATTGATTTGCACTTTTCGCACCAAAGTACGTTCATCGTTAAGAGACAGAACGCGTCTCCTTCCTGAGCGGTATGACGGCTGCGTGGTCCCATGTTGTTTATACTTGTGTACTATTGTTTGTACAGATGAACGTGGTACCTGCAGGCGTTTGGAAATTGCTCCCAAGGATGAACCAGACTTGTGGAGATCTAGAATTTATTTTCTGAGGTCTTGGCTGATTTCTTTTGATTTTCCCATGATGTCAAGCAGAGGCACTGAGTTTGAAGGTAGGCCTTGAAATACATCCACATGTACACCTCCAATTGACTCAAATGATGTCAATTAGCCTATCAGAAGAAATTTTCCAAGCTGTTTAAAGGCTCAGTCAATTTAGTGTATGTAAACTTCTGACCCACTGGAATTGTGATACAGTGAATTATAAGTGAAATAATCTGTCTGTAAACAATTATTGTAAAAATGACTTGTGTCATGCACAAAGTAAATGTCTAAAACTATAGTAGATTCCAAAACTATAGTTTGTTAACAAGAAATTTGTGGAGTGGTTGAAAAATGAGTTTTAATGACTTCAACCTAAGTGTATGTAAACTTCCGACTTCAACTGTATGTATACAGACCATAAATGTCTCAATGCTTGTTTTTTTGGACAGCTGTGTGTTATATTATGATACAATATTGATACTTTTTGCATTTACAAGTTTTCTAAGTCCTATCAACTAATTTCAGCAGTGTGTGGCTGTGGATTGACTCCATTGTTTGTATGGAATGTTGGCATATTGGCAGTTCATTTGAATTTTGGGGGGAATCATTTCACTTAAACTGTCTGGCTAGCTAGCAAACAAACAATCTGTGGCAGTAATCTTCAAATGAATTGTTTTATATAATATCTTATTACAGCACTGTTTGACCAATGGCTTAACAACTCCCTTACCAAAATGGCTGACCTTTTATATCATCATAAGAAGGTTCATGACCATTCTAGTATTCTAATTCCTAATTCTATGCTATTTCCTCACAGTCCTTATATAAACCTGTGCTTTGTCAATCTCAAACCATATATCCAACTCCCCGGCATTACCCTCTCTTGACCCAACAGATTTCCCTTTAATAGCTGATCTTTCCATGCCAGCCTTGCCTATCAGTGTCTTCAATATTCTAGATATTTGAAAGTCAAGAGGGACTCATACAGTACCACTATCAGCAAGTAGGGGTTAAGTATACTGTATTTCCTTTAAGGGTCCGTAGGAACACTTGGCAGCATTATAAGCCTAAGCACATTCTTCAAGATCCCTCCTTCAGCCAGCCATGTAGTTCTTGTTGGATTGTTGTTGGATGTTTCCACAGCCCTTGTTTGATTTCACATATTGGATTGAACAAGCACTCTTGCCCAGAGAAACTTTTAATTTGTGAATGTATCCTACATTTATATGCCTGGTGCCTTTCTAATTTGGCCTACATCTGTTGCAGTAGGAGAAGGCTTCTTTTGCAGGGAGCGAGGAGGATAATAAATGGAATCCGTGGGTGAGGATTACATCCCCTATGCAGACACCAGCCCTGAGCTAGAATTACTAATGAACAGACACAACCAGAGTGGAAATATTAGGCCTTATGTTGGAAACCTTGGAATACCTTCTCATATAACCATTACGGGCAGGTGTCACGGCATTCAAGAGAAGAAGATGAGGACCAAGGTGCAGCGTGGTGCGTGTTCATATTTAATTTAATAACCAAACACTAAACACGAAAATTACAAAAAGAATAACCGAAACAGTTCTGTCTGGTACAGAATACGAAACAAAAAACAACTACCCACAAACATTGGTTGGAACAGGCTACCTAAGTATGGCTCCCAATCAGAGACACCGATAGACAGCTGCCTCTGATTGGGAACCACACCAGGCCAAACACATAGAAACACAACAACATAGAAAAAAGAACATAGACTGCCCACCCTAGTCACACCCTGGCCTAACCAAAATAGAGAATTAAAAGCCTCTCTATAGCCAGGCCCCCCCCCCCAAAGGTGCGGACTCCCGGCCGTAAAACCTGACTCTAAAGGGGAGGGTCCGGGTGGGCCTTCTTTACGGCGGCGGCTCGGGTGCGGGACGTGGACCCCGCTCCACCTCAGTCTTGGCCCACTTAGGTGGCGCCTCTGGAGCGGGGACCCTCGCAGCGGGCCCCGGACTGAAGACCCTCGTAGAGGGCACCACTGGACTGAGGGGCGCTTCTGGACTGAGGGGCGCCTCTGGACTGAGGGGCGGCTCTGGCAGCTCCGGACTGACGGGCGGCTCTGGCAGCTCCGGACTGACGAGCGGCTCTGGCAGCTCCGGACTGACGGGCGGCTCTGGCAGCTCTGGACTGACGGGCGGCTCTGGCAGCTCCGGACTGGAGAGAGAACCTGGAGGGAGGAGACGGAGAGACAGCCTGGTGCGTGGGGCTGCCACAGGACCCACCAGACTGGGGAGACCTACAGGAGGCCTGGTGCGTGGAGGAGCCACCGGATGGACCGGGCTGTGGGGGAGCACTGGAGCTCTGGTGCGCAGCCTTGGCACCACTCCTCCAGGCTGGATGACCACTTTAGCCCGGACTCTCCAGAGTGCAGGCACAGGTTGAACCGGGCTGTGGGGGAGCACTGGAGATCTGGTGCATACCACACACACCTCTCCCTTAGGCTCAATGCCCACATTCGCCCGGCACGGGCGGAGCACAGGCATAGGGCGAACTGCACCCTCCCAACGCCCTGGAGACACAGTACAGCACAGGATACCCTGGACCGAAACGGCGCACCGGAGACCAAACGCGCTGCGCAGGCACAATCCGACCTGGCTGGATGCCCACTCTCGCATGGCACTTGCGGGGGGCTGGCATATAGCACTCCGGGCTATGAGTGCGCACTGGCGACACCGTGCGTTTCATCACATAACACGGTGTCTGACCAGTACCACGCTGCTTCCGGTAAGCAGACACATGTAGTAGTTACAGAAAATCAAATGTATACATATGCACAAAATGACCAAGTGAAGACCGCTATAAACGATCATATACCAGATAGGATATATCAAAAGCAGTGAGGGAGCTTGCTAACTGCATGCTGAGTGTTGGAAATGATTAAGTTCCTTATTTTAGAGAATGAAAGTGTGTGTGTCTGTGCAAGTGTGTGTGTATTCTATTCTGCCTGACTTTCTTAGATCCATATCAAACAAAAAGGCTTTCAGAAGAGCAGTCTATATGATGCTAAGAAGTAATTGGGGTGAGTTTTTTCAAACGTCGTCTATTTATGTTCCAAATTGTTCATCGAGTTAATTCTACCCTGAGTCATAGCAACCGGAGGCTGAAGTCTCATAGATCACGTTTACTGCTGCTTGACAACCACGGATTTCAGGAATGGAGGGGTTTAAACAGCATCAAGGCCATGACTAAAGCACTCCACTCCTCTAGACTTTCAGCTCTGCTATTATCATCTTCACAGGAAGTGTCTACACTGCAGATGGGTTCTGAGGGAAATGGAGGTTATGGTTTGTCCACTCACCTCTATGACTTTCCCTTGGATCATCAGTAATTACAACACATTACTACGTATTTAACGTCTTCTTTCAAGAGTTAATCATGGCACATTCAATGCCATCTAATCTAACAGCATGTTCCCTATATACACTTAGGGTATGTTTGTAATCCACCCAGTTGGCCCACACTTTATCACCCAAGCTTAATAAAAGTCCGTAATGCTCATGAGAGAGGAGAGACTGTTACATAAGAACAGATTCAATTCAGTACAAGCCTGAAACCGTACAAATGAAGCCATTAATCACTAACCCCTAAATTGTTCTTCAAGAAAAAAGTGTCTGAGGCTTAAAGCAATAAGGGTAGCCTGATATCAAAACTTTTCACATCTATCAGTCCACGGAAGTGCTGCAATAACGGTCTTGAGGAGTTAGTAACTCTCTGTGGTGAGAGACAATGACGTATTTTTCAATTAAAAAGACAATTAGATGGAGTATTGACCTGCTGGAAGAGTATGTTCAAGCTCTACTGCTACTAGGCAATAAAACAGTTCATAAAATTAAAGCACAGACATTTAGCCAGTTTGTCGGAACACATTTCATTTGTTTGTCACTCATTTTTCATTATCCTGCTTCTAATTTGGTAATATTGAAGGATAATGGACATTGTAGGCTACCAATGGAGTTCTCTTTGAAAGATAACTCATTGCAGTTGTATCATCTTCCCTACAGATTGAAGTGGTACAATGTCAAACAGTAAGGCACTTGATTCTTCACTCAGCTGGTGCGTGGACATGGATTTGAATCTCTGTCTTTTGTCAATATAGAAATCCAGGACATTGTGTCCGAGCTGCGTCATTCTGGGATGGAGGAAGTCTTCCGCACAATAGAGTTATCCTAACAGTGAACGAGTCAGAGAACACATCTCAGGGACAAATCCGTAGAGACAAACCACTCTCTATTTAACTTCAAATCTTGTACCACCACTGCACACTTGACAGATGTTACAGTCAATTACTGTGTGCCAAAATTAAAGCTTTCATCCCAGCCTTAATTGCTTGCTTTGGGTTTTGGGTGTAACATGCTACATTTCAAACTGAAATCCCTTACAGCGTGATTACATCAAGGAATGCACTCCCACCATGATGATGATACACTGATGAGTCATAATCATGCTGTGTTTATGCATAACGTTGCTTTCATTTAGCACACATTGGACAGAGTCATTCTGTAATGTCTATGCATGATAATTACATTTGGCTTTCTTCTTTGCAAGCTTTATTCTTTAATCAGGAGCTCCTTCAAAGTGAAGCAGAGACAACTCCTGTATGCAAATGCTGCCTGCTCCCAGGTCAAATTCCAGAGATGCAAGGATCTCTGGGGGCTCCCTCTTTCTCCCCTTTCTCGCTCATTCACTCTCTCTTGCTGCTTTCATTGATATTCTGTTACAGTATGAGGTACTTCCTAGAGGAACAATCTGCCAAGAACAGGTAGGCCTAAATCTGTGGAGGCTGCTGAGGGGAGGACGGCTCATAATAATGGCTAGAGTGGAGTCAATGGAATGGTATCAGACGTGGTTTCAATGTAGTTGATACCATTCCATTGACTCCATTCCAGCCTTTACTATGAGCCATCCTCCCCTCAGCAGCCTCCACTGGCTTTAATGGAGAAAATAATTATCTTTCATGTGTACGCACAGCACTGTGTGCTCTATCTTCATACAGTTTCATATTTATTCCATGTACAAATGTGGTCAGATGCGTTCAAGGATGTAACGCTACAAGGTGTGAAACAGATGAGAGTAAGCGCTCTGAGGACAAGGGAGGCTGCAGGCTTATTGATTGGTTGCCACGACAATTCAGAAACAAGTACTGAGCCTTATAGAGCGTCATTGAAAAATCCTCAAAAAATCACAAGACAAACAATGCCTTTCTATAATTATATCAGTGCAAACAGAGAGCCTGTAGTTCAATAATTATATTTACTGTCTGTACTCATTGTAATGCCAGTGAATGAAACATGGGAAATGATTGCCTGCCATCGAAAGAATAGGATCAATGGAGTTGGTGGATGTATCGAACCACCATTTGGAGAGACAATTATAAAATGTGTAGGATGGTGAGCCTGACTGGAAAGGTCTTAGAAAATGCTTCATAAGAATTGGGTGAGACTGAACCTGTGACTGTTAGTATGATAATAGTCATTTTATTAGACATACAGAATACCTGAAGTGGGATTTAGCTAATTGAGGCTCCTCACGTCTTGCATTGTAAATTAGTTCTACTCTTTGCATGATAATTGTAACGTTCGTTCTCCTCCTCGTCTGAGGAGGAGCAAGGATCGGACCAATATGCAGCGAGGTATGAAGACATAATGATTTATTTAAAGAAAGACGAACACGAAAAAACTCTTAACAAACTACAAAACAATAAACGACGAAAACAGACCTGAACATGAGAACTTACAGACAACGAAGAACGCACGAACAGGAACAAACTAACAAACGAAACAGTCCCGTGTGGCCCAAATACTGACACAGGAACAATCACCCACAAACAAACGGTGAGAACAGCCTACCTTAATATGGTTCTCAATCAGAGGAAACGTAAAACACCTGCCCCTGATTGAGAACCATATCAGGCTAATTGAACATGAACCCAACATAGAAACACATAACATAGAATGCCCACCCAGCTCACGTCCTGACCAACTAAACAAAGACAAAACAAAGGAAATAAGGTCAGGAACGTGACAATAATAGTTGCTGTCTTCCATTGAGTTCGGATTAGCTCATTTAATTTTCCAACCTTCAGAATGCATGATGTGTGATACTGACCACTGTAGAGCATTATTGTCCTAATACCTTTTACTAATGAAGGTTCTCAAAACAAACACACAAAGCATTTCTAATATGAATTGTGTGTCACCTGTGTTTCCTCCTATTATTAATGGGTGAACAGAAAAGGATACATACTCCATCCTAGCTTTTAGATGGGTAATGTGCATGTTGCCAAACCTAGCATTGCAAAGAACACAAGGAGCTATAATGTGACTGTTACAACTCCTTATTGCTTTTCTAAACGTCTCAATACTGTACTTGTGAATATTGATGTAGGGACTGAAATCCCATATAGGGATAAAAGCAATTCCCATGAAAGCAATTGCTATTCCCCAGGCGGAATGTGCTTTTAATTAGTCATACTGAGAGTTAGAGATGTTGAAAATCTACAGTATATGGGCTAAGATATCCATGAGGTGGTGAGCTATTTGTTTCATGGGAAAAATTGTTAGTAAGCTGAACCAATTGAGCTTTTAAAGCATGGTCTGTTAGAGCTTGAATGTTTAGAACACACAATATTTGTTCATCTTAGTTTAAACAAATTGCTTATGAATAGCTACTTTACATGAACGTACCTATCATAAAAACTACATAGGGATATGTCTAGGTTTAGGGTTGAACCGGGTTGTTCACAAGAAGCTTGGATTAGGGTTAGATATGTTACCAATAATAGCATTAAATACTGCAACATAAAACATTTTATTTGATCATTGATATTTACATCTACTTCTAAATGTTGATTCAATATTTAACCAAATACATCATCTCATCCAATACACATAAACAAGTTAGAGAAGAGCATAAAGTACAGATATAAGGAAGTGTCACAAAGGCGAAAACAAATAATACAGAAAGCACATTGCATTTTGACAAAATTGCCGGGTATAAAGGAGAGTTCTAAATATAAAATATATACTTTTCTATTCTGGCCTTTTGCAGGAAAATCAGTCCTGCTGGTGGAAAATTGCATTTCTCGGAATTTCTAAATGAGAGGGAGGGTAGTTTAACACAGCAGTGAGGTAGTATACAAGCTTTTAAGGAGACTCGACTAGAAAAGGGGAAACTAGGAAAGTGAAGAAAGGAAACAGAGAAAAGAGAACGTTGACTTCATAGAGTTTAACAGACAGACTAGATAATACAAGTGAATAGAGGCCATAAAGGATAATATAGTTAGCAGCATGGCATTTACAACAGCAACACAACTCTTAAGTGACTGAGTTCAGTAAACATCAGAGAGAACCATACAAATATGTGCAAAGCAAAAAGATAACACCACCAGCCTAATACATTTGAACCCATAGAGATCCTATTCATAGGTTGCACCTCCGTCACTCGGTCGCGTCATGCCATTGTTATGAGCATTCTCAAGCCGCCCTCTGCCATAGTGGTGCCCAAACGTTGTGATAAACCCAGTCATTCTGAACGGAGGGTAATGACTGCTTCATCTAAATTACAATGACGTTGCTAAAGTAGGCAAATATTTAGTAGGAAACAACTTTGCCATCATTATCATTTCTTAAAATGTACTTTAGACAGAGGGTAATGTTGTCATTAGCTAGCAAAGTTTGTCAAATATAGCTAGCAATGCTAAACTTAGCTAGCTAAAATGCGGTGATCTCCACTCAATCTTAGCTTGCTAGCTAACGTTATTCTGCAAGTCCATCTGATGACATCAAAATGATGACAAAAGGTTTTCCTACTAATTATTTGCCTCATTTTGAAATGTAAATTGTATTTCCAAGCCGTTGTAATGCACTTGATGATATCTTCCTCAGCGCTCATTGATAATGCATAGAGTAGAATGCTCAGTCGGCATCAGTCCTAAAACAAATGTTCAAACCAATACTGTGATGAAACATAGGTGCAACCCATAAATTAAATGACTAGTATTCTAATTTATAATTTTATATTTGAACCATTTTCATGTTTTTTTTTTAAGGATCATGCTCTCTTTACCCTCTCATCAAATTCCCATTTGTCACCATCTCAAAAACCGAGATACTGTCATCATTGAGTTTCCCTTTGAGGTTGGAATAAAAAGTCTTTGTGATAAGGCAATCTGCACAGTCCTTTACTATAGGCCTCATCATTCAAGGCTATTTCTGGAAATGGCTTATAGTTGCTTCCCTCGGCTCGGCAATGGGCCGGCTGCTCATCTCACAGTCATTTTGTCGTACATTGTCCTCATTCATTTGTGACACCTCTGTGGACCCCGCCTGGAACCCAGGCACTGTGTTGGCTACATGTACCCCATGCACTTTGTTCCTGCCGTTCTTACTGAGAATGCAGCTGAACACCTTCTTGAAGCCTTTGCGAAAGTGCTTGGACACCAAGGCGTACACAATGGGGTTGAGGCAGGAGTTGGCATAGGCCATGCAGTGAGAGAGGATCCTGAATGCGTATGTGGTCTGGTTGAAGGGAAAGTCTCCGTACAGATAGCATAGGATCACCACATGATAGGGCAGCCAGCATATGCAGAAGAGCACTGTGACGATGATGATCATTTTGGTGACTTTGCGCTTAGCCCTCTTGGACTCTGACATCCCGTCCAGAGGGTCCACAGCAGTCCACAGGTACTTGATGGTTCTGGTGTAGGACAGGCTCACGATGAGCACAGGGATCACATAACCAAACACAAAGGTGCACGTGTCCAGCACCTTGCGGTTGTACTCCTCCCAACCTGGAACACAAACGTTACTGTTGGCGTAATCTATGAGGTCGTAGTAGCTCAAATACGGTCCTGCGAAGATCAATGATAGTCCCCAGATGACTACCATGGCAACCACGGCATTACAGGGCGTTCTCAACTCTCTAGAGCGAAGAGGGTAGCGAATGGCCAGATACCTAGACCAAACAGAAAGACTTAGTTACATATTCCATTAAAACATAATGCCATGAATCAATATACACTGAGTGTACAAAACATGAAGTAACACCTTCCTAATATTGAGTTTTACCCCACCCACCATTTTGCCCTCAGAATAACCTCAATTCTTCGGGACACGGACTCTACAAGGTTTCGAAAGCGTTACAAAGGGATGCTGGCAGGTGTTGACTCCAATCCTCCCCACAGTTCTGTCAAGTTGGCTGGATGTCCTTTGGGTGATGGACCATTCTTGATACACACTGGAAACTGTTGCGCATGAAAAACCCAGCAGCATTGCAGTTCTTGACACAAACCGTTGCACCTGGCACCTACTACCATACCCCATTCGAAGGCACTTAAATATTTTATTATGCCCATTCACCCTCTGAATGGTACACATACACAATCCACGTCTCAATTGTCTCTAGGCTTAAAAATCCTTTTTTAACCTGTCTCCTCCCTTACATCTACACTGATTGTCTGGCGTTAACAGGTGACATCAATAAGGGATCATAGCTTTCACCTGGATTCACCTGGTCAGTCTCATGGAAAGAGCAGGTGTTCCTAATGTTTTGTACACTCATTGTATGTTGTTTGCTTTATATGTGTAATTGCAAGTCAACTGGGATTTCATTATACTCCACCTTCTAAATGGAATTAATTGTTTTTACTGTTGTGTTGCTTGCACAAAGACATACAAATATTATGAGCGCTTGCTTCTGGGGTTTAATAGAAAAGCGGCACATTGGTGCTGCAAATGGAACTCATGAAATGGCAATCAGTGTGTGTGTATTGTTCATCCCAACCTGGCAGTGAAATAATTGCTGCTGGTTATTCTAGGTCTCAGCTGTAGCCTGAGTGGATGCTCATTTTTCACATAGAAGACATCTATCAAATGAATGTCCCCCTCCAAAAGGTAAACGACACCAGGGTTTCTGCTCCCTTATTTAATGTAGGGAAAAAAAGAGGGCCCTGCAGAATAAAAGGCATCCATTTATGCAGGAAAGAAGAATATGTCAATTTCATGTAGGGATAACACATTAGTGTTCTTTTACTGTACTCAATCACAGATTCAGCCTCAATTTCAGGTCAAGACCTACTCTTTCATTTCCACATTTTAATACAGATAAACTGCACTTCCCTTGATCACATGAATACTTTCAATTAACATGACCAACAGGGGTTGCCAAAAAATAAATGCCTGATTATCATTCTCTCTATCTCCCTATGCTCTGTGAAAATGTCAAGGCTGTTTTGTAATAATGACCAATGGATGACTACAGTATAGGTTACTGCCGTGTGCTTTGCTAAATGAGCGTCCATCCTCTTCTGTAGAGAGAGCATTGGGCGCTTGTATAGAGAGGAAGTGTGCTGGACTTAAATGAGGTGAGGGAAATAGTGACCTTGGCAATAGAACTCTGTACTTTAATTGGCATCGACCTTTAGAGATGCTGCCCAGGTTATGTCTTTGTGCTTTCGGTTAGAACTCAGCCGAATAAAAATGACAAAATATTTCACAAATTAAGTCTATTCCTATCAGCTCCTCGTTATGAGCCATAAAGAAGTACTTAACCCAAAATGAGAATAAAGATATTCTTATGGAATCTGTATACATGTAGAAACATTTGTATAGAGTATTTCAATGTTTTGACATTTTAACGTAAAATGAGACATTAGCGAAACAAGAGCTACAGCGTACATACCTGTCGACCGAGACGGCGGCAAGCGTGAAGCTGCTGGCGTACATGGTGAGGTTGATGAAGAAGTGGACCACCTTGCACATGAAGGAGCCGAACACCCAGCCCTCCAGGGAGTAGATGGTGGCTTGGAAAGGCACGCAGAAGATGATGAAGAAGAAGTCGGCCACGCTGAGGTTGAGGATGAACAGGTTGGTGGTGTTGTATCCCACCTGGCCGCTGCGGAGGAGGACGGCCAGGACCAGACTGTTCCCAATGGTCCCCAGCAGGAATATGAGCGAGAACACCACGGGCACGATCACACTGGTGGGATTCAGCTGGTAGCTGTCCGATGTGTTCCAGTGCCCTGCTGTTTTGCTGAAGTCTTCCAGATCTGACATTTTGGTAGTACTTTAGAAGTTCTGGAAGAGAATGAGAGAAGTACATGATGTGCTTAATGCTGCTGAATTATGACTGCAATGGGGCTGAAGGGACTTTAGGGAACACAAGACGGATCATTGTTGAACGTATGGATTCACAAATGTTTTAAAACCAATTCATTCAAATGTTCAAACCACGAGGATAGGGAGGAAAGTTTTTAAATATTTCTGGTTCTCATAACACTACAATTTCTATTATGTCTCATGTCCTGAATCCCTACATTGCGCAAATTTGAGCAACTATTTCCTTTTGGATGTTTTATTTGACAAGAATGGTGGATTGTGTTCCAACTGTGAGGATAAAAATGTACTCCTAATAGGTTTAATCATGAGTCACCTTAGTAATGCTCTAATCACAGTGACGTTGCAGAAATTAGTGATGGTTCCACAGCAATTGAGAGATAAAATAGTTCTGAAATCAAAGGCTGGTGTTCAGAAAAGCCAACAGATTATGCTTCCATGGTATTTTCAAATGAATCATGCACAATGGTTTGATGCTCGTTTCACTGGGACTGATGAAAGAATTGTGAGACCAAAGCCGACCTGATAGAATTCCTTCCAATATACAACACTACCCATAGCATGTATGATAGCTAATCTAATGCTTCACTAGTTATGGGAAAGGGAATCTATCAGTCAACACAGAACACAGCATTCACTACACAGTGTGAGAAACCCTCCAGCTCTACAGCTCTATTGTCATCAGGGTCTTGTGCTAACAGGCGATTGAATGGGAAAAGGTGAAATGGTTTTTCTTCCACGTCAACAATCACCAAAAGACAACCATGTATTTTCGTGACAGGGAGCCGGTGCATGCTCAGACTACCCAAGGGACCTGTCCACTCCCCTTGTGTCTTTTCTGTAGCCTTCCCACCCAAAGTGACCTGGTTAGCATCTTGTGTCTTTTCTGTAGCCTTCCTACCCAAAGTGACCTGGTTAGCATCTTGTGTCTTTTCTGTAGCCTTCCCACCCAAAGTGACCTGGTTAGCATCTTGTGTCTTTTCTGTAGCCTTCCCACCCAAAGTGACCTGGTTAGCATCTTGTGTCTTTTCTGTAGCCTTCCCACCCAAAGTGACCTGGTTAGCATCTTGTGTCTTTTCTGTAGCCTTCCCACCCAAAGTGACCTGGTTAGCATCTTGCATGGCATGAAGATGCACACATCCATTGGCTGCTAAGCCATGCCAGCAGCAAGGTCTAGTAAAAATTGAGTAGGAGAGATGTTGCTTTCTGATGGACAGGTCTCAATAAATCATGTGCATAGAAATAAGTCAATCAAGAAATCTTTGGGAGTGCTTACTTCAAAATCCGCAGGGATGTCATTGTTTTACTTAGTGTTTCCCAAACTCGGTCCTGGGGCCCCCAAGGAGTGCACTTTTTGTTTTTGCCCTAGCACTACACAGCTGATATAATCAAGTCATCATTAAGCTTTGATTATTTGAATCGGCTGTATAGTGCTAGGGCAAAAAACAAAACGAGTTTGGGAAACAAGTTTTACATACTGATGAAATCAGCATATCAGATCACATCTGATTACAGTAGGCCTGCCGGCACAATGGCTTTGGAGTGAGCCTGAATAACGTTTCAACGATGCCCACGTTTTAATGGAAATGGTTGAAATGACATGACACACATACACAATCACTAATATTATTTAAATGCAGATTCAGATGAAACCATGACAGTTGATGCAGAAATGGATTTGTTAGTATGAGAGTGATTACATTGTACTGTATGAAAGCTTAATGTAGGCCTATACAGTAGAGGCTTGTTTGAATCTACAGTTCTGCAGTCATTATCTTATTTGTGAACTAAACTAGAAATAAAAATACATACTGTACTTCCTAACCCCATGCAGATATTAAATCAGTCTATATATGAGGACCATGCATACTGACATCATTGGACCATTCTCACTGTATTTTTCCTGTTCAATGTTCATGTTGGACCAACGATGAGTCTTGGTAAATTGGCACTTGCTGTAAGTGCCACTCTGGACAAAGTATGGCTCATCCTCCAAAATATAGCAGAAGCTGCTTGTGCAATCCACCATTTCACTGCATTTTTTTCTCTCTGAGATATAGTATATCACAATCGGGATCTATCATAAAAGGAGTAAAACATTGATGGTGTTGTAGATTTTGCAGTTATTGTGTAGGGTTCAGTTAAGCTAGTTTGCTCTACCTCCACTGAGGTCCAAAACCTACTTGTTATCAGAGATTTGTTATCAGTTATACCATTAAACCACAGGAAAAATAGGTTACAATAAATCTGTTGGCTTGGATGGTACTTGTCTAGCATACAGTTGACAGCTCTTAGAAAACACACATTTCTCAAGCAGAGCTGTACCGCCATATACTTCCACCTCATAGATCTCTATCAGCCTACACCAGACCCATCACTCCTCATAACCAAACTGGACTTGATCCAGCACAGGATTGACTGATCTCTACCGTACCATGAACAAGTTCGATGTCAAAACAACAGCTGCTGTAACCAACCTTAAATTGCCATGACAGAGAGTATTGTTTCGGCCAACTAATTGGCTAGGGATCCTATTAGGTTTGTGACATGACTGCTAAGTCGGTTGCCAAGCGAACATCTGCTGTCATGATTGCGCATGATTGATCTGATATGACATTATTGTTATTACAGTTTTACATATTTGTGGCAGAGGATTCAAGTCCCACTTTAAAATAACAAAAACTGTAAAGGCTTTATAGCACATTCATATCGTCTTAAAACGAACTACTTAGATTCTTCCCAAATCATTCATACGTCATACTACATTAAGGGTGAAATGAAAGTACATCTGGTGATTTGTCAGTGTGCAGTATCCTGCCTTTCCCACCCTTTAAATTGCATCCCATTGGCTTGATCTCTGGGTTAATATAGGGATCATGAAAGCTTTAAAGTAATATTTTGTCAAATCACTGTCAAATTATTATTACATCAGCTGAAAGTCAGGTATTTGATGTAGCCTAGCAGTTAGCACGTTGGGCCAGTAACCGAAAGGTTGCTGGTTGGAATACCTGAGCTGACAAGGTGAAAAATCTGTCGATGTGCCCTAATTTGCTACAGGGGCGCTGTACTACTATGGTTGACTCTTCTTACATATTTCTCATATAGGCCTTGGAGCAGTACCATAGCATACAGTAAACCCCTTTTAAATTGTCTCATTCACGGAATGCTTTCTGGTTCATAGGAATGGGAAACAATCTCTCTCAAAAACACTTTCTACCTCCTATTACATCTCTTACAGACTCCATATTAAATCTAATTGGAATATCTGGGAGATGACAATTACAGTAGCAAACACAGACTCAACCTGGGAACACAAACACAAAGAAGCAAACATAGTGGAATGAGCACATCCAAACACGTCACAAACATACCTAAAATCTTCAATAATCATGTTACGGCTGTCGTCGGAATGAGACCAAGGTGCAGCGTGGTAGGCGTACATTTTGAATTTATTAAATGAACACCAAAAAAACAAGAAAGATAAACGACACATAAAGTATAGTAGCGCTAAACCAGCAACTAACAAAAACAAGATCCCACAACAGAAAGTGGGAAAAAGGGCTGCCTAAGTATGATTCCCAATCAGAGACAACGATAGACAGCTGCCTCTGATTGGGAACCATACTCGGCCAAAAACAAAGAAATAGACAACATAGAATGCCCACCCCAATCACACCCTGACCTAACCAAATAGAGAAATAAAACGGCGCTCTAAGGCCAGGTCGTGACAAATCAAATACAAATAAAAAGGAATTTTACATCACATTCTACTTTGCTGTTGCTGTGGTACCACAACAACATGTACAGTATTGTGCCTTTTTAATGTAAATGAGGCTTTTGGAGAACAGGATTAAATAGAATATATCCGATAATAAAAGCATAGATTTTCCTAACACAACGTCACATTTGTAATCAGTAGGCTGCCTTCGCACACTGTTCCTCACATATTGCCAATATGTGACCTTGAATAATAATGAAAAAGCAAACTGTCAACATACCTCTGTGGCTAATGGCCGATTACCAAAAGAGGAAGGGCGGTTATGTGAAATACACCAATTCTTTTTTAATAAACTCTGAGGTATCCTCAGTGGAGTTGTATGAGACAATAGGTAAGTAGTTCTGGTATTTAAATCAATGCTCTCTAGCCTACCACTTTAGCTTTACCGCTACTGTCTATATTCCATTTCCAAGAGGCGTCTCATCACTCCTGTTGTCAAGAGTCAGAGCCCAGACTCTCCTCACCCTCAGCAAGCTGAACTCTCAGGGGGAAACAATCTTGACATACCTGTCATTTGAGTTTTGCAGTGGGATGTCTGTTGAGTAGCAGGAGCTGGCTGACAGGAAGAGCAGCATGACAGCCAGCATGAGAGGCAGGCAGAGAGGACGAGCTAGAAGAGCTATCGAGCTAATCCCTTAGCTTGTGTGAACCAACAGTTGGAGAGGATGCAGAATTTGCCTCTCGTCTTGAGTCATAATGATGGTTTTGTTTGGAATTACAGCAGTGATGGAAAATAAGAGGAAGGAAAATGACGGGATATAAAAAATAAACATACGATTTTCTGCTTTTCCTTGTCACGGATGCGCTATTGCAGCAGACGACCACACCGGGTTCCACTCAGCTAAAAACAAGAAGAAGCAGCTCCAGTGGACATGTGATAACCAACACTGGACAACTGAGGAGTGGAAATACGTCGCTTGGAACATGACAGCAAGTCCAGTTTACTTGAGTGGCCTGCTCAGTCTCCAGAGCTCAACCTAATAGAGCGTCTTTGGGATGAGATGGAAGGGGCTGTTCGCAGCATGAATGTACCGCTGGCCAATCTGCAGCAACTGCGTGATGCGATCAAATCAGCATGGACCAACATCCCTGTGCAACGTTTCTGACACCTTGTAGAATTCCCCAAATAATTCAGCCTGTTCTGGAGGCAAAGGTGGTCCGACCCGGTAACAGATGGGTGTCCCTAATAAACTGTCCGGTGAGTGTAGATCAGTGGAATAAATATGTTTATAATGAACAAATGTAATTCAACAAAATGAACGTGAAGACACAGACAACATGTAACCAAACTTCTGAAGCTCATTCTCATTGCAACAGTAAGAGTGGTTCATTTCCATCTAGCATCCCACATTCCAGTGGTCGGCTGTTATGCACCTCCTCACAACATAATATGGTACATGGTAAATGCATGTGAAACCTTTAGAATAATTGCTTTATAAATATTTGAAGGTGTTTGTGTATGAATGTAGACACATCATGCAAATTAGAAGTAGATGTATTCAAGGTGATCTTTACTTACCAGGATTACTGGCAAACGATATATCCGTTGTTCAAATGTCCTGTTTATGTTGGTTGTGTTCTGCTACCCTCAACAGAAAAACAATGCTGCTCATGCTAATATCTGCTCCATAGCCTGAGCTCTCTCTCTCCTCCCTCTCCTCCGTTGCACATTGATATTCTGCCTGGATCTCTCTCTCTCTCTCTCCCTCTCTTCCTCTCCCTCCCTCTCTCTCTCTGTCTCTCTCTCTCGCTCTCTCTCTCTCTCTCTCTCTCTCTCTCTCAGTTCAACCCTTCCCTTTCCACCTCTCACAAAAGCTCCTCCTCCACATTTAATTGAATGTTCACACTTCACTGCAGAAGAAGTGCATTGTGTTTTACACACTACCGTCCGTACTGGAGCAAGGCATAACAACCACTATTTATTATCAGCTAGTGGGATAAAGGAATAACCTCAAGCAATATTGTCAATCAGTCAAGCCCCTGCTGGACCCAGACTAGGCAATACGGCTGAAACTCATCAGCTATTAATTGTGGTGCAAAGTTTTCCATAAATGCATCATTATGGCAACTTTGACTGGTAGCTTATTGTGAACAGTAGCTCAATACAGCTCTCTTGGATTGTTCCTACTAATGTGTTGGGAGTGCTTGTCTTTAGGGGCCTTGAACTTGTGAACTCAGAAAAGGGTGATATATGAATTGTTTGGTTGTGAGATCAAGTTGCAACGTTAGGGAATATGGCTATGCTTTATGCTTTTCTAAACTAAACCCTTTTTTGATTACCAGATACAGCAGCTTGATAAAGCAGTCCCTAAGGAAACGGGGTCTCTAACCCACATATATTACATTTCAATGATTTGTTAAAATACATTTATGTTGTGTGTGCTTTTGTCAATGCATGTATGCGTGTCTGTCTACCCTGTGAGTGTTTACATATAGGGTGACCTGATATTGATATTCCGTAATCCGTACGGGCTTTCTTAATCTAAATAACCCATTACGTTAGCCTTAGATGTATAAATCTGTTTGTAGAGTTCAGTCTCCAATCTTCCTAACATTTTGCTCTGTTTTTACTTCCAACAAGATTTTGAAAACATAATTAATTACTCACACCTTGTAGCCTATGAGAAACACTCACAACCAGCTCGTAATTACACAAAGTTGGCTTGGTGTGTGTTATTATGCATTACAAAAATAGTATTATAGTTTTTCTGTAATAATGACAACAGCACATTAAGCACATCTAAGTGGGCAATTATTCAGCTGAACAGGAATTAAAGCTTGACCTCCCAAAGCAGCCTCTTAACCAGTTGAGAAGGAGGCTTAATGCTCTTGCATACAAATACTGTGAATTATGCATATTTGAGCATACCCTGTGCTCAAGAGTTGCTTTAAAGGTCCAATGTAGCCATTTACAGTATATGTCAATATGAAATACTTTCTGGGTAACCATTAAGTACCTTACTGTGATTGTTTTCAATTAAAATTGTCGAAAAGAAACAAACATAGCTTCTTAGCAAAGATTAGCAAACAGCAATTTCTCAAACAATACTTTTGATAGGACAGTCTGGGAGTGGTCTGACTGGGGAGGGGAAAACTGAAAACGAGTTGTTATTGGCAAAGAGGTTCGGATCTCTCTTTCTTATTGGTCTATTAACTAATTTACTGCCTGGTGATTACACCAGGCACTCAAACTCCATCCCACCAAAACAGTCTGAAATTTCAGGCTGTCTTTTAAAACAGCTCTTACGCTAAAAGGCTATTATAATTTTCACAATTTCACAGTATTATTCCAACCTCATAGTGTGGAATTATGTATATAACACAGAAAAATCACGTTTTTGACTGCAATGGCCCTTTAAAGACGTGTTGTTCCAGCTGGTATGTCCTTGGTATTTACTAGGGAATATTGTGGTCTAAATGCATACTCCTTCTGGTGCTTCCTTCAAGTAATTAATTGGTAATTAGCTGGGATTATAATTAACTGATACAAAAAACAAATGTATTGTAATTACTAAGCAATAACATTTTAGCAAATTATAATTTTAAAATAAAGTCTACCACTATGATTTTTTGTGATACATTTTTGTATTTTATTCTGTACGGTTAGGGAATACAATGCGTACGGAGGCAGTAACCAGACAATTTCAGGGAGATTACAGTGAGGAGATAGATGAGGAAAGCCAAATCTCAGAGGAAAACTCACATGAGGCTCACAGTATTGACCTTTTATTACCTCAGCACCACTTTGTGCCTGGTCTGAGCGCTCCAGAGCTTTCTGTCCTCAGTTACAATACACCATAATATATTACCAGAGCCGTGCACAGACCTTTCAGGGGGCAGGTGCTCAAAATGAAAAAAAGCCACCCAAGAGGCATCCCTCCCCCTCTCCCCCTCCTCCCTTTGCTAGATTTTTTGGTTGTTGATATTCATAGTTCATATCTCGAAATTCATAACATACTAACTGCCTCTGTGGCCAAAAATGTTAAAAGAAATTTTAGCATAGGCCTATTTATTACTACAACACACACTCACTAATTGACACACACAACACACACTCACTTCTTACAATCACAAATTGTAAGAAGGTGACAAGTAGCCTAGCAGTAGTTGGCAGGTAGCTTAGCGGTAGTTGGCAGGTAGCATAGCGGTAGTTGGCAGGTAGCCTAGCGGTAGTTGGCAGGTAGCATAGTGGTAGTTGGCAGGTAGCCTAGCGGTAGTTGGCAGGTAGCCTAGCGGTAGTTGGCAGGTAACATAGTGGTAGTTGGCAGGTAGCCTAGCGGTAGTTGGCAGGTAGCCTAGCAGTAGTTGGCATGTAGCCCAGCAGTTAAGCGAGTTGGGCCAGTAATCGAAAGGTTGATGGTTCTAACTCCTGAGCAGATTAGGTGAGAAATCTGTCGATGTGCTCTAGCTCTAGATAAGAGTGTGTACATAAATGCAAGCTAGTTACAGTGCATCCTAAAGACATGATTGACATTGGGAAAAGAGGGTGGGCTATCAGCTGGTTGTTGATGTAAATCTGCTAGTTAGCTAGCTCAACAATTTACTACTGAGCTGCATGGAATTGTTTTAAGGAGGTCATACCAAGGATAATTTTGCTATTTGATTTAGAATTTTAAGACCCCCTTGAAGTATCCCCCCCAAAAAACTATTATTTGATTAAACATTTAATTTAGCCTTACAGTAAGCTATATGGAATTGTTTTAAGGTCATATTAAGGATTATTTTTCTATTTGATTTTGAATTTTAAGACCCTTGAAGTATAGAGTTTTTGGGGGGGATAAAACATTTTATTTGGCCTTACTGCTATTAACCCATACAAGCACATTGAATAACAGATTCACTACATGGAACAACAGATAGTCCCCTAAAATATCAAAAGGAAGTTTGATCTCGAAGTGCCTGTCCTATACCTGAGAGATATAAGAATGATCAGGAAACATTTGTTACATTTTTTGACATGTATTTAATCCCTTATTTTTGGTTTTAAACAGTTTCCATATCAATATAGTGCATTCGGAAAGTATTCAGACAGCTTGACTTTTTCCACATTTTGTTATGTTACAGCCTTATTCTAAAATGTATTATATTGTTTATTTTCCTCATCAACCTACACACAATACCCCATAATGACAAAGCAAAAACAGGTTTTTAGACATTTTTGCAAATGTATTAAAAATCTAAAACTGAAATATCACATTTACATAAGTATTCAGACCCTTTACTCAGTACTTTGTTAAGGCACCTTTGGCAGCGATTACAGCCTCAAGTCTTCTTGGGTTGGATGCTACAAGCTTGGCACACCTGTATTTAGAGAGTTTCTCCCATTCCTCTCTACAGATCCTCTCAAGCTCTGTCAGGTTGGATGGGGATTGTGCGTGAAAACCGGTTTTTTCAGGTCTCTCCAGAGATGTTCAATCAGGTTCAAGTCCGGCTCTGGCTGGGCCACTCAAGGAAATTCAGAGACTTGTCCCGAAGCCACTCCTGCATTGTCTTGGCTGTGTGCTTAGGGTCGTTGTCCTGTTGGAAGGTGAACCTTCACCCCAGTCTGAGGTTCTGAGCGCTCTGGAGCAGGTTTTCATCAAGGATCTCTCTGTACTTTGTTCCGTTGATCTATGTCTCAATCCTGACTAGTCTCCCAGTCCCTGCCGCTGAAAAACATCCCCACAGCGTTAAGCTGCCACCCCCATGCTTCCCCGTAGGGATGCTGTCACTTTCCTCCAGACGTGACACTTGGCATTTAGGCCAAAAAGTTCAATCTTGGTTTCATCAGACCAGAGAATCTTGTTTCTCATGGTCAGAGAGTCTTTAGGTGCCTTTTGGCAAACTCCAAGTGGGCTGTCATGTGCATTTTACTGAGGAGTGGCTCCATCTGGCTACTCTACCATAAGGCCTGATTGGTGGAGTGGTGCAGAGATGGTTGTCCTTCTGGAAGGTTCTCCCATCTCCACAGAGGAACTCTGGAGTTCTGTCAGAGTTCTGTCACCTCCCTGACCAAGGCCTTTCTCCCCCGATTGCTCAGTTTGGCCGGGCGGCCAGCTCTTGGAAGAGTCTTGATGGTTCCAAACTTCTACCATTTATGGTACCCTTCCCCAGATCTATTCCTCGACACAATCCTGTCTCGGTGCTCTACGGACAATTCCTTTGACCTCATGGCTTGGTTTTTGCTCTGACATGCACTGTCAACTGTGGGACCTTATGTGTACCATTCCAAATCATGTCCAATCAATTGATTTTATCACAGGTGGACTCCAATCAAGTTGTTGAAACATCTCAAGGATGATCAATGGAAACAGGATGCACCTGAGCTCAATTTCGTGTCTCATAGCAAAGGGTCTGAATACTTACGTAAGTAAGGTATTTCAGTTTTTGTTTTAATACATTTGCAAAAATGTCTAAAAAACAGTTTTCACTTTCTCATTATGGGGTATTGTGTGTAGATTACTGAGGAGTTTTTATTTATTTAATCCATTTTAGAATAAGGCTCCAACTTAACAAAATGTGGAAAAACGGTCTGAATACTCAAGGGGTCTGAATACTTTCCAAAGGCACTGCATGTACTTCATTAAATTTTTCAAATGTATTGGGGACCTTCCGAGGAGTCTTGTGAGGCCTTTGGGTGTCCTAGAGGAAAACAACCGATGTGTACGTATTTGTGAGAGTTTCACTTTTCCAGAATAGTTTGTAGGCCAAACCGTTCTGACACTACAGACGATTTTGTGAGAAGACAGATTTTCGGGATGTCTCGTGGTCTGACAAACACCGCTCTAGCTCTGTCACCTTTCACCACAGATGCGCAAGTGCGACATCGTCAGATGTGGTGGATTGAGACGCATCCAATAACATCTCTAGCTTAAACTGACAGATGTTCATGCTAATTAGATTTCCACAGTGGGGCGCGGACATCGACTCTAGGGGGTTCATACTGCATTTGAATAGCAATGGCATAAGTGGTACTTTGTCATTACACTTTTTGAGATTTCAGAGAGTATTGTTGTTAAGCATTGTTACAATATTCAGAAAGAAACGTCATACGGTACAATTCAACGTATGACTCAAGGTTGCCTAGGGAAGCTTTTGTTGGCTGCAAAGAGCTTTTCAATGAAAAGTCAACATGTTGTGGGCAGCTTTGCAGTACATTGCATCATGATGTATTTAGTGAATGGTAAGATAGGTGTCTGTGGGTGGGAGAAAAAACACTAAAATGTTATCAAAGTGCCCATGGCGTATGACGTTTTGCGGCAAGGTACAGTAAATCAGCATTCTGAAATGCCTCCTGGGTTATTTCATGGGCAGGTTCCCATAGCAACCAAAGAAGGCTCATTTTCACAGGACACTGATCAGATCGTTAGCACTTTATGCTTCATACTGGATTTATCTGACACTTCAGATTGATTTGGCACCAAGAGCACAGCAATCAGTGATATGTTCTTCTGACATTCATGTGCTGTGTAATCGAATTAACATGAAGTACCCACTCGTTGTCAAAAGCACTGAGATACAGCATATAGGGGCTTTATTCCAACCTTCTATTTCTTCCCTAAACGTTCAACCTCCCATAGGTTCTCATCTCATATAATACTCACTCTAACGATGGGGTTAAGAGGAGCCAATCTTTCAGAGTAGGTAGAGGTACTGTATGTACTGTAAATCCTTAATCAGCTCATTTTATTCCAGTGGAATCTGCAGATCTGTGCCTGCTTGTATGCAGTAATATCAAACAGGAAAATAATCCCAATACATTTTTTGATTTGGCCAGTGGTTGACATGATACTTCTCACTATTTTAGTTCCAGTCAACGTCAACACACTAACACTAAAATGGATAAGAATAATTAGATAGGGATAAACATTCTCTGTCGATTAGCCAGTTGAGGTACATTACAACTAATGAGACTCAACCTTTCATATCCATAATACCATTAAAGCTTTCAACTCATTTGCAGAGATGTCAGATGATTCTGTTCACAGAGACATTTTTTAAAAGCAGGCTGAAAAGGATCCTCATCACAGTCATTGTATAACCCATAGAAAGGTATATTTTGGCTCATGATTGGGGCTATTTTCCAGAACACTGTGGTGATTAGAGGGAGATCCTCTCTCCCATCATGATGAAAGCACAGGAAGTTGAAGTAGTAGCTGCTTTGATTAGAACAGGCCAGTTAGAGGAATACCTGCTCCAATCTACAACAGAACATGTGATGAAAACGCAGAGAGTGATTACCTCTTTCCACATCAGTGTATATTGTTTAGTACCTTGGCAAGCACCCAGAAACTTGCTGCATATGAGTTCTCAATTGAGTGGGTAAATAAAGGTTGAATAAAATAAACGGATGGTCACAATCTCTGTCTTCAAATGTTGTACAGTAGAATTGTGAGACAGATAATCATCTCATGAGAATTCTGTCCTGATGTAGTTCTCATTGCGTTTCTTCCCGTTTGGAATGTAGCTGAACCTGTGTCCTCTGAGGTCAACAGCAGTGTCAGCTCAGATCATGTGATTTCATTTAGGAGCTAACCTCACACTCTCACCCAGGAATTGTAAGTGTTAGAAGAAGATATGTGACCACTGAAGCATGGAAAGAGAAACACAACATTTGACACTATTTGGTTACATTGAAGATGTTAGATTGGTTACATGAAAATTGAGTCACAGGAATCCTCTGACACCACTGAACATATTATCCTAAATGATTCTGGTAGAGTCTGTAGGCTGTACCACAACCGGTCGTGATTGGGAGTCCTATAGGGCGGTGCACAATTGGCCCAGCGTCGTCTGGGTTTGGCCGGTGTAGGCCGTCATTGTAAATATGAATTTGTTCTTAACTGACTTGCCTAGTTAATCAGTTCTCTCCAGAATTGCAACAACCACTCTGTTAAGAGTGCTGTAAATTGGAAGTGGCACTAGGATGAGATAGCATAGGCAGCATCTGAAATGACACCCTATCTCTTAAATTGTCCTATGGGAATAGCGTGCGGTTTTAGATTTACCCTCTAGACTTTCAATATACACTCCAATTACTATGTTCACCTTCGATTTCATTGTTTTTATGTCGTTTTCATAATTAAAAAGTAATTGAAAATAGTTGATATGCCAATATTGTTCTACATTTTGTTAGCATAAATATTTTCCCTCAAAGCTGCAATCCGTTGCAGATATTACAACAACAAAGACGTTACTTCAAACAATAAACACTGCTTTTTTCATTGCTCCAGAGATAGAAAGGCAGAGTATATAGTAAAATTGTGTTTGTTACCATGATGCTGGATGCTCAATTC
This sequence comes from Salvelinus namaycush, assembly GCF_016432855.1. Lineage (NCBI taxonomy): Eukaryota > Metazoa > Chordata > Actinopteri > Salmoniformes > Salmonidae > Salvelinus > Salvelinus namaycush. Next base: position 70,051,391 of record NC_052309.1, on the reverse strand, counting down.
CTCCAACCAAAAACAATAACAAATTCCCCTGGGGCAGCCAGTGGTGCTGTATCGCCTATTGCGGATCTCAGCTTTAAATCAGGAATAGTCACAATTGGATCAGTTATGTTTATTCCCAAGATCGGGAATATAGGGATCAGTCCCATCTTCCAATAAATACACAAATCACATCCTGTCTTTCTCCTAGTTGTCATGGAAACACAAGTATCTGAATTCAGACAGTGTTGTCTGTTGGGTGTTAGATAGAGTTGACTAATTGCTCTGACCTGATACAAAATTCTCTAATATGTCCTTGATGACTCTCCAGCAGACATACAGTAAATCGTCAACCAGTTCTTCTACCCAGGTACAACAGTTTGCATAGCTTCAGAGACTGATTCGATTTTTAGTGTGAAAAATCCTCAAAGATAAATAAATGCTGCTTAAACTGACTGACTTTGATGGGGATCTTTTTATTATGCTAATTAGATTAAGGCACGGGTGCGTCAATAGACTCTTAAGGATTCATCAAATTGATTGCGTCAGTGATTGCGTCAATGATTGCACGCTCTACCTAGTGCAGATGACTAAATGGAATATACTGTATATTATAATATTATATATTTTGAATATGCTAGCCGATATTACAAATACAATGGCAAAGCATACTGTGGTATTCTGTGTGCTGTAAATTGCATATCACTGATTGCATGTTCTTCCTAAACTGCAGATGAATGCTACGATCACAATGGCAAAGGAGACAGTGATATTCTGTGAGCTGTAATGAAGGTGCACTTTTGTCTGATTTCTCTGACATAGATGCTCAACTTTTTTTGTCCTAGAGCCTCACAATATACAGTCATAGCTCAATTTATTCATCAGCTCCATTGTCACTTTGCAGTGGTCTGTCCATAGCCCCAGGAAGTATTTTGGGGGTGGGGGTGCTACGTTTTTTTTTACCAATGTCTATATCGGTCCGCTACTTCAAGACTAATAAAGGCCCAGTGCACTACTTTTGATGTGGATGTTTTGTGTCTTTGCCGATAACTTTGCACCTTTTGATGGAAACGTTTGAGGACAGGGTTTTGTTCTTTCTGGATTCCATTCGAATGACAATCGCAGAGAAAGTGACAGGGCAACAACTCTTACAATTCCAACTATTGAATCTTGCAAGACACTGTTCGTAATTATACAACTACCTTTTTTGCCAAAGTGGAGATGCTGAAAGAAAGTGGAGATGCGCATACATACGTCAATATCGGCCAGCTAATACTAGTAAATGCTCGAGAAATTGGCCTATTCTAACCACTTTAGTGGATATCAACATAGTGTGCCTTTAGACCTCTGGGAGTTATTAAGGAATCGCTTCATGCAAAAGGCAGTGGAGATAATTGGCTTTAAAATATTGATGTCACTGAGATGCCATCTGCTGCACTACCTGATGTTGGCCTTGATTAATAGCCAAGAAAGAGAGCTATTACCTTAAGAAAGCTGGAATCACAGGGTGTACTCTTACAGGGTGTACTCTTACAGGGTGTACTCTTACAGGGTGTACTCTGGAGGCTTGGTTGGTCATTGAAGGACGAGTTGCCGCTCTATTTATTTCAAGCTGTTGCTACTTCACTGCTTCTACTGGCTTCTGCAGCCAATAAGAACATCCAGGGCCTGCAGCACTACCAATGCTTTTTCTAACAGTCCCAAATGAAACCTGTTGCTCTGACACCTCCTGGCAGTCTGTCTTTAGACTAAGAGAAACAAATTGCAGGAAATAATATTGATTCACTTAATTATTCAGAATGTTTTCGTCCAATACTAGAATGCTCCAGCACATACTGGGAATAAGAGCTCAGTATGGGGTTCTCCCTGTGTTTTGCTATGTGTGACTGTGACACATTGTGATGAAACACTAGCCCGCCAGCCAGTTCAATCGTGATACAAGTCAGTATTCGACGTCCATCTATATCTGTGGACGTCAGGAGATGATGTAGAAACCTACCACCAGGGGCAGTGAGTGCTGTTACCTTCAAGAAAGTTTTGGTTTTGTTAGGGCATTAACATCTGCCTCTTGTGAAAAATGTTTGAATCCAGTGATTGAAAGTTGTTTTTGAGTAGTTTTTTTAAGCCTATCCCAAACCTTAACCATTCCAAGTTCATACCTAACCTTAAGAATTTGGAGTTAATGCCGGAACGTAATCCTAACCTTAAACATTTGGAGTTAATGCCTGAACTTAATCCTAACCTTAAACATTTGGAGTTAATGCCTGAACTTAATCCTAACCTTAAACATTTGGAGTTAATGCATAAACTTAACCTTAAACACTTGGAAATGTGACATTTGGAACAACTTCGAAAGTTGACGTTTGATAAACAATGATGAACATCTGATTCTGACGTGAGACTGTGAGAGTTGGTAGAGCATGTAGCATAGTCCCCCTGCAATGGGGTTGATTAGGATAACAGTACATCTTGTAATTCCAAGATTTCTTTAGGTAATAGCTCTCCTTCTTGGCTATTAATCAGCTCCACATTACCTAATGTCAGACAGGAAAACACAATAACAAAGCAGAATGGGAAACTCCTGCAATCATTTGACTTTAAAAGAGCTGTCACAGGTATTAATACTGTATGATATCTACTTTCATAAAGATTGATGGACACTAATGAATTACATAAGAGAATACAAGCTTCAAAGATATTATGGTGAATTTTTAAATGAATGCAGCCCTTTGTTATACTGTTTCATTGTTTATGAGACATACAGTTGAAGTCGGAAGTTTACATACACTTAGGTTGGAGTCATTAAAACTCGTTTTTCAACCACTCCACAAATTTCTTGTTAACAAACTATAGTTTGGCAAGTCGGTTAGGACATCTACTTTGTGCATGACACAAGCAATTTTTCCAACAATTGTTTACAGACAGATTATTTCACTGATAATTCGCTGTATCACAATTCCAGTGGGTCAGAAGTTTACATACACTAAGTTGACTGTGCCTTTAAACAGCTTGGAAAATTCCAGAAAATGATGTCATGGCTTTAGAAGCTTCTGATAGGCTAATTGACATAATTTGAGTCAATTGGAGGTGTACCTGTGGATGTATTTCAAGGCCTACCTTCAAACTCAGTGCCTCTTTGCTTGACATCATGGGAAAATCAAAATAAATCAGCCAAGACCTCAGAAAATGAATTGTAGGCCTCCACAAGTCTGGTTCATCCTTGGGAGCAATTTCCAAATGCCTGAAGGTACCACGTTCATCTGTACAAACAATAGTACGCAAGTATAAACACCATGGGACCACGCAGCCATCATGGTGCTCAGGAAGAAGACGCATTCTGTCTCTTAGAGATGAACGTACTTTGGTGCGAAAAGTGTGAATCAATCCCAGAACAGCAGCAAAGGACCTTGTGAAGATGCTGGAGGAAACAGGTACAAAAGTATCTATATCAACAGTAAAACGAGTCCTATATCGACATAACCTGAAAGGCCGCTCAGCAAGGAAGAAGCCAATGCTCCAAAACCACCATAAAAAAAGCCAGACAACGCTTTGCAACTGCACATGGGGACAAAATGTCGTACTTTTTGGAGAAATGTCCTCTGGTCTGATAAAACAAAAATAGAACTGTTTGGCCATAATCACCATTGTTATGTTAGGAGGAAAAAGGGGGAGCCTTGCAAGCCGAAGAACACCATCCCAACCGTGAAGCACGGGTGGTGGCAGCATCACGTTGTGGAGGTGCTTTGCTGCAAGAGGGACTGGGGGACTTCACAAAATAGATGTCATCATGAGGGAGGATAATTATGTGGATATATTGAAGCAACATCTCAAGACATCAGTCAGGATGTTAAAGCTTGGTCGCAAATGGGTGTTCCAAATTGACAATGACCCCAAGCATACTTCCAAAGTTGTGACAAAATGGCTTAAGGACAACAAAGTCAAGATATTGGAGTGGCCATCACAAAGCCCTGACCTCAATCCTATGGAAAATTTGTGGGCAGAACTGAAAAAGCATGTGCGAGCAAGGAGGCCTACAAACCTGACTCAGTTACACCAGCTCTGTCACGAGGAATGGGACAAAATTCACCCAACATATTGTGGGAAGCTTGTGGAAGGCTACCCCAAATAATTGACCCAAGTTAAACAATTTAAAGGCAATGCTACCAAATACTAATTGAGTGTATGTAAACTTCTAACCCACTGGGAATGTGATAAAAGAAATAAATCATTCTCTCCACTATTATTCTGACATTTCACATTCTTAAAGTAAAGTGGTGATCCTATCTGACCTAAGACAGTTTTTAATCATAGTAAAAATTCCCTGAGTTTAAATGTGTTTGGCTAAGGTGTATGTAAACTTCCGACTTCAACTGTATATTTAAAACCAAATACTTTTAGACTTTTACTCAAGTAGTACTTTACAGGGTGACTTTCACTTTTACTTTAGTCATTTTCTATTAAGGTATCTTTACTTTTACTCAAGTATGACAATTTAGTACTTTTTCCACCACTGCATGTTTGAACCTTACACAACAAACATACAATAACTCTGTATCATGTCACGGAAATACATCATGTGTCACTGTACACATTTCAGATATCCAATATGATTGAAGAAATTGAATGCGTAACAGTCCACACATGTTATGTGACATTGCTTGCGATGAGTGGAGCACAGAAAATGGTGTCTGAAATATTTGACAGCTGTTATAGGATTTGAGGTTTTGCTCAATTTAGTTTTGATTTCGAGGTTGGTTCTGTTTGGGTGTGGTTTGCCTTGATTGGGATCATCCTTGTTAGTCAGGATGTTTTGCACCTCTCGCCTCGTTAGTTAGTCGTTACTTTGTGATATTTAAGAGCTGCTGGCCCAGTGGATTAATTGAGAGACATGAATAGCTCCCAAAGTCCTCCTTTGATCACAACAGTGTCTGAATTCCTGGATGGTATTCTAAATGCTATATGGCTGTGTTTACACAGGTAGGCCAATTCTGATAATATTTCACACATTTTTCTTTTGATCAATCCGGTCAGCTCTAAAAAAAGATTGGATGTGAAAAGATCTGATTTGATTTGTCAAAAGACCAATTAGTGGAAAAAATATCATAATTGGGCTGCCTGTGTAAACACAGCCTATGTGACACTTGGTGGTCTGCACCTGGTTAAAAAAATACTATAGTATACTATGGTATAAATACCATTATTTAACCCTTATTTTACCAGGTAAGTTGACTGAGAACACATTCTCATTTACAGCAACGACCTAGGGAATAGTTACAGGGGAGAGGAGTGGGGATGAATGAGCCAATTGTAAACTGGGGATAATTAAGTGACCGTGATGGGATGAGGGCCAGATTGGGAATTTAGCCAGGACACAGGGGTTAACACTCCTACTCTTACGATAAGTGCCATGGGATCTTTAGTGACCACAGAGAGTCAGGACACCCGTTTAACGTCCCATCTGAAAGACGACACCCTACACAGGGCAATGTCCCTAATCACCGCCCTGGGGCATTGGGATTTTTTCACAAGAGGCAGGCAGAGGAAAGGGTGCCTCCTACTGGCCCTCCAACACTGTAGTGTAGTGTTTTTGCAGACTTTACTGTAATATTCACTGTATTGTTTTTGCGGACTAATACTATAGTATTTACAGTTAACTATAGTATAAATACTGTAGTAAAATAACTGTAGTATAATGTAATGTGTATTGCGAATTGTAGTAGTATTTGTAGTAGTAGTACTGTAGTAGTATTTACTGTAGTAGTATTTACTGTAGCGTTTTTGGGGACTGTACTATACTGTAGTGTTTTTGCAGACTGTAGTATATTGTAGTATGTACTGTAGTGTTATTGCGGACATATTAGGAAACCAACCAGAGAAATACTAAAAGAGCACATTTTCTGAGTTTAGAGCTTCTGCTCTTTTCTAGAAGCTGTAGGGAACACAATATGGCAAATTGCGATTATGGGGGAGTGGAATGAGCAGGGCATATGCAAATTAAATAGACACTGTGGTTTTTACTATAGCAGTGTCTTTGCGGACACTACAGTCTTTTTTTGGCAGATATCTACTGTAGTATTTAGCATAGTATTTTTCATTATACTTCAACAGTCTATAGTAAGTATTACACATGAGCGAGGGATTCTACATTCTACATTCTGTAGCATAGTGTTCTACAGTATACTAGAGTTTACTATACAATTATATAGTAAGTAATGTAGTATTCTATAGTAAACTGAAGTATTGTTTCATGTGGGCATGATAATATCATTTTGAAGAATTTGTTCCATGTGAGTTTCTGTTATGTGAGTTTCCATGAACAAAAAAAGACATACAGGGTAATGAAAGCAAATGTTTTTCAGAATAATATGAGTTTAATTTGTTTTATTTTTGAGACTGGTAAAAGGTTAACATGATTGTCAAAGACAGGAAATACAACAGGAAATAAAACAGACAGAGAGCCTGGTGTTACCTACTTATGTCAATAGATGTATTGGACGGAGCACAAGGTACAACCCAATAAATACAGATCATTACATTATTTTTTATGGCCTGTAATAAACCTTCTGCTGATCTAGTGTTCTAGAAAACACAAAGGACACTGCAAGTCAGACCTCTTTACAAAACCACAAAACCATATCCTCGAGGATTAAGGACATATCCTACTGAGGTTGACAATATTCACAAAGCCCTGTTTGCTGTAAGAAGCTAAAGAAGCCCACAAATTCATCACCAACCCCCTGAAGCCACACTGAACCACAATCGCCCACCCGTCTGAGAGGCTGCCTACCCGCATTCGAGAGGAAAATTATTTTCCAAGGAGCAGCGCTAACCCAGATGTACCTGCAATAAAATATAGCACTACTTTGGGAACGGTTGTCTCATTGAAGCCTGAGCATGAATGTAAGTGTGCAAATCGTTCAAAAAAGAAGTAGGAGGATAGGATACATTGAATATGCGACTTCACAGTTGATGTGAGATTAGACCTACATGTTTTCTACTTGCTGTTTTCTATGTTATATTCTTTCAGTCACTGAGGGCTTTATGTGCAAGAAAAACAAAACACCCTGCCCACACACTGTTTATTTTTTGATGACTGAGATCTTATCTCAGCTTGAATACCACTGGATTCAAGGTAAATATCCTTTCACTGAATCTTACCATCCACACAGTTAACTAAAGGAACCATTCTGTTACCAATACTTCAGACAATGCAGAGAGAAACTTGTTTCAAGGACAGCCAAGAGGTGCTGCTGAATAATGTAGAGGAGTTTTCAACTTTTCTTGGCCAGTGACCCCCACTCAGGTAAATCGGCGACCCAGGGACCCCCATTATATGTTAGCAAAAAAACAAAAAATCATGCCTTGAGTAGAAGTAATCAACATTTTGAAATGAATAGATTTGGTAGACAGTTTCATTATTTTGACCTCCCCACAGTTCATTGGAAGAGGAAATGTAAACTCTAACATGGTCTATCAGCTAAAACCATAAAGGTATCTTGCGGCATAGAGACAATTTTCACAGTTGTAGAGCACATTTTTCAAAAACATTCCATTGAACTGAGAGAAAATGTTATAGTTTTAAAGCTAATTTCCAGGAATTCCATATAGTTTGACATGGAGCTGAGAGATAATGTTGCAGTTTTAAAGCTAATTTCTTGCAATTTTATACATTTTGCCATGGCTAATGCCGTGTACCTCTGCTCAAACATCAGAACAAAATCAAAGATGGTATTATAAAACAAGATATATAGTTCAATTATTTTCTGCATGCTTTCTATCTGGTTTTGGTCTTTTAAGTTGACACTGAAAGAGTTTTTCATCCCAAAAATGACCACTTAGACTATAGAGAAAAAAAGTGAAATTAGCTCCATTGACTGTAATTTCCTCTGTATTCAAGGGATAGTTTGAGATTTTGCAGGAAGCCCTTTATCTACTTTCCCAGAGTAGGATGATCAGGAACAGCTAGCATGATAACTGTTCCTGTTATTGCGGAACCCCTGCAATACCGCCGCAGGCCCCAGTTTGAAAACCCTTGATGTAGAGCACTGCAAAGCACAAACAAGACAGATTGGAAGATCTTACAGCTTTCCCGAACATGAAAGGTAGACTAGTAATCAAATGGGATGTTCTTGATTAATGTGCAACAACAGGATATATTTTTGTTTGATACCCACTCGCATATTGATTCCTAATAACTGATATTTTCATGACGCTCAGATATATTTTCAATCACATGCTTCTGGTGTAACAGGTGCAGCTGTCACCCCCCTGAATATGCTTCACATCCCAACTGATAAGGATCTGTGTAGACAGGGTGCATTGGAGGGATGGTTCTTCTGTCACTCTGAGGAATGATACATGTGAGAGGACCTGAATTTTGGTTGTATTTCCCAGAATACATGACTTAACAACAGATGGGTTTCACTAGTTCCTCTTATACCATAGACATCACCATACCATAGTTACCCCAATCTACAGTCTACCATTTATTTACACCAATCAGGGCCACACTGCTGACAGGAAACATAACCCACTGAGCACACAACATTGTTTCAATGGAATTTCTCAATGTATTGTGATGTGGAATCTACAGGGTAAATACATTGGATTTGCAAAAAGTCAAGGGGTCATTTTCCACCACAGGATTGTCATCATGGTTACCAATTTTTAACAGTAGACAAACCTTGTATAAAATATGTTGAATTAGTACCTTTGAAACAATGTCAGATGTTCAACGTTATATATCCACTATCAGAAAAAAAACTATAAGTTCAGCAGCACCTCCTCCTGGAAAGTTGATCTTTCTACAGCTATCCATTTGGTCTCGCATCCAGGTTTTTTTTGTGATTGACTACAACCAATGTGCTATTGTGAGAATTATTATTAAGAGATCTCTTAATAGCTATTCCAATGGTAGGTTGAACAGAGCAAATGAAATGTAACTATACTTTAGTCATATATCAAATCAAATCAAATTGATTTATATAGCCCTTCTTACATCAGCTGATATCTCAAAGTGCTGTACAGAAACCCAGCCTAAAACCCCAAACAGCAAGCAATGCAGGTGTAGAAGCACGGTGGCTAGGAAAAACTCCCTAGAAAGGCCAAAACCTAGGAAGAAACCTAGAGAGGAACCAGGCTACGAGGGGTGGCCAGTCCTCTTCTGGCTGTGCCGGGTGGAGATTATAACAGAACATGGCCAAGATGTTCAAATGTTCATAAATGACCAGCATGGTCAAATAATAATAATCACAGTAGTTGTCGAGGGTGCAGCAAGTCAGCACCTCAGGAGTAAATGTCAGTTAGCTTTTCATAGCCGATCATTAAGAGTATCTAGAGAGGTATCTAGAGAGTTGAAAACAGCAGGTTTGGGACGGGTAGCACGTCCGGTGAACAGGTCAGGGTTCCATAGCCGCAGAAAGAACAGTTGAAACTGGAGTAGCAGCACGGCCAGGTGGACTGGGGACAGCAAGGAGTCATCATGCCAGGTAGTCCTGAGGCATGGTCCTAGAGCTCAGGTCCTCCGAGAGAGAGAAAGAAAGAGAGAAAGAGAGAATTAGAGAGAGCATACTTAAATTCACACAGGACACCGGATAAGACAGGAGAAGTACTCCAGATATAACAAACTGACCCTAGCCCCCCGACACATAAACTACTACTGCAACATAAATACTGGAGGCTGAGACAGGAGGGGTCAGGAGACACTGTGGCCCCATCCGATGATACCCCGGACAGGGCCAAACAGGAAGGATATAACCCCACCCACTTTGCCAAAGCACAGCCCCCACACCACTAGAGGGATATCTTCAACCACCAACTTACCATCCTGAGACAAGGCCGAGTATAGCCCACAAAGATCTCCGCCACGGCACAACCCAAGGGGGGGCGCCAACCCAGAGATGAAGACCACGTCAACGACTCAACCCACTCAAGTGAGGCACCCCTCCTAGGGCCGGCATGGAAGAGCACCAGTAAGCCAGTGACTCATTCCCTGTAATAGGGTTAGAGGCAGAGAATCCCAGTGGAGAGAGGGGAACCGGCCAGGCAGAGACAGCAAGGGCGGTTCGTTGCTCCAGAGCCTTTCCATTCACCTTCACACTCCTGGGCCAGACTACACTCAATCATATGACCCACTGAAGAGATGAGTCTTCAGTAAAGACTTAAAGGTTGAGACCGAGTCTGTGTCTCTCACATGGGTAGGCAGACCATTCCATAAAAATTGAGCTCTATAGGAGAAAGCCCTGCCTCCAGCTGTTTGCTTAGAAATTATAGGGACAATTAGGAGGCCTGCGTCTTGTGACCGTAGTGTACGTGTAGGTATGTACGGCAGGACCAAATCGGAAAGATAGGTAGGAGCAAGCCCATGTAATGCTTTGTAGGTTAGCAGTAAAACCTTGAAATCAGCCCTTGCCTTAACAGGAAGCCAGTGTAGGGAGGCTAGCACTGGAGTAATATGATCAAATTTTTTGGTTCTAGTCAGGATTCTAGCAGCCGTATTTAGCACTAACTGAAGTTTATTTAGTGCTTTATCCGGGTAGCCGGAAGGTAGAGCATTGCAGTAATCTAACCTAGAAGTAACAAAAGCATGGATTATCATCAATGATATATCATCAACGATCATCAATTGGCTTAAAAAGCATTTGCAAAATCATCAACAGCTAGTTTCAATTCAGCCCAGGGTTCAACTAAAAACAGACAATAAATATAAAGTTTCAAGATTTGGTTGATTTCAAATGTAATCTTCAAGTTCATCATTTATAATTGATATGTTGGATTCACATCTCCATCTAAACCAAAATTCAAAGTTAAAGAATAGGACTAAATCAAATCAAACTTTAAAAGCACTTTAAATACATTTTGATTTGATTTAGTCATATTCTTTAAATGTTGATATTTACAGTGATGTGAAAAAGTAATTGTCCCCTATCTAATTTGCTCTACTTTTGCATATTTCTGATACTGAATGTTATCTGATCTTCAACCAAAACATTATGTTAGATGAAGGGAACCTGAGTGAACAAATAACACAACAATTACATACTTATTCCATTTATTTCATTAAATAAAGTTATGCCACACCCAATGCATCTGTGTTAAAAGGCAATTGCCCCCTTACACTCAATAGCTGGTTGTGCCACCTTAAGCTGCAATGACTCCAACCAAACACTTCTTGTAGTTGTTGATTAGTCGCTGTGGAGGAATTTTGTACCACTTTCCATGCAGAACTGCTTTAACCCAGCGACATTTGTGGGTTTCAAGCATGAACTGCTCATTTCAAGTCCCACCACAACATCTCAATAGGGATTAGGTCTGGACTGACTAGGTCATTCCAAAACTTCAAATTTGTTGCTTTTCAGACATTTTCATGTAGACTTGATTGTGTGTTGTGGATCATTGTCTTGCTGCATGACCTAGCTGAGCTTCTGCTTCAGCACACAGACGGATTGCCTGACATTCTCCTGTAGAATTCTCTGATATAGAGCAGAATTCGTAGCTCCTTCAATTAAGGCAAGTCGTCCAGGTCCTGAGGTAGCAAAGCATCCCCAAACCATCGCACTACCACCACCATGCTTGACAGTTGGTATAAGGTTCTTACTGTGAAATGCATTGTTTGGTTTTCTACCAGCCAAAAAGTTGACTCAAGTTTGTCAAAAAGCATCTGGAAGCACCTGGATGATGATCCAGACTCTTGGAAGAATGTTCTATGGACAGATGATTCAAACATATACCTTTTCAGATGAAATGGGTCCTATTATGCCTGGTCACTTACACTATGTACTTTTAATGTTATCTCAACTGCAATCCAGGTCATTTGGTTGTGCTATTAGATGAAGCACAGTGATAACACATTACGTTTTTGTATAAATACAAAATATCTGACATTGTATTTACATTTGAACTTTGTTGTGCTTTTAAATGGTTGAAAGCGCAGTGATAATACATTTACATAATGACAACTAATTTAAAAATCGGACAGTTTTTCCATTGTAATTTGGCTGTGCTTTTAGAGGGTTGGAAGTGATAACAAATTGGGAATTCAACAAACTTCTGGCTGTCTTTTTGAGTGGGTGAATAAAGGTTGAAATCTCATTGATCAACGTCAATCTAATATTACCCACATTTCCATGTTGAAATTATGTGGTATGCTCAGGGGGAAGCTACAGAGTGCCTTTATTCTGTTTGCTCAGATGAAACTAGATCCAAATGAGTAATCCTATAACTAATGTCACTTTGTGACAATCGACAATTATGTTCTGTTTTCCAAATGTTTGAGGGTGAGGAGGTCTAGCGTAACAGCTAAGGGAGCTAAATGAAGGTGACTAAGCACACCATTATGCAAATGAACTTAGTTTGCCAATGAACATGGTTTCTTTCTGTCAATCCTTTGCGTAATGCTTAGCTTCCTTGGTCATATTTTATCAGTGAAAAATATTACTCAGAATGTATTTACCTTAATAATCTTTCATTGATGGCATCCGATGTATTTCAAGGAATTGAATTATTGTGAGTGCTACAATCATGCTAGTGACACACTAGCCTGACTAATTCATAACCATGACAGCATGAGCAGCACTTCCCCAATCTGTCATGAAATGGTCAACAAATGAGCCTTCTTTATGGAGAGAAAAAAAAAACACCATTCTTGTGAACGTGCCCAACAACACCCATCCCTTTGTTTTTACACTGCTGCTACTCGCTGTTCATTATCTATGCATAGTGACTAGCTACATGGAAAAAAAATACCTACTAACCTGTACCCACGCACATTGACTCGGTACCGGTAGCCCCTGTATATAGCCTCATTATTGTTATTTTATTGTGTTACTTTTTAAAATCTTTTTTACTTAATTTAGTAAATATTTTATTAACTCGGCATGTTTGTTTGGTTCCCTGTTCTCTCTCTCTCTCTCTCTAAATAAAAATGTTTTTCTGTAGAATGTAACAGCCAACCCATACAGCCAGCATGTGTACTCTACTTTGACAATATATTATGGTAGCATGGCCACAGACATGATTTGAAACCAGTGTTTGTTTGGTTCCCTGTTCTCTCTCTCTCTCTCTCTCTCTAAATAAAAATGTTTTTCTGTAGAATGTAACAGCCAACCCATACAGCCAGCATGTGTACTCTACTTTGACAATATATTATGGTAGCATGGCCACAGATATGATTTGAAACCAGTGTTTGTTTGGTTCCCTGTTCTCTCTCTCTCTCTCTCTAAATAAAAATGTTTTTCTGTAGAATGTAACAGCCAACCCATACAGCCAGCATGTGTACTCTACTTTGACAATATATTATGGTAGCATGGCCACAGATATGATTTGAAACCAGTGTTTGTTTGGTTCCCTGTTCTCTCTCTCTCTCTCTCTCTAAATAAAAATGTTTTTCTGTAGAATGTAACAGCCAACCCATACAGCCAGCATGTGTACTCTACTTTGACAATATATTATGGTAGCATGGCCACAGATATGATTTGAAACCAGTGTTTGTTTTGTTCCCTGTTCTCTCTCTATATATATATAAATAAAAATGCATATGTTTATTATACCTGTTGATACAGGGCTCATATGTGAAACTATTCTAACTGAACATTTTGATTCACAGTGGCACTGATTCCGACTGGGAGCCCCCAGCACCGCCCCCAGCGCCAACTTGTTCATCCAGCCGGACCCCTGCTGTCTCTGGGCCATCTACCGGTGTGAAGGCACCGACAAAGAAGCGGAAGAGGGGAAGTGTGCCACCTGCTAGAGAAGGGACAGAAGGGCGTTGGCACACTGTCCTGGAAGATGATGTGGAGCCACCCCAGCCAACTTTCCGACCGAAAAGGGAGCCTGGACCTCAGGTGAACTCGAGCACAACATACAGCCCACTTGAGCTTTTCCAGTTGTTTTTCACCCATTCTGTTGTAGGTTCACTCGTGTCTAACACGAATAAGTTTGGGAAGAAGAAGCAGGCAGGCAAAAAGGTAGCATGGAAGCCCGTATCCATGTCAGACTTTTACTGCTACCTTTCACTGGTCATCTACATGGGGCTGGTGAAGCTGAAAAGCCTGACTGACTACTGGAAGACGTCATCACTCTACCAACTGCCTTTCCCCATGACTGTTATGTCCTGCAAAAGGTTTCTGGTTGTTTCACAGGCGCTTCACATCAGTGACCCAAAGGTTGATGAAGAGAATGACAAGAAGAAAGGCACAGCAACGTTTGATAGACTGTGCAAAATCAAACCTCTCTACTCCAGCATTGTTGAGGCCTGCAAGACCTACTTTCAGCCAGCCCAGAACCTGTCAATCGATGAGAGGATGGTAGCCTCAAAGGCCAGAATTGGCCTCAAACAATACATGCGTAACAAGCCAACCAAGTGGGGTTACAAGCTGTTTGTTTTGGCTGATTCTGTGTGTGCCTATGTAACGGATGTGAAATGGCTAGCTAGTTAGCGGGTACGCGCTAGTAGCGTTTCAATCAGTTACGTCACTTGCTCTGAAACCTAGAAGTAGGGTTGCACCTTGCTCTGCAAGGGCCGTGGCCTTTGTGGAGCGATGGGTAACGATGCTTCGTGGGCGACCGTTGTTGATGTGTGCAGAAGGTCCCTGGTTCGCGCCGAGGTCGGGGCGAGGGGACGGTTTAAAGTTATACTGTTACATTGATGCTGTTGACCCGGATCACTGGTTGCTGCGGAAAAGGAGGAGGTTGAAAGGGGGGTGAGTGTAACGGATGTGAAATGGCTAGCTAGTTAGCGGGTACGCGCTAGTAGCGTTTCAATCAGTTACGTCACTTGCTCTGAAACCTAGAAGTAGGGTTGCACCTTGCTCTGCAAGGGCCGCGGTCTTTGTGGAGCGATGGGTAACGATGCTTCGTGGGCGACCGTTGTTGATGTGTGCAGAGGGTCCCTGGTTCGCGCCCGGGTCGGGGCGAGGGGACGTACTAAAGTTATACTGTAACACCTACACATGCAATTTCTTTGTCTATGAGGGGAAGAACACTTGTTCGACTGGTAAAGGACTTAGCTATGACTCTGTGATGGAGTTATTGGATTTCCAACTGCTGGGGAAGGGCTACAAACTATTTGTGGATAACTTCTACACAAGCCCTACCCTGTTCACAGACCTGAGGAAGCAGGAAGTGTGGGCTTGTGGCACCATTCGCACCAACAGGGTGGGCTTTCCGAAGACCAAGGTGAACGACATGCCTAAGCGGGCTGAGCGGGGGGCCATGCGATGGATCCGTGAAGATGGCCTGCTTTTTGTAAAGTGGATGGATACCAGGGAAGTCGTGATGTGTTCAACTATACACAAGTCCTTCAATGGGGATCATGTTGCCCGGCGTATCAAGGATGGTACTGGGAATTGGACCACCAAAAATGTCCCCATTCCAACTGCAGTGAAGGACTACAACAAGAGCATGGGAGGTGTGGACCTATCAGATGCGCTGATAGGCTATTACAATGTTTTGCATAAGACAATGAAATGGTACAAAACCTTCTTCTATCATTTCGTCGACATTGCTGTGGTGAATGCATTCATCCTACACAAGGAAATGGCTAAGAGCTGTGGAAAGCCCTTCCTCACACAGAAAGCCTTCAGAGAGCAGCTCATCAAGGAGCTTGCTGGCTACAGCACCACTGCACCAAGCCCTGTCCCTTCTGCTCCTGCCACAAGTGTTCATCTGCCCAGATATATTTGTGCAGACATGGATGTGCCTAAGGGCCAAAAGGGCACAGCATGGAGGCGTTGCTGTGTTGTTTGCAAGATGAAGTCGCCCATCACATGCACCACATGCTCGGTGACCCTCTGCTTTACATCAGAAAGAGACTGCTATAGCATCTGGCATCGACAGCAGAATATTGTGTAGAGCTTTGGCAAAGTGGGTGGGGTTATGTTATATCTGGAGTACTGTTCCTGTCTTATCCTGTGTGAATTTAAGTATGCTCTCTCTTTCTCTCCTTCTTTCTCTGAGGACCTGAGCCCCAGGACCATGCGTCATGACCTCCTGGCATGATGACTCCTTGCTGTCCCCAGTCCACCCGACCTTGCTGCTGTTCCAGTTTCAACTGTTCTGCCTGCGGCTATGGAACCCTACCTAAACTGTTCATTTTTACTCTTGAGGTGCTGTCCTGTTGCACCCTCTACAACCACTGCGATATCTACCCGGCACAGCCAGAAGAGGACTGGCCACCCCTCATAGCCTGGTTCCTCTCTAGGTTTCTTCCTAGGTTTTGCCTTTCTAGTTTTTCCTAGCCACCGTGCTTCTACACCTGCATTGCTTGCTGTTTGGGGTTTTAGGCCGGGTTTCTGTATAGCACATTGAGATATTAGCTGATGTAGGAAGGGCTATGTAAATACATTTGATTTGATAGAGGACTGAGGGTCTTCCAAATATTAAAAGTGTGTAAATAGTCACCCATGTTATTTTGTAAATGTATATTTTATTTATTTTTTTGAATTTTTTTTATAAAAAAAAATTACAATATTTTTTTTTATTAAAAAAATTCCAACATTTTTTTTTTCATATTTTTTTCTCAATTTTTTTGGGGGGGGGGTGTTAGAATACCATTTTGGTATTTTGTATATAGTTATTTGTTTCAGAATGTATACCTTCACCAATTTGGCCACTTGGGTACATTTGGGCTACTTGTGTGGGACACCTGGGTGACCTCATGATAAATGTCATGTAGCACACTCATTTTGGAAGTTATCATTCTGAAACTTTGCACAAGTACTGTTGCCTTCTTATGTTTTCCACTGAAATTGTTCCCATATTCATATCTAGATGTTTGTTTTATCTTGTTCATTTTAATTATGATGATACAACAATTAAAATGAAAAAACATATGGTTTTTTTCATTGTATTATCAAAACCAGATCTATTGTGTTATAATCTCCTACATTCAATTCACATTTACACAAACTTCAGAGTGTTTTCTTTCAAATGGTACCAAGAATATGCATATCCTTGCTCCTGGGCCTGAGCTAGAGACAGTTAGATTTGGGTATGTCTTCAGACGGAAATTGAAAGGGGGGGGGTATTCCCAAGAGGTTATTAAGGGCTTGTAATTAAGCATTTCAAGGTGAGGTCTACAGCGGTTGTAGTCGGGCGCATGTGACAAATACAATTTTATTTTATCCTCTTTGGCCTCCCTCAAAGATTTCACATTCAACGTTATGCTGCCCTCTGTTGGACAAAGTATGAATGCATCGTGGTAAAGACAGGTCTCATGACTATTCCTTGAGTAACAGGAACGATTTACCAGAGGTGTATTCATTACGGAAACCGTTAACCGTTTAAGACCCAAACAAAAGCAAAACAAGAGTTTCTATTGGACAAATTCAGTTAGGTCCCTCCACATTTTGTTCCGTTTAAGAAACGTTTTGCAACAGTATCGGCGTAATGAATATGCACCAGCACAACACTGAAGTTACAGTTTGCTGTACTCCGGCTATATTGCTCATGTTGGTTTTGTCTCAGCTGTTTGGAATTATTTCTATGGGTGGTGCTCAATAACTGCTAAGGTCTTCTTGAAAACAGACATTACTGATGAAATGTTGACAATAAAAAGACACCTTTCAATTCAACAGCCAAGGTCGATAAGGCCACCCTGAGAGAATTCAAAGCTGGAACTGCGTAGCAAAGGCCCTGATGGATGTGTTGGGGAACAACATAATACACATCAACATCATGGAAATCAACAAGTGTATTTGTGTTCATTCCATTTACCAAGCACTGCCAATTTAACTAGTCAATAGCACAATACAACCAACTCTGTATTGAGTACCTGCTGTTTTTCAGTTGTCATGATGATGCAGACAAGAGTCTACTTGTTTTGACTAGCTAGTAACATTAGCATTTCATTACACCCGTTATAACATCTGCTAAACCGTGTACTAGACCAATAAACTTTGATTTAAATATGTTGGATTATATAATGGCCTTCCTTTTTTATTCTTAATTGGCAAAGCTTGGGCTGAGACTGTTCTCTCTAACCCATAGAAATTGAATCGCATTCTAGATCTGTTCTCCAAACTTCATTCCTCTCCAGTTATATCATCCTCCTGTATATATGCCTTGGACATAGAACGTGCTTCAGAAACAAATACATCTTTAAAATAATTTATTCAAGAAACATTGATGCTGAGGTTAAATGTCCATGATCAACATAGAAAATATGTACATAGAGAGCCATCGGTAAAAAGGACAGAAAGCCTGTCTAGAATGATGTGCTGAGTAGAGAGAAAGCAGTGATACTATTCAATATATATCTCGATGAAAGTCCCAGACTGTTCATTAGTTGGGATCAGTGATTCTGGACATTAGAGTTCTGCTGGAGGGTTCCATCGATGTAGCACAGTTGCTAGTTGATTACTGGTGGTAGCAGCTTGGGCTCAGACACTGTGGTCTGGGTTTATGATAGGCTGCAGGAAGACTGTTTGGAGGACTCTCTTTCCTATGGTAAAAAGTAAGATATTAGTACAGGCAAAAGTCAACTTAATTCAAGACAAAGAATCCTTAGTGAGAGGCTTGTCTCACCATTTACGGTAAATATTCAACATGGGGAGCAAAAAAAAATTGATCATTTAATAGGTCCATCAGATAAAATACACATTAAGTAGTACTTCAAAGTTGTCTCATTCATTTTCTCCGTAGCTGATCTTTAAATGCACCCAGTGAGGATGATGAAGGAATATAGGGGACGCCATAGATGCAATGTACCTAGGTCAGGTCCTGTCCTGTTAGCATGCTACTGACGCCTAAGTTTTCTGGATACCTGTTGTCTCCGCTGCTGGCGTCTGTACTCTTCTTCACTAGCAGCAAGGGCCTGAGCCAGAGCCAGATCCTCCTGCTCCTGAGGGCTGAGACAGACACAAACACTTCTATGTCACACAGAGGAATGCATCATCATCATCAAACTGGAGAGAGCATGCAAGAGGCACAACGACACACTCACCAGAAAGATGGGTGGATAACAGACACACACATACAGTCAGTCACAGGTCTGAGGAGCAGCAACACACATCATAAGGTGAAGAAACACTGAACTGTGGGCACCACTGTACTTAATTTATGAAGTCATCATGGACAAGAAAGATGGGCTAAACAGTGGAATGTCAAACCTATTAATATTGTGTTTTCCTATAGTAACCAAATAGCCTGCGTTTCAGCTAGAGCAAACACATAGCAATAGGAGCTAGTGAAGAAAAACAATAGGTAACTGGGTTGTCTTGATGGCATCTGGACATGATTATAGCCTATATTATATGTTGGTGATGCTGGATTATGGGATTTAATGGGGATTGTTTATTACCTGAGCGTTGGCTGTTGGACTGTGCTGCGTGCCGACTCAGCCAAGGACATCTCCAGCGCTCTTTGTAAGGCCTGCTCCTCAGTCTACAATCACACCATGCAGATAAACACTTACAGGATGTTCTTTATTTTCTTCTTGGAATCTTAATGAATAAAACAGGAGCAGACTATAGAATCTCAATGAATAAAACAGGAGCAGACTATAGAATCTCAATGAATAAAACAGGAGCAGACTATAGAATCTCAATGAATAAAACAGGAGCAGACTATAGAATCTCAATGAATAAAACAGGAGCAGACTATAGAATCTCAATGAATAAAACAGGAGCAGACTATAGAATCTCAATGAATAAACAAGAGCAGACTATAGAATCTCAATGAATAAAACAGGAGCAGACTATAGAATCTCAATGAATAAAACAGGAGCAGACTATAGAATCTCAATGAATAAAACAGGAGCAGACTATAGAATCTCAATGAATAAACAAGAGCAGACTATAGAATCTCAATAAATAAAACAGGAGCAGACTATAGAATCTCAATAAATAAAACAGGAGCAGACTATAGAATCTCAATGAATAAAACAGGAGCAGACTTTAGAATTATTCAGAGAAGAGAGTTTACAGTAGTTTCAATCAAGTGGTGTAAGAGTGTTAGGCATACCAGGCCAGCCTGAAAGGATGCCGAAGTAGGTACTACATTCTGTGCTGGAGGGGGCCGCATGGCCGGAGCTGGACTATAAATGGCCTGAGCACTGCTGTGATAGAATCAAAAACAATAATGCTCAGTGCGGTTATAGAGTCAACAACTCAACACTTTCTAGAAAGCACAGCGGTAACAGGTAAGAGCAGTTCTGTGGAGAAAAAAAAAAGTCACATCCTTTTCATGTGTAGTATATTTCACTGACAATAAAAACAACATGTCAATTCATTCATCCCATGTGTTTTAGTGAGAATATGCCTCTCATGAATTTACAGAACAAACTGTGCTTGCCAATATCACTTGTTTATTTATGTAAGCTTCATGTGGGTCTTCAGTGTGGCGTTTCGAAAATCAATACATGAGGATCCTCACCGACTACTCTGGGTCCTAGCATTCCCATTATAAACGGGCCTAGAACTTCCTCTACTGCCTGAAGTGGAGGCACTGCTAGAGGATGCTCCATGGGACCGCATGAAAGCAGCGAATCTGAAAGAAATCCAATGTAATCATCATTATACCGCAAAAGCTCACAATGTGCACAACAATCAATAAATGTCATCAGGTGGAGGGAAATATTTACCCAGATTTGGAGACTGGTTTGTCTTCAGGCTTACAGTCATGGTCTAGTGGATGTCGGTGTTTAAGACAATAATTCATGTGGCACTGGTCACATGTCACTCGGATCATTTCTTTCTGCTTGCAGCCTCCTTTCGAGCATTTGTTTGTAAATATCTACAATAAAAAAAGGTTGGTTAGCTTAGATTAGGCATAGCTACTTCACTTTAACCATGTTCAGTTTGTGTAAATGGTCCTGTAGAGAAGCCTATCAACCATACCTTTCTCTTGTTCTGAGCAGGGTCCGACTGGCAATCGCGATCGATGTGCTCCCCAACCTTGATGTCTGGCATTTCCCCTCTCTTGATGGGGATCGGGGTGTTGCACAGAGGACACACAGGGACCTGGATATCCTGGGGACAGAATCAAGCAGAGAGCTGTATTAAAGCTCTGTTTTGGATCAATAGACAACATGCAGACAACTAATATGGTTGAACAGCAAACATTCATTTCTACATACTAACTGCACTTTACAGGAACTTTGCTTTAATTCTAACATACAATGCTGCTAATTTATTTAAAATGTACCTTCTTGTAGGATGACATGCATTTGTGATTTGCATAGGTTATGTGGTCTTTACAAAAAATCTCTTCACAGGCATCACATCTCAATGGTAGGAAATCTGTCAGATATAAGAAATATGTCAAGGGGTTTATTCCATGGCAAAGGATCATCCATATGAATGTAGATAAATGAAATTCTCACTATCACTCTTCAATCATGATAATGGGTAGTGCAGCCCATGACAATTGGTTGTGGAGGACTTTGGACTTAAACCACAACTATTGACAGATACCAAAGCCATACTAGAAAGGACAGGAAGAGAACACAAACAACAGGCTCTGTATTGGCAGGGTCCCAGAGGCTTTGCGGTAGTAAATGGAGATAGCGTTACATAACCAACCACTCACCCAGCTGCTTGCAGGAGTTTTCAGAGCAATGCTCTCCTAGAACTGGAAACTCCATGGCACTATGGTGATACACCCTTCAATTGAAAGATACATAGATAAGCTAGGATCATTCATAAACAATGTTTGTTTACCTGTGACAGGTTATCTAAATACACTAACTTCATTTTTCACTTCATTTTTTAAGAACAGTAGATTCAGCATATCAATTTTAGGCTATTTAAAAGGTCCCTTTGTTTACGTGCTTCCCTTTCAACTAACGTTAGTTACGCTTATGTAACAGGCATATTATGGACGTGTACAGTCAGTGGAAGAATGTCCACTGACAGATAGTTAGCTAACGTTAGCTACCCATCTAGATGTAGGTAGCTAGGACTTCCTATGATAACAAATGCTGAATCATGCCATCGCTTCTTGCTACCTACAATTTGCCATTTTGACTAATGTTAGCTAACTAGCTAAGTTATTTTGGGGTATCTAGCAGCAGTCTTCCTCTCTACTAGCAGCCAGCTAGCTAGCTACTTATCATGGCTAATTAGCTAGCTGGTAACGTTAGCTAGGCCAGCTCCTCCCTGTACAATCGCTCGAGGCCATAAATGCAATTACCTAGCAGACAAATGTTAGTATTGTCTGTGTTTAAGCTACCTAACGTTAAACTAGTGAGTTATTTATGGAATACCATTGATGAGCTTGTTCCTGGTTTACAGGCCAATAACAAAATGAAGCTAGCTTGCTTGCTGATAAGCTAACGTTGTTAGTTGGCATCCTAGACAACTACTGTAACGTTAACATTAGGTCGTTACTGGTAGTTAACTAACGTTTAAGTTACTAATTTTACTTTACTTTAATTCGAAACGGATAATATTTAGCAAAAATATATTTGGGACGATTGTTTACCATCACGAACGTTAGCTAGTTAGCTAACACTAAGCGAATATGGATTGGAGACACCCTTCCTGCCCTGACGTTGCCTTGGTTTAGTTGGCTGACTAGCTAGCTAGATACGATAGCTAACAGCAAACCATAGTAAATTGAAAAATACATGCAACAATAGGCGACTCCTCTCACTTACCCAGAGACTTGGTTCAACCAGACAGCTCTATTTGATTATTCTTCCTCCTCTTGCTTTGAAATTAACGTTAAACTGTGAGGAAGCGAGTGGCTAGCAAGCTCTCTTGACAGCCAGTTACATCGAAGCGTCACTGACACTGTTGTTTACGCCCCTCCTCGCGGTTGTACTAGCTAGGGAGTTCCAGAATGTACCACACGAGGCAGGGATGGAGCGTTGTTTTGATCAATCACAGTGACACAGCGTTGTTGAGAACTGTCCATGGTGCTGGTTTTTACGAAACGTCTAACTGAGACGTGTCTCAAACCAGCACCACGGACAGCTCTCAATAATCACGTGTCACTGTGACTAGATATGAATGTGGCTAGCTAGTCTCTCGCCAGACTAGTTCAGAAAGGCCATGTCAGAATGAATCACATTTCTGGAATCATGGTAGGTCTATAACTAGGGTATAATAAATCACACAAAATAAGCAGAATAATGCTAGTTTTGATTTTGGATAGTTATCACCTTCCAACTCTGTTTGTGTTTGATATTGTATTCGTTTACTTGCTGAATAACAGATGTGTTATTCACCGAGCACATATATTTGTTTCACAAGTAAATGTGCCCTTTTATTAATCAGCACAATATAGGCTATAGGTGATGATATAGGTGATTCATTCATGCTGATGAAATGGCCCATATGGGCTAGGCACGTTTGTGTACACTGGAAGCAATTGTGAGTCTAAAGAGGGAAATGTGCAATACTGCAGCTAATGTAATGGCATATCATTACCAGATGGTGGCAGCAGAGCTCTTTCAGACGTCTATACAGTCTTCAACATCTGGTTGTTTATGACTGGCCACTATGTGTTTTTGTATTGTGGCAGTCCCGTTAATAGACTCTCTAATCTCATGTTTCATGCATGCATTAACAGAAGGGTAACTCCAGAGGAAAGTTGTCATTGCAAAGATAAAGATACAATATATATGTACAGAAGTGTCACTGGGTGAGTTAGTGAGGGTGGGCCTACCTAGTCAGTTTCAGATTTTGAAAGTATGAAGTTGTAGACACTTTCGACATGAGTATGAAAAACACATAGATAGAGATTGTTAATGATTATGTTACTAGAAACAAAGCCTAACTTAAAGCAGCAACTCCCTGTTGAAGAGGTACTGGAATCCACATAAACACACACCACAGCAGGACCAACCACATCACCAAGAGGTCAACTAGCTGGAAATAGTAGTTCTATAGTAGAGTCAACCCACAAAATTGACTATTCTCATTATGCAACAGTACAGTGTTATGATCAGAGGCTGGGAGAAGTGATCACAGAGGCACTCCTCTAGATTCTTCCCTTGTACTGTAGCACCTGGCTCATAAACTGCTAATTCTGCTGCCAGATGGCATCGCTTGCTGAACACCTGGTTCGTCATAGGGATTCCTCCTCCTTTGCTCACACTATATCTGCTCGAATTAGAAGATGATTGTAATAATTTCACACCCCCCCTATCCCTTTATTGATGTAGCAACATTTTGGATGACACATTTGACATGGCTTCTGGACAGTTTGTCCTCATGGTGCCAGTCACCTCTCAATCTCCTTGGTCATACTTTGTTCTGGACAATCTCAGGATGTCACTGTTTCTCAGGTGAGAGCTATAGCACAACTAGCCCTGCTACAGTATCCTAAAGCCTATTCAATGTAAAAATGTAAAATAAACTCTCTGTAGTTTCTCTCTACACTCCTGAAAAACAGGAGTCAAATGTTGTTTTTTCTAGAATGAGAGACCACAATAAAACAGGTTCTAAACTAGTTACTTAAACCAGTTACTAAAACAGTTACTAAACCATCATTATTAAACCATCACAGTTAAGTAACTTTCTACTAATTTGAGTTTCTCTTTCAAAAAAGTTTCATAATTGCATTGGTGAAATATGATCTTAATCAGATGGATGATCCAAACTTCAAATGCATATAATCCGTTGATTCTAAATCCAATTCTTGCAAGTCTCCTCCATTTGATATCTAATCCAGTTTTTAAAAGTTTCAAGGAGGCAAGATACAAGTCATTTGAATATCATTAACCTTCATAACGACTCAAATAGCCCCTTGTGCTTTTCAGGGACAGAATGCCTCTTTTATTCGATAGGTGTGCGTTTAGAAAAACTGAATAACGATTTGGTTGATTTATTTATCCTGCTATAAAAACGCCTGAGCATCCAGACAAATACAAGATTGGTGGTGTTGCTAAATTGGATGGTAATTGCCATCATGACAAATTAGGAGGCAGAAACCCGCCTTATTTTTTTTCTATTATAAGATAGTATTATTCTTGGTTAATAATCCTTTTATGCAAGATTCAATTCCGATAGGCTGCCTACATGGTGATTGTCCCTAATAATCCATGCATCTGAGAGGCCTATTGGCTGGCCATATCTGTATTGTTTTCGATCAAAAACACAATTAAGCATGAACACTGTCTTTAATGTCAAATATTGATCACAATTCGGTTTCATTATTACAACTATATAGAACTCTCCAAGCATGTAGAACATTCTTTGACTTTTTCTCCAACCAATGATAGCAATTCAAATCGATATTTTAAATGCGTAAATACGTTTAGATTGACCATTATCATGTCAATTTATTATCAAGTTATATGAGCCTGATTTAGTATAGACATGGTCTGTTTAACATTGTGAGGTTATTCACAGATTCCATGGTGTATTAAAAGATATATTATAGAATGGATCCCATGCACACCAGGCTGACTGGGAAGCAGGCGTGAGGGGACGAACGGTTTAGGAATACAAGGCATCACATTTCTGTCTTTTGTTTAACCAGACTTCATCTCAATGAGTTAATGGGCCAGATGAGAAGGCTGCTAACCTGCAAAGGCGAGCAGAGTGCACGTGGAAAAGAGGTGTCA